>NC_051064.1:3207490-3949079 GCF_004664715.2 Peromyscus leucopus
AAAATCTAATCTGGAACAAATCCATAGCCTCTGGCTTTCTGTAGAAACAAAAACAGAGCCTCCTTTCCAAAGCAACATATCCTTACATTCAAATTTTGAAGTCAAGGTACCTTTAAAATACACACTTTGTCATAACTCAACAGTTTTTGCAATCAAATGTTTTTCTTCAGTTACAAATATCAAAGAGAACATAATCCAGATTCTCTGTGTGATAACCATCTTTATGTGGCTTATTTTTTTATATAACCTTGAGCCTATTGCTTTAAACTGCAGACTTTTAAGCCTAAAACAGCGCTGTGGCTGCTGGCTCCACCCACTTCAGCTTCCCAAAATGGTGGTGGTACATTTTCCGCCAGCTCTGGGAGCCATCCTGGGTCTATGCTTTTATCAAAGCAGCGTGTAGCCCAGAAACCTCTTTTTTTGTTTTGTACTAGTATTATCTGATCATTTAATCAGATAATAACATGCCAAAAAGGAACATCCCCAAAATTAGTCTTGGGGAAAGGTTTTTGTTTTTGTCATTTAGGAGAATGAAGGTGAAGAAATCTGAAGAACACTGGACAAATGAATCTACACTGAAGAAAAAGGGGAAGATATAAAAATGACAAAAGGTAGACTACTGAATGTCTTATGAAAAGAAAAAAGAGAGAATATGGATATGATAAGATAAAAAGGGAGATTAAATCCACCACCCAACTTAATGTGCCACTTGCAGAGGCCTCATTCCCGCCATACTGCAGATGGAGCTTGCACGCTAGGAACCCGCCAGTAGCTCAAATCGGCCGGCTGCCTCTCATTTGAGAGAGACAGTTAGGAAGCTGTTTTTAGCTCCATTTTAGAATCTTTTCTCAGGTTTTAGGTAGAAACTCTTGCCAACACATTGGGCGCCATTTGTAGCTAGAGTTTTCCTGCCTTGCCCACAGTCAGGACAAATCTTTGTCATCCACCAGTCTGTGGGATGGTCTGTATGTCAAATTGCTCTGATTGGTCAATAAATAAAACACTGATTGGCCAGTGGCCAGGCAGGAAGTATGTGGGACAAGGAGAGAGGAGAGTTCTGGGAAGCAAAAGGCTGAGTCAGAGAAACTGCCAGCCGCTACCATGACAAGCCGCATGTGAAGACACCGGTAAGCCACAAGCCATGTGGCAAGGTATAGATTTATGAAAATGGATTAATTTAAGATATAAGAACAGTTAGCAAGAAGCCTACCACGGCCATACAATTTGTAAGCAAAAAAAAAAAAAAAAAAAAAAAAAAAAAAAAAAAAAAAAAAAAAAAAAAAAAAGGGGGTACCATCAAAATTGATAAAGGTTCGATTTGAACAAGAGAGAGAGACCTCTTAATTAGAGGAAGTGATAGTTCATCAACCAGCATGAACATCCAATTTAAACTAACTTGTACCAGTAACACATGCCTTTTCATTTAATCAGATAATAACTTGCCAAAAAGGAACATCCTCAAAATTAGTCTTGGGGAAAGGTTTTTGTTTTTGTCTTTTAGGAGAATGAAGGTGAAGAAATCTGAAGAACACTGGACAAATGAATCTACACTGAAGAAAAAGCGGAAGATATAAAAATGACAAAAGGTAGATTACTGAATCTCTTATGAAAAGAAAAAAGAGAGAATATGGATATGATAAGATAAAAAGGGAGATTATGGAATCTACTTTTAAAAGGAACTACTTGTTTTAAATAATATAAGTAATGAAAATTTTTTGGTCTGAGTTTATCAGATGTTACTGGACTGGACATTGTTAATATATATAATGGAGTTTTTATCTGAATCTGTCAAATGTTAATGGACTAGACATAATGTAATTTTTGGCTCTATATATTGTATATACTTATTGGATAGTTTTTCTTGTATTAGTTATAAGCTTTCTTTAATTTTAGACAAAAAGAGAGGAAATGTGGTGGTATTGTGTTCCCCAAAATATTGTGTACCTTAATAAACTTATCTGGGGTCAGAGAACAGAAAAGCCACTAGTTAGGCAGTGATAGCACACTCCTTTAATCCTAGCATTTCAGAGGTAGAAATCTCTCTGGATCTCTGTGAGTTCAAGGCCACATTGGAAACAGCCAAGCATGGTGACACACGCCTTTAATCCTAGGGAGTGATGGTAGAAAGCAGAAAGGTATATAAGGCATGAGGACCAGAAACTAGAAGCATTTGGCTGGTTAAGCATTTGGCTGCTTAAGCATTTGGCTGGTTAAGTTCAGGCTTTCGAGCAGCAGTTCAGCTCAGATTTTCCATGGCTTCTTATATACCATACCCTTAGATTACAGAAGATTAATTTATGAACTAATCATTCACTTCTCACTAACTGAGAAATTAAGCTCTGCCTGGGGGTCAGAGCCAATAGCAAGCCATAGCAGAGCTGGGCATTCGTGGTGCAAGCCCTTACTCCCAGTACTTGACAGGCAGAACTAGGTAGATCTCTGTGTGGTCAAGGATACAGCCAGCATTGAAGACACACGCCTTTAATCTCAATACTAACCATTGAAGATCTGGAGGTCTGTACAAACAGGCAGTGAAGAGGTGGTCATGTTGTTGGGTTTACAACCAATGAGAAGGCAGAACAGAAAGTTTATATAAAGACAAACTCAAGAAGTAGGTCTCTCTTGGCTGAAGAGGCTAGCTGCAGCTGACAGGTAAGGCTCTTAGCTCTGATTTCTTGGCTTTCTTCTTTGCATTGATTCTGTGTTTCTTATTTAATAAGACAGTTGGTTACATCTACAGAAAACCAGTCATCTGAACTCTACTACTCATTTTATGAAAGCAAAATAACATAACAAGATGCTAAATTTCTCAAGGAATATAAATCATTCTGTTAACTTTAATTGCAAGGGGAATATAAATTAATAAGGGTCAATTTTTGTTCTGAGGCATGGTAATGCAATTTTTTTTCTTCTGTGTAGCAATCCAATAACAGAAAATAAAAATTTCTTTGGAGAGATGAAATGTTCTAAAGGTTTATGTAAGTGGACACCATGTAATTGATCATTCCAATAAGGACAAAAGCTCAAAAGGACCCACAATCAATAATCACACCACGGTAAACCAGGGCTGTTAGAGGAAAATCTAAACTTAGATGGCCTTGATTGCAACCTATGAGACAATGAGAAAGAATAAACAACCACAGAAAAGAGTACAATTTGCATCAGAATTGTGCCAGGTTGTAAACTAGATTGCTTATGGTATTTATTTCTTTATATTCCACTAGTCATGATGTCAGTGCTAAGGCAGCTTCCTGGAAGGAAGACCTGTGAGTCTATTGGATTTAATCTCAGATTTTTCACAGTAATTCACACTAGAAAATCATATAAATTTTGAGGACGCTGTGTTTGAAGAGAACAATCAAACTTGATAGGGTAGATGACCAGACTTATACAGAGACTTGGATTTTCAGTGTCAAACATGGGAGAGCATTTATTTATGTAAATAGCACAACTAGAATATATGATGAAAATAAATATTTTACCAAATAGAACACTCAACACATGAAACAGCTTCCCATTATACTAGACTATATATATAAAACCCCACTCTGGAATTAAAATGAAGTATTTTGTCATTTCTACCAGGCACCAAATTAATTATTTTTTGTATCATCTTCATTGTTAGAAAAAATAAAATTTATACTGATCTATCTGTTTGGATAATTTTCTTACATTGCAATGATTCTACTTATGTATTCAAAATGAGAATCCAGGAGATGTGGAAGAGCCAGCTGAGAACTCAGGCATAAAGAACAATATCCTAAAAATTAATGATAACTGTAGGACTAAGGAGGTAGCTTTGTCAGGAACGCACTTATAATGCAAGGGTAGGGGCCTGACCTTGATAACCAGAACCCACGTGAAAGGTAAAAAGCAAATCAGTGTCAACTGTGAATCCTAGAAGCTATAATAATGATGTTCTTATTATTATAATGGTGAGTTGAATATTTAGAGAATAACCAACTACTTTCTTGTAGGTCCAATCCTCAAGACAGAACTTATGACTGGTACTGTTAACTGAATAACAATAACAACAACCAAATGAGGAAGGGTAGGTCACAGGACCTAGGAGAGAATATGTAACTATTATTCTGATAAATGGACACAATATTAAACTGCCCACTAAATACTTACATTTACTCCCTAAATAGCATAACTCTCAACCCTCCTTAGAGAATTTTATTGTTTCAGGATTTAGTGATTAATCCAGAGAATCAACAACTGGTCAAAGTGCAGTGGGTGGCTGTGCAGGGTAGAGCTCTAAATAAGCCATCTACATCATACCCCATTGTGGTGATATTGTGTTCCCCAATATATTGCATACCCTATTAAACTTATCTGGGGTCAGAGAACACAACAGGCACTATATTAAACATAGAGGTTAGGCAGTGGTAGCACACACCTTTAATCCCAGCATTCAGGAGGCAGAGATCTGTCTGGATCTCTGTGAGTTCAAAGCCACACTGGAAACAGCCAGGCATGGTGACACACACCTTTAATTCCAGGAAGTGATGGCATGAAGCAGAAAGGTATGTAAGGCATGAGGACCAGGAACTAGAGCCTTGTTAAGCTTTTGGCTTTTAGCAACAATTCGACTGAGACCCATTCAGATGAGGACACAGAGGCTTTTAGTCTAAGGAAACAAGATGAGCTGAGGAATTGGAAAGGTGAGGATGGATGTGGCTTGTTCTAGTTCTCTGATCTTTCAGCATTCACCCCAATACCTGGCTCCGGATTTGTTTTTATTAATAAGACCTTTTAAGATTTGTGCTACACCCTATCCACTCAATTGTTATTGGTCATTGCTGAAGAGGGAGCAAAGAAATGATGATGACAGTCGGAGATGGTGGACAACGGCTGAAAAAGAATGCTTTCCAGACATGACAGGCCATAACATGCAAACTCACAGCACCTGTGACATTAGGCATAAGACCTGCTCTAGAGGAAGCCAGCCAAAATGCCAACATGGATGCAGATCATTCTCCTGAAGTCCTACCTTTACCTGAGGAAATATTGAAAATCAGTGGCTTCTGGGATGTGGGTGGGGGATCAGGTTTCTTTGGACATCATCACTAATAGTTTGCCCATGTCCCAGCGGATGACCCTGCACCCATGCAATGTTGACAGGGAGGTAAAAGTTTGTATGTAGGTTGTGATAGGAAAAGTGGAAGGGGAGGGAATAGGTAGGAGTTTGTTCAAACACAGTCTATTCACATTCTGAAATCATTAATTAACTACTTAATTAATGAGAAAAATGTGTTTGCTGGTATTCACTTGTAATACCAGTTCTAGGAAGGCTGAGATGTGCCTGTACTTTGGGCTCATTACCTATACAGCCTAACCTAATTGGTGATTTCTACGTTGTAGTGAATGACTTTGTTTAAAAACTTGTGGGTAACTCGTGAGTAATGACACCTGATGTTGGACTCTGGTCACTACATTTAAGCCTACATATGCATGGACACCTGTACACACATTTGCTCCTGCATATGTTAAACAAGCAACAACAAAAAAGCTCTAGCACATTAACTTTCTCTGTATCAGGATTCTTTTGCATGGTTCCCATAACATCTATCATAATCGTAAGAACATTTTGTAAAAATGTGGATCATGGGTTCCTTTCAATTCAACTTAGTCAGAAACTTGAAAATATCAATCCAGAAGATAGTTGGATGGTTTTCATGCTTTTTGACTCAAATATATATTTTGAGCCAAATGAGTACATATGTACGCATACACACATTCCTTTTCATTCTGTAAAAGAATTCAAAAAATCTTCTTCCAACTGGGAGAAAGATGACAGATCATCTTGCATAGAATATTAAAGGAAAAATAATCTTTTAAGAGAATTGAAAAACTTAACAATAATGAAATTTAGTTATAGTGGCTTGTTCCTGCTGTATTGTCTAGTTTTATGTCAGCTTGAGAAAAACTGCAGTCAACAAAGAGGAGAGATCCTCTACTGAGAAATTTTCTCTCTAAGATCTGGCTGAAGCCAAGATTGTAGAATATTCTCTGTCTGTCTGTCTGTCTGTCTGTCTCTCTCTCTCTCTCTCTCTCTCTCTCCTTTTGAGGTGAAATTCTGAGTGTCAGAGAGGCTGAATAGCAAGTAGCTAACATCCTCTCCTAGCTAGAATCTCTAAAAAAAACCAGCACCCTTCTGCTCCACCCCCACTTAAGAACTCTAGCTACACATGGTTCCTCCCTACCACTTCCTGTCAGCTATGTGCTGGTGAGCCTCTTGAACACAGGTGAATTTTATTTAATCAATCAAATGTGTGTTTGCATCATTAATGTTTCATAGCATAAACAAATGTAGTAAATCTTAAATTAATATTCCACAACAAATACTCTATTTGATAAAAGAAACAAATTGTGGGCAAGTTAAAATGAACACTTTTTTGTTTTCTTCTTTTTTATTAATTTATTTATTTTTATTCATTTTACATATCAACCATAGTTTCCTGTCCCTCCCCTCCTCCAGCTCTCCCCCACCTCCCCCAACCCACCTCCATCCACTCCTGAGAAAGGATAAGGCCTCCCATGGGGAGCCAACAAGTCCTGGCACATTCAGTTGAGGCAGGAGCAAGCCTCTCCCATCTCCCCAGCATCAAGGCTGAGCCAAACATCCCACCACATGGAATAGGCTTCAAAAAGCCAGCTCATGTGCATTTTCTTAGTTAGTGATCAATAGGGGAGGGCCAGCCCATCATGTGTGTGGTGAAGGGGCTCTAATAGGTCCAATCAAAACAAACATGACTCTGGCAAGCCTTGCCCTTCCTCTTCCCTCATCCCTCTTCCTTGCTTAACTATAGATTACATCCCTAAAGCTAGCCATCAAGATCTAGTCCTGTATTTGGCCACTTCCTCCTCTTGAGGCAGACTACCAAGGTTCAGCTATCAAAGAATTGAAGTCCAGCAATCAAAAGCCCCATTTGGCTCACCTAATTAGCATGTCAAATCAAAACACACCAGCAAATCCTAGTCCATTCTAACAGAGACCTCCTTTCTCTCCTCTTAAAAAGCACACCCTCAAAGTCATTTGCTGCTGTTTACTGCCTGAGTCAGAAATCATCCACTTAACTTTTCCTCCTTAAATCGTAAAGGATTTCTCTGTGGAAGTAAGTGTTTGGGTGTGGTTTGTGCCTAATCCAGGTCTGGAATGGAGCACTCCAGTATGCATGGGTTCCTTCAGGTGGTGCTATCCATAGGCAGGTAGTCCTGGGTTCTATACGAAAGCAGGCTGAGCAGGTTGTGGAGAACAGGCCAATAAGGAGCAGCCTTCCATGGTATCTGCATCAGTTCCTGCCTCCAGGTTCCTGCCTTCTGTGATTTTCTTCTCTTGCTGGTATTTGTAGAGAACACTGTAATTTTGATGATCAACTATTGTATGGAACTGTGAAAGAAATAAATCGTTTCCTACCCAAGTTGATTTTTGGTCATGATGTTTCATCCCAGCAATAGTATCCCCAACTAAGACACCTGTATTTCCTACATTCAAGAGACAGAGTTAAGAGGATTTTCTATGATTTCAAGTTCAACCTGGATTACATAGTGAGTTCTAGGCCAGCCAGGACTATATGAGAAAACACTGTCTAAAATAAAACAATCACTAAATTATACAAAGTAAAATATCAATAATAGGATAGGGACAGGACTTGTAGGTTAAGTAATGTACAAACACAAGGAGTTTGTAAAGTTTACTAGTACTTACATAAAAGCTGAACATACCAGTGCATGTGTGTAACACCAGTGATGTGTTGTGGAGATGACCTTGCTGAATCCACAAGCTACAGGCTCAGTAAGAGACCCTATTTCAAAATATAAGGTTGGTAGTGATTTAGGAAGACACACACTGTCTGCTTCCAACCATTATAAGCACTCACACATGTATCTACATCCACATGAACACACCCAACCACACACACACACACACACACACAAGTCAGAGAAAGAATCAACACTATGTGAAAAAATATGAATGATATTTTTGCCAAAAAATAAGATTTATAGTAAGAAATACATTAACAGTTCAGTTTCTACAATTCTGGTTTTAGTTTTAACTACACCATTCAGTATTAATTCCTTTAATATTGTTGCTTGGAGCTCTTCTAGTGTTCAGAAAAAAAAACATACATTGGACATTTTTACATCTCCATATCAAATTCCTATTTGTTCAAGAAATATGTTTAAAACATTGAGGTGATGAAAATGAATTCCATATGGTTTGCTTATATACACTAGAAGAAAATATCATTGCCATAGTCTATGGCAACATCTACAGCTTACCTTTTTGGGTACATGAGATCACTCTGTGTTTCATATACTACTCTGCATGCCTTGGTGCTTTCTCTCCAGTCACACGGGTACATCCTCAACTAAGTGTTTTAATTAGCATGAAAGTGAAGCTGTGAGGCTTTTGTTCCTTTCATGTTTATGACTAATTTTCCCCCAAGTGCTGGAAAATCAGCATATGCTAACAGCTCTAGGGCAGAAAGAAGCTAAAGGAAATCAGTTGTCATCCATTAAAAAGGACCCTGTTCTATTCAGAAAATGAGAAGTATTCTTTTATGTTGATCACAGATGCAGATCATATCATTCTCAGTACAAATTAGACAACACAAGTATCTTATATACCAGAAAAGAACTCAGTTTCATGATTTTTAGCATCCCACAAATTTGCCTTTTGTGATAATAAAATTAGTGAATTATGATGAGCTGTGAAGAAATCAAAGAACTGTCTGAACTAGTCAAATAGTTTAGCTAATTTCACTCTATGTAGTTAATATGCTATTTTGGTAATCCCTTTCTAATTACAATATCATACATTTTGGTGTGCTATTGAAAAACATTTAAAATAAATTATTTTCATTTATTATTATTTTTGTTGATATAATAGATTTAAGAAGGAGACTGTATTAAAAAAACTCTTACTAAATTTAGTCTTAAATTTTCAAACTCATCACAATATTAATAAGTAAAACAAGACTCAGAAAATTGAGTATAGTGTATTACAAAAATACAATCCACCTATAAAATAGGAGGTAGGGACACAAAATGAGTACAAGCTCAGCCTATTTCCCATGCTATGTGTCTTCCTTCTAATGTCCTTTCTTTGGAAGACAGGTGCTTACATTCAGTAATTAATTCTTTAGAAAACGTATTGTCTAAATTTCAATTTAGCACTGACTACATATATTTAATTTTTTAAAATTATTTTCTAGGTTTCACATTTTTTTTACCCATTCATTTCAAATTATAAAGCATTAGAAACAAAATGACATAGTCTGAAAACTGTGTGCCTACGAATAACGATACATAGCTTAGACCTAGCACTGTTTTAGTCTCTAGCTCTACCTCTGTTTCTCATACACTCATACACACGTACTAATAGTCACATGTACACTTTACCGATTATGCCAAGGGTAGGAGCAAAGATGGCTGAGCATAAGTGATTATGTCTTCCCTCTTCATGTAGATGGCTTCAATCAGATAATTACTTTCTACCTTGAGGTTGTGGCACTTACTATAGCTGTGATGAAAATATGCATTTCTACTTAACTAATTTTTACTAGAAGAGAGGAGAGTAACATTTTACATTAAAAAAATAGATGCTATTTCCCTGATAAATTAATTCTTCAGCTATGAGTCATAGCACTGCACTTAATTGTTTTATTGACATTGACGATAGAATACTGAAACATTTTCTTTCCTCCTTATCACTTTAGTAGATTGGTCGATTACTTTTAACTGATTAAAATGTCTATTTCTTACACAATTTTCTTTGCTTACTGTCAGTTGATATTTAAAAGGAATAAGCAATCCATCTCCTTTTCATAGTTTACATAATGGTTGAAATTTTTGCATGATTTCCAGTGCCCATCCAACAGAACCAAAAAGCCAGGTCTCTTTCGTCTTTCCCCATACACTCAGGTTTCTCTTGTTTCTGGTGCTCAGTGTTGTGCTCATCAGTGTGCTGCTGCAGTGTGAATTCTGCAGTAGCACCTCTTCACCAGCCCTCACAGCGGTGGCTGGCTCCCTTTTCCTTCCTTCATTTGTTTTGTCTTAATGTTGGAAGTGGTTGTCTTAATTTTCTTTCCTGCTGCTGGGAGAAAAATACCCTGACTAAAGCAACTTTAAAAAGAAATGGTTGCTTTGTTTTACAAACCAAACGTATAGAACATCATTTCAGGAAGTTAATGTGGCAGGAATTGAAGTATCCAATAATATTTTTTCAGTCAAGAACAGATGGCAGTGAATTAAAACACACATGCTGGTCACCTTATTCAAGGAACTACATCACCCACAGTGAGTGAATCTCCACATTTATTCATAACCTCCCACCACAAATAAACACACAATGCCAACCTAATCTAGGCAATCAGTTTCTTCTCAGCAATCTCTACAACTGTAGGCCTAGTTCTAGCATCATAGGTTGTGAACACTTTTAGCCTGGTATGTATAATTCTCATCCTAATTTAAAAAAAAAAAAGTCTTTTTGCAGCAGAGTCCATTACAGAAATCCAAGACTGGTTAAAATGCAGATGACAGCTAAATGGGGGATGCTGAGTTGTAATTGATACATCTACAACACAATCCATACACAGAAGGCTTAATGAACATCACCGAAGAAAGGATAGACAGATTGTAAAAAACAGAGGACATATGCTGTGAAGAAATGTGTTCTCTAAGTGAAGGAAAGCCACACCCATGGCATCTCAACAATATGGCTATGTAACAATACCTAAAAGTGACAACAGCAATCAGCATGTCAACAAGGATGGTGGAAATCTCATAAGCTTTCTTGGGAGTCAGAGGGCAGAGCTAGCCACTAGTTAACCCTAGAGGTTTGGAGACCTGTAGACAGAGGGACAGGAAGTGGAAAGGCAGGGCTGAGACAGGATCTTGGGCCTTGTAGACTTGAGGAACAGAAGAGGCAAGAAGCAACTGTGGCTGCTCCCCTGCTTCTCTGATATTTCATGGTTTTATCCTGATACCTGACTCTTGATTTTTATTGATGAGATTAATTAGGTTTATGAATCAACCCAGTATGAGGACAAGGGTCCCAAAACCTGATTAAGAGTCAAAGACAGCCTTTGCTCCCACAAAGTCCCACAAGAGTCTTAGGAGTCCCAGAAGAAGACAAAGGTACACAACTGTCCCTCTATGCAGAGGGCCCAGGTCAGTCCCATGCAGGCTCCCTGGTTGTCTACTGTTGCTGGAGGGTTTCTCTCCAGGTTCCACCAAGCCCCCCAGTCCCACAATCCACTTATAAAATAATCACTCAGACGCTTATATTACTTATAAACTGTATGGCCGTGGCAGGCTTCTTGCTAACTGTTCTTATATCTTAAATTAACCCATTTCTATAAATCTATACCTTGTCACGTCACTTGTGGCTTACCGGCGTCTTTACATGCTGCTTGTCCTGGAGGTGGCTGCAGTGTCTCTCCCTCTTTCTTCCTGTTTCCCCAATTCTCCTCTCTCCTTGCCCAGCCTATACTTCCTGTCTGGTCACTGGTCATCAGTGTTTTATTTATATAGAATGATATCCACAACAGTCTACCTTTGTAAATTTCTGGGAATTTGCACTGTACTAGGTTTCTAGCTCATTCCTGGATTTCCTCCAGTTCCAGTTGTCTCTTCGAGTATTATCTCCCTCCATCCTTTCCCTACCTGATCCTTCCTGTTCCCATCCACCTATCTCCTCCTCCACCCATGATGTCTATTCTATTTCACTTTTCCAGGGAGATTCATTGTGTGTGAAGTATCACGTCTATCTCCTTTTTACTTAGCTTCTCTGAGTATGTGGATTGTAGCATGGTTATCTTTTGTAGCTAAAATCCACTTACAAGTGGGTACATACCATGTCTGTCTTTCTGGGTTTGAGTTACCTCACTTGCCCCCAAACTTCCACACACTCTATCTTGGCTTCCCCCATCCCTATCTCCAGACCTACTTCCTCTTACTTTAGATGCCCAGGCCTCCAACACAGGCACAGAATCCCTGCTATACCAGAGACCACACAGATTGGGAGAAGTTCAGTCATACTGCCTGACCACCGACTCCCCTACTCTCTCGGCCTCTGCCAAAGGTATCCCAAGAGACTCCTTACTCTACGAGAGAGCAGTCTGAGTTAGAGAATCCCTACTCTACCAGAGATCACACAGACTGGGAGAAGTCCAGGTAGGCTATAACCTCCCAAATCTTTTCCTACCCTCTCACTGTTTCAGCATCTGCCACCCTGTCTCTAGTCCTGTACCCTCCTCCATGCTGTGCACCAGCCTCCAAGAGGGGCAGAAACTCCCTTCTCCAAGCAGACTTCGAGAAGTTAAGGTAGGCTTCCAGCCTATCAACTCACCCAGTCTCTTTGGCCTCTACCCACCCCATCCACAATCCCAAGCCCCAGCTGGGGCAGAGACTCTCCTGCTCCACATGAAACCAGCAAGTTCACCAATAGCACAGCCCTCAACTGGGGTGTTGGCTCCCTGCTCTACCAGAGATCACACAGACTGGGAGAAGTCCAGGTAGGCTACCTGTCCAACAAACTCCCCCACTATCTCACTATTCTGGCATTCCTTCCACCATATCCCCTAGTCCCACACCTTCCTACTTCCCTTTCTCCTGCTTCCAACTGGGGTGGAGATTCCCCATTCCACCAGAGACCAAGCAGACTAGAAGTCCAGGTAGGATGCCTTCCTACAAACGCCCACACTCTTTCAGTGTATCTGTGCACCCCCCCACACACACACCCTATTACCATTCTGTAACCTCCTAGTTGCCTTTTCTTAGGCTCCAATTGGGGCAGAGACTCTGCTGTACCAGAGACCAAAAAGACTGGTAGGTGCCCAGGCCCCATAGAGCAGAAGACCAGACAGCAAACAGAAACCAAGGAACAAAGCACCCATTCAACAAAGGCAAACTCAGAAATCAGTACCTGGGACTTTAATTATCCCAGACCAAGAAGTCCAGAGGCCAGCACAAGAAAACAACAGTCAAGGCACTATGTTACCACCAGAACCCAGCTATCTACTACAAGGGGCCCTGAACACTGCAACACGACAGAAACACAAGAAAAGGATAGTTATTTTTCTATAACCACTTTATAATTAAATAGCATGATGAAATAGTTTTGGGAAGAAAGATGAGGTAGACTCAGTGAGTAAAGAAAGCAGACTATGCTCAGATAAAATATAAGCAACAGTATGACATATTATGAGAAATTCAGAATTTCTGGATCATAATACAATGCACAGTGGATAGAGAAGTGTTGGAAAGTAAAAACAGAGAATTATAGAGTGGGGCTTTATTCCAAAGAGGAAGTCAGGAAAAATGTTGAAGATTCTGATAATAAAAGTAGTATCAGGTTAGTGTAATAAATATAAACCAACTGAACATATTGACAAAACTGAGGCATAATTGCATTTACAGTTTACAATATTAGAATGTGAGAAATAGTAGAGAAAATGATTACAATGTTAAAATGTCAATCTAACCAGGTCTTGAATTAAAATAGTGTTTCTGAAGACAGATGAAAGAAACAAAAGAAGAAATATGCTAAACATTTTAATTTACTTGATTTCAGAACATTTTGAATGTGTAAGAACAAGGAAGCATGGTATTGATGATGCCTTTTAGATGGTAAACATCATCTGACCAAACTCTCAAACAGTATTTGAGGTGCTTAAGATTTATGTAAAATTCATATTAGGAGTACAGGATTGATATAGCAAATAAACAAATAAATAACCTGAAAAGTCAAGAAATTCTGGAAGAATCTGAATATTAATGTCTTTCCTATCCATTTCAACTCTATTCTACTATGAATGGGTAGACCTAAGCTTTGGTGAGCTAACTGTGCTCTTGGTAAATCATGTTCAGAAGTAGAGTGGTGCATACTTTTCAGCCACACAGGCATTTTATTCTAAGGCACTATAGGGTTAACTCAGTAAACTTTATAAGAGTTTGAAGACAGATCTAGAAATATGTCCACGGTCCAGAAATAGCCTTCAGTAATACTGGATGTAAAGCAACTAGAATCCTTTAAGTCTTCAAAAAGTGTGTTAATCAGAGTACTCTCTTAGAAAGTTCACAGACTCAGTGGTCTCTTTATCGGGGTAACTCTAGGAGATGTGTGTTGCTGCTTTGCAAATATAGTAATTACAGAAGAACTGGAATATCAGCATGGATGTATGCATTCTGTGGGGAATATAAATTCTGAAGACATCCAAGGCCATGCTGAAGGGAAGAAATGAACAAAGTGATCATTGGTCAGTATTGTAAAAGAAGCTTTAAACTGGGAAAAACATGATCTTCAGGAAAATATATTTTCAATCAAAAGGTAGACACTGATTAGTTTTAGACTGAGCAATGCTTAAAAGTTCTTGTAGTGCTCACAGATAAAATGTAAGGAATAGAACAAAAGATGTTCAATAATAGTCATCAACGAAGAGTGTGACGTGCCTGTAAATAAATTAAGAAAAATGTCTGTGTCTCATAAATAATCATTTTTGACCTTGTAATTAATAAACATGATTATTATATGATATGTGCATTTATGAACTGGAAAGTGAGACAAGCCACATATTATGAAAATTATAAACATATACATATATCTATATTATATTTATATTTTTGTTTTTGATTTTTAATAAAATCATCCAAATATGAAAATTGAAAGATTTTGCTAAGTGTATAATTTTAACAAGTAGCCCAAGAAATAAAATAAATATGCACCTTTATTAAGTCCACTACTCTTTAATACAAAATAATGATAATGTTTTGACTCATGCCATACATAAGTCATGGGCTATAGGAAGTTGTTTAGTAAGCTAAATCAGAAGCAATCTCCATTTGGTAACCCCTTGAAAATGAAAATTTATTTTTTTTCCATGGAAATCTCACTGGGAAATAAAGTTAAGAGTAGGCTGCATGACTGTCAGTAGATGGCCAATAGGTACCGAAGTCAATGCATCTTTGGAGGTTCCTTGTCTCATAATGTTGTATCAGGAATTCTCTTCAAATTTCATGTATTATTATGATGATTATTATTATTATTACTATTGCCCTATATATTTGACATCTGGTTTTATATTTTATGGGATTCCTAAGTGTGCAAATAAATGCATCTCTGTATCTACATTTTTTTCTTGGGATCTTTTCCTTTTGATTGCTTCTTTTGTTCTATTCTGCTTTGTTTGTTTTTGTTTTATTCTAGTATGTTTTATTTTATTATTATACCTTTAGATGAGTGTTTTCTAAGGAAAGACAGAAGGGTAGATATGGATGGGGGGAAGGGGAGAGGAATTGAGAGCAGTAGGGGAGAGGAGACCATAATCAGTGCATATTATATAAAAATAAAATCTATTTTTAATAAAAGAAAAGAAAATCATTAGATGTCAAATCTCCAGATAAATTAAGAAATCAACAAGAAGAAAAAGAGTTTAAAAATATTGTTTTCATGTTTCCCAGAAACTTATGGAGTTGGAAAGATTCACACAGAACTGTTTCCCACATCACGGTTTTCATTCAAAGATCCATCTGTTATCATGTAAAATAACTTTCCATTTAAGTGAATTTGTGTGTGATTTACATAGTGCTTGTAAAGGACTGAATATATTTGGCATACTTGTACATATTTGTGGTTAAAAATATAAAAGTGTTTTTCAATGGAAACAAAACACCTTAACAATTTTGTTCTTTGGTTGTGTAAAGACAAGGCAAAGAGACAAAGATTCCATTGTCTACAGAGTGTTTTATAAGGTGACAGGCTAACATCATGAGTATTGGCTAAAGAGCTAAATTCACAAATGCTCTTAGTTTGTATGAAAATGTATGTAACTACCTTTTTATGTTTCTGATTCTTACTTAAAACTGATAAAAACCATATGTTAACAGTCATTCTTAAAAAAGTTTGCTAATACCACAGGAGATAACTCAGAGAGAAAATAGGAAGATCAGTGACATTCCATTGTCTATTTCCCTTCATATCTGAGAGAATTCCAGACAAAGCTAACAGTGTTAAACTAGAGAACTGATGAGTTCAGAATTGATGCAGTTCAATAAATTATATTGTATAATCAAAAAGGAAATTCCATTTCTATAAAGACTAAAAGAGAATGGCTATTATGGACAAGACACAAGACAGAGTCTTCTATTTGAAAGAGTTTTTTTTTTTTTTAATTTTATTCAGTGAATACGAAACTTGGATAATTCTCTTCCCCACAGAAAATAAATGAATCAAGAAGAACTAAAGTTGCAATATTTCACACACATAATGATAGCATATGCAGCATGATTTTATATGCTCCCTAACAACAAATCACTCTGAAAATCTGTGAGTCAAACTGTGACTCTGATGTTTACCTGTTGGTGCTTAATCTGAAGCAAAGCGAAGCAGTGGAGCTGAGCTGGTTGGAATACACAGACCTTTCTTTGATACATCCCCTTACTTTATTTCTTTGTCTCCATGGCCACAGGACTTTTTTTGTTTTCCAAACTACTGTTGATCCTACAGCTGTCCCTCCCCTCTTCTTTTCTTCTTTCTGCCATCATTGGAATATACAGACATAAACCCACAAATGGAGAGAGCAGTCAATCTCTTAGGCTACTAAGAACTATGGCAGATGAGAAAATTTTGAGACACCTCAAGTTATAATTTTCAATCTCTAGGATCAGACTACAGTGATAGTAATGTTAAATGAGAGAGACAAGAGAAAGGAATCACTAGGTTATCTATCTTTTGAACAACGAGTAAATGTCCATTAAGCAGAAAAAGTGTTAGAAGAGAATCCATGCAAGAGAAAGTACTATGCAAACACATTGGCTTTGAGGACAAGATTTGGGAGGTCAATCTTTCTCAAAGCAGAAGGCAGAAGACAGCTTGTTCACTAGGGTATGATTCCTTTTAGGAGCTAGCATGAATCCAGCCTTCTAATTCGTTCAGTGTCAGCTATTACTTCTCCATCAGAATCAGTTCACTTTCAACTCTCATCATGATAATGCCTTGTTTTTTACCCCATGTAATTTGGTAGCAAATGTTCCATTATTTGGTGTCCTAAGCTAAAGATTTCTATTGAAGATCTGTAGCCTCTCTTTGGAACCTCATGTATATTTTCTATATAGATTATATCATATATATGTTCACATATACATGCTTATGTGACTTTGGTTTGTTGATAATAGCTTACTATTCACATATATATGCATATATACTGTGTGTGTGTGAGTGTGTGTGTGTGTGTGTGTGTGTATTTAATGTTGGAATTAAAGCAAGATGGAAACATGGAAATTAATTATTTAGCAATTAGCTCATTCATGGAAGGGGGACATCTAGAAACAGTGACAAAAAACTTCTGCCTTTTCAAAATACTTGTGACATACTGTTACAGTGATTGCCAAATTGTTTTGATTTTTGCTAAGTGTCTGTTTATTTTAAATATTCCATAGTTTGTTGACATATACTGATTCCATTTAAACCTTGCCTTCCTCATAACCACTGTATTTTTAAAAACTAACTATTATTGAATAAATGGCAAATCTACTTTCATTTTCTAATTTTACAACCTACCTTGGTATGGACAACCTTTGTTACAAATATCTTCCTTTCAGAAGTATCCCAAATTTTTAAAAATATCCTTAAAATTGGTAGTATAGGTCTAGGAAATAAAACTTAAAAATGATACAAGGGGTACTAATGGAACCCAAAGTTCTTAATCGGTGTTCTCACTCTGTCTTCATGAGGTATTGTGGAAGTTTATACTGAGAAAAGAGGGTGTAGCCCTGGAAGGGAAGCCTAGTGGTGTTAGCAGTCATAGTGTGAGTAGATGTCAGGAGTAAAGGAGGAAAAAAAATTCTCAAAGTAGCTAGGAAAAAAACAAACAAACAAACCAGGAATACCTAAACAGATCTTTGAACAGTGGGTCACTTTGCAGACACCTACAACAATAGGAGGATTTCTGGAAGGGAGAGACAATATGGCTTCTATCTCTCAGCCCGAGATGCAGTGTATTCTGATAGGAGTTAAGTTCTGTGTGATCTCTAAGTTCTCATTTATATGTATTAAAACACACGTCACTGGAAAATGTCCTAATAGGATCATCTCTACTCCCATGTTCTGGTCTTATCATCATAAATTTGACCATGGTCATTGGTTGCTTATTTTATTTTATTTTGGTTTGGTCAATCCTACCTTTTAGAATATTTTTTTTATTAGGAACAAAAATAATAACATAATTACAAGAATGACCAATGTCTCTAGGACACAATGTGGTGTTATAGATTCCTACATTTTCTTGAATTCTAACTAAATACAGCATGCTCCTCATTTTGCCCATCACTGCTGCGGTGAAGCACACTAACCTGCATGCTGTCACATGAACGCATGTACCATCTTCTGTTAGCCAGTCAATGTATTTTTTTATTATTTTCTTTAAATAATATGCACATTCTTAAAATAAATACACCTGTGTCAGGGAGAATCTGAATATTCCACTACAAGAATGGTGTATTTATTAATATTATTAAACTAATATGGACATATCCTCATCTTCCCTAGTTCATAACTTACATGATGGTTAATGTTTATCACTGTATTTTTGTGTGTTTATATAGTAATTTTTTAAAAACTAAATTTGTTCTTAGATAATTTTCTGCACATACATAATGCATTCTGACCACTCTCACTCACCCTTTCTACCACCCTACAATCCCAGTCTCACTCTTCCTTCCTAAAAATTTCTTCCTCGTGTTCACAATCATGGCTATTTCTTTTGTTTCATGATAGTCTGATTTAAATCAGGGCTGACTGTATTAACCAGGGTTTTGAAGCTATCCATTGAAGCCTGGATGTCTCAGCAGTATGCACATACTTAAAAACAGTGGTCCCCCTTCAGAAGTAAATGGTAGAGTTATATGAACCCTCCCCCATTTTGAGCATGATTGCTGATAGGGTCAGTCTTGTGTAAGCCCAGTGTAGATGAATTTCTAAATGGTCTTATTAAATAAGAAACACAGAGCCAAATACAGAGGTAATAGCCAAAGAGATCAGATCAATAGCCTCGACCAGCTTTAGCTAACGACCAGCAGTAGGTTCCACAGAGAGAGAGAGCTTCTTCCCATCTAACCCATGTTTTTATTGCCTTACTGTTCTGCCTTCTCATTGGCTCTAAGCCCAGCCATATGACTTCCTCGCCACTGACTGTCTATACAGACCTCCAGGTCTCTATGGTTGGTACTGGGATTAAAGGTGCATGTCACCACGCTTGGCTGTATCCTTGACCACACAGAGACCCTCCCTGCCATGTGATCAGATTAAAGGCGTGTGCTACCACAGCCTGACTTCTGTTTTATGGCTATTTGACCTCTGATCTCCAGGCAACTTTATTTATTTATATACAAATAAAATATCACATTTCAGCACAAATAAAATATCACCATAGCCCAGTGCAAGTAACTACAGATATTGTGAGTGAGGACAGTGGAATGTTTAATTCAAGTGCTCATTTTGGAATGTTATTAATTAACTTCTAAATAATACATTAAGATAAATATAACTGTATGATATATGATTCAACATATTCTGTTCAAGAAAATATCAGTGTAGCAAAATAGCAACTGGAGTGAGAGATGAGGGAAAAAATAAGAACAAGAATAAGAAACGTTTTCTGTCTAATAAAAAGAGTAGATAAGTATTATGGTTTGACAGTAAGATGTCTGCCACAGACACTGGCATTTGAACATATGATCACCAGACATTGGTACTGTTTGGGAAAGTTATGGAACCCTTCAGAGGTGGATCTTGCTGGAAGAAGTACATCTCTGGGGTGGTCTTTAAGGTTGTAATGGACTGCCTCCATTGTATATTCTCTCTGTGCTGATGTAATGTGATCAGCAAGCTCTCTGCTTTGTGTTGCTATGTCTACTCCACCATAGTGGATTCTATCCTTTTGGGTCTCTAGCTCAAATGAACCTTTCTCCCCTAAGATGCTTTTTATCAGGTATAATTTTTTTTCACAGCAGCAGAAAAATATTAATATAGTAAGCCTATATTTAAAAAATACTACTCCAAATTTGAAAGAAAAAAATTACAAAGCATTATTGTAGTATCTGTACATTTGAACAGCATTGGTACATTTAGTATATAAGTAACATTTTTATACTTTTATATTATCTAAACAAAATCTTTCTATGTGCCCTTGTGTCTCCCCCATCCTACATATCCAGGCTATTCTTGGTGTCTCAGAAATGCCTGCTGCCTTTGACTCCCTACTTCTGGGAGTATAGAGGTGCAACACCATGTCCAACATCAGGAACATATTTTATTCCAATTCACATACCTATTGGATTCCCAGAGCTTTCTGTACATTTGCAGTTAGTAATTGTTGATAGTTGAATATTTAAGTTTCGTTGGTAAAATGAAACAAAAGTCTTTGTTCACTGAACTAGTTTTCTTTGCTATGTTATTCACTACCAGAAAGAAATGTTTTGTTATTGCAGTACATGAAGCTATGTAGCAGGATAGGTTTTATGCTCTATCTGCCCTGACTTTGCAAACTATACTTTCCAATTTACAACAGGAAATCCAAACCTATAAAAATCTAATTATTTCATATGGTGGACTCAGCATGACTCTCCCCTCCGCTTCTCCCTCCTCTGTTTGGCTGGATGATGAGTGAAGTTTCTCTAGGGCTTCATATTTTTTTTTCAACACAGCTAGATTCTGAGAACACACACAGAAGAAAGGGATTTGGCACGCATCTTTTCCCATCTCTTTTCCGTAATTATAGTTAATGAAACTATGTGTGTTTTTTCACTTGTGTGGTCCTCTGGAAAATAAGTGTTTATTTTATTCCAAAATATGTCATTCCAGTATTTGGGTTGGTTCAATATTATTATCTTTTTCAAGAGTAACAAGCAGAACTTTTCCAAAAATATGTTAATAATTATGGTATTAACCACTAAAAAAATGTTGTACTTCAAAATTAAAATTCATTGAGGGCCATTCTGCACTGTAATAACTGGGTCATGAGTTTGGGTGCTCCTGCTTAGCATGCATTTACTATTCATATGTATTCCCTCACCTAGAGGCCTGATATTTTTAATGAGATTATATCAAAGGATGTGAAGGCTGGAGAGTAGTAACATCATTTTACTAGATAATTCCCAGAACTCTGATCCATTTCAGTGAGGCAATTAAGACTTCTGACTACAATAAATGATACTAGGAGATTATAGAGGTTTTACTCCATGCATGCATAGTTTAAAAAATAATTTAGGTTTACTTAACATAAAAAGAAAACTACCTCCAGAGGGGGAAATGTGGGAAATTTTCATTTTTCAACTTAAGCAAATACATTGAAGTGATTTTCTCTTGCTACAACTGGGTGGCACTTTGGTGCATTGTAATGCTAAATGATTTCTGTGAGGCCTACTAAAGGAAAAAGATTTTAATTGTTCACTTTTCCAATGTGTTCACGAATATACGTAATATTCATTATGATTATCAAGTTATTCCCCATGTTCTTTAGCCAGGGAAAACGAATATGCCCAGATGTCATTTTCATCAAAAGTAATATGCATTTTGGAATTTTTCTTCCTGCTCAGCTCACAGCTGCTACTGCTTCCAGAGACAATAGGAGACTAGCTGAAAACAAACACAGGAAAATCAAAGTTTGTTGTGGGGAAGAGTTAATTCTGCCAGAGAGGTGACCTTTATCCCAGCATACTCTCTTCATTTTATTTTATTTTATTTTATTTTTTTCATCAAGGCTCTCCAAAGGGACTCATCATATGCAGGGCTCTATGAAGAGAAAAAGCGAAGCATTGTCCTTATCACCTCCGTCCAGAAAGCGGCGGGGTAATAGGACTTTGTAAGGCGAAATGAAGCCCGGTCTGATGGCCGCTGATTAAAAATTGACTCTGCCACATCAAAGAGGAGTTGAAGGTGAAAATGATGATCACCTCCCTCTCCCAGGGACCCTGCACTGCTTCTTTTATTCAACCTTGAAAGGTTCTTTCTGAATAAGATAATATCCCTTGAGTCCATTCTGCCTTGGCAGCATGGAAAAATGTAGATCAGTCTGCCTATTCTTTATGAAAAAAATAATAACAGGATTTTGTTAATGACATAGCACTTTAAAATGATGGCTTGTACTTGGTAAATGCTGAGAAATTAATTATAATATGCTTCTTAAATTACAGATCAAATTAATTGTTGGTACGCAGCTACTAAAAAGAACATGGTAAATCTGAGCTGTTATAACTGGTTTTTTTTTTTTTCCTGATTATTTTCATGCTTAGATACAACCTTTCTGCTTAAGTCTTTTGTTTTCATCATATTGTAGAAACACTGAAATTTCAGCAAGGTTGTCATCTGTAGGATAACATCTCTATCTCTAGGAGTAAAAATACCTGAGGTTTTATGTCAATATCTATTTTGTACCTTATATTCTGAGTGTCTTAAATTACCCATTTGGTAATCTAGTCCCAAGAGTATGGAAAAATACACACATACACACACACACACACACACACACACACACACACACACATGACTATGTATACACATTGAGATACAATCCAACTAGAAAATACATACACATAAAAGTACCTGTGAAAATAGATTTTTATAAAATATCCATAAATTATAAACATAAAAGATATATTTATAAAAATACAAACTTTGAATCTTTGCAAATCTATCAAAAAGTGGTAAATACTATTTCTTTCTGTTTGGAACACTCAATGCTTTGACACATAGGGAAATTTTCTGAGCCTTCAATGTCTTCATTATAGATATTTCTTTCTCTTCTTACTTTTCATTAGAGCAGACACAGTATTTGCAAGCAAGACTTTCCAATCATCCAGGATTCCTATTAATTTCATAAGACACTTGTCATGGATTACAATATTCAAAATGTGAAGAGTATCTTGAATTTTAAAATAAATAAAACAGGAGTTACATTTTTTGGATACATGAAATACTTTAAAATGCTATCTATAGGAATAACAGTCCTTATGAAAAACAGTTCATCACTTAAATAATGTGTGTGAGATCAATGTTTTTATATTTACATATTGATCAATGTTACATCCACAGCATGGTTTTCAGTCCCTAAATGATTTTCATATATGACATGATGGAGTTTTTAGTACCAAATACAGAAATATAGTAATTATATTGTTTGTTTTATTGTTGTGAAATTTAAAATCTTATTAATGATTCAGGAAAAAAGTCATCATGCATGATATTTTGGTATAAATGTAGTTATAACCATAGCAGAAAACTACTAAGTCTAAATATTTAATGAGTGTATACATGTATCCAGATATAAAAGATATATAAATGAAAAATACTGATGATAAGATAGACATATTCTAAAATATATATAATATTGGTGATTGATGACTATGCAGGGTAATGTTTATTTCAATATAAAAGAGACAAGGAAGTTACTACACACATAATTTGTAATTAAATCTAAGTTGATTTTAAATTTCCAGTATTATACATTGTTTTTACTCTTGAATCTTTCAGATCTTTCAAAGCCTGTTAAGAAGACATGTAAGTCAAACTGAAATGACTGGCCAAATCAGACACAAAGTATGTTGGCAGAGATGCACATGTAAGTTGTCTGACATTTTTAAATATATTTATAGAAAAAATATGACAGTTCAGAAATCTATATGGAACAAGCTACACAAAATGAAAGGTCTCTGCTTGGGTTTATGGTATACAGACTAACAATAGCAGAGAATATGTACTAAATTGTATATTGTTCACATATATTTAAATCCTGAACACAGGAACAATAAAAAAAACTGTATAGCGTAGTACATGGAGAGGTTGCATATCCTTCATATCAGATATTTACATTATGAATCATAACAGTAGCAAAATTGCACTTATGAAATAGCAATGAAATAGTTTCATAGTTGAAGGTCACCACAACATGAGGAACTATATTAAAGGGTTAAAACATTAATGCAGTTGAGAAGACCTGGTTTAGAGGGAGGAAAGGAAAGGGGGAAATGAGTAACTACATTTTAATCTCAAAAAGAAAATCACTAATAAAACAGAATTGTTATAGACTTATAACAAATGTTACATAGGCTCAGACTGGATCAAAGTGGGCCTCAGTACAATGAGTAGCATCCTCATAAAGGCATAGAGATTTTAGTCATAGACACAAAGAAGAAAACTATATGAAGACTCACAGAGGCATATACACTAGGATTAGCCTTGTATGTGCAGTAGGAGACTGGGATTGAAGAGTGGAGAGGACCAAGTAGAAGCAAAGACACTCCAAAGATGACAAATCACCATTAGTGATGAGAGCTTTCCTTCTGCAAAACTGGAGGAGAGCAAGGCCTCAGGTCACCTTGATTTCAGACTTTCAATTTTCATAGCTGCAACAGAATATCTTTCTGTTTGAAAATAAATCATTATTGTTGTTTAAAACTACCTCTTCTTAGAAAAATAAATCCAAGAATTTCAGAACTTTTGCCAATAATGTTAAGTTGCAATAGCAACCTCACATTTACTTTGTAATAGCATCTCCATGAATGGTGAGGAGCAATGTGCATTTTGGAGCAGCGATAAAAGTTAGGGTGAATAATCATGACCAGTGCCAATCAAAGTGAAGCTAAGAAAAGTTCAAGAAAATCTTTGATATGTGAGATACAAAAAACAAATGCCAATACACACACACACACACACACACACACACACACACACACACACACCCTACACATAAACAAATAAATAAATATGTAAAAATAAAGCATTAACTCAAGGCTTAAGAAATTTGCCGGACGGTGGTGGCACACACCTTTAATACCAGCACTTGGGAGACAGAGACAGGCGGATCTCTGTGAGTTCCAGGCCAGCCTCGTCTACAGAGTGAGATCCAGGACAGACACCAAAACTACACAGAGAAACCCTGCATTGAAAAACAAACAAACAAACAAAAAAAGAAATTTTAGGTCCCTTTTTGTTTGTTTTTTTCATGTTGCTTTGGACCAGTTGGTGAGGCAAAGCTTCGTGATACAGATTCATGGTGAAGGAAAACTTTTTACCACATGGGGGTCCAAAAATGGAGAAAAAAAGACAAAGAAGGAAGCAACTGTATTTCCATGAACAAACCTTCAATGACTTAACTTCCTCTCAATTGGCTCCATCTCTCAAATGTTCAACAACTCACTCTAGTAAAACAGTAGAGGAACAGGCATTCAGTGCACTGCCTTAGGCAGAAGGTGGAAGACCACTCATCTGAGCTCTAGTAACAATGCTCAAGTAGATTGTTAGATAAATATGTTCCTAAGTAAGAATGTTTAGGTCTCAGTTATGTACCTTGAAATCAATATTACATGACTATGGATAAAGTTATGAGCCAGAGAGATGGGTCATTAAGAAGAGATGCTTGCATACATAAATTTGGCAAGCTGAATTAATACCTGAGCAAACAACTCCCATATATACACAAAGGGATACAGAAAGAAAAAAGAAAGAAAGAGAAAAAGAAAATGAATACAACCATAGATAAAGATGAAAAATTTCATGTAATTATTTGGAAAATGAAAAAGTAACCATCTGTTCTATAATAATGATGGTGTTTTATTCTGATTTCTTAAATATTTAGAGCACTTACCTAAAATACAGAAATACACTAAAGTATTAATTAGTATAATTATTAATTACACTAAAATATAGAATTTCAAAAAGTCAATTATGTCAGGAAAGAGTAATTTTGCCTTTTGGCTTATCTACCATGTTCCTGTCCATTCCAATAGATGCCATACTCTGAATATAATTCACAGCTATAATTTCAAAGCTATTTTGTTAGAAGTGCAAGAGTGTACAGATAAATCAAAAGTATACAGGTAAATCTTCAGATTTCTGAAGAATCTTATCTAATAATCCAGATAGAACAGCCCACTTAAAACTGTCTTTTCTAATAAACCTAACATCCAAAGTATGTATGGCAGATAATTCCCACAGAAAGTCAATGTTCAGGAAATTCATAAACTATAAGCACATTTTTTTTCTACAGACATAAACTATTATTGGCCATAAATAATTTACTCCAGTGTGGCTTCACCCTTATCGAACCAATTTGTCAACCAGGACCCCATAGTGTGCAGACACAGCCAGAAAGCTGTGTCTCAACTTGTCTCCATTGTGCTTTTCAGTTTGGTTCCAACATTTCAACCCAGGATGTTCACTCTTCCCTGAACAGTGTGAGTGCATTTAATTACAGTCTGACATGTGTATTTCTGAGAAACAAAAGGCTGTAGACCGAGGGTGATGATTAAGTGTTCTACTGGATAATTGCTTAAACTACTACTTATATTATGCTGCATTATCTCTCTTGAACAAAGTGATTATCAGCCTTTTGTGTAGCGATTATACAATGTAAGTGCAATCTTGCTGTTTTAACTCTTGTCAGAGTTTATGTTTAATACACTCCCATTACAAGGAGGGGTGAACCTTTTGGTATCCTGTCTTTCATTGAGAACTCCCCTAGAAACAGGCTCTTCTGACTTTCATTTTGGAATACAGAAATCCTTCTTGTCTTCTGGGGAATAAACATGGTGATACAGGAGTCAGGAGGAAGATAAGAGTCCTGATACCTTCTATATGCTTAGCTCCAGATGGCATTTGTGCCAATATTATTTAAAAAAAAAAAATCTTCCTTTAAAACTTATGAGAGCCGGGCGGTGGTGGCACATGCCTTTAATCCCAGCACTCGGGAGGCAGAGCCAGGCGGATCTCTGTGAGTTCGAGGCCAGCCTGAGCTACCAAGTGAGTTCCAGGAAAAGGCGCAAAGCTACACAGAGAAACCCTGACTTAATTACTTTTACTTGGTAACAATGTATTAAAGAACTTTTCAAGTCTATTCATCTTTACAGTGCATAGTTTTCTCAAAAGAAAACTTTCCCAATCTCATCACATTTTATTTATTTATTTATTTAATATTTTTATTTTATAATTAACTTAATTTCATATATGAGCCACAGATTCCCCTGTCCTCCCTCATCCCCAATCCATCCCCCATTCCCACCTCCTCCAAGGTAAGGTCTTCCCAGAAATCCATGAAGATAACTCCACTGTAGACTACTGGCAATCATTGTAATTTTTTTTTTTTTTTTTTTGAGACAGGGTTTCTCTGCTCTGCGTAGCTTTGCGCCTTTCCTGGAGCTCACTTGGCATCCCAGGCTGGCCTCGAACTCACAGAGATCCGCCTGGCTCTGCCTCCCGAGTGCTGGGATTAAAGGCGTGCACCACCACCGCCTGGCTGTATTTTTTTTACTGACATTATTAGCATTTAAAGAATAAATATCATAAGATCAGATTATATATTAATATACTGTGGCCATTACCATGCAATAAACTTCACATAAATAAATTATTTTATTTGATGAGTATTGAAGTATTTCAACATGTCTTCAGCATCACAATAATCAAGACAACAACGAATACATATGTTCCCAGAGATTCCATATGCTTTGTTGCATACTCTTCCAGTTTTCCCTGCCTTTAAATATTCATGTCTGTCTTCCAGAAACCTGTGATTTTTTGTTTTAATAGTACGCACTCATTCATAAATTCTGTATATCTAACTATAAATTTGGAAGCTAAAGTTAACAGTTTATCTAACTTTCACTCAGCATCCCTATATTTAAGATTAATACATGAAGTAAGAAACAGCACCAATGCTGCTCAAACTCTTCTATAAAATAATAAAGGAATGAATATTTCTAAGTCCCTTTTATGAAACATGTTATTCTGATAACAAAACTAACAAAAATTAAACAAAAAAGGAAATTATGTGCTAATATCTCTGATGATCATTGATAAAAAAATTCTTAAAAATACATGCAAATCAATTGCAGATAGCTTTTTGGGTATGGATGCCTTTGTGACTACTTCCCCTTCTCTTTAATGGAGTTTTATCTTGGTTAAACTTGTGGGGATCCTGCGTGTGTGGTTACAGTCTAGGAGCTAAGGTAAATAACAGAACTCTTTTGTCAAGAAGTGCTTGTGTCCTTGGAGTTAATCCACCTCTGGCTCTTACACTACTATATTATATGTATACATGTTGAAGTAGAGTTAAATTTATGCCTGGATAATGATATTATTAAATGTGAAATGGACTGTGTTAAAATCTGACTCCGATTCATTTAAAAAAAAAAAAAAAAAAAAAAAAGTCCTGGAGAGAACAGGAATAGAAGGAGCACATCTCAACACAATAAAGATAATATAGAAGCCTGTGACCAACATCATCCCAAATGGAGAAAAACTAAAGCATTTTCACAAATCTTCAGAAGAAGACAAGGATGTCCAACTTCTCCATCTCCTGTTCAGAATAGTAACTGAAATCTTAGGTAAAGCAGTAAGACAAGGGTATAAAATAAATAGAGACACAGATAAGGAGATAAATAGAGAAGGAAAATGTCAAACTTTTCTTATTTGCAGAAGATATGATCCTATACATTAAAGACCCCTAAAAGTCACACAATGAAATTCCTGCATTTGTTAACACATTCAGAAAGGATACAGGATACAAAATTAACACAAAAATCAGTAGCCTTCCTGTATTCAAATGGTAAACATTCCCAGAAAGAAGTCAAGGAAACAGACTCATTAGCTACCAATAGCTACCAAAACCAAATAAAATCAAATAAACAAAACAGAACAGCAACAAAACAGAATTCTTGGGGATATGCTTGATGAAAGAAATGAAAGACGTCTATAGTAATTTAAAGCAGTGAAGAAAAAATTAAAGTAGACATCAGATGATTGAAAGACTTCCCATACTCAAATTTGAAAACAAATCTGCTAAGAAACAGAAAAATCTAAAAGCTCATATAAAATATCTAAGACCCCAGTTAGCCAAAACAATCATGAACAACAAATTAAAACTTGCTGAGTGTGTCATCTTAGCAGATTTCAAATTATACCAGAGATATCACACTAAAAGTATCATTGTACTTCTATAAAAACATATTTGGTCGGGCGGTGGTGGCGCACGCCTTTAATCCCAGCACTCGGGAGGCAGAGCCAGGCGGATCGCTGTGAGTTCGAGGCCAGCCTGGGCTACCAAGTGAGCTCCAGGAAAGGCGCAAAACTACACTGTCTCGAAAAAAAAAAAATATTCATTTGCCAATAGAATGGAATGAAATTGAGGATCCATGTATAAGCCCACACTTCTACACCCACCAGATTTTGGACAACAAACCCAAACATAGAGAAAGAACAGCATTTCATCAAATAGGGCCAGTAAAACTAGATAGTTCAAGGAGAAAAATTAAAATGGGCACTTATCTCTCCAGTTGCATAAAACTCACTTCCAAATAGATCTATGATCTCAACATAAGACCCCATACCTTGAATCTGATGGAGCAGAAAGTAGAGAATATACTTGAACTCATTAACACAAGAAAATATTTTCTAAACAGGACCCTGACAGTGTAGGCATTAAGAGCAATAATTAATAAATGGTACCTCATAAAAGTAAAAAAGTTTCTTTTTTATTTTAATTTCATTTTCATTTTACATACCAACCACAGTCCTCCTTACCTCCCCTACTCTCACTCCTCTCACCTTCACCCCACTTCTCCCCCATCCCACCCCACCCCATCCATTCCTTATAGGGTTAAGGCCTTCCTTGTTGAATCAATATGGGCTGATACACCAAGTTGGGGCAGGACCAAGCCACTCCCCTCTGCATCTAGACTGAGCAGGACATCCCACCATAGGGAATGGGCTCTAATAAGCCAGTTCATGTGCTCAGGATAAGTCCTGGTCTCACTGCCAGGGGCCCCACAAACAGATCAAGCCACACAACTGTCACTCACATTTGGAGGTCATGATCATGATGGGAAAACTATAATAGACTCTGCACTGAGAGCTGGGGAGACTGCATGGGGCATGAACTAAAAATGTTTCTTTTTTTTTTCCTTTTATTTTATTTTACAATACCATTCAGTTCTACATATCAACCATGGATTGAAAAGGATGCCATCATTTCAGTGAAAGACATAGCTTACAACATTGGAAAAATATTAATCAGCTATACATCTGCCAGAAGCTTAGTATTTAGAATATATAAAGAGCTAAAAAAATTAAAAATCAAACAGTACAATTAAAAAATAAGCATGAGACAAAACACAACATTCTCAAAAGATGAAGTACAAAAGGTAGAGAATTTTTTTCTCAATATTCAACCTCTTAAACAAGGAAATGCAATTTAAAATTACTTTGAAGTTGTACCTTATTCAGAGTATCTAAAAAAAAAAAAACCAAACTAATGCAAACAAACCAAAACAAACAAATAAAACAAAAAGCACCACAAAAAATGAGATAAAAATATGGCAAATGTTGGCCTGAACAGGAGAGAAGGAAAACATTTAGTCAGTACCCTTGGGAATGCAAACTGCTTCAGCCACTATGGAAATCAGTATTATTATTATTCCAAAATCTAGAAATAGATCTACCAAATAATGCAAGAATGCCACTTTTGAATGTATGTACCCAAATAAATCTATATAGTACTACAGAGATACATTTGTTTTCATTGATGTTCTATTCATAATAGCCAGAAAATAGAAACATCATGAATGTCCAATAAGTAATAAGTGGATAATGGAAATGTAGTATATACTTTCAATGGAATGTTATTAGCCAGGTGAAATTTAAAAGTGCCTACTCACTCCTGTAACATTTCTGCTACTATGTACCAGTATATCTCATAGGTAGGTCACTGTTGTAGGTCATAGAGTTTGCAGATGGGTGATACTGATGATTATTTTTCTCTTATAATAGCATCAATAGTACCATCTTTTAGTTGGGCATCAGATCAATTTCTCCATGTTCAATGACAAAAGTGGTGTCTTCAGCAATAAGGCTCTACTGTCAGATTGTGGAGGGTAATCAATTATTGGTGAAATTATTAAGGCTACTCCACATAGTTTAAAGGAAGGTTTATTTAGTGGGTAACATACAAATGAAGGGACAGGCAGGTCGCGGGGTCTAGGGAAGGTTTATCACAATCCAGCAGTGTTCTCTGGAGCTCTGCTCGGTCCATCTCCACCATCCAGGGTCCAGAGAACAGAGCAAGGACACAAAGTCCCACTCCTGCCCAAGAAGGTATTTGCAATCAATACCTTCTGGGAAAAGAAAAATTCATCTTCAGCTTTTTCCTTCAAATACAAACCCGGCAGGGACTGGCCTTGTTCTTTTCCTGGGGTGTGCCTCTTTCCTTTTTGATGGGGAAGAGGTACATGGTGACCTATACTAAACAGAATATTTTAAGAAGCATGGTCAGGTATTTAAGAATGAATGTGTACTTTCTTCTGTAAAACAGAAATACGCATAGCTGTTTATTATCAAGGAAGTTCTGTAATGCCTTTTACTAAACCTACTTCGAAGGTCCTTTATTATTCATCTTTATTCACAAAGCACTTTTTTTTTAAGTATTTGACGAATTTTAATTTATTCCATTTTAGACATGAACAAAACTAGTAGGGATATTGGAGAAGCAGAGAACTTCTCCAATAGGTTGAGGTCATATCACTTACAATAGGGATTTGTTTTAGTTTTTGGAGAGTTTCATATGTGTTTTTTTTTTCTCCACACTTATATTCTCTCCTCAACTCTTCCAGATCAACCTCCCTTAATTACCTATTCAACCTTGTATCTTTGTTACTTTTAGTTTTTCTAGATCAATTTTTGTTGCCAAAAACATTTTCAAATGTGTGATCTTCCACTGGAATTTAGTCTACTTACAAGAAACTACAATCTTAGGAAAAACTGTCCTGCCACTTGGGAAATAACAACTGCCAAGAATTCCTTGGATTAGGGCTTAGGGTGGTATTGTATTTTTAACTCTCCTCTATAGGATAGGAAATATTCTGGCTTGGCCACATGCAAGTTTTGAATTTACTGTAACAACCCTGTGAGGTCATATGTACAGCTGTCCTGCTGGGTCAAGAAGATGTTATTCGTCTGGTCATCAAAGGCCCCTAGCTCTTACAGATTTCAGTGCCTGCTTCCACACTGGTCACATGGCCTTGTAATGGGGATATTATATCTTAAACTTTTTCATCTTTGTGCACTTTTTGCATGAGAAATTTTACATGACCCACCTTTACATTTACATAAAGTAGGCATATAGGTAAACATTAATGAGGACTACACAATAATATTTTGATTTGAGACAATTTTTACATGTATACAATCTTATAATTAAAGACAGCAGTAGGCTAATCTGATGCAATCTTCATGCTAATGGATAGATGTGTTTGTTTACTTTTGTATAAGTATTGAGTTTTGGCTGAATATTTGATACTTCAGGATGTAGAATATTTCAAAGGTTTTCAGATTCAATTAATATTCTTACTTCATAATTGTGGATGCTGAGAACTCAGATTCACTCACACATACAGCAGAAAATGATTGTGAGTCTGTTTAGAAACTGTTGAAAATTTTGTCGTAATCCCAAGTCATAATTCATTTCACATTATTTTTTTATATAAAACTCATCTTTCAAATCAAACAGCAGTTTTTAAAATCAGTTATTCTATCTCAATACTATCTATGGGTTTGGTGATTTAATATTTAAATGTTGAGAAATGATGAGCAGAAAATACATGATATTTGTTTTTCATTCTTATGCCAAACACTTCTGTAAGAGCAGAAATTTATGTATGGTAACAGCACTGCAATTCATAATTCATAATACTTTTGGGTGTGAGAGAAGGAATTACAAGCAGGGTTCTACACTGATATGCACTGGTGTGTGGCATAACAGCATTAGACTTACAGAGTCCAGAATCCAGTTGTTCAATACCAAGGCTGCTGTGAACTGACACCAGCTTAGCCACCTTTTGAAATCCCCACATCCATCAACTCATCAATACAGCTTAAAGGGCTGAAAGTGAGAATGCAGTCCAAATGGGCAGAGACTTTCAGAGGGACCTGTCAGAGTTTATAAGCAAGTTTCAAAATTCACTATTTAGCTATCACCTGTAGATGTAACCAATCGTCTTATTAAAATAAGAAACACATAGCCGGGCATTGGTGGCGCACGTCTTTAATCCCAGCACTCGGGAGGCAGAGCCAGGCGGATCTCTGTGAGTTCGAGGCCAGCCTGAGTTACCAAGTGAGCTCCAGGAAAGGTGCAAAGCTACACAGAGAAACCCTGTCTCGAAAAACCAAAAAAAAAAAAAAAAAAAAAATAAGAAACACAGAGCCAATGTAAAAGAGAAAGCTGAGAGGTCAGAGCTCAGAGCTAAAATCTTACCTCCTGCAGTGCTCCTAGCTTCCCCGAGAGAGAGCTACTTCCTGTTTGTCTGTCTTTAAATAGTCTTTCTGTTCTGCCTTCTCATTGGTTGTAAACCCAACCACATGACTGCCTCGTCACTGCCTGTAAGTACCGCCCTCCAGGTCTTAAAGGCGTATGTTTCCAATACTGGCTGTATCCCTGAACACACAGAAATCTACCTAGCGCTTCTAACCACCACGCTCTTGCTATGGCTCTAATAGCTCTGACCCCAGGGCAACTTTATTTATTAACATACAATTAAAATCACATTTCAGTACAAATAAAACATCACCATAATCTCCTACAAGGAGACTTCAGTACTCTCTATTTATTTGTCTATAATATGTGATTAATACAATCTTATGCACAGGATAGGGGTTTTAGAAGGAAATTTTTAAATAGTGAATGTACAGCACTTGAAATACTGTTCACTGTGAGCAGTAAAACTTCAGTAGAAAATGGTAGCATGTCTACTATATCAAGGAAGAATAATGAAAGAGGGCTCTCAAATAGAAAACGTGGAGTTGGCTAGAGGAGAAAGTGTCAGCATCAGGCAGGAGATACCTTCAACAAACATCTATGAGATCTTAGCCTCTGCAGGTGAGCAGAATAAGGGTCACAGTGTATTTGTAGGGCATAAAACCTGGCGACTTGGCATAATGGCAACTCAAGGTGACATGGGCAGAATACATTTTGAGATTTTTTTCAAACAACTCCCCTGTGCTAAATTCGCCATTCTTGCTGACACTCTTCTCATTGCTTCCACTTATCAAAGCATTGATCTTCAACTCATTTGCAATCAGTCAGTACAATGCCTTTCTTTTTCCTTTTCTGTTTTTCTCTAGCACTGCATATCTCCACATGATCTTTATCCTGATCTCAGAAGTACCACCAGATATACAGGAGATTATGAGACCTGCATTCTAGCCTTAACTACCAGTGCCTTGTACCAGAGTGTGCCTGCATATTAAATGGGAGTAATCAAAGGATCTCAATTCATGGATCAGCAGGGGTGCCAGGTGTGATTACAGGTTGGAAAGCCCTGTAAATGTCAGCCATTACCATTATCATCAGCAAAGGCGCAGGCTTTTTTCTCTCTGGCTTAATTTCCTCAGGTTTTCATCTCTTCATCTTGAAAAGGACATAATTATAAAAGTCTCTCTTTACATTATTGTGAGTTTTAAAAGCAATGATGTATGAAAAAAAGGTAGCCTAGAGAATTTTAATAAGATCATCGATAGTTACTTTAAGATCATTAATGACAACATGACACAGCTATTTTAAAAAGTGCACTGATGATAGCTGGTTAAAGTTTTCTAACAGGAAGTTGAAAGAGGTGCTTTATGACATACAAATGCTGTGTTTGCATGGAAATGCTTACTCTCAACACTGCTCTTTGTACCAACTTCAAGGCTTTCTTTTTCTGATATTGCTAAGAAGATTGGGTGGATATGTGATTGAAATCCCTCAGAAACCTTTGTGATGTACAGGCTTTGTCTTGACAGCCTGGGTTTAGGCGCTTGTTTTATTTTTATGGTCCTATTTTTAAATCAGACTGTCCATTGCTAAAGGATCATTTACTATTTTCATATCTTGGAAGTTTTCCCTGACCTGGCACATTCTTACAGACTCCAGAATCAGGAAGTTTTAGTTTAGAATTAATCATCCATCTCAATGTGCTGTAACAGGCTAAAAGTTAATCCATGTAGATTTTCAGAGGTAGAGATTTAAATTAGGATTAATTAAAATTAAATTAAATTTAAAATGTCAATGTTTCCGTCATTTAAACACATTTCATATACTATGCAACCTTTGAAATCAGTGAATGGTTACCACACTGAAGAATGTACATAGAAGAATCTCCATGACTGCCAAAGGTTAAACTCAATATCCTTAGATTTGTCTTAGGTATTTGAAATGCTATCGGGACAATATGCAGAAAGGCCCATTTCAATTGCTAATTCTCACCAAACTCCATTTATACAAAGGAGGGAATTCTGGGAATTTTCAACATTATGTTTTTTACTTGTAATAGGTATTTGTAATATTTGATTTTTTATTAGAAAACCATGAAATGTAACTCATTCTTCTTACTGTATGAATTTTACAACCTGTAATTGAATATATGATACAATGTAAAACTTCAAAGTATATTAAAATAGTAAAATGGCAAATGTACATACACTGGGGGATGTCTTTCTGTATGCTGTGAATATGTGTGGTTCCCATTGAATAACAAATAAAGCTATTTTGGCCTATGGCAAGAAAGTGTACAGCCAGATGAGAAATCCAAGTAGAGAAACAGAGAGAAGAAGGGTGAAGTCAGAAGTGACGCAAGTAGCCACTGAAGGAGCAACAAGATGTCAGCAGACCAATAATGCCATGGCCATGTGGCAACATATAGATTAATAGGAATGGATTAATTTAAGATGAAAGAGCTAGCTAGCAAGAACCTGAAGCCATAGGCCATATAGTTAGTAATTAATATAAGCCTCTGAGTAATTATTTTATAAGCAACTGTGGGACTGTGATTAGGAGAGATTCGTCCAGACTTCTGGGAAAGGCAGGACCGGAGAAATTCTGACTACATGCATATAAATGTACATATATATGTATATACATATACTTAACATTTACTTACTAGAATAGTGTCCTTAAACACTCTGTACCTTTCCGAAATATTAAGACTGTGTGAACTCTCATTTGTCATTTTGAAATTAGATCAGAACATTTACATACTACTTATATCTAAATATGATATAACTTAAAAATACAGATAGTAACATACTAAGCACTGCATTTTATGATCAATATTCCTTGAAAAATTCAAATGTCAATGAAATGCCTCACTGAGCATTTTAACCCATTTTATATCCTTAGGAACATTTAATTCATTGAGTTGTTCACCTGACATTTTTACAGATTGCTTTGATTGTAAAAACGTCATCTTAAAATGACATTTTTATACTGTCTTGGTCTTAAAAACATCAAATGGGGGATAATTCTTCATTTGAAGTTATTAAACATGGCCATAATCATAAAAGTGTCATTTTAAGATAATTCTTCATTTGACCTTTTTACCCTTACCTACTCTTTTCTTCCTAAAAATTTGATATTAGAAATGAAAGTTAATAGAATTTTAAGGCTGTACTTAAAAATTCAAATTGGGTTTCACTGCTAATATTGCCATGGGCTTCAGGAAATGGTTTAGTTAGTCAGCCTTACCTAGAACATTTCAACAGATGTGTGTGTGTGTGTGTGTGTGTGGTGACAGAAGTGGTGGAAGATTGAACAAACATTGATAACCAATTCTTTATAACTATGACTTATTAATAATGATTACTCAAAACTCTTTCCTATATTAACCTTTGCTAGTATATTATACACTGTAGGCAAATCATAATATAGTCATGTTCTTTCAGCTGATGTCACTGTGTATATAGACTTGAGGTAATGCAATTGCCCACAATTATATTTTTACTCAAATTCTATGCCTTACTTAACCATAATATTTATTTGGCTACATATACATTTTGTCTAGAAAATATAGAAAAAATGGAATACAATAATTGGGTTTATCCAATGACTTTTCAGTGTTTAATAAATATACTTACATATGTAGAAAATTGAATAATAATACTTTTAAGATATATCAATCACTCATGTGATTGTAACATGCATGGCTAATTCTATAGCAATTCTGTGAAGGGTATATTATTATACTATGCTTAATAGGAATGAAACTTTAAAAGAGAAGAACCAGCATTTGAGAACAGGCTGACACAATCATTTAGACAAGTTAGCTTTCAGTATATTATTCAAAGCAACTTCCTAAATGTCAAGACAAATGTTCTCTCCTGCTTACCTTCAAGATTAATACTTAATGATCACCAATACATGTTGTGAAGAAAGTAACCAAAGTAATTGACGTGATGAGAAAAAAAAAGCCTGTTTTACTTGTTGAGACAAAGCAGAACTGACACCTTAGAATTATAGGCTCTGCAGATGCCATGTTCTGTTGAAGTTGTAAGCATGAAGGAGAAAACTCACAATACATGTACTTACTTATTTTTCATTCTTTTATTATATCTGAAGTTGTATATCTAATATTTTAGAAGAAAGGTGTAGATGTAACCAACCGTCTTATTAAATAAGAAACACAGAAACAATGTAAAAGAGAAAGCCAAGAGGTCAGAACTCAGAGCTAAAATCTCACCCTTCCTCCTGCTGTGTCCCAGCTTCTCGAAAGAGAGAGCTATTTCCTGTGTATAAGTCAATTTTCCAGTCATTCTGCCTTCTCATTGGTTGTAAACCCAAACACGTGACTGCCTCGTCACTGTCTGAATGTACAGCCCCCTAGGTCTTAAAGGCATATGTCTCCAATTCTGGCTGTATCCCTGAACACACAGAGATCTATGGGATTAAAGGCGTGTGCCACCACCGCCACACTCTGTCTATGGCTCTAATAGCTCTGACCCCCGGGCAACTTTATTTATTAACATACAATCAAAATCACATTTCAGTACAATTAGAATACCACCACATTTCCCCTTTTCTATTTTAATAAAAAAAAGCAAAAGGTTATAACTAACAAAAGAAAAACTATATACAAAAGTACAATAACTATATACAATATATACAAGTAATAAATACCTAAACAGGTATTTGACAAATCAGAGAAAATAATTCCATTATCTATCCTATTTTGGTAAATCCAAGATGTATCTAATGCACTTTCTATCCTAATTAATTTTCAACTATAACTAAATAATCTTCAACCATAACTAACTATTCTTCAACTCCCTCAGAGACCCAAGAAGGGAATAATATTAGCTAACAAAAATAAAAATACAGGAAGTGCATGCAAGCAACTTCCAAAAAATTTGTGAGTTGACAGAAACAGCCAGCTGCCTGGGCAGTCACCTGAGGTTTCTCCACAGTGTTGGGGCATCATCTTCAGCCTATAGGCTTAGTGTATCTGACAGACTCATTTGTGAAGTACGATGTACACAAGGTCAACAGTTCAACCTCACATTGGGTGAGAGCAGTCCATGTACCAGAAACACCTGAATTCCACTAGTGTCCTGTCATGATTCAGGAATTTAAATTCTGGAAATTGTTGATAGTTTTTTAATTCAGCTGTTCATTCTTCTTGGCTGTGTATATATGGCTTCATCTCAGCATCCCCTTCTTCTCTGCATCCCTCTATTAAATGCCAGTCTACTTTTGAGAGGCATGAGCTTTCAGCTGCTGTTCCATTGTACAACAGAAGCCATCGGCCCTCTGCCTGTTAAGCTGCCTTCGAAGAAAAGGGCACCGTACCTTTTCCGGATGCGAAGGCCACTTCAGGGATGGGGCCATATTGTCCTGGCCTCAGAAGATGCCTTTTGATAAAGCCATAACCACACTTGTTTTGGCAAGAATCAGTAGTCCTTTTTTTCGTGTTCTGTCTGTCCATTTTGTCCTGTTGATTCGAGGATACTTTGTTGTCCAGTGGCTAACTTTTGCCACAATGAAAGTTGACTCCATATGTAGTTTCTTCAATGCCCATATTTTCTCTGAAGTAGATTGGTACTGCCAGGAGCCGACATGTCTCAAAAAAGAAAAATCTTCTAAGTTATTAAAACATTTTAAATGCCATATTCTGTAGATCTCTGAAGGGTTTGAAGATGACCTGTCTAAAACATCTCTGCTCAATTTTTAACACATATCTAATATGACTACAAGTTCTATTGTAATGTCTAACTACTAACTTTCATTTCTTTATATCCTAATAGTTGGTAATAATAACATTCAAGGATCAGAAATTTGTATTACATTGTTAAATGAATGGTATAAATACAATTAGAAATATACATATAGCATTTTCTAACAATATCAGTTTCAAATTTGTATACAATATAAAACAATCTAATCCAATGTAAAGTATTTAAAACTAGTAATTGTCTTTTTCTTTTCTTTCTTTATTTTTCTTTTTTTTAAACAAGAACCTTTAATCTAATCTCCTTTGCTTAGCCTTTCTCCTAACCCTTGACAACAACTTGTAACCAACCCCCCTAAACAATGAAAATTATCCCAGACCCAAAACCCATTAAAAAGACCAAAAAACCACCCGCCCCACACCACCTCTTTGTGAATGTGGGCGTCGTATTCTTAAAATTGCTGCCTGCTGGGTATGGGCGAAGTTTTCTTTATCCTGAAAGAAAAATTTTAGGTTAATTGTCAAATTCTAGGAAAGGTAACTATATCCTTCATTATCCAGCCTGTGTATAATGCCAAAGTTCAGGGTTTATCTCAAGTCCTTATTCAAGTAGTCTTTGAGACTGGATCATCTCAGCTAGTCATCTCAAAATTGCTCTGAGCACCTTGTAGTTCAAAGCTGATCTGTGGATGATGTTTGTCAGCTTAATGATATTATTATTGTCCACATGGAATTGTTGTTGTTGTGGGGCCCCATCTTCTTTCTGGAGACTTCAGTTGATGTTAGGCCTGGCCGTGATTTCCTGCAGAAAACTGATAAGAGACTCGAACACAAAAACATATATATGCAGCTAGCCTTTTTTCTAGAATTAGTTAGTACTCTATATGACCATTCATATCTTAACAAAATTTAAAATGTATATATATATATATATATATATATATTAATCTTGTAAATTTTGATATAAAATTTATACTTTAAGAAAAGTTTAAAGAATCAGAATAGAATCAAAAGAGATGAGATTAGTAATAGAATAGTCCCTTAATTAATTTTGCTTTTGTCCTGTACCATAGCAGAAGATGGCTCTTTTTTTCTGGCATGATACAGGGAGTTTGCATTTTCCTTTTAACAACATGCTTGAGTTTAAAGAAGGAGAGAGCCATTCTCCAACTCCAAAGTCAGCTTTAAATTTTAATTGAACTGGGACTATTAGAAGACCAATAGTGTTAAATCTTTAGAGAAAAGCAGAAACAAACATTTAGGAAGACATAACATTTTTTAGATAATATATACCCATACATCGTTTCATTCTGTTTCTTGGGATAGATGATTTGTCCCTTTTCTTCAGTTGTCTCATTTGTCCAGTGTTCTTCAGATTCCTTAACCTTCATTCTCCTAAAAGACAAAAACAAAAACCTTTCCCCAAGACTAATTTTGGGGCTGTTCCTTTTTGGCAAGTTATTATCTGATTAAATGAAAAGGCATGTGTTACTGGTACAAGTTAGTTTAAATTGGATGTTCATGCTAGTTGATGAACAATCACCTCCTCTAATTAAGAGGTCTCTCTTGTTCAAATCAAACCTTTATCAATTTTGATGGTACCCACAGCTTATCTTCTCCTGTAGAAACAAAAGCAAAACCTCGTCCCCAATGTAATACATACCCTGGTTTCCATTCTGAGGTCAGCACATCCTTAAAGTATATAGGCTGATTTAATTCTGTAGTTTTTTCTATTATCCAATGTCTCTCTGCAGCTGTTGTTCCTTTCTCATTGGCATTCAGAAAATTCAAAGTAAGAAGAGCATTATGCAGTCTATTTCTGGGGGTTTTTGTTACCCATTTCTGTTTATTTAGCATATCCTTTAGAGTTCTGTTTGATCTTTCTATAACTGCTTGACCTGTAGGATTATGTGGTATGCCTGTAATATGCTTTATATTGTAATAAGCAAAAAACTGTTTCATTTTAACAGAGACATATGATGGAGCATTGTCAGTTTTGATTTGTGCAGGTATACCCATGATGGCCATAACTTCTAGCAAATGAGTGATTACAGAATCAGCTTTTTCAGAACTCAAAGCAGTTGCCTATTGAAATCCTGAATAAGTATCGATGGTGTGGTGTACATATTTCAATTTTCCAAATTCTGCAAAGTGAAACACGTCCATCTGCCAGATTTCATTTCTCTGAGTACCCTTTCGGTTACATCCTGCTGGTAATGGTGTTTGATTGTAGAAGGAACAAGTAGGACATTTCTTTACTATTTCTTTGGCTTGTTGCCAGGTTATGGAAAAATACTTTTTTAAACCTTTAATATTGACATGATGATTTTTATGAAATTCTGAGGCCTCCAGCACATTTCCTATCAATAATTTATCAATGTCATCATTGCCTTGTGCTAGAGGGCCTGGCAGACCAGTATGGGATCGAATGTGAGTTATATATAAAGGATGATTCCTTTTCCTGATTGTATCTTGTAATTGAATAAATAGTGAAGTTAATTCTGAAGCATCAGGGATAAATTCTGCAGTCTCAATATGTAACACCACTCTTTCAGCATACTGAGAGTCAGTTACTATGTTGAGATGTTCTGAAAAATCCATTAATACCAACAGAATAGCATACAATTCTGATTTTTGAACTGAATTATACGGACTTTGAACCACTTTATTTAAATTTTCCTATTTGTAACCTGCCTTTCCTTGTTTGTTGGCATCTGTATAAAATGTACGAACTCCAGATATGGGTTTTTGCCGTACAATTCGAGGCAAGATCCAATCAGCTCTCTTTATAAGATCAATTCTATCGCTTTTGGGATATTTGCTGTTAAGTTCTCCCAAAAAATTACTGCAAGCTCTTTGCCAAGGTTCACTTTCTGTCCATAATTTTTCAATGTCCTCCTTAGTTAATGGTACGACAATTTCTGCTGGGTCTATGCCTGCTAATTGACGAAGTCTCAATTTTCCTTTGTAAATCAAGTCAGAGATTTTTTCCACATAAGATTTTAATTTTTTATTTGGTTTATTTGGTAAAAAATATCCATTCCAATATAATATCTTCCCTCTGCATTAATATTCCAGTAGGAGAACGCCTAGAAGGTAAAATAACCAAAATGCAATCCAGCTTTGGATCAATACGATCCACGTGTCCTTCATTCACTTTCTTTTCTACCAAGGCCAATTCTTTCTCAGCTTCAGGTGATAATTCTCTTGGACTATTTAAGTCCTTGTCACCTTCTAAGGTTTTGAACAAATTAGTCAGTTCATCATTTTTTACCCCAACAATAGTTCGTAGATGAGAAGTATCTCCAAATACTCTTTGAAAGTCATTAAGAGTCTTTAGTCTATCTCTCCGAATTTGTACCTTTTGGGGTCTAATTTTTTGTAGCTTTATTTTATATCCTAAATATTAATAGAATCTCCTCTTTGTATCTTTTCAGGATCAATTTGTAATCCCCAGCAAGGCAAAATTTTCTTTGTTTCTTCAAACATTATTTCTAAAGTATCTGCATTTGAGTCAGCTAGTAAAATATCATCCATATAATGATAAATTATAGATTTAGGAAATTTTTTACGTATCACTTCCAATGGCTGTTGTAAAAATATTGGCACAGAGTTGGGTTATTCAACATTCACTGAGGGAGGACCCTCATTGAAATCTTTTAACCGGTTGAGAATTATTATAAGTAGGCATTGTAAAAGCATATCTTTCTCTGTCTTTTTCTTGTAAGGGTATTGAAAAAAAAAACAAAACAGTCTTTTAAATCAATAACTATGAGAGGCCGTCCTTTTGGTAACAGAGTAGGCAAAGGTATTCCAGATTGTAGACAGCCCATTGGCTGAATTACTTTGTTAATTGCTCTAAGGTCTGTTACCATTCTTCATTTACCAGATTTCTTTTTAACAATAAATACAGGAGAATTCCAAGGGCTGGTTGATTCTTCAATATGCTGAGCATTTAACTGTTCTTCTATCAGCTCTTCTAAAGCCTGGAGTTTCTCTGTTGTCAAAGACCATTGTTGGACCCATACAGGCTTGTCTGTTAACCATTTTAAAGGTAGAGCTGTTGGTGTCTTTGGAAGATCATCAGTTATTGTGCCCTGTTCTTGTATAATATGGATGGCTGGTGACCACTCATTAGAACAATATCTTCTAATATTTCTCTCAGTAACATGTGCTAGTTTATGATTTGTTTTTGAGATTGGAGGGATGTTAATCTGAGTATTCCATTGTTGCAACAAGTCTCGACCCCACAGGTTCATAGTTATGTTAGCCACATATGGTTTTAATTTTCCTCTCTGTCCTTCTGGACCTATACATTCGAGCCATCTTGCACTCTGTTTCACCTGAGATAATGTCCCAATTCCTAACAGTTGAAGGTTTACCTCCTGAAGAGGCCAAGTTGGATGCCAAAATTCTGGTGCAATTATGGTAACGTCCGCACCTGTGTCTACCAGACCAGACAACAAAACACCATTTATTTTTATCGTTAATTTTGGTCTTTGTTCATTAATAGAAGTTTGCCAAAAAATTTTCTTTATGTTTTCTCCAGAATTTGATATTCTCTCTGTTTCATCATCCTGACCAGCATGATTTATTCCAATAGGCATTTGGTTATTTAATCGCTCAGAGCAGGGATTTCCTCTATGGCTGCAGGAAAGGTTTGAACTGGATTTGCAATGGGGGCCTGCATGAGGCCCCTCTGGGAGTTTCCCGAAGACTGAGGCAAAGGATTACCCTGTCTGTCCTTTGTTGATCTACATTCGTTGGTCCAGTGTTTTCCCTTACCACACCTTCTGCATACTCCAGAAGGAAGGGGCATTCTGTTGCCATTGTTCCTTGAAGAAACATTGTTTCTCGGAATGACCCGTCTACAGTCCCTTTTAAAATGTCCTTGCTTTCCACATCCAAAACATCTAACACTCCTCAAACCTTTTGAAATTACTTCTCCTACCCACGTATCATCCTGCTCATCAGCCTCAACATTAATTGTTTCTCTAATCCAGTCTTCCATGGGTGCAGATCTTGCCCTTAATGGCCTGATTATTCTTTTGCATGCTGCATTCGCATTCTCAAAGGCCAAAGATTCAATTATTGCCTTACCAGCTTCTGAATCCGAGACCATTCTCTTTACTGCTGAAGCCAGTCTTTGTAAAAAATCTGTAAAAGACTCTTTTGGGCCTTGCATCACCTTTGTAAATGACTCAGATTTTTTCCCTGGTTCCTCAACTCTGTCCCATGCATTCAAGGCTGCCGTTCAACATAAAATTAGGGTTTGGACATCATATAAACATTGTGTTTGTACTGAAGCATATTGGCCTTCTCCAATAAGCTGATCCTGGCTAACTTGTATTCCTTTATCCCTCCATTGTTTTTCTATGTTTTTAGCCTCCTCCTTAAACCAGGTCAGAAATTGAAGTCTCTGGCTGGGTTCCAGAACACCTTGTGCAAGGTCCCGCCAGTCCTGTGGTACTATCCTATTATATGTTGACCAAGAGTTTAACATTTGCTTTACATATGGGGAATGCATGCCATAAGATACTATTGCCTCCTTAAACCTTTTGAAATCCAACATTTCAATTGGAGCCCAAATATTTTGTGTAGCCATTTGATCAGGTATCTGCTGTACGGTTACAGTATAAATTAAGGGTGACTGTGTGAAAACAGGCTTTCTTTCTGTAACCTTATGATCCAAACTTGAAACAACTTCACTGTTAATTTCTTCTGTCTGAATTTTTACAGGTTTAACAAGTTCTTCTAAAGCTGTTATCCTGGCACTTAAATTGACTATCTTTTTAAATATTAAAATGAGGATTAGCATAGTGATAAGCTGCATAATTCCACCAATACTAATATTATATAGTTGTTCCATTGTCAGACTGCCTAAAATTTCGAACAAAAACCAATTTTCTTCCAATGTACACATAAAACCCATTTTTTTTTAATGTGGAAAAAAATTCTCTTTTACATAGTTTCCTTTAAAATAGCTGATATGTTATGACTTATCAAATCTGCGTAGAACAGTAGAAATCTGAGGGGATTTTCAAAACAGCCACCTAGTGTCCCAGGTGTAAATCCAGAGAGAGAGAGAGAGAGAGAGAGAGAGAGAGAGAGAGAGAGAGAGAGAGGGAAGAGAGAGAGAGAGAGAGAGAGAGAGAGAGAACACACAAGAAAACGTAGCCGGCTAAAGCTTAAATCCAGCCATGTGTTCCCTCTTGTGCTGAGTCAAGGCTTGGGTCTGGCTTCCTTAAGCTTATAGTATGTTGTTCTGCCTTCTCATTGGTTGTAAACCCAAACACATGACTGCCTCGTCACTGTCTGAATGTACAGCCCCCTAGGTCTTAAAGGCATATGTCTCCAATGCTGGCTATATCCCTGAACACACAGAGATCTATGGGATTAAAGGCGTGTGCCACCACTGCCACACTCTGTCTATGGCTCTAATAGCTCTGACCCCCAGGCAACTTTATTTATTAACATACAATCAAAATCACATTTCAGTACAATTAGAATACCACCACAGAAAGGGGTTCTTCACACAGTCCTGAGCATGTTAAATTAGTGTAAGGAAAGCTCAGGCCAATTGAAATTCAGTACTATAGTAAAAAAACAATGTCTACCATAGGACTCAGCTTTACCATTCCTCTGCTTTTACCCAAAGGACTAAGCATTCTATTCAATGGATACTTGTTCAGGAGTGTTCTTTGCAGCTTTATTCTCAAGAGCTAGGAAAAAGAAACAATCTAAATCCCCTTCAACTTATGAATCAATAATTAAATTGTGGTATATTTATAGTGTGAAATACTATTAAGCTGTACAAAAATATGAAATAATGAACTTTATAGATAAATGGATAGAACTGGTAAAAAATCATATCGAGTGAGGTTTATCTAGACCCTGAAAGAGAAACATCATTATTTTCATTCTCACTGGAATTTTCTAGCTCTAAATCTTCTTACATGAGTACATATCCAGGAATAACAAGACAAACAAGAAAATAAAAGGAAACATTTGATGGGGTAGAGAAGTTGGAGAACAATAGAGAGGAATAGTAGGGTACAAGTGGTTTGATAGGGAAATGGGTGTGTAATGGTTTGAAAGAAAATGGCCCCCAAAGGGAGTGGCACTATTAAGAGTTATTACCCTATTAGAATAGGTTTGGCCTTGTTGGAGGAAGTTTGTCACTGGGGAGGAAGGCTTTAAGGTCCCTTTTTGCTCATGCTTCTCTCAGTGTGACACTTAAACCACTTTCTGTTGCCCTTGAGTCAAGATGTAAGAACTCTCGGCTCTTGCTCTAGCACTATGTCTGCCTGCATACTGCCTTGCTTCCAGCCATGGTGATAATGGACTAAATTTCTGAACTGTAAGTGAGTCATCACAATGAAATGTTTTCCTTTAGAAGAGTTGCCATGGTCACAGTGTCTCTTCATAGCAACAGAAACACTAACTAAGACAAGGAGTGTACCAATTAGAGATATCGAGGGAAAATAAATACAGAAGGATAGAGAAGAATAAAATAACAGTAAGCTTGTTTCAAAATCAGAAAGAATAATACTATTAACTATTTACCATGCTTCTGAAAAAAATAAAATAACACACATAATTTTATATATAAATAAATATATATAAAATTTACATGTAATTTATTCATCTTGGGCAGACAATGCTACCTACAAGTGTCAAAAACCACCAAAGAAAACCCCCAATACCAGCCATTAAAAACTCTCTTTGGAGTTGATGATCAGTATTGTCCAAGAGACAGCCAAAACACATAAGCTTTTGCTCTTACCCTTGCCTCTCTCAAGGGGTAGAAGGTAAGTCCCTATGGCTGAAGAACCATGCACTTCAAACCTGAGGCCCAGAGGCCTCTGAAATGAAACTGATTTAAATACCTACCTCCTGAATACTAGCTTTCATGGTACCAGAAGGCATCATGTAGGCTTCCAAAGAAGAGAACCAACCAGCAGTCCTACCCAGCTGTGATCCTATGAATGAAAACAACGAAAATGACCATCATGGTACAATCATGGTAATGGTGAAGCAGCGGCACACATTCTTTGGCAGCAATTAATAGCGTTCTAACTTAAGACCCACTCAAAAAGGGGAAAATCATGCCTCATACTGGACATCAAGCCAACTGCACAGGACTAGTGAAATCATGGGTCTTAGAGGAGAACCTACAGCCACCGCTTTACTGAACTAGCATAACCCGTGCCTACATACTAAATGATTGTCCTTAGAGTCCCAATAAGTATAGTTGTCATCCTCCATCAAGGAAACTTATCTTTGCAACAGATGGAGTTCATTACAGAAAACCACAGCCAATCAAAATGCAGAGTTATGGAGCCCAGTACCAACAGATATTTCTACAAAACACTCCCACAGCTAAGGTTCAGAAGTGGGCAGAAAGATTGTGTCTCCTAGTAATGTCAGAAACTACATACTCACATAGTCTCTCCAACATGGCAGCCCAAAGTGAGCTGAAGAACAACAGCAGCAGACATGCCAAGTAGATGGAAGAAAACCCACAAGTCCTATACAAATAACTACAAAAATCGACAAATTCTGAGAGTGGGAGATTAGTTTTGCTCAAGGAAGAGCACACCAATTGTTTATCCAGTAACAAATGGCCAGCCCTGAATACAACTATACAAACAATATTATATAGTTTTATAATCAGGATATATTTAGGAATATATATGCATATATATATATATGCTCATATAAATATATGTATACAGCTACATGTAATGAAAAAAGAGACCATTTATTCAAAAGCATGCAAGGAGAGGCATATGGCAGCACGTGGAAGAAGAAAAGAAAAAGAAGAAATTATGTAATTATATTTCTATTGGAGAAATTATTTTGGCCACTCCACGTAGTTAAAAGGATATTTATTTAATGGCGAAACTCACAAATTAAGTAATGGGTAGGTCGCAGGGTCTGGGGAAGGTGTAATGCAGTCCAACGGTGTTCTCCGGAGCTCTACACAGTCAATCTGCACTGGTCAGCGTCCCGGCACAAGAGAGCGCCCAGCGCGAGCGCTCGCCCATCCAGCTCTCGGGTCCCCAGGCGCCTCCCCTCGCCCCGCCTCGTAGGCGTGACAGTTGCCAGAGTCTCAATGGGGGTTGGAACTTCCAGAACCAAGTTGGAATGGCTACCCACTACATCTCCCCCTTTTTGTCTAAATAAGAAGGTTCTAAACTAATACAAGACTATATACAAAGGAATGGTTATCAAATATTGTCCAGAAATAATGAGAGATAATGACCTAGATAAGATGTAACTACAACCAATGCAAACAATATCAAGCAAGAAACACATACTAAAATCCAGAGAAGTATAGAGCATAGGTAAACAGCATATTATAAAGATCATTCAAAGGTGTCCTATCCTAAAGAACCTGAACCTAATAATAAGTTCTATCTAAGATATTATATATACTAAGTTGTAACTATAACTGCTAGTCTTCAATCCCATCAAAGACCTGAGAAGGAATATAACGGTACCTGAGAAATGGAAGACGGATGCAAGCAACTTTCGGGAATCTTGCAAGAGTAGACCAAGACAGCTGGCAGCCTGGACAGTCACCTAATGTTTCTCAGCATTGTTGGTGCATTCAAATTGGCTACAGGCCTAGAGTATCTGACAGACCATTTTCAGAAGCAGGATTTCTGAAAGACCATCTTACCCTGTCTTGGCAGAGTACAGTGGTCGCTTTCCTTGTGTCCCGCTTGTCCAGAAAGGAGAGCATTGCATTTGTACTGTCAGCCATCAAGGCAAGGGCAGTTCTTTGCCCAGTAGGCCATTTTGTGCCAAAAGACAAACTTCCAAATGGAAATGTCTTAGAAGCCCAACATTCTCTCGGGATCAATTGGTGCAGCCAGGAGCAATTGTGTCTCACGTCAACAGAATTCTAAGTTATTTAAATGCCATATTCTCCAGGTCTATGAAGTGTTTGAAGATTACCTGCCCATCTAACCTATGTATCTGTAAATCTGGATAACCTAACTAACGTAACTATAGAGATGACATAGGCGACTATAAATCTATAAATCTTATCTATCAAAATAACCTAAGGACTAAGGCTTCACGTAAATAAGGTAAACAGTCTATAAGCAAATGTATGGTGAAGAACGATGACTTCAAAATTGTGACAATACACAAGATATTTATAACAGAGGTAGGAATATATAGTGCGATATGCAATATGACAATAATATTAAATATATATCAATATACCGAATATCCTAAACAGAAGTAGAACATATATAAAGTATGACAGATATAAATTTACATTTGTATCAATATAAAAATGTTTCAAATAAGAGTAGAAATATATGTACATTATAACAAATATAGTTCTGTATTTGTATCAATATACAAATTATCTTAAACAGGAGTATAAAAATAGTCTACATTTGTATCAACATATAAGATTCTATAACAGTACAAATTACAGTGCAAATTATCTAAGATTGCTATTTTACTAAGTTTGTTTACTAGTATATACAATGATTTACCATCATATCTTATACCTATCCGTTCCATTTCTTCTCCCCCCACCCCTTCTTTTTTTTTTTTTTTTTTTTTTTTTTACAATCCTGAGTTAATATTTTCTTCCACCCCAACCCTATAACCATCATCCATAACCCTGAGAATTATGAAACCTAAGGGAGAAGGGGCGTCATTTTCTTAGAATTGCTTCCTGCCGTTTAGGGGTGATGTTATCTCTGTTGGGTACTGTGAGAAAGCTCAGATAGTTAAATCTCAGTTAGACTAACTGTAGGTTCTGCAGCAAGTTTTAGAGTAATGGGTAAGATTGTCTGAAATTCTGGCAAGAAGTGTAGTATGATGATGATTACCATGGCATCATTCTGGATTGGGTAGAGTTGTTGTTGTTGGGGCCCCATCTTCCTTCTGGTGACTTCTGAGATTGCTATTGGAAAAACTTATTTGTTATCAAAAATGGGAGGTTTGGATTTAAAGAGGACATAGCATGTAAGAAAGGATTCTGAGAAATCAAGAGTAAGCATGGAGAGAATTAGAATTTAGAAGACAATGGTCCCTTTTTATTGGTTTCCTTCTGTCTCACACCAGAGGGCTCTTCTGATATGGGACTGAAGAATCTCTTAAACTTTTCTTTTAGCAATATGCTTGGGTTTAGAGAAGGAGTGAGCCAATTCCATCTCCAAAGCCAGCTTGGCTATAATTGAATTGGAACCACAACTTTTCTAGATTGATAGAGAGAAAGATGTTAGACAGTGAGATTTTACCATGTGTAGATTGGTACCAATAGATTCTTCCTTTCTGCTGTAAACATCTGGATATCCAAGGCCTTATGAGTTTTGAAAGATGGGTATTTCCATTATCCTGTAAAGACAAAAACAGAACCCTACCCCACCCTTTGATTGTTAAATTTTTCTTACAACTTGTAGAGATGTCACATTGGTGGATGATCTTTTACTTCTCTTCATCAAGGGGTTTTTCCTGTTCGAATCGAATTTTTATTAATTTTGTTGGTATCCATAGCTTTTCTTCTCCTGCAGAAACAAAGGCAAAACCCCTTCCCCAACGTAGAACATATCCAGGTTTCCATTCTGAGGTCAGCACATCCTTAAAATAAACTGGTTGGTTTAGCTCAGGAGTTTTGTCTGTTGTCCAATGTCTCTCCGCAGCTGTTGTCCCTTTCTCATTAGCATTGAGAAAATTCAAGGTTAATAAAGCACTATGCAGTCTATTTCTAGGAGTCATTGTTACCTGTTGCTGTTTATTTAGCATATCCTTTAAAGTTTGATTGGATCTCTCTATGACTGCTTGGCCTGTGGGATTGTGTGGTATACCTGTAACATGCTTTATATTATAATAAGCAAAGAACTGTCTCATTTTATTGGAGACATATGCCGGGGCATTGTCTGTCTTAATTTGTACAGGTATTCCCATGATGGCCATAACTTCTAATAGGTGTGTAATCACAGAATCAGCCTTTTCAGAACTCATAGGAGTTGCCCATTGAAATCCTGAATAGGTGTCAATGGTATGATGTACATACTTTAATCTTCCAAATTCTGCAAAATGAAACACATCCATCTGCCAAATTTCATTTCTTTGTATACCTTTTGGATTACTCCCTGCAGGTAATGGAGTTTGGTTATAGATGGAACAAGTAGGACATTTTTTCACAATATCCCTAGCCTGTTGCCAAGTGATGGAGAAATCCTTCTTCAAACCTTTGCTATTTATATGGTGTTTCTTATGATATTCTGAAGCTTCTAGCACATTACCTATTAGTAACTGATCAATCTCATCATTACCTTGTGCTAAAGGTCCTGGCAGACCTGTATGGGATCTGATATGTGTTATATATATAGGATGCTCCCTTTTTCTGATGATTTCCTGCAATTGTATGAATAATGAAGTTAATTCTGTATTATCAGGAATAAATTCAGCAGTTTCAATATGGAAAACAACTCTCTCTGCATATTGAGAGTCAGTGACTATATTGAGGGGTTCTGTGAAGTCCATCAGTACCATAAGAATGGCATACAGTTCTGCCTTTTGTACAGAGCTATATGGACTTTGCACCACTTTACTTAAGTCTCCTGATTTATATCCTGCTTTCCCTGATTTATTTGCATCAGTATAGAATGTGAGGACTCCAGAAATTGGCTTTTGTCGTACAATGTGAGGAAGGACCCATTCAGTCTTCTTTATGAATTCTATTCTCTTGCTTTTGGGATAGTGGTTGTTAATCTCTCCCAAAAAGTTACTGCAGGCTCTCTGCCAGTATTCATTATCTTTCCATAGTGATGAAATTTCCTCATTAGTTAATGGTACTACAATTTCTGCTGGGTCCATTCCTGTCAACTGGCGAAGTCTTAATTTACCCTTTTGAATCAAATCAGAGATCTTTTCTATATAAGTCTTTAATTTCTTATTTGGTTTACGTGGTAGGAATATCCATTCCAATATAATATCTTCCCTCTGCATCAAAATACCTGTTGGGGAATGTCTGGAGGGGAATATGACAAGAATGCATTTAAGTTCTGGATCCACACGATCCACATGTGCTTCTCGAATTGTCTTTTCTACTAGAGCCAATTCCTTCTCAGCTTCGGCTGATAATTCTCTTGGACTATTTAATTCTTTGTCCCCTTCTAGAGTATTAGCCAAATTTTGTAGTCCATCTTTGGGTATTCCCATGATACCCAGTAAGTTGGAGATGCTTCCTAATAACTTTTGAAAATCATTAAGAGTCTTCAATCTATCTCTTCTTAGTTGTACCTTTTGGGGTCTAATTTTTTGTAGCTCTATCTTATATCCTAAGTAATTAATAGAATCTCCTCTTTGTATTTTTTCAGGAGCAATTTGCAGTCCCCAGCGAGGCAAAACCTTTTTTACTTCTTCAAACATGCTTTCCAATGTATCTAACTTTTTATCAGCTAATAGGATATCATCCATATAGTGATAAATTATGGATTGTGGAAACTTTACACGAATTATCTCTAATGGTTTCTGCACAAAGTATTGACACAAAGTAGGACTGTTTAACATTCCCTGTGGGAGGACCTTCCATTGATATCTCTTGACTGGCTGAGAATTATTATAATTAGGTACTGTGAAGGCAAATTTTTCTCTATCATTTTCCTGTAAGGGTATGGTAAAGAAACAGTCTTTTAAGTCAATAACTATTATAGGCCATTCTTTTGGTAGCATAGAGGGCAAGGGCATCCCAGTCTGTAGGGAGCCCATTGGCTGAATTACTTTATTAATAGCTCTCAGATCTGTCAGCATTCTCCAATTACCAGATTTTTTTTTTATAACAAATACAGGAGAATTCCAAGGACTGGTAGATTCTTCAATGTGTTGAGCATTTAACTGCTCTTGAACCAGCTGTTCTAAAGCTTGTAGCTTCTCTTTTGTCAAAGGCCATTGTCCAACCCAGACAGGTTTATTAGTTAGCCATTTTAAAGGTAAGGCAGTTGGTACTTCTGAGAGTTCAACAACAGTCGTGCTCTGTTTGTGAACAGCCTGAATGGTTGGTGACTGATTTTTATAGCATGTTATGATATTATTCCTAGAAACATGCATTGGTCTGTATTCCTTTTCTGAAAGTGTAGGAATTTTAATCTGGGTATTCCACTGTTGTAACAGATCTCGGCCCCAAAGATTTACTGCTACATTTGCTACATAAGGCTTCAGCCTTCCTCTCTGTCCTTCTGGCCCTATGCATTCAACCCATCTCGAACTCTGTTTTATCTGAGATAGGGTGCCAATCCCTAACAGTTGGACATCTACCTCTTGAAGAGGCCAATTTGGATGCCATGATTTTGGTGTAATTATAGTCACATCTGCACCTGTGTCCACCAGGCCCTCCAGAACCAGGCCATTAATTCGAATTCTAAGCTTTGGTCTTTGTTCATTTATGGAAGTCTGCCAAAATATTTGTTTTATAGTGTTCTTTGTAAACTGTGATCCAGCTATCAAAGCTGTTTTATCATCCATTGCAGTATCAGTTTTTACATTAGGCATTGGTTTATTCAGTTGTCCTGGAGAGGAATTTCTTCCACAGTGGCAGGGAATGTTCGTACTACGTTTGGTTTGGGGGCCTGCAAGAGGCCCCCTGAGGCGTTTCCCGCCAGTAAAGGGTTGCCTTGTATATCTATTTTTGATCTGCACTCACTGGTCCAGTGTCGGCCTTTGCCACATCTTCTACATAATCCAGGAGGTGGTTGGGGTCTCCTGTTTAGGCTATTCCTAGAAGGAGTATTGCTTCTAGGAGTACCCCATGTACAGTTTTTACTTATATGACCTGGTGTACCACACTTAAAACATTTGGTAACACGGGGCCTTCTTTCACCTCTGGGATTTGTCTCTCCTATCCAAGCCTCATTACTGTAGTTAAGAGACTGAACACCATTAGTATATTGAATCCATTTTTCCAAAGGAGCTGATCTGATCTTTAATGGTGTAAGTATTCTTCTGCATTCTGCATTAGCATTGTCGAATGCCAAGGACTCAGTTAATACTTTTCTTAATTCTTTGTCTGACACAGCTCTTGTTATAGCTCTGTTCAGTCTTTGTAAAAAATCAGTGAAGGGTTCCTGCGGTCCCTGAAATATCTTTGTGTATACCTCAGTTGGTTTTCCAGGTTCTGGAATTTTTTCCCAAGCATTTAGAGCTGCTGTACGGCATAGGGATATTGTATGCTCATCATAAGTGGCTTGTACATTCCTGTCAGCGAAACATCCCTCACCAAGTATTTGATCTTGGGAGATCACAAAACCTCTGATTTTACCTTGTTGTTCTAAATTTTTTGCCTCTTCTCTCAACCAGCTTTTCCACTGTAACTGCTGACTATATTCTAGAACAGCTGAAATTAACTGATGCCAGTCATCTGGAATGATTCTATGTGAGGTAGACCACGAATTTAACATCTGTTTTACATATGTGGATTGTATCCCATACGTAACTACTGCTTCCTTTATATTTTTAAAGTCCCTTGTTGAAATTGGTTGTAATGTATATGTCATATATGGCTCGGGGTGTGTGTCATCTGCTGGCTTCTCATGGACAATAACAGGATAAGCCATTGTATGAGAGCCATTTGGAGATGTTACAACCTCTATGGTCTTGACCTTCTGCTTATTAGTTCCCTTGTCATGTTTACTGAGAGTTTCTTCTAGGGCTTGCAAACGAGCACCTAGGGTCTGTTCTAGGGAGTGAACCTCCTCTCTTGTAAGGGACTCCATATTTCTCATGGAATCATAGAAGTTTTTATGTTCCTCAGAAACACATGATTCCATGGACCTTATCCTATCAATTAACGATAATCTTTCTTCCTTATATACTGTCTGAGTAGCCACAACTTCACTCTGGAGAGTTAGTGTTCTATCCATTAAATATTCATATTTATTATCAATAAAATCAATTTTGGGTACAAGCCTGTTTTGTACATCCTGATTAGCAGATTCTAGAGAAAGAATCTTTTTCTCTAAGCCTTCATTGCTATCTTTGAAAGCAGATTCCAGAGAGGGAATCTTTTTCTCTAAGCCTTCATTGCTATCTTTGAAAGCAGATTCCAGAGAGAGAATCTTTTTCTCTAAGCCTTCATTGCTATCTTTGAAAGCAGATTCCAGAGAGAGAATCTTTTTCTCTAAGCCTTCATTGCTATCTTTTAAAGCCTGTATCAGTCCCAATAATGACTCATCTTTGTTCTTAAACCAGTGTTTGAACACTGTGTGAATTATTATGATGAATGCCAAAATGGTATAGCCCAGATATGCCTTAGGAATGTCGTATATTTCCAGGAAGATGTCATTCATCATACAGGCAAAAAGATTTTTAAATTCTTGTGAGGTAATGTTGTCGGCCATATTACACGAATTACTCAAAATTTGTTAGTCAATTTTAAGGTGTAAAATTATCAAGTACCTTTACTTGAAACAATATGCTTACCTTTCGTGTAGTAGCCCTTTTCAGCCAGCAGGTGGCGTTGGTACAGCTCCGAAACAGGGCCTGCTGGCGATCTTGGCTGGGGTCGGAGGGAGATGGCGGAATGGCGGAGATGGCGGAAATCGGAGCTAGCACTCTCCTGCCTCTTTCGCTGGTCTGGGGCTAAGCTAGGGAATTGAGATAGGACTAGCTGCTCCCTTTTTCGGGAATGGAACCGTGTAGGTGTTCCCTGGTTATATGGAACTTTGCAGGCGGGTTTAGGTACCCGCCAGCTAGGGAGGAGACGGCGGGAGCCGCCCAGGCCTTTGGAGTTTGCCCCACGTGAGCGCCAGATATTGGAGAAATTATTTTGGCCACTCCACGTAGTTAAAAGGATATTTATTTAATGGTGAAACTCACAAATTAAGTAATGGGTAGGTCGCAGGGTCTGGGGAAGGTGTAATGCAGTCCAACGGTGTTCTCTGGAGCTCTACACAGTCAATCTGCACTGGTCAGCGTCCCGGCACGAGAGAGCGCCCAGCGCGAGCGCTCGCCCATCCAGCTCTCGGGTCCCCAGGCACCTCCCCTCGCCCCGCCTCGTAGGCGTGACAGTTGCCAGAGTCTCAATGGGGGTTGGAACTTCCAGAACCAAGTTGGAATGGCTACCCACTACATATTTCAATGTTAAAATTAAGAAACGAGAAAAGTAGATATGTTTTTTAATAAAATTTAATGAAAATGGGACCTGGATATACTTAAAGAACAATCTTGGGGTACTCATTATATATAGTCTGATATGCATATTTTTCAGCTTTAATGGCACTTAGGACAATATTCTTCCCTTTCTTCTGCTCAGGTATATGGTGGTGACTAATGGCCCTGGCAGGCACTGAGACAGGCAGACCATGAAGCATTGAGGTTACTTGGGATAGGCTTGAAGGTTTTCTCTATTCTTTCACATTCTCATCACTGGATTCAATATGAGAAAACCCCAAGATACTGTGATCTGGATTAATTTTGGTAAGATTTTGGGTAATGGACACCACAAAATCTTCAAGGTAAGGCTGATTCAGACCATCTCATTAGACTATGGCAGTATATGTATTTTTTGCTTTCCAAGAATATTTCTTCTTCAGAAAGCAAAGCATACACCCTGTAATATTACTACCCATTAGCTCAAGAAAAGCTGTTGCATGATGTTTTCTGCAAAGATCTCAACAGACATCTGTTAAACCAGATATAGAGTACCTTTAACAGAACAAAGTTACACTTTCATCACAACACACCTTGGTGAACAAATAACTTTGCTGGTTTTCTTATAGGAACATGGATCCTACACTATTTTTGTCTGGTAAAAGAAAATCAGATGGTTTTTAATGCTCTGTTCAAACACCTTGAAGAGGCCTCTGTGCTTCTATTACATATGTCTGTTTCCTCTGACCTGGCAGGACCACCACCATTATGAAGAAGCAGTCACTTGGTTTCATAGTCATGGAAACATGCAAGGGGCAATTTACTTAATGCTTTCTACTAACTATGTCTAAGATTCATTGAATTTAGATAGCATCAGTGAGAAAAAAAATGATGTCCTGAAAACAAAGAGTACAACCAAATATTTTAGGGATAAGTCCAAGTTCTAACACTGACAATATACTAGCCTTGACTATTTATCTCCAATATTGTACTACATGAGGAGAATGACAATAATATTTATGAAAATTAATGTTTAGCAATATGAGAAGAATCTCAGTAGAACTGAATAAAGTAATTATTCAGGCCAAACATATTTGGAATATTGAAAGAGAGGAACATTAAAACTGAAATATAAGTTAGTGTCTTGGAAGAGTTGTACATTGGGAGACTCAATAGGGAAAAAGTCACCTTAAATTATATAAAAAAACCTCAATTTGCACTATGAATGATCTCAGCAGATGTTGTGGTATTGACAAGAAAAATGCTTTTAGGTATTTAATAATTATGAGCCAGTAAACCAGAGAAAAATTTTTGCAAACTTCCAAATTAAATACTAATCATTTATCTGAAGAAAATGGAATGAGAAAAAATTCCACATGAATTATTTGTGACATGATGGCAGACTATCAAAATATATGCACCAACACAAAAATATATAGTGGTGATTTTAATGACCCCCATAGTCTCCTATGTCTGACTGTTTCTTCCTTAGTTGGCTGAACTATTTAGGAAACATTAGTAGGAATGACCTTATTCCAGGAAGTGTGCCACTGGAGGTCAAAGGCTCATGCCAGGTTTAGTCTTTTCCTCTCTGCTTCATGCTTTTGAATCAGATGTAAGCCCTCAGCTACTGCTCAAGTGCCTTGCTTTCCTGTCTGCTGCCACGCTGATGGTCGTGACCTGACTCTCTGAAACTACACTCAAGCCCCATATGCAATGGTTTCTTGTATAGGTTGTCTTAGTCATAGTGTCTCTTCACAACAACAGCAAAGTAACTGAAACATATCCTATTCAATTACCTAAAATGCTATAATCAAATATGCAACAGAGAATACAATGTCAACTGAGAGCTAACCTCATCAAATCGCAGTAACAGTGAGAAAATGGATCAGAACAGAGCACATCTAGAGACAGTGGAAAAGCAAGCATGCAGGGATGAGTCATGGGACTCTTTGAAATGGTTTTCTGAAATTGTGTGCCCCTAGTTTGCTGATGCTGTAGTAAACTATATTGGTTACTATAAGTTTTACTGGAGACAGGATGCTTGAACACTAGAAAACAGCATGTATTAGTGGGAGAATGTATTCTTTTGTTTTCTTGTAGAATACATGAGAAAAGCTTTTGATTATGACCTTCAAGGCGAGCCATGCAAAATTAATAAAATAGAAAAATACAATGAATTTATAAAAGGCATAGTGTAAGAAATAATAATATTTTGTTCATGTTGGACAATAAAAATACAAAAAAGGAGTAACACAGATTTTGCAAAGGAATTGGAAAAAAATTAAATATTTTAATTAAAAAAATTAAAATCTTGTTAAGCATGATTGCAAATATCTGCAATTCCAGAATTCAAGAACATGAGAATCACAAATTCAAGGCCAGCCAGGAGTATATAGCCAGACTTAGAATCATAAACACAATAAAAACCCAAAACAAATACTTGTCAAGTTCAGTTAAGAAGAAAAATCATAATTATAGATTGTGAAACAGGTTCAATTCTATGTCTATTTCTAAATCTGTAATTTTGAATGTAAAACCATGTTGGGTGATATTGTTGATATTGTTTTTGTATTCTTTGAATCCCCATGGACTACCTATCATAATATCTGAAGGTGGCATACAAGCTGCTTACAGAGAAAAGCAATCAATAGTTATATTCACCTATGAACTTCAAAAATGACTAACATGTCAAGATATAACCAGGTTCAAAATACTGGTACTTATTTCTTGGGGGTAGCAAATAATTTTTGTAATTCAACTTATGACCTCTTCAAAAGGAAGTCATGCCTTTTACTAGAAACCTAGTCAACCTTCTGATTGGTGATACTATGGATCCCAATGAGAACCTACTTCTGCTACATTCCTAAACCAGCATAAATCTTAACTATATACTAAATACTTATCCTTATACCCACAGATAAGGGTTATTACTCTCCCCTCATCAAAGCTATTTCTTTTTGCAATGGATGTATACAATAGCAGAAATCTGTAAGAGCTCAAAATGCAGAAAACAATTGTGGTGTGCTCAGCTCCAGTTGACAGACCTTCTACACTTGAAGTTTAAGGAACATCATGGAAAAGAGTTTAGAAAGATTATAAGAGCCAGAAGACTAGGACATCTGCCATAAGACAGTGTCTTCTATATGTAGCACAGAATCTGCATTCAGGAAATCTAGGGGGTAAAAGGGAAATGTTGACTAATCAAGATATGCTCAATGACAACACTGGTTGCAATGCCAACATGAATGGTGGAAATCTCTCAAGACCAATTCCCCAAATGAAGATGTATTTGCAATTAATGGTCCCTGAGAAAAGGAGGACCCATCTTCTTTAAGTACAAGCCCCTTGATAAGTTAATCCAGTTCTAAGGTGTCAGGACTAAACACGCATAAGAGTAATGCTATGCTCTTAGCAGGTGTGTGTGTGTGTGTGTGTGTGTGTGTGTGTGTGTGTGTGTGTGACAATAATTAAAGAGGAGGAGATAATGAATTAGAATGGGAATGGTTGTACATGGGAAGAATTAAAGAGAGATAAGGAGTTGTAGAGAAAATGTAAATACAGTACACATGCATGAAATTATTAAAAAAATAAAAATTTAAAGAAAGAAAGGATATATGTATAAAATAGGTCTATTAATGACACAACCATTTTCCTAAACACACCTGATTTGTTAATAAGTGTATGGATTCTAACCTAACAAAAGGACAAATGAAGTAGATTTATTAAAGTATTAATAGACTAACAACAATGTGCCTTCTTCTAAATCTAGCAGTTTCTACAAGAGTACAAATGTTGACTATTCAGTGCAATCCAGAAACATTCTTACTGGTGTTTGCACTCTTAGTTTCTTTCTAATGGCCTACTTTTAAAAGATTTTAAAAAGTAAGATATATGGTTTATACTTGATCTCAAGAAAAAAATAAATGACCTACAATCTGATAATCATAAATCAGTAAATTTAGATATAGACAATGAGAGTTTTGCTTCCTAACAAATCTTAATGATTTAAAAACACATACTTTTGAAAATACTTTGGATGATATTAAAAACACTGATATTACCAACATTACAGAAAACAATGAAAACTAGAACATGTGTTGTTGTACTTGTTTTTAGACTGAGTCCCACTATGTATCTCTGGATATCTTGGAACTTATTATGTAGACCAGACTTGCCTGAAACTCACAGGGATCCATCAGCCTTAGCCTCTTGAGTGCTAGGATTTAAGGCATGAGCTACCAAACCTTGGCAGAAGAGTTTACAACAAAACTATATTACAATAAAACTTAAAGAACCTATATTAAAGAATTATTTGTGGCTATGAATTATCTTACAAACCATAAAACAAACTTTGAATTTTTATTTTACACACACAGAGACTGTGACAATCTGCACAAGCCTTGAACATTGAGCTAGCCAAGACACTTTATTGGATGAGGAGTTCGTGATGTCCTACCATTAACTAAGAAGGTACTAGAAAATGGTGGCCTCTAGAGGAAAGAGAGTCTATTTTATTTAGGGATGCAGCCTAGGAAAGGCCATCATGCTCCAATATATGATCTTACACCTATGCACATCCAGGCACATCCTGGCAGCACTTGGTGATCTCAGTGGGTATCAAAAAAGGAACACATGGAAATTAGGAGGGAAAAAATATGGTAGGACTTTGGAATGAGTAAATGGGTTAGGTAGAAAAGATAAAAAATAAATTGTATGCATAGATTAAGTACTCAAATAATGAAAAATTGTAAAAGGAGGATGAAAGGAAAATTTATCAACTATGAGATAACTCAGTGCTCATGAAGAGTATTGAAGGAGAATTTACAAGCATTAACTTACTATACCAGCAAAATCTCTTATAACATTCTAAAGGTTGTCCCTACGGCTGCAGTAAGTACAGTCATTACCCTTCCTCAAGGGAACTCCTTTGCAACACTACAGAGAGCCACAGTCAATCAATGCGCAAGTTGTGGAGTGCAGTACAATGGATACATCATCAAAACATTCCAGGATGCAACGACTAGAGAACATTGCATAAGCAGAGAGGTTGTAAGAGCCAGAGGATAAGGGAGTTTTCTGTGAGACTGTGTCTTCACACAATATCAGGAGCTACACCCAGAAAATCTCACCAACATGACTGTCCAAACATAAGCTAAGCTAAGATGATACCAATGGACATGCTAAAGTGGATGGGCAAAAGTTTCTGAGGCCTCAACCCTCTACAAACATCTACATGCAACTGAGGGATGCTAGGAGCAGGAGAATTAATCTTTCTAGGGAAGAGTGCACCAATTGGTTATCTGAGGTGATATATATATATATATATATTAAGGGTGCTATGGGGAAACAGACTCATGGATACAGAACAGGCTATATCCAGTTGCAGAATCCTTCCATTTCCCAAACCGATCTGGAGACCACCAACATGATTATTCACACTGTTTCATGCCACCTGACCTGGTCTTCATTACTCAAGCAAGAGTGCAACCTCCCCTCTCTCTCAAGTAGTCACATAAGAAGACAGGAAGTCATGCCCCAAGGCTTATACCCCAAAGCTATTGGCAGGACGAATTCCTACAACAGTAATCCAGAAAACATAACTACAAGTAATACTGAATGGACTAAACTGGCTATATTTAGGAATACACACACACACACACACACAGACACACACACGCATGAGATGACAATTTGTGTTAAAAAATGTGATCATAGTGGCCGGGCGGTGGTGGTGCACGCCTTTAATCCCAGTACTCAGGAGGCAGAGGCAGGCAGATCTCTGTGAGTTCGAGGCCAGCCTGGGCTACCAAGTGAGTTCCAGGAAAAAGCACAAAGCTACACAGAGAAACCCTGTCTCGAAAAATAAATAAATAAATAAATAAATAAATAAATAAATAAATAAATAAATAAATAAATGTGATCATAGCCGGGCAGTGGTGGCCCACGCCTTTAATCTCAACATTCAGGAGGCAGAGCCAGGCGGATCTGTGAGTTTGAGGCCAGTCTGGTCTACAGAGATAGATCCAGGACAGGCACCAAACCTACACAGAGAAATCCTGTGGTCATAAATTTGAAAGATGGTAAGGAAGGATATATGGGAGGCTTTGGAGAGAGGAAAGAGAAGGAAGAAATTATATACAAACTTAGTTTTTTAGTTTTGAAAAAATATTTATTCTTTCTAAGTTCAAAATTGACTGTCTGTTAATGGCACGTTAAGAGACAAACAGATATCATGATGTCTTCATTTGTAAAACAGAAACAACAAAATCCCTGTGGGAATGTATCATTACGTTTTATTGTCAATGACAATGACAGGAAAAATATTGAAGATGCACATGAAATTGTTAGTGAGGATTTGGACCATGGTTTGAGTGAGGAATAGAACACGACAGGCGGAAAGTAAGGGCGAGAATTGCAAGAAGAGAAATAATCAATATAAAAACTACAAAAAGCCAAGAGAAATGAAGCAAGCCAGTGCTTTCGTCAGGGAACAACAGTGCAAACTTGAGGAAGTGGCCATGCAAGGAATGACCTGTGGAGGGAATGGCAAGAAATGAGTGAGCTTCCTTTGAGGATCTGGTAAGTAAAAGGTATATGCCCCTGAGTTTTCATCTATTGAGGGAAAGAAAACAAGCAGTTCAGGGCTTCACTTCATTTGACTTTTATTTGTTGTAAAATGGAGATTTGACACATCAAAAGCAGTTGGAAGAAAATGAATCACAAAAACGAACTACATGTGTCTTCTGTGTGGTGTGTAGTACACTCATGAGTGATAGGTAATCACAGATTACAGAAGCCATGTAGTCAGTACATGGGGAATCAAACCTACAGTCACCTCGAGTATCTCTACAATACAAAGTTGAGTTCCACAAAGTATATGTGCTACTCCAGACAGTATCTTCCATACTATAATGACATGTACCTGCCATATAACCCCAAAATACACACCCAGTAACTGTCCTCCACAGGTTTTCTTTTTATGGGCCAGGGGTAGAAAAGGTGGCTATTACCTGGGATACATAAAACAGAGAGGCTTAGGAACATCTCATTAACTTCCTAAAAGTTGTGTTACTATAGCCATTTTTACATTTGAGATTTTCTGTTTCACTGTTTTTACTAGAAGAACAGATCAATTTATTAGGCTACTTCATATACTTAGCAGCAATACTTAACATATAAAACCTAATGATCATGATGGTAAATGGTTTTCCTTGCTTCTTTTCTCCATGTAACTTATCTGTTCACATTTTCATGCCACTATTAATTAAAGATCTGGTAAATTATAATAATATTTCTGTGGAATTATATTTTATGTCTACATGATAACCAAAACAATTGAGTATGATTCATACTCTAACAATGAATATGAAAGTAATAGAAATTGTCTCACTTATTATGTAGTCTGTTGCTGCACAATTATTATGTGCAGTTGATGAACATTTGAATAAGTGTCATAATATTCTATATTCAATTAGAACAACAGCACTTATAATTACTATCACTATTATTCATATCAAGTTATAACTGGGTTTTGTATCTTGTAGGGAATGACTGGAAGAATGAATGTTCATCTCAGTTTCATTTATATATTTCTCTGGTGTTTTAAAGTGCAATTTGCATGAAATATAAACAATAATTCTCCAACATAGCTGTAATCCAAAAGAATGAAGTTCACATCTTCTGGATGATTGGGAAAAGGGATGACTATTTCAAAAGAAAAACAACATGTATAAATGAAGACAAATGAATATATTTTATAATTTGTTTTGCCAATAAGGCATTTGGTATTCTTAGTAAGAGATGAATATGGCCAAAATGAGTAAATGATCAACAAAAAAGTGTTAGACAGAATATATCTGTAGATCTATTGATCCATGTCTTGAAATGGAAGCTTTATTTAATTACCAAATTATTCAAGGTCTTATAAATGACTATAGGAGAGATATAGGCATAAAGTTGTTTCATCAATTAGCATATCCATAAATATAGTTACATTGCTATGGACACTCTTAACTTGAAGGATGAGAAACAAGAAAGGCATTCTTTGATGATGGATCAGGCAAAAACATTCTACAAACACATATGAGACACACGCTGTAAATATGTTTGCTCTTATATAAATTTGCCATCAAAAGTTTTGATTACTCCAAAGATGGCCAGACACCACCTAATTCTGTTGTTTATTTGCCTATGAGAAATTAAAATATAAATTGGACCATTCTACCCTCTTCAATCAAAAAAGGATTCCTCCTATTGGCATTAGTAAAGATCTCCCAACTGCCTTAAAATAACTTACTTATATGGAGACCTTCTAAAACTTAAAGGGTCATATTCTATAAAATGTTGCATCCTAAAATGGACTTAATTGAAAAAAATGAGTACAAAAGAGCTAATTAATCCTTTTCACCATGATTCAAACCAAAAATATTGTATGGCTAGTTTGCTAGGGATCAAAGAAATAAAATACAGATGATTGTGGCCTTAAGGTTATTAGCTTCTGAGTTTTACTTCAAGATGGTCTAGGATACATATACATGCAGCATAAGTTATACTTCATCTTTGAGTTTTGAGATTTACATGGACCAGAGATGTTTAAAACACGACTGTCTCCAGTGATGCTGTGTAATAACAATGAGCTACCACTCTGCTCTCTAGCATCTACCTGGTCACTCAGGCACATTGCTTAGACTCTAGCATTCTTTGTTACTGATCTATGATGTTTACAGATTACATGTGTTATATGCATTTTCAACCATTTACCTTACAAAATGTGTTTATTAGAACATAACACTATCAGAAGTTGAGGAGCAATGTGTTTTGCAGTGACATAATCTTAATTTCTACAGAGGTGCTCCATGGGAAACAAAATAATATTTAGATTAAGTTCCTTCTCATTGTGCTGACAATTGACCTCCAGGTACATAAATTAAAACTACTTGCTAGCAGAGTGCTCATACATGGAGTGCTTTTGTAGGATGCCCTTTGTTTGACTGCTTATAATCTAAAAAATAACATTTGTATGACTGTGAAGACCATGCTAGGTACTATACAAATCTCTGGGACATAAAATGGATAATTTTTTAGAAACTGCGTTCACTGTTACTACTGTATAAGATGTCAGGAATTTTATTTTTAGTATCCCAGTCTCAAATGAGTTAGAGATACAAAAATTTTCAGTAAAGGAATAGCCAAAGACTGACTTACATACTCCACACACCCTGCTGTTTTATCTGTGCCTATTGGTGTGTACATCCTTCATTTAGGGTGGTATCTTGTAAGCTTTGGGAACTGCAGTAAGACTAACCTATGTGTTCCCTCACTCGAGGGTTAAAGAGGGACCAAAGACTTGTATTTCTTTTTTTAAAGTACTGTCATGTCTCTCTCACATAACCTCTTAATTTCCTTTGTCAAGAGTATGTGTTTGTGCGTGTGTGTGTGTTTTCTCCACAAAGTTATGCATATTTTCTACATCTAGAGAATATTTTTTCTGAAAACATTAATCTTTGCCTGAAAGTAAAAAAATTAAACTCCAAGGAGTTTACATTTACAGAGTGTATATTTTGTTTAACTTTAAGTTTTATTTTGTGGTTTTCTTGTGCCTTATCAAAAGTGAGAATTCTGACACTTAGCTTTTCTCCAAAAAGTGCAAGTTAGAAAACTCCCAACTCAATCATCCAACCATCAATTTATACACCATTGTAATATATTTTCTTCATTTGTAAATTATCTTTTATGGTAAGAATATTATATATTATATGTAATCAAAGCTGGCAGTTTTATGCTACTATGACCCTCCCTTAACCACTTGATCCTCAGCTCTGATGACATCCTTTGCAGAATTCTCACCCAATAATACCATCTCAAGCTTGAAGTGCATAGCCCAAAGAAACTATAAAGATTTACTCAGATGATGGGTAAGTTTACTATAGTATATACCTCAATAAATATTTCCATAAGGAACGGTAATGCCCAGATAATTCATACTGAATTTATAATACTTGTACACATCTAAGGCCAGGACTGCACTGCAGGGTAAGAACTCTAATGAGAAAAGTTATTTTTCATATTCCATGTCTCATTTTCACTTGGCTTGAATTGGTTGAACTAGCTCTTAAAAACAGAATGTGAGCTATTAAAATTCAGTATGATGCAGAAATATGGGATATCATTTGTTTTATTTCTTAGACAGCAATATCCCAAATTTAGGAAATTTGATAGCACAATGAAAATCTGTCTTGCATTAGATCTACAATGAGATATGATTCCAAAAATCAAAAAAATATACTTCTCACCATAATTCATTCTTTAACAATATATTTGGTACACTATTATCTTTGGGGGAGTTTTTACTTATTCAGTGTGAAGGCTCATTTTCTCAGCCAAAGGTTAGAGTAATAGTATTTATTTGAAATGTAAATGAAGAAGGCGTCCACCAAGGAATATATGTTTCATTGTGCATTTGTCTCTAATCAGAATGCCCTATGAATAATGTAGTTTGGCACCAATGTCCTCATTAAACAAGTTTCCCATTATTGCACTTTCTGATTATAATCTCCTCATTAAACTTCTTTTACCATTCCTGCTGATGATCATTCATATGCTTAAGTCTTCAATATTAATCTGAATACACACACAGATAGTGTCCTGTAGATGAGAATCAAATTATATTGATGACCAGATGTCCTTTAAATAAAGGGTTGTTATCTATTGTATGTCCAAGAAATGGCATGGAGTTGAATTGTTAGACTGAACTAAAAGAGAAAATAGGTTTCAAACTACTCTCAATTTATATCCATCTATGAGGCAATTTCACAATTATGCTTGATTGACAGCAACAGCCAATAAAGAAAGTGATGACCAGAGAAAAAGAACAACTTGAATAGATTTTAGTCTTGTTATTTTCTTATTTATTTACTCATTTATCTACAAGAAACATAGACTCACACATGAGAATTTATAACATTCAGAGCCCTGTATTTATCCACGTGAGATGTTAGAAGTTCTGTTCTCCCTAACTAGGATGTAAATTCCAATGCTATAATCTACAAAAGAAACACGTTTTCATAAATTTAGAGGAAAAAATAGTGCATTTTGAATTCTTTAAATTTTGGTGAGATTACAAAAACACAAACAGAAAGTGAATATAAAATCAAAAATAAGATGGATGTACATAAACACACCACATATACATCCCTTTCCCTCATACAACATTTGTAGACGCACTCCTTCTTAAAGTTCCTAAAAACAGTTTCCTGATGTATTTGAGGATCAAGAAAGTAATTCCAATGATGGGACTTTTCCATATATACTTTTGCCACTTCACTTACTGGAAGAAAGATGCTCATCCTATCCTCTATACAATTAATTATGTACACTTTGCATGGACATTTCAAAGCTGTAGAAGGGATAGAAATATGTACAAACCATCTACAATAGATACTTCTGAGGAAGGTGTTGAAAATTGAAAAATGATTCTCACTAACTAGGATTAAAACTTGCTGATTAAAACTTATTTTTTAAAGACTATAATTGTAATTATAAGTTTTAGTATTTTTTTTGTTTTAGTGGTTTTTTGTGTTTTGTTGGGGGGTGTTGTTTTGGTTTTTGTTTTATTTATTTATTTATTTATTTATTTATTTAGTTAGTTAGTTAGTTAGTTAGTTAGTTAGTTAGTTAGTTATGGCTTTCCCAAGACAGGTCTTCTTTGTGTCATCACCCTGGCTTCCCTGGAATTTGTTTTGACCTGGAACTCAGAGATCCATCTGCCTCTACCTCATGAGTACTGGGATTAAATTCATGTGCCACCACTACCTGGTTTAAGTTTTTGTATTTCCAAAAGGTGTTTCTTTTAGTATTTTCTTTTAAAGTAGCACAGATTTCCAAAGTTCCCGAAAATAAGTAATTTTCATATAAATCTTATTAAATGACTTTTGGACTATCCTTAAAAATCTTTTTAAGTAACATGTTTTGTTAACATTGTTCATAATTAGACGTGGTTCATTGTAAGCACTCCACTAATAATAAATTATTAACTTCAATTTTCTCCATGTGCTTTTCTTGTTTCTTTTCCTTTAGTGAGTTGTATTTTGGGTATTTTTCTTCTTTCTTTTTTTGTTTGGCTTTTTTGATGGGTTGAGAAATCCTGTGGGTAATGCTAGTGCCTTAATGGAGAGTCGTTTCTTTCTAACTTCATTTCTAAGGCGGTTACTATTAAAACGAAACACAAGGCACACTCAGTGTTTCTCTTGCTGTTATCAGTTTCTTTAGAAAATAAAGTAAATCTCCTTATAGAAATTGGCTATCACTATTTGCTTCCTTAGTGGAAATTGTTGGATAATATCAAGAGTAATGTCAAAAGCACGCAATGTGCTTCTCTGTTATTTAAAGCTCAGGCTTTAAGATGCAGAGATATAAAAATAATTCCTCTATTAATTAAAGCATTCATCATTTACAGAATCATTTGCAGAGCTAGGAACCATACTAAACATGTTCAATGAATTACTTTACTCAATATGATACAGCTTGTATTGTGTTTTCAAATGAGGAGAGCATGAGGATCATTGAAGGTAAATAACTTACCCACTGAAAGTGGTAGAGTTGTGATTTGAAATTCAGTCTTTCTAATTCAAAAAAGAAAAGATAAAGGACTTTCCTATCACACATTTGCCATTTTCACTTTAATGATTATCATTAATGTGCATGTAGTAAATTTATTTTGAGAATATTAAATCAAGATTTTATCAATAGGGTACAGATGCCCCACAAAAACACCAAGCTAAAAGCAATGGCATATTCAGACAACCTGGTACAGGCCCATGCAGACCCTATTCATGCTGCTTCAGTCTCTGTGAGCCCATATGAGCCCTGTTCATTTGATTCAGTTCTTCTGGTGTCTTATATGGCCTCTGACTCCTACAATCTTCCCTTACCCTGTTAGCTTGGTGGTTTTGTGGGACTCCTAAAGGTGGGAGCTAGTGTTTCTCTCACACTGTTGCCTGCTCTTGGAACTCTTGTCCTCATGTGTTGCCTGGTCCAGCCCTGATACGAGGGGGTTTGCTGTGTCTCACTGTATCATGTTTTGTACTGGCTGGCTGTCATATCTTGGAGGGCTGCTCTTTTCTGAGGAGGAAATGAAGTGGGGGAGAGGGGATGTGGGAGGGTAGCTAGGAGGGTTGGATGGAAGGAAATTGGGCTAGGGATGTGTTGTATGAGGGAAAATCTATTTTCAGTTTAAAAAAATATAGGGCATAGATGTGATAGTCAAGTTTGTAGGCAATATTGAATTTACACAAAATACTATATATTACCAGTTATGTACACTATACTTTGTTTTTAAGAACACAGTGGGGGAGTATCTCTTGGATAGTTAAACTAAATTTAGAGAAATAAGATTAAACTAATACTTATAGGGAACATTTATTATACCTGGAGAACAGTAATGTGGTTTATGAGATGAGGAAATGTTAGAGACAATGATGAGCTTCACAAGCAATTGAAAATCATCTAAATATTCATTCAAAGTGAACAGCAGGATGATATCCAATCACAACCCAGTTGCAGTAATAGGCATCTTACATTGATTAACTGAACAATGCTGTGGTCCAAGGTCTAGGAAATTTGTGCTATGTGGGGACAATTTAAAAGGCATCTAATGTTCAGTGAGGCTGTAGTATTGCCTGGGGTATAAGATACAACTGAGTCAGAGTTCAGTTTCTGTGCTGCTAGTTCTTCTCCCATGGTCACTTTGGTAATGTGGCTTCTCAGGTATCCATCCTAGTGAGGTTGTATGAAAATTTCCCATTTGGAATCTGCTTATGAAAAATCCAGTTTTCCCCTAATTTGCTAATATTTTACTAAAACTTACCCTGTCAGAAAAATATCCTTTTGTAATAAAGAATCATGTCGTTATGGTGAATCACATAGGTACCAAATATATCCATACCATTTTTTATATAATTCATTGGTGCAATGAAATCAGTATTTACCTTTATTTCTAGCCTTAATTCCTCCTATACCCTCTGGAAGGTCAAGCCCACACAATATGAAAGTCCCTTCACTACTAATTTTCAGCATGCCTTTGAGTCCATTGCAATATAACACCTACTTCAACTAAAGGCACTTTGCAGCTAAGATAACTTTTTTAAAATATCAAATGTGCCAAGGAGGATGACTTTTTTATGCTTGCATTGAATAGGTATTAGACATTTACTGTACAGGAGCAAATATTCTCTGGCTTTGGTTTCTTTTTGATTCAATGAAATATCTGGAGGCAAATGGAACTGACGGCCAGGAACACTCCATGCCAATGGGATACTTTAAACTTCAAGAGGCTCCATTCTCCACTGCTTTGTATTACATGTTATGAGATGATCACAAGCAGAGATGGAATATACTTGTTAATTTCACATGAGAAAGAAAGAGAAGTCATTGTTAACACATTTTCAATTATAGTCTACATGAACAAAGCCACAGCAGAGTGAGGGTCCTTCAGATAATTGTCTTTATTTAACTGTATATAAGAATAAAGTAATTATACATGTACAATATTCTCTGAGACAAATCACAGTAGTGGTTTAGGGAGTGAGTACAAGGAAATACAAGTTAAGAACTCATTAAAGCCTCTTGGGGGGGCAGTAAACTAACAAAGTATCTTTTTTTACACCAAAACACTGGAGTAGCCATTAAATTTCCTGTTGTCCTGCACTGACACAGATGGAACCACACTGCTGAGCAGCCACAGACCAAATTTGTCAACAAGTCTGGAAGATAATGAATGGTCTTTTGGGTTCCGTTTTTTGCAGAAGAAAGGCTTTATTTCAACTTATACTTCTACATCACAGTCCATCACTGAGAGAAGTCAGGACAGGGACTCAAGGTAGAAACCTGCAGGCAAGAAATGATGCTGAGACCTTGGAGGAATGCTGCTTACTAGCTTGTTTCTCATGGCTTGCACAGCCTGCCTTCTTATAGTACCTTGGACCACCAGCCCAAGAGGAGCCCTGCCCACAGTGAACTGGCCCCTCCCACATTCATCGTTCAAGAAAATAACCCACAGGCTAATCTGGAGGGTGCATGCTCTCAAATGAGGTTCCCTCTTCCCAAATGACTATTGCATATGTCAGATTGACATAAAAGGAACCAGCATACATGGATAGTATAGAGGTTTGCACACCAAAACCTTCAGATACAAAGGGGAGGTTCCAAATTTTAAAGATAAAAAATGATTGAGTTTTGAGAAATTTTGAATTAGTTCTACAAAGCAAACTCATTCATCATTAACAAGTATCAAATGATTATAGCATGCCAGGCCAAGTTTGAAGGAATTAAGACAGAGGTATAAACAAGGCTGATTTTCTCATTTTGGTAGATGTCAGTATAGTACTTGATCTTATCCTATTAATGACCAAAAAGTTACTATGCTCCTGTTTTATGGAATCTGGCAGAGGAAATACTTCATTATTCACAGCTTAGGAAGCTTTGTGGCTTCGTATTTGTTTCAGTTCATCCCCCTCACAAGCCCATGGGGGTGATAAGCAGGATTCAGAAGGGAGAACCTCACACCCCAGCTGAGATTGCAGTAGATGAACACAGATTAGGGAAACTATTGTTTTATAGGAGGACATAGTCACACCTATTTGTCAGAGAGGACAAAATTAATTAACCTACATAATTTTCTATCATCTAATAAAGTGCTAAAGTAGTGGCTGGCTAAATGCCAGTTAAGACTCTGCTGGAATCCAAAAAATCATCCAGGCCTGGTTAATTCTTGCAGTATTGGATTGTGTCTCAAACTAGACTGTTACTTTTAAACATTTTGAAAACTAATCTTTCTCAAGTCAGAAGTGAACTTTCAAAATTCACCTTTGGAAGAAGCCAACTTTGAGTTAATGTAAAGCACACTGGATCCCTCTTCGCAATAGGATGTCCATAGCTTTTCAAAACTGTTTTGAAAAACTAACCATCAATGTTTACTGAAGTTGTCTTAAAGGGATATGGCAAGCATGAAAGCATTGATATAAGAAAAAAATCTATGATATTCTGATAAGAACAGCACAATCTGGCATGTGTCACATGTTATTGCATTTCTCCCTTTCTAGATCAGATAGATTGATGTTTTACTTCTGGGTCTACCACCAAAAGAGGTCCCCCTTTTTTCACATCCCACATCATATCTATGAAATTTCTCCCAGGAGGAACATTATCAAGACCAGATCTCAAAAGCTGTTCATCTGCCAGAAATTCTGTCCAGTAGTTAGAAGCAGAAGAGCTTCCAACTCAGTTTTTTTTTTTCATCCCACTTTCCACTCATAGACCTGATAGAGTGAGAATACTAGCTCCAATATAATTTTCATTGGCTCATTCTTGAAGTATAATTTCCAAACTGGGAGGCAAAAACCAATAATCCAAGGAGATAGCAAGGATGCCATTAAGCATAATCTGGCTGGTCTCTTAATCCCTATGCCTGGTTAATAAGACATGAAAATATATTCAGTATAATTATCTCTATGGGAACTGATAAACATTTATCTTATTGAAAAAATAGAAAGGTGATGACAAGTATTGATGAGAATGTGGAGAAATTGGAATCCTCATAAATTTCAAAGGGAATATAATTTTTTTTCTAGGAAAATAGTTTCCCAATTCATCAAATGTTAAAACTGTAATAATCAGTATAATCCAGAAATTTTACTTTTTGATATACTGTATATTCCAAATAAATATAAAAATTGATTTGTGTTGAACTTGGAAGTTTATGGTGGCCTTATTCGGTATTATCAAAATCCAGAGAGGACTCAAATGTCCATCAACCTTTGAACAGAATAAAATAGTGTAAATTTGCTCTCTTATAGTATGTAAGTGGTATACACGTGCATGTTGCAACATGGATGAGCCATGAAGGCCATGAGCCAAGGTCAATTAAAGTAATCACTCATGAAACACTATATGCAGCACTATATGACTTGATTTATATTGTATTTCTAGAGCTGGTCTATCCATAGGAAGAGAAGCTAGATGAGTCATTTACTAAGAGACCCATGGGGTGGTTGGACCATTGATCAGTGCAGAGCTTCTCTGTTGGCTAATGAAATTGCTCTGAAATTGACTGTATGATGGTAAAGGCAAAGGCTATTTCCGCAGCTCACCTTTGCTTGAGCTTTTGAAACATCTAGGTCCATTTGCACACTATGTTGTAAACTCATTTCTAAGTACAAACTTTACTGAGTCAGTTCACCAATATTTGATTAATCTGAATGTCTGATTAGTCTCCTTACTCATCTTCCACCCTCCATGTGATGTCTGTTCACCTTCATCTATTTTTATCGAGAATATTCTTAACTCAGTGTAGGAATAATCTTCCATACCTAGGTTTTCATTATAGTAATTGTGTAGCCAGTGACCCAGGTTTACTCCTTCACTTGAAATTCCCATTCTTCCCAGCCATATTCGAAGTTAACCCCAGACTTTGTGCAATTTCATTGGCCACCATCACCATAGCTCCTTTTTCTGTATCAAAGCCCCACAGCAAGATCTTTCTCATCATGCATTAACAATTGCCATTGTTATTTGTTTTGTTTTGTTTTTGTTTTCCTTACCAGTAATATAACTCTAGGAAAATAACAAAAACACAGAACTTATAATGAAGAATGAATGGTATTCTAATATGATTGTCAAAAAAGTAAAACTTTTTCATTACATAACAAAAGCAAAGTTTTCATCAGTAAATAGATTAAGTAGGATTAAGTAGGTCTTTTTTTCCCCCCTTTTTTAAAGGTATTTTTTCGAGACAGGGTTTCTCTGTGTGGTTTTGTGCCTTTCCTGGAACTCGCTTTGTAGACCAGGCTGGCCTCAAACTCACAGAGATCTGCCTGGCTCTGCCTCCTCTGCCTCCTCTGCCTCCTGAGTGCTGGGACTAAAGGATGCACCACCACCGCCCAGCCCAGTAAGTAGATCTTATAAGTCAAAGGCTTCATTTGTAATCACACATTTTAAATGAAGGTAGTGAGATTAGAGAAGAAAATCAAGACAGATTGGAATTATTCACTTCTCTTGAACAGTCTCAAGAGATTCAACCTCTAGTAATTATTAATGCATTTTCCTTATTAGTTTTTCCTTTTCATTAAAATTATTTTTGCTTTGTTTTGATGTTGTTTTCCTACAGAGTAGTATGACTCAAGATACTATGCTAATAGAAATGCTACATGCTCATTCTCTGATAATTTTCATATCATTATGTTATGTATAATTTTTGTATGAAGAAATAATTGAAAAGCATAAAAAGATTTCTTAGCCATACTATATTTTTATTTCGTAATACAAAAGTTATTTTCCCCATGTCTAAATTGGCTATAATTTTTGTTGCCAATCTGTTTTCATAAAATTTCAACAATACTTTACTCAAATTCTAATTTGTTATCTTTAATATTTCAGGTTTCCAGAAATACTAAAAATAAGGAATTGTTCTAAGACACCATGTGGCATAGTTTGATTTAATCTATACCTAGGTAAAATTCCCTCAAGTTTAATAATTCTAACTAAGCTTGAAATATGTTTGCAGTTATTTCTTTTAGGTTTTTCTTCCTGATGAAGAAAGGGGATGGATGTATGCAGTATCATGTCATGCTATATAATACTTAGAATTTTCAAATTGTGATCTTACATATGTTTACAGGTAGAGTCCATTAATTTGTTAATCTGCTATATGTGTGTTATGTATATATGTATGTATATATATATGTTTGCACATATATATGAATGGTGTGTGCATGTATGTATGTATGTATCTACTCATCCATTATTTATATATCTTTTCTCAGAATGCAGACACACACACATTCACATATTGCATCCAGCACAAGGCCTATATATCATGTTTACTTTGCATCTTCTGTTTTTTTATCCTATGTTTAGAGAAATGGAATCTAATTAAGAGGGAAATGAAAGGAACTATGTAAGATAATTATTTTTTAGCCAAAATAGAACTTGAACAAAACTATTTTTAATATTAACAAATCTTGTTAAATTTCTTTTTATATGTTAATTCTTTTACAATGCATGTTATTATTATACTCCCATCTCCAGATGCTCATTCTTTCGACAACCTTCTATTTGTTTCTGCCTATTTTTCTTTATACTAATCATGTCAATGTAATACTCAATCTCTATATTTCTTGCCTTTCTTGCTCTATTTCCTGCGCTTCTCTCCTATTGCTGTTGCTTGAGGAAATTCTTTTATTGTGAAATTCACTGAAAAGGATTAATTAAATAATTAGTTACACAATCCATAATAAGTAACTATTATGTTTTTAAACTCCCAGTTAAGGCTTCTAGACAAGTTACAACAATACATTCAATACAGCCTTTGAAAATACATTGACGCCTAGCTAAAGAATTTCTCCTTTTCCTACCAACTTCTAACATCGATCAAAACCTCTTCCTTGAAACCACTAACCAGAAGCTTGCAATTTGTGCCTAAGCTAAGACTAGAGGACACGTGTTGAAAAGCAGCAGAGGAACCTTAAGCTTAAGCTTTTTAAACAATAGAGTGGTTGATCACATCACTTTTTATAAATTCCCTTGTTTTTTCTTGTTTTTCGTTTTGTTTAAAAAAAAAAAAATCCAAGAAGGTTCCTGCTGTGTCTGTGCAAGAAAATAGGACACAGCATATCTTGCCTAAAATTATACATGAATATCTAAGTAGTAAAGTAATTATGTCCTGCACTACTATTAATGGCCAACATGGAAATGTTGGCAACTATGTGGGGGAAGTTAGCTTTATCCATTGCCATCTGCCACACTAGGAAGTGCAGGGTCAAATATCCTTGTCACATGCTAGGTGTAGAACAATTCTTTGATACCAGCATTCAATTCTGTTGTGGGAGATATAGTAATCATCCAATGAATGATGTTAGTGAGCTGAGTTAGAAAATGAAGCAAGTTAATTATGAATGTAAAGCCATGGGGCCAGAGTAAATTTCAAGAAACGTTAGAAATCATGGTTACTGAAAAGTGAACAAGGACATCTCTTCTCATGTTTTAGAGACACAGGTCATTTACACACCTGACTTTATAAATTCTGTTTTCTTTCACCGTTCTAGAGTTCTCCATATGTGTTGCTTATTCAAGATGTCAATCCCTTTTTCATGATTTCTTCTTTACCAGTAATGCCTTCAATAACTGAATTCAATCACTGCATGAGTGTTTTCAAAAGTTAATTTTCTTTGAATTTCTTAAAATATATTTAAAAGTTTCTATCTTAAAGGTACTTATGATAAATATTATGAAAATGAAAAAAATGCAAAATGGCCAATGCACAAAGCTTAAAAGATCCATCAATCCAAAAAATAAACCAAAATTCTTATTCAGGAATTTTATCTTTTGATTTATGAGCTGACCCACAGATGTCAAAGGCACAAAGATATAATGGAAAATATGCAGTCTTAAAGGAAATATATATACTGCCCCCCCACACACAACTCAAGGATTATTGCAGGAGGGGAGGTGGAAAACTTTAAGACCCAGAGGCAAAGGATGACTCTTAATGTTTATAAAGACAATCTTTACTACATGTAGAGGTTTGGGTGCTGACTTTTAAATGCTTTCCCAGACATACTCAGCAACAGTGCTTATCAACTGTCTGGGCATTCAACTGTGGACTCAGATGAGTTAATCAAGTACAAGTATCAAAACCTTCAAAGAGATCATTTTTTTTTAGAATGATAAAGGAACTGATCAAGAGAATATGCTAAAATATAAAAATTCTCAATTGCTGCTAGAAGAATCGAAATATATGAGCAATAAAATGTATGTCAAGTATAATTGTTAAATACATACATACACACATAAATACAAACATACAAAAATATAAAAAGAAAAGAAAGGAAAAAGATGTGCTTGGATTAGTTGTGGTGATACCCAGCTTCAGTCCTGGCTCAGGATTCAGAGTTAGGAGTATATTGGAGAGGTAGAGACTACACATGTCTACATAGTGAGAACTTATCTTGTTTTTGTTTATGTTAATAAACAAGTAAATTAACTAAAATACAGTAATCAAACGAGAAATACAATAACATAAATGAAATTAATACGAGAAAACCAGATACCAAATCTGAACTTGTTGGCACATTCCTACCATATCACAAGTTAGAAGAAAGGAAATTATTTGAGACCGACCAGGTTATATAATGAATTGCAGGACTGCTAAAGCGATGTATTGAGACCCCATCCTGTGAAAACAATGTAAATAAATACTATGAGCCTCATTATGTAAAGAATTTGAAGGTTATTTTAAATGAAATTATTACAATATAAAGTCAAAAAGACATTTGGGGGGAAATAGAAACTTTGAGTTTATTTCCTCTGATGCTGTAGTTTAACAGGTATATGGCAACACTAAAAACTGCAGGGTGACTTTTGAAACTCTATAACACCAGCAAAATATTTCAACATTCAGGTCATTTCTAACTAAGATCGACAAAATTATTAACTCTGCAAAATAATTCCATTGTACTTCTCAGGATTAATTGGAGCAGCACTGGAAATATACGTTCATGCTGCTGATAATGTAATTGTATCCTAAATAGATCACAGACATAATTGTATAAACCTATTTTGAATGAAATTCTTTATAATATCAAATAAACCCATTTAGCTCCATATAGCTTCATGTAAATATGTGATGAATGTTTGCTTTATTACGGTAAGACATTATAAAGCAATTGTTATTAATTGTACCCTATAAAGTAGCTATTTGCCATTTATATTTAGCATTTCATAATAATTTTAAAGATAGGCTAATTATAAATGAACCCATATGATATATGACAAATCATTTGTAATTTAACATATCCATTTACATGAATATGTATGGAAAATATTCCACAACCTACTCAACACATCTTTTTTAATAAAATTGCATCTGGGAAAATCAGAGCAATTATATCTTTGTGTAAATATGAAAATTCTGGTTTGTTCTGATGTATCCTAAATCTTTAATATAATGATACCTGCCATTTTAGGAAAAATCAAAGACAGTTGATGAATATCTCATTTGCATAATTGTTTATACAATATTGTTCTTTTTTATTTGTATTATAAACTGACATAGAATTTTAAATTCAAATCAAGTGAATTCTGGAGTCTTTAAAGAATTGGCATGAGGAAATGGCTCAGTCGTCAAGGGCACGAACTACTCTAACAGAAGATATGATGTAGCTAGAGTTTTCCTGCCTTGCCCACAGTCAGGACAAATCTCTGTCACCCGCCAGTCCCACAGCCGCTCAGACCCAACCAAGTAAACACAGAGACTTATATTGCTTACAAACTAGCAAAGGCTAAATCCACCACGCAGCTTAATGTGCCACTTGCAGAGGCCTCATTCCCGCCATACTGCAGGTCAAGCACACATGCCAGGAACCCGCCAGTAACTCAAACTGGCGACTGCCGCTCATTTGAGAGAGAGAATTAGGAACTGTGGGGCGTTTACCGACGTCACCGTTCCTGGAGAACTTACCGACATCACCGCTCCGTGTGTTGAGTTCTGAATCCTCTTTACCACCACGCAAGGATTCTTCTCAGATCACACTTTATTGGAGCGCCTCTTGGTTAAGGGACTTTGTCTTTAGTATTTTTTTTTTTTTTTCATAACACCGGTCTTTATCCCTGTTCATTTGTCCTTTTTCTTTAGTCCCTCTTACAGGCCTCTGCAAGTTTTCAACTCCTGCTAGAGTATGATCTAATGTCACCAGGCAGTTTTCAACTCCTGCTAGAGTATGATCTAATGTCACCAGCTTCTGGTGACAGCTGCACTCTACTTCCACGTATGTGCAATTAAAAATGGGTATTAAAAAATATTTGTTTGAAGGTTTCATGACAGATTTTAGTCAGAGGCCATCTCAGGAGGTAAATCTCAATTTAAGAGCTAAAATGTGTTTTTTTTTTTTTTTTTTTTTTTTTGGTCATGTGATAATCTATTCTATAGGCTTCATAGATTAACATATATTTGTGAATGTGTGTGGTGTGTGTGTGTGTGTGTGTGTGTGTGTGTGTGTGTGTGTGTGTTTGACAAGGGTTATCCTACATGGAAGGATAAATGCTTTCCTCAGAAGCATCAGGTTGCCAAATAAAAAAGCTCAGTTCAGGTGAGAAATATCTTCCTTTGTGCTGTTTATTGGAAGTATCCCACAGCTACTCTTCCCAACATGACAGGCTATTATCATTGCTGTTAGTTTCCAACCAGAACTTAGTGGTAAAATACTTTTGTTTAAGATACCATAGACTTTAGTCATAGGACAAAGAGAAATCAAATTGGTGCTGACTAATAATCTTTGTCCCTGCGGACTAGTTATCATAGTCCTGAAAGGTGCAACTTAGTCTGCAGGGGAAGAAAAGTCATACACAGTATTACCATGTTGTACATTATACAATGGGATACCAGGTATAATAAAGACCACTTTAGCAAGATATCTCCATAGGTGCAACAGTAGGGGTGCAGATTAAATAGATAACCAACTGTTTACGATGGGCTAAAGGTCAGATTGATCCACAGAAGGAAACATTCCTATTGTTGTAAATTTGGCCAAGAGTGCATGGATAGAAAGTTTATATGCCCCAAGTGTGAACACACTTGTATGCCCTCTAAATGGGTATCTTTACTTTTATAAAGTTATTGTGACTCTCAAACTTTATCAGATAAATTTATGTAGTCAATATCATTTAAGACAAAAACTCAAAGCTAGTCAAAATGTCTCTAGAGTGGACAGCCATAAATAGGAATCTATATTACCACCCACAAAAGACTCAGGGGCCATCACAGAAGACAAAATAGAAAGAATGTGAGAATCAGAGGAGGGTAAAATGGATAAAAACAGCATCTTCTGGGCATGACACCGTCCTGCAATCATGAACTGACAGAAGCTATGTTTGTCTGCACCCAGCCTGCTCAAGGATCAAGTCAGTCACCATTCCAATATGAAAGTGAGAGGGGCTCAAAGCCTCTGCTAGAGCTGAGGCACTGTCGACATTTGATAGCTGATAGGGAAAAGAGAGTCAGTTTTCTTTAGCAGACCCCGGTAGGTTGCCTGTTCTACAGTGGCTAGCCCCCAAACCATTAGATCATGATTAGCATAAATTGGACACCTTGTGAGAAAAAACAAAAAGCAAAACAAAACAAAACAAAAACAAAAACAAAAAAACAGGAAGGCAAATGGGGTTTGGAAGGGTATGGTGACTAGCTGCGACCAGGGGTGCGTTTTGAGGATTCAGAAAACCATTCCAAGCCCAGTGTCTCTTTCTTCTTGCTGCCTATGGATCTAGATAGAGACCACTCACCTACTTTTCCAGCAGCTTGTCTGCCTGTGTGTCACTCTGCTCCTCGCTGTGATGACACTGGACTAAAGCTCTGTAACTATAAGCAAGCCCACATTAAATGCTTCCTTTCATAAGAGTTGCTGTGGTCATCATGTCTCTTCACAGCCATAGCTCACTGATTTGGATAGCCTTAATAATTTAGAATTACTTGATTTCGAGTAAAGTTTGCAAAAAAATTTAAAACAATATTTGTAATGTTCTGAAGCTTAAAAATGCTTGGCAACTGTCTTCTTTTTTATTCCTTCTTCCTTTTTTAAAAAAATAAATGCAAATCCTTGTGTAGGGGGTATATAATCTACCACTGTCTTTAAAAAATGGGAAAGTTTTTAAAAGAAATTATTTAGATATAAGTAATTTTACATTTTAGGAAACCCAAAGTAAAAAAAAATAATAATAACGACATTATATAAAGATAATCAAAGCAAAAAGGTTTATATTTCCTTTCCAAAATAAGACATATGTTCTTTTCAGCAGTCAGAAGTCTGCAGAGACTGAATATTTACCTATTTTAAGAACCTGAAAAAATAAATATAAACCTTATTCATATGTTTTGTGAATTAATATATGTAATCAATACCTCATTATTTAATTAATATAAATTTTATATTTTTAAAATTGTATCTATATACTTCAACATTGATGCAATAATTTTTGAAGATTAAATTTTTTATTTGAAAATTACCTATATAATAAACATATAAATGTTTACTAAGTATTATGTGAATATATCTAAGATGAGAATAACTTATAACTAGATAAAAGGTCAATAGGTTTTGATGAAAACTCTTCTCAACTTATTGTGAAAGATAGTATAAGTAAACTCATGGGGAAAAGCAATGTTTCTGTTTGAGGACTGTATGTTCTAATGAGAATAAAAAATGAATGGAGTACTCTTGCAGTACTAATGAAGTATTAAGTTATGTATTATCATGGCTGCAGTACTTTTTATTAGGTCCTATTCTTGACATTGGATGAGTAGATAGATTTTTAGCTCTAAGTTAACCCTTACAACTGTGGTCCTTTGGGGTACTGTATTCATATAGATCTTACACCTTACCATAAAGCAGTATCACTTAAAATTGCTTTCCTTTCCTTTAAATACATAATGAATAGTGAAGTTCATGGGTTATATGGCATAATTCTAAATTTAGTTTTCAGTTTCTACATTTTGTTTTTCATAATTGGCTATTTCATTCTACTTCTGTTGCTATGAAGATGACACGGTGAAGACCCATATAGGCCCTGTGCTTCTTGCTTCAGTCTCTGTGAGTCCATGAACTTTGCTCAGTTGACTTAGAGACCTTGTTTTCTTGAGTGTCCTCAATTCCTCGGGCTCTTACATTTTTTTTCCTGCCTCATCTTCCACTGGATTCCTTGAGCTCTTACAGGGAAGGATTTCATGAAGACATCTCATTTAGAGCTATGTGTTCCAAAGTTTCTCACTCTCTAAATAATGCCTGGCTATGGGTCTGCTCTCATGTCAGTTCTATGTATCTGTTCTCATGTGCCACAGGAGGAAGCTTCTCTGTTGATGGCTGAATAATACACGATCTATGAGGATAGCAGAATATCAGTAGGAGTCACTTTATCACTACTTGTATTTTAAAAAAGAAGACGAGGAATATGTGGTTTTACCCTAAGGCTCTTTGCTATCTAATATCTGGTTCTTGCTCATTCAAGTAGTGTCAAACTTGGGTTTCACCTTGTTGAGTGGGCCTAAAGTCAAATCAGAAAAAGATTGGTTACTCCCACAGGCTTTGTGGCGTCATTGCCTTAGCATAGATTTAAGGCAGAATAGCACTGTAGATCAAAGTTTTTGTGACTTGCCTGGTGTTTAAGTTTTGGTACCCTGCAAAGTACCTTCCTGTGCAAAGACTAGAACAGAGGGTTGAATGTTCTGTGTGGGCACCTTCTAGACCTCTCTATGTTCTAATCAATGTGGATTTACTCAAGTTTCTCAAATTAAGATGATTGTGTATCTTAGCTTATGCTGTTTCGAGCTTCTATCATTAACTTGGTCATGTTGTATTTTGTTGCAAAATAACAATTGGTAATAGCTGCTATTTGAACAGAATTTATTATGTTAGAAATAAATTATGATAAGGATACTTCAAAGATTGATTAGACCTAAAATATATGAGCCTATAAATAAAGAGACTAATTTTATGTGAATTAGTTTGGACATTAATGTTCAAGGAAGTTGGTATAAGTTCTTTTACTGCTGTAATATCTCAACTGATTGAGAATAAACATAAATACAGAAAATATTTATATGTTGGAAAGACTTATTTTTATTAGAATAAATTATATATTTTAGTGTTAATATTGGGCTATACATTTTATAAAGATTTTTTTTATTTCTTACAAGTTATTTAACAATCCACTTAATGATTTCATGAATACTGATTGTGTTTATTTGAATATTTATAATGATTTATTTTTATTTTTATTATTTTTTGAGATCATAATTTATCACAATATTTGCCCTTATTATGTTGAAAGAATTTACCTAGCTATTGAAGAATTAACAGTGTAAGGGAAAAGAGAGTATAATTTCTTTCTCTTATTGAACTGATGGTCTACACAGGTTCTATGCAAGCCATTACTCAAGTAATCATTTACTTTATTCTCATTACACAAAATATACATACACATATATCCTGTCTCTGGTAAAACACATAATATAATCAGAGGGATAAATCATGTATACACAAAAGTTAACTGACCGTGTAAATTAGTATTATGTGTGGAAGGAATGCTGTTGTGGACACAGAGGTGCAATTTGAAACAGCTGTCCTTTTGAAGCAAGGACATATTAACCCAGCCTCCAGTTGTCAGTGTTTTTTACTATTTCATGCGCCTGTCGAAAAGCATGTCATACAGGATCATTCTCCTCTTGAAATTTTCTGTATCCAGTGACTATTTGAGACAAAGAGAAGTCCAGCTTCCACCAAAATGGAGAATAAACTCTTCTGTAGTAGGTAGCTGTTTGAGCTTTGACCTGGAAGTACTAACCGCATTGGGGCTTCAGTAAGTGTCACACCTACAAGGTAGGGCTGAGACATGAGCCCTTAAGACCTGAGATCCGGATGTGCCGGCTCTCTTGGTTCCTGGATCCTAGATGCTGGAGGTAGACTGAGCAGAATTTTCCAGAGAACACCAATGAACTGCGCTACACCTTTCCCAGACCCTGTAACCTATCCCTTTACTTGTAAATTACCCCACAAAATAAACCTCCCTTTTAACTACATGGTGTTGCCTTAATACTACAACCAATACTCTTCCTTTGATTCATAACTCTTTATGACAATAAAGTTTGTCATTTGAGTTTTTCCTGTGCTCAATCTTTGTCTCCATATCATTCTATTCTACGGATGATAAAATCTAATAATCACTTCTTTTATCAAACAACACAAAGTCCAGTCTCATTCTAAGTAAGCAAGCTTAAAATGTTTGGTAATACAAGTGGTCCTAGAACATAGGTGACAGGATTTGCCTCATGTTTAGTAGCTTGCATAGAACTCCCCAATGTGGCATTCAGGAAAACAGAGCTAGTTCCTGATATATGATGAGAATGTAATTTTAAAACTTGAAGGAATAGTAAATTTTAAATTACTCTGGAGGAATATGCCAATTATTGTTATTTTATTTATTTATTTATTTATTTTTAGGCAATAGATTGCTTTGAAATGGTTTAGTCACTTAGTGGGTAAAGGGATGTGTTTTTTGTTGATAACATTGTTACTCAGCAGAAAAGGAAGCAGAGATCTTGATAATTAGCAGAAAGCTGAGAACTAAATATGACACATCTTCTTCCTGTTGGTCACAATAAAACTGAACTCTGGTATTGGCCCACAGAAGTGGAGACCAATGAGAAGTTTGACCCCACAAATTTTTGTGGAAGTTTAAAGATGACATATCCCACCATCTTAAGAATTAAAGTTCCAGATTTATTTGAATAACATATAAGGGACTTGTTGTAAAAGGAAATGGCTGCCCTTATTTCTCCTCCATCAATTACATATACAAATAAAGTTATTGTGTGACTTGCTTAGCTAGAGATGTGCTGAGTCTGAAAGGCAGAAATAAGCAGAAAATCAAAGTGACAAGAATTAGATAACATACACCAAGCAGAGCCACAATAAATGATGCTAGATTCTTAGTGCTTGAGTGAAGGGATAGGAACATAAAAGTGAGTCAAAGGAACATTTGTTCCTTTTTTTAAATAGTGATTCAGTGATTCAAGGGAATCTTTCATTCCTGTCCTGAGGAACACAAAGACAGGACTTGAAATAGTAATAGGTGAATCAATATTAAAAATTCTAGGAAGACTGTGGACAATAGGATTAAATACTCAAAGATGTGAGAATGCTATGACATGTAGAGTAGCTACCATGGAAGAAATGAAGATAACCCTCACCAAGGAATGTATTACATAAGGGGAACCAGGAGGAAATAAAAGAGTTTGGTGAGAGCTATTTTCATCATGGAAGGCTGAGAGTAATAGAGATCCCCTAACAATGACAACAAGTCGAAGCAACAAGAAGCCCTGGCAGTGAGGCACTACAATATAAGGGAGCCACAACACCAAAGTGATAGAAAACAGTTCCTGATCTACTGTATCATAGACATCCTGAATAAGACAGTCTCCCTAGGAGTGCACCAGATAGGCACAGAAAAATGTCTTTCAGTTCAGAATATAAAATAATCACAACTAGATGGGCAGAATATGGGCACTTCTTCTCAACTCGACTATACTATTTTTTCTCACAGTTTCATGACAGATATGTTTGGAGATTCAGACTCAGTGTCTAAGACAAGATGAACTCAATAACTCTGCCAACAATTTTATGCAGAACTCATTCTTCTAGTCACACATCTATGACTGTTTACTTAGGAAACTGTACACTGGGTAGAAGACAGCAACTGACCACTTTAAATACTTCTGTTCAAGAACTGAATGAATACTGATCAGGAAACAGCAGATTCAAATTCTTATTTTCTTTCATTTTTAACCAGTTACCAAAGTCCTTCAGTTTCTGTTACTGGTTTTGAAGGTTATTAATTATGAGCAAGGGGCCCATCTTTCAGCTTGAGCTTTCTCAATGCTAACTAACTCCTTATAAATTGGGTTATAGAATGTGTATCCATGATCTTCTCACTTAATGGCAAGACTTTCTTGTCATTTTTATGTTCAGGTATAGAGGGAGAAAAAGGAAATTTTACCAGGTTACTAATTACCTCCAAGACAGCATAGGGTTTGTCTATTTACTCAACAATGAAACCCACATCTGGCAAAACATCTTTGTAAGGATTTGAGGTTCTTCCAGACAGATTTATTTTAGCTCTTCTGAAAAGTGGGTCTCCTGGACCTCCCTAAGTCTCTGAGCGGAACTTTCTAACCCTAATCTTCCTAATCTTTTATAATTGTTAATCCTCATTTTCACTTTTATTGAAGTTGGGATTACCTGAGAGACATATCTCTGAGTGTGATTGTCAAAGATTGTTTTTTTGAACTGAGTTTATGAGTTATCCCAACTCGTTAGCCCACTCCCATCCTCAGGAGTATCTTTCTCATCCTTAATAATTGTCACTGTCTCAATGACTTTGCAGTATGCCCCAAAACAATTCTTTGACCTGTTGCACCATAGTCTAAATATCTGAACACGTTCACTGTATTCTGATCCACATAGGCGTCAACAGTACCTTTTCCTATGTGAATCTTAAGCAGTACCTAAAGGACTGAGGAATAAGTATGAGAGGAGCTACATCATGCTTTCTCCTGCCCTATGGTTTTCCAAGACAAGAGGATGTGAAGAGTCCAAGGCCATTGCTCCTGCTGCCATGAACTCCATCATGACCTCCTTGTCATGAAATCTGTCCTGTTAAAATCAGAGACAGAAATAAATCTTTCTTTGCTTTAGTTGATTTTTTGTCAGGTATTTAGTCATAGCACTGCAATAAAGAAACAAAACAGCCTGGGAATCCACTGCTTCATTGATATCCACAGCAGGATTGTCCTTTCCAGGTGACCTTTTAATAGGATACATTCAGTTCCACGTGCAGCCAACAAATGCCAAAATCTGTTGGAGCTGTTTCCAATTCAGTGCACTACAGCATCTGAGCTTTGAATAATAAAAAAAACTCTGCGTGCGTGCGTGCGTGTAGTATGGTGTAGTATAGACAGGTTTTCTATGGCATGTGTGTAGAGATCGAAAGGTGATCTTTTATCAACCAGTTCTCTCCTTCCACATTGTTTTGAGACAAACTTTTCTTAGTTGGAAATCACACAAGTGTACAGACTATTAACCTGTGTCTCGCCCATTTGTTACTATAGGGGTGCTGGACGTTCACAGGCTGATCATCACATTCTTTCTACTTATGTTCCAGAAACTGAACTCAGGTCATCACAGAAGTACAGCAAGCACCTTTTACCAGGTGAGTCATCTTCACAGCCTCACACTGCAACATTTAATGGATAACCTGTGCTTAATGGGGTCTTATCAATGCTTTCTATCTGGTTCCACTCTGTGTCCTAACGTCACCCAACATCTTTAATACACATTCTACACACGTTCACTGGATTTCTGTCTCTGTAACCAACATGACTCTTGTGAAGCCATTACCTCTGGGCATCACATGAACATTAGTCATTGTGAAGCAGATATTGCCATAGTAACCACCAGAGTACCTTGTCTATTGTGATGGTTACATTTCTTTGTTATCCTCACAAAAATCTAGAATCACCTAGGATACAAAAGTCTAGGTTTGTCCCTGAGGGAGTTTCCAGATTGGCCTAACTAGCATTAGAAGGCTCATTCTAAATGTAGGGAACACTGTTCCATGGGTTGAGGGTTCCAGTCTGAATAAAAAGAAGAAAGCAAGCAAATGATTGGTATTCATGTGTCTCTACTTCCTGAATGTGGACATAATATGACCAGGCATCTCAGGCATCTACCACCAAGCCTTAAACACTCTGATGGACTGTATCTTCAAAAAATTGTGAGCCCAAATAGACCCTTATTTCTTTAAATTATGTTTTAAGGTATTTTTCTCCAGCAATGACGCATATTTTTAAGGTTTATTTGTTTATTTAAAATTTTTTTCATTTTACCACCTACTGTTCCCCCTCCCTCTCCTCCCTCTCCATCCCCACATCCTCCCATCCCACCCCACCCACTACTCATAGGGGTTAAGGCCTCCCTTGATTATTCAACAGAGGCTGGCATACCAAGTTGGGGCAGGCCCAAGCCCCTCTCCTCTGCATCAAGGCTGAGCAAGACATGGCACAATAGGGAATGGGCTCTAAAAAAGCCAGCCCATGATACATTTAATACAGCCATGAAGCAAGCAGCACCTATCGTGATAGCTAGGCCAATGACAGTAACAATAGAAACATTAACGTGATCTGCCAGAAAAAAAAGGTGTTTTCACCAGGTCTGGGATCTGAGATTTCAGCTGCCATTTGCTTCTGGCCCACAGCTGCTTGTATCCTTTTGGAGTTCTAGAGTACATGAGAGGTAAAGGACTTTTAATTGGTACCCTGGTAATACAGCTTTCATGAGTTGTCATTCATGCTGGTTGTGACTCTGCAATGATGGAGATACTTCTAAATCTCCCAAGCTTCAAAAGTAATACCAATATACTCTTGTTCAGGAAAGCAAACTTGGATTGTTTATTTGATCTGTGGTGCCCTATATAGGATGAATAGGCCCTATACAGAGCAAATATATGTTTCATGGCTATCTACATGAAAAGTAACAAAAGAGTCACATGTGAAGCAGTTCTTTTAAAATGTAATATATCTCATCAGGATCCATCCCTTGTGCATGAGCTGGCTTTTTGGAGCCCAGTGCCTATGGTGGGACACCTTGCACAGCCTTAGTTCAGGGGAGGAGCTTGAACCTGCCTCAGCTGAATGTACTAGGCTCTGCTGACTCCCCATGGGAGGCCTTGCCTTGGAGGAGGTGGGAATGGGGAGTGGGTTGCAGAGGAAAAGGCCGAGGGGCTGTAGGAAGGAGGAAAGGGGGGATCTGTGGTTGGTATGCAAAATGAATAAAAAGTTTCTTAATAATAAAAAAAACTATCTGGGATTTGAGTAATTGTGGATATGGAAGCAAAGAATCTATGCACAGATCCTGAGACATATTGTTGCAATACTTCCCAGAAGACGCCATTACATTTTCATCAGGCAGTGAGGATTGGTCCCCTCAGATTTGATGAAAATGCTGCTCTTTTTGAAGATGGAGGGTTAGAAGCTACAGAAATCAGAAGTTCCTCTTGTTTCTGGTTTATTTTCTCTCCCTTTCTGGCCTCTGTTGTGCATGTATTATGACTCTGACTCACTTTGTTACTCATTTGCTTTATCTCATTTAATGAAACTATCTTCTGAGTTGTTAAAGGGAAGCCTCGATCTTCCTTTAAAACCCCTTCAAGCCCACATCATGCCCCATAACTCCTAATCACAAGATTATCTCCTAGGAAAGCTGAATCTGAAGAGTAAGTTTACTTGAGCTTCCTTCCCCTCCATGCCACAACCCAGAATAATTTATAACAGGTGATTACTCTCACAACAGACACAAACAAATGAGAGACTGAGCTGGGGGCTTCTTTAAGGCAGACAACAATACGTTTAGGTAAATTTCTACAGAGTGCTTTAGTTGTCTATAGACAAAGGAGAATCCCAATTGTTGGCTTCTGAGAGGAGCTGATACATGCATACTTACCATTCAGGAATGAGATTTATTAAGAAAAGATCCCTGAGATCATGACTAGACCTTGAGTGAGGAAAGCATTAGAAAAGAATCAATACATTAAATCAGAGAGAGCATGTATGGGGTCTAAAAGAGAAAGAGAGGCTTCCCTCTAAAGCACAGAGTCATCATTAATAGTGATAACTTAAAGTAATGGGAAGAGAGAGAGTTATCATGGACAGAATGACTGAGGGAGGTATAGATGACAGCCTTCATGGAAATTATTAAAAAAAAATAGAAAGAAATATTTGACATGTACGTCACATCACATTATTTAGTTAAATATAGCATGCATGACAAAGAGCTTGCAAGACACAGGTACCGTAAATAAGGAGCAGAAGTGTCCATAACAGAGCCTGGCCTTTTAACTCTGTCCCAACAAAGGAGCTTCAGGTGTTGTCACCTGATTTCTTCAACACGGAGTTGAAGGAATAAATCTAAGTTTTAACATTTATTACATTAATGGCATCCTTCTATTACCTTCTTTGTCCAGAAATATTAAGAGCAACTAGAAAAATCTAATACTCACTAGGTTGATAAAAATCTTTTTGAAGATATTATCTTTCAGATCAGTTTTCATTCAGATCAACCCTCTGAGAGTTGTTGAATTAGGAGATTCTTTATTGTAATATTTTGCATGTATTTTCTGCCATCAAGTCATAGGCCGAGTGTCTTTTCAAGTATTGTGAATAGAACTTTAGTCTGTGTAATGGCTCATGAGTCGTTTCCAGAACTACAAACAATTCAAAAAAATCCATACTTAAAATTATTTCCCCTCCATAACTACTCTAAATACTAAAATGTATATTAGTTATGGATATTCACACAAACAAATATATTCCTAAGCATATATTTACATGGTTACTTATAGTTACAATAAAGAAATGGTTCACATCTTTACAGATGATGATTTATTCAAAATCTGAAGCATGCTCCCTTAGAGTAAAAAAAAAAAATGACAGCCACATACGTACCTACACATTCATACACATACACAAATATACATGCATATATACATAGATATACTGTGTTTGTGTTCAGGATTGTTCGTTGGGAATGGATACCCTATAAACAGTCACCTCACTGCAGAAGAGTGAGTCTCCTCTTCTCAGAGTAACCACTGATGTCTTTGGCAACTCCTTTAGGGGTAGGAACATGTGAAATGTTCCCCATCCACATTGGCATGGAGGCCCTTGCTTTCATCATGCAATCTTGTTTAGGCAACCATATATTCAAAGTGTCTTGGGTGAAGGATCCCTGTAGTATTGAGAACACACTAACAGCAGGCAATCTTGCTATCTGGCTCTTTCAACTTTTTCCTTGATGATCTCTGAGCCTTTTGCTTCTGTGTTTTCATTCTTATCAGTTTAAGTCTCTGGTGTCTTCATGATTTTCTCTCTAATTTGGATGATGATAAATTATTTGTGGAGTTGTTGATTTTTCAGCTCATTGTTTATCTTATAAAGAGCAGATACGTGACATCTAAGCTTTAGTTTAAGGGCATAATATAAATCTACAGAGGATTAACAAAAAAAGCAAGATGAAAGAAAAGGGGAAAGTTAAAGTTCAAAGGACTCAATTTTAAGATCACAAAGAGTTAAAATTTTTGTTGCAAACCTGAGCCAAATTATCTTATGTTATTTTTAGTCCCTTTGAGAGGTATCCGCTGCCCACCAGGGTGTCTAGTCTAACATTTTTCTATCAAAACTTGAAAATGTATTTTTAGTCTACCATTAGATTTTACCAGCTCAAAAGCTAAGAATATCATCAGATATTGAAAACTCATATCAGAGGTTTCCATACTTTGCTGTAAACCAGTTACCTGTGGCCCCCACTAAAGAATCTGGTAAATATTTAGACAGGACTTTCTTTGTTCTATAGCAAATAAATTTCTATATAAATGCTTCCATAATGGAACATGGTATTTAGGGAAGCCCAAATCTGTGTTGTCAGGTCAGGAACTCTCACATTTGATCTAGAATAAATTATCTCATACCCTTTTTGTTCTAAGAATTGTGCTTTCATGCAAAGGTTTTTAGAACTCAGTCAAATGAGTTCTACATTTTCAGGACATCTTACAATAGCCAATAATGTAGTACTGGTTTAATATTACACCAAGGTTTGTCATCTTTAAAATACCTTGAATTGTGAATAATTGTATATATTGAACTGTTTTATGTATGATAAAGAATTATGTGAAAGAACTGACTCTTCTCCACAATGCTGACTAAAACAAAATTAGAAAAAAGAATATGCAGTCAAATCTTTGACAAATGTATATCTATAAAAACATCAATAAAAGCTATAGAGAGCATTGTGAGAATAACAGTCATTACCATAAACTCTAAAACAAATTTGTTTATTTTCACATCCAGACCTAGTTCCTGTTTGGAAATCAGATGATAAAAATGATGATAATATATGCTAATGAATTTTCATTAATTGTGCGTTCTACTGGGAATATTTGGGAACATTTTGAGAGGTAACACTGAAATATTTAAATGGCCATGGGAATTCAATAAATATCAAGGAAATGTACAAAAATTTAGGTACCATTATTGAATATTTGCAAATTTTAACTATTTTATCCACTACCGAGAGCATACAGAACTACCTATAATTGAATGGAACAAGAATGCTAAAAGTGACAGGCATTTAGGGAAATTAAAATTCTCAATAGCCACATCAAGAATTGAGGAAAGAAATTTGAAGAGATCATTGGCATTGTAATGAAATAGCTGAAAAGAAATACAATCATCACTGCTAAAAGCAAGAGTTTCTATGTGGACAAACCTTGCAAACACATCTTAGTTTAATTCAACGTTTGTTTTCAAGTGAATTAATGGGAAACCATGGAAACACTTTGTCATTATTGGTAAAGACAATATATGTGGCTTCGTTTCAAGGACAGGCCATTGATTTAGGACAGAGAGGCAAGTATTAGATACTTAGTGGAACTAAATTATAAGTAGAACTAGTTATGAGAATAAGTAACAGAGATATATGTTTCCCCATACAAATGATGATCAGAAAACCAGAAATAAGATCCATACTCCACAAAGATGTACCAGCCATTAAAGAAAGTTACTAGTGGATGACAATTCACACTACCTCAATAAAGAGCCTTCAAAGTAATGAAATTGTATAGATAAAGCACTTCCCTAAGGGAGGTGACTGGGCAGGTTTGCTTGACTCCTGTGTTAGCAGATCTGGATTTCTGGTCTAGTTTTCAATGTAAGACAAAGACTCATCATGTTGCCTATGGAACTTTGAAAGTATGCGAACAGACACAGTAATGACAAATACAATGGTCCCTGTGTTGAAACAGCTCCCAGTTTTCTCTGTATTTTCTAATATCTATGAAACTGGTATGTTCACTACTAATTTATAGTCATCTCAGAGTTGCCCGTTTTTGCAGTTTCTTCTACATTATCAATGGCAGCAGGGGTCATTTGCACCTAGAATATACTTTTGAAATTTTGAGACATGGAAGAGTAAAAAAGCAGTCATACAAAGTTTTGATTAAAGAGAAAATGTGAACTAAAGCATATAATTTTGATAGCCACTAACCAGAAACCATTAAATGGACAATGCAGAGCAAACTTGTGTTTGACATGATAGCCATTCCAAAACCAAACCTTACAAGGCAAACTGACACAAGAATTGCTGACTCACAAACTCAGTCGAGTTTTCTTTGTTGAGGGGTGTCTATATGTGGAGGTGTGTGCACCTAGGTGCACACATAGGTTAACACTAATGCCTTCTATCACTCCCCATCTACTGTTTAACGGGGCCTCCCACTGAACTTATAGCTTACTTGGTGGCTACACAGGTTGGCCAGAGTCCTCCTATCTCTACATCCCTGTGCTGGGATGATAAGCACATATTTCTGTTCTGGACACTTTATATGGGTGCTAGCAATCTGAAGTCAGATCCTCCAGTTGTGAAGCACTTCATTTACTGAACCACCTCCCCAGAACTTCCCTCATTTTTATCTCATATTGCCCTGAAACCTTCTGCTCTATTTAGCATATAAAAAAATTTTAAAGTCCTCAAACATAAGTAAGCTAGAAAATAGTATGTAGACTGATCCACTTACATGGATCCACACACATCTTAGCATCTATCTCTTGAATGATCTTAAAGAACTTCATGGTCTGTGGCAATGGTGGCCGAAGTGTCAGAGAGGGAAGAAACGATTTGAATATTCTAGAAGAGCACAATATGGAATTTATCTGGGAAATGTTACATGCCCAAACAAAGTCTGAGAGTAAATGGGATATAACATGAAGATATGCTTTGAAAACAGTGAGGCAGGATGCTGAGAACAGAAAGCCTTAAACAGAGAAAGGAATGGGTGTATGGGTGAATCATGGGGTGGAAGGGAGGCTTATACAAATGAAGGAGTATAAGATGTTCAGAAGTCTACCTTCATAGCACAACTTTTTAAAAAGGCAGGATAGTGATATATATGAAAGGATCTGAGGGGATACTGAGGATTAAAGTGTGAAGAAGAGATAGGAATGGAGTGATGGGGAGCAGAGTGTCAGCAGGAGTGTTAACCAAAACTAAAGATATAAAAGACTTATGGAAACACAGTAGTTAGCTAACTCATTTCAAAATAAAATAGTAGAAATAGAATTACCTTGTGTGGATAGACAGTGTCACTCCAAGAAGTCATAAACTCTTTTTAATTGAAAATCAAAGTACAAGGTATAGGATACATAGGCATGTTAGACAAGGCCTTGAAGTTCCTAAATTAATACCACTATTTCAATTGCACTTGTTTACCCAATATAACTCCATGGTAAGTTCCTATTAGTGAAGACACTATGCATTGTAGCTGCAAGGAACTGATAATTCCATCTCAAATCAACTGGGAAATGTTCTCCCTGTTATCTGGCTTTCATCATAGTTCTTGAAGGTGCTATGCAGGCTGCCAGGGAAGCAAAGATATCTTCTTAGTCTTTAGTAGTCTAACCCAGAACTGGAACCCATGTATTGTAATACCAAACTGTCCAGCAGATATGAGTGTTGGTGCAATGGTGGGACAATTGTTACTGGTAACTAAACACTTTCTGGTTGGATTATAGGATGCTCCACAAGAGGGTACTTCTTATTTGGTTCTGCAGTCCTGGTCAGATCATGGCTGGAGAGGTGAAAGGCCCCAGGACACAACTTGCTACGTTATTTTTCTAAATGATCCTGCTGTCAAACTGCCTTTGAATTTTTTTCTGTGGTTGCTCTTGGGTAGTACATGCTACATTATGTATACAATAATTATATATAATGTAAATGAGATACTTGAAAGTCAAAAGACAGCAAAACCTGTGTTAGCAAAAAACTGAAGGTACTAATAAATGAAAATTTACTGAATCTCAAGAGAATAGCACAGAAAAAAAAAGTAATTGAGCACCTCACAATGCATAATTTTCATTTTTAATGCATTTGAGATGAATTTAGCACAATTTATCTGTACTTAGAAATTATTATATTAGCATTAAATCATTGTAATACTATGTTGAGTCTCATATTTCCTCCCCATTGTATTCACACTATAGAGCAGATTCCAGAACAGTGTTGAATCTGTAAGAGTCTATCTCTAAGTGTTAAACTCATAATGCATGCTTTTCAGTCCATTCTATTCAAGCAAGTGCTCTACAGATATAATTTGGTGTGTGTCTCAAATTGATGTTAACATTATTTTCAAATGTGCTCTTACTTCCTGTACCATAGTCTAGTCCTTGTTAAAATTCTGAGTTTTGTTAGAGTCATACCCATCCCTCATTTTAATGAAAGGTAGCACACAGGCAAAAGAAACTATATTTTAGCCTTCAACACTAACATTTATTTGACTCCCATTTGCCCTCAGCCAGTTCATTACTCTAATCAAGATAAATTACTGAAAAAATTGTCAATGTTATGAGTCTAGAGTTTACATACTTCTTTGAAAATCAAAATTATATAGAGTGGGCATCATTTAACATGAGCAACATTTTTAGAATATAAAATTGATTGGCTCACAATTTTATCTTTTATAAAAATGACATTGTTATCATAATCTCCTTAATCTTACTACTGATACATCTAGAAACCTTTATATTAGCATATTATAATAATATGAATTGGAATTAAATAATTAACTTTTCTAAATTGATACCAGGCCTTGCCTATGGTAGATAAATGCTCTGCCATTCGTATCTGACCCAAGTCTGGCAACACTAACTGTTAAGTTTTTGAATAGATATACAAATAATGAAATGGTTTCTTTTTGTGCAAATATGCCCAAGTTGTAGATTTTGAAGGCTGGGCCTGTTTCCATGTGTCTCATCAAATAGGTACACAGTTATTCTTATTGATTACTACCTTTCTTTTCTCATATACTGAACTTGCTCATACTTTTTTTTTTATAACTTTTTGTTTTTTATTTGTTTTGTTTTTTTCTTATTAAAATTTTTTTCATTTATTTTACACACCACTCAAAGATTCCCCCCCTTCCCTCCTCCCACTCCCAAGTTACCCCTTCCCAACCCTCCTTACTCCCCCCCGCCCCCCCCCCCACACAAGAAGGCAAGGTCTCCCATGGGGAGGCACATCCAGTAGAGGCAAGTCCAAGCCCTTCCCCCTGCCTCAAGACTGCACAAGGTGTCCCATCATAGGTAGTGGTCTCCAAAAACCCTACTCATGCACCAGTTATGGATTCTGATCCTACCGCGGGGGGGGGGCGACGGGGGGCGACGGGGGAAGGCTCCAAGCAGATATAATTTATTTAAAAAAAATAGATTTTCTTTCCTTTTACAATCCAACCTGTTCCCCCTCCTATCTCTTCTCAGGCTTCTGCCACCTACCCCCATCCCACCCCCATCCTCTCCTCATAGAGAATAAAGCCTCCCTTGGGTAGTCAATACAGAGTGTTATACCATGTTGGTGCTAGGTCTAGACCTAGCCCTTCCCTCCTGCATCAAGGCTGAGTAGGCATTGCACCACAGGGAATGAGGTCTAAAAACCCAGTTTGTGTACCCTGTGTAAGTCCTGGTCTCATTGACAGGAGACCCACAAACACATCAAGTTATGCAACTTTCACCCACATTTAGAGGGCCTAGTTTGGTCCCATGCAGGCTCCCCAGCTGTCAGTCCAGAGCCCATGATCTCCCATTAGCTTGGGTCAGCTGTCATCCTGAGTGAGGTAATGCAGACCCAAAACAACAAACACAGTATGTACTCAGTCATAAGTGAATGCTAGAAGCAAAGCAAAGGATAACCGGGCTACAATCCACAAGCCCAGAGAAGCTAGGGAAAGAGGTGGACACTAAGAGGGACACACAAGGATTGCCCCAGGAAGGGGGAAGGGCTAAGATCTCCTGGGCAAACTGAGAGGAGGGAATGGGAGGGGATGTAAGGTGGGAACATGGGGGAGAAATGGAGAGGGAGAGTAATAAAAGAGATATCTTGACAGAGCATACCATTAAGGGGATGGGGAGAAATCTGCAGCTAGGGAAAACCCTAGGAACTCACAAGACTGTCTCCAGCTAAGACTCAGATCAATGGTGGGGATGGTTCTTGCTCATACTTCTATCTTAGTTGTCTAGAAACATTGACTTTAACTGAACTTTAAAAATGAAAAAGACTTTGCCTTTTGCCATGGACATGTTTTCAGCTTAATGTGACACGGTTATTCCCCTTATGTTTTTGTTAGTTTCTTCTTGCTCTCAGTTAAATTTTCTCATTTTTTCCTATACTGGCTTGAAGCTTGTTGATGCTATTGATCTTTTCACATTAATATTTCATTGATTACTATAATAATTTTATTCCACTTTTCCTTTTGTTACTTTCAACTGATTTTATTTCCTTATTTAATGATAATTTTTTTCTTTTTCTTTATTCGTCTCTTATACAATACATCCTGATTTCAGCCTCTCCTTCCTCCCTTCTTTCCCTTCCTCCAAGCTCCCCTCACCTAACTCCTCTCTCCCCCACATCAACCGCTCCTCCATATCCTTTCAGAAGAGAGCAGGCCGCCCAGTGATGTCAACTGAACACTATATAACAAGATGCAGTAAGACTAGGCACAACCCTCATATCAAGGCTGGACTAGTCAGCCCAGTAGAGGGAAAAGAGCCCTGAGACCAGACAAAAGAGTCACAAACGTCCTCAATCCCATTGTTAGGAGTCCCACAAAAACCCCAAACTAAACAACCACAGGATATATGCAGAGGACCCAGCATAAACTCATGCAGGTTCTGTGATTGTAGCTGCAGTCTCCGTGAGCCCCTCTTAGCCCTCTCTTAGCCCTGCTTAATTTATTCTGTGGGCCATATTCTCATGGTGTCCTGGACCCTCTAGCTCCCAAGTCCTTCCTGGCCCTCTTCCACCTGATTCCCTGAGCTCCACCTAATATTTGGGTCTCAAGACAAGTTCCATGACCATGAATATCAGTTATCTTTGTGTTTTTCCTTTGGAATTTGAGAAGGATGTAAGGTCTGCTGCTGTTCCAAGAAGTAAACAACAAAGATGACTGATTCTTTTACTGAATTTCACTATTTTGTCCTTTCTATTTATGATGAAGGGGTATTAAAAATGTTATCTAAGTGGCTGGGGAGATGACTCAGACATGAGCATCACTTGGCTGCTCTTGCGGAAGAGCCTGGTTTAGTCTTTAACACTCATTACAGGTACTTCATAACCATCTGTGACTTCAGTTCCAGGGAACGTAATGACCTTTTCTTACCTCTACCAACACCTGCATACAAGGGGTACACGAAGACAACCAGGTGTGTGTGTGTGTGTGTGTGTGTGTGTGTGTGTGTGTGTGTGTGCGCGCACGCACATACACAGAGACAGACAGACAGGGACATGGAAAGAGATAGAGAGATGGAAAGAGAAACATAGAAAGAGAGAGGGAATGAGAGGGAGAGGGCAAGAGAAAAGAGAGGAATAAAAAGAAACTATTTTAAAAATAGAATATTCACCTATTTGCACTTTCATTTTTACCATGATTTTTCCTGAAGTGATTTGACACTTTTTCATGCAGAGATATTTAAGAATCCTATTTCTTCTTTTAAATATTGACCCCTTAACATTACTCTATAATTTTCTTCCATCTTGTTAACTTTCCTTGTTTTAAAATCTGTAGTTCTGGAAGTTAACTCTGACATTATTTATTTATAAACTAAGCATTGACTTCTGTGGACATTGTGCACTTTATTTATTCAACACAAAAATGACTACACAATAGATAGACTATTAGTAATGATCTCCAAGACTCAGGATTTTAATTTGTAAACAGTGATGTCACTTGGATATTGTAGTGACTCAGAAATCCTGCAGTCCTGGGGTTGTGAGTTCACCTAAAGAGAAGAAAGTAGGATCAAAATGAAGATTGAGTTGAAGTAGGAAGTTCTTGTTTTAAATTGTGTGGGGATGTGTTTAAATCAAGCCACAGCATTTGCTTTTCTTTGCTTAATATTATCTCAGAAATAAAATCCCAAACTTAAATACACAGAAGTATAAAGAAGCTGACTGAGAACAAGCTATTGAAATATGAGGCATCCTCTCTTCCACTACTCTAGAATAAAGCTAGCTCCAATAGAGAGATCTGTGGAGAAGGCCTAGAGGGCTTGCAGAATTGTTCTTATTAGAGCCCTTGATCCTGAAAAGTAACCAGCTCATAGCAGAGATTTTGTTTTTCTATGTTTAATGAATGAATGAGCCTCTTTAAGTAATCATACAAAGAACTGACCTTAAAAAAATAATCTGGTGGCATTTAACAAGTTTATATAGTGAAAAGGGGGTATTTGTTGACAACTTGCAACATGTACAAATACATTTTTCTAATTTTTCAAATGGTAATCTGGGCATACCTATGGATCTTGTCATAAATGAAGTTGTCTGAAAATGTAGTGGTAAATTCAACATCATCATATACAAAGTATTATCTGAAGAAACCCGATCTTCCTTCTCAATGAAAACAAAAGAACGAGCAAACAAACAAAAAAAAAAGCCAAGAAAAACAAAACCTGGTTTGTGTGTGTGTGTTTATGTGTGTGTGTACATTCCCATTTTTTTAAAATTTCTTAATCCACTACTGTGTATAAATTTCTTTCCCTAGCCCCCATTCTTCTAAGTATTCATTACTTGATAAAGAATATGTTTCTTTATTTTTCATTTTTTTATTTATATAAATGTTAAGTTTGCATTTGTGCTCCTTATGAATGCAATGCCCAGAAGAGGGCACCTGATCCCATAAACCTTGAGTTACAAAGGTCATGTGATCTGATATTTAGGTGCTGGCAATAAAATCCAAGTCCTCTGGGAAAGCAAACGCATGCCCTTGACTACTGAGCCACCTCTCCAATCCCCAATGATTATGTTCTTGGCTCAAGTTTATTGATGCTGCTTTAAAATATTTTACAGACACGCAGCCTTTTAGATTTGTAAGTTTATCTCTGATTTTTGTCAGAAGAAGCTAATACCCACCAGCTAAGTCAACATTTCTTAAGGACTTTCAGTATGAGAGACACTAGGATGTCTAGTTTACAACAAATTTTAAGCAGTTCCTAACTCTGGTTATGTCTCCAATTCATTGTAAGGATGCCAAGTCATCAAATGACTTGCCAAGTCATCTGTGATTACACAGCTACCAAGCTGAGTCCAGATTCAAACCCAGATAAGTGTGACTCTCTACCCCATATTTTCAGACAACACCTCCATTGTTGCTGTGATCTTCAGTGCTTGCTAAGTAAAGAAGCCTTACATGCTGAAGGATGGAGTCTCTTCCACTTCAGTTATTCCAGTCAGTCTCTCTCCATGTTTCTTTCGTGGCATCTAAAGGGCACAGTGAAGTAGATTCAAATAGTCATGTGAAGACACGAGCTTCCCAGTGACAACAAAATTAGCATCTCTAAGACACTGGTACACTCAAGTCTCTGATGTTTTGTTTTGTTTTTGAGAGGGTCATATACAGAGAAGAGAGAAAGTCAATCAAATAGATTAATGCAGTTCCCAGTTCTATGCTGTATTCATTGTTTACACCAGATCAGACTACTAGAAAACTGGGTCCTTAGCACAGCTCAACCGCAAGTGTAGAGTGGGAAATGATGGTTTCTGAATCCCATTCTATTGAGTCACAGAAAAGCACCTAGTATTGTACTACTGTTGAATACAGAACGGGGAACTAACTACTCGGCAGGCTTCTTAGGAGATGTTCAAATTAATGGAGAAGTGTAAGAACGTAGAAGAAAGCAAATAGAGTTTAGAGAAAAGCTTAGGAAGCATGAAGATTTTGATGTGGAAATCATTAAGGTGTGGTTGCAGAGCATTGTTAGAGGAGGGAAAGAATGGTGCAGAAAATAGAAAATGATGCATTGGTCTTGGGAGCACATTGTGGCCTAAAGGGCTGGTAGGAGGTGGGATAAGAAGAATTGAGTAATGGTGGGGGGGAGGGCATAATCAAAATAGGGAACTGGGTTTAACATGTAAAATCCAGGAAATCTTACTTGTTACCATTCCAGAAGACACTTCAAACTTTTCTCTTCACTGAAGTCCATGGTTGACTTTGCCCAAGCTACTGTGGGAGTTACTTCAAAGGACTCCTTATTGCTTCTGAAGACTGAATGCCTATTGTAAAGCATAAGCACTCTTCTACCCTTTGGTCTATGGCAACAACCTTTTTATCCAGGGAAATGGTCCATTGGTGTATACATAAGAGCAATTGTGGCAAACAGCAAAAGTGAAATTCAGCTGGAAGAGTACTTTGCTCCCATGAAACAGTATAGAGTTTCCCATCTCTTGGCAGAGATGATTAAAGACATAAGACAGGGACACATGTTTAGAAACTGGGAGACCTTTTCCAAAGGAGCAATTAGGAAAATATCAAGAAGTTGGTACCTCATAAAGCCTATAATTTTTTAAAATTGTTAATTAAGTAATTACAAATGAGATTTTCAATACCTTTTAGCAACAAGGAGCCTATAGACCAACAAAGGAGCCATTGCAGCAGAAAGATCCATCCTTTGATTTTTAAATGCATCTGTGACTTTATTTAAACTGGTTTGCTCGTTGCCAACAGAGAAGTTGGTCTGACATTTTGCTTTACTTGTCCATGCCAGTTTCTAAATCACTATAAATATGACCATTTACAATGAAATATATTCTTCCCTCCGTGTACATGAGTGTGTGCATGACAGGAGACTGATGTGCCACAGCACATGGCTGGAGGCCATGGGGAAATTATATGTTTTTAGTTTTCTACTTTAATCTTCCTATGACTTCCAGGTATGAAAATCAGATTGCCAGCCTTGGAGAACAAGCACCTTTTCCTACTAAACCATCTTACAGACCCTTAAATAGGATTCATAAGGTAGTTCATTTTGCATTCGCTGGACAATTCTATATCATGCTTGATTGTGTTAAATATTGGTTTCCTCGCTGTATATTAGTCTAATCACAATTTCTTCACATTTGTATTGTTATATATCTTTATTCTCTCCCTTCCTCATAAATTATGCTTTCTTCATAAACATTTTCATTCTTTCCATAATTTACATATACACTAAATACTATCCCAAATATATTGTAAAACTATGTTCTCATGGTAATAGTAGAATATTTTATTTGAAAATTTAATTAACTCATCTTAAATCTCCAGTATTGTCTATCTCTTTGAAATATATATATATATATATATATATATATATATATATATATATATATATATATAAAATCTTTAATCAATTACACCATCTTCATCCTTCTTTGCCTATTTGTCTTTTTACCTCTTATAAAATACTCCTAGGCACTTAACTTTGGGACCTCTCTCTTGCTATGTCTTTAGCTTTTCTGAATACATGTCATAATCTCTGTAGTACTTCCATTTTATGGTAAGAAAATTGAGTCACAAAATAGCTGAAGAATTTATCCATAATCAACAACACTTGTAAATAAAATCCCAAACTAAACTAAGGCAGGTGTGGCTCCTTCCAATCCTCCTAGACATCACCTCTATAGCTCTTGTACATTCAGCATTACTAAGCCAGACTTACCCTGGACCCCTTAAACCGTCCATTTCCTTGAGTGTTAGTCCGTGAGTCCAGATGATTCTTCTTCAAGCTCTGAAAGACATGGTGAATTCTACTAGAATCTGTGCACTAATTCCTAAGAGGAAAAAAAAGACTTTCTAGTTTTCTAGTGACTGTAATACACTCTGTTCTTAGCCCATTGATTTATTTCAGAAAATCTGGGTTGTTTTTCATTTATATCCAGACAAGAGAAGCCAAAGCAAATGCCAACACCGAATGGGTCCAAACTACAAACTGACTCCTTTCTGTTGCGGTTCATGTGTTCACAGTGCAAGGCTTCTAGCAAAGCTTACTCCTCGCCTTTCTGAAATGATCCATTTACAGGGAAGCACATGTCCTTATATGAGATTTTAGACTTACCCGATCCGGAAGAAAGTGCCTATCTTCCTGGTGAGGGTGAGAGACTAGGGAACTGGTCAGTGGGGGAATTCTATTAGAAAGAGTGGAAGCTATGATGGAGGAAACATAGGACGGGGGTTCAAAGGGGATCTCGTGCTTCAAGGAAAGTTTGGTAAGACAGGAAGAGCTTGGCATGGAGATCATTAAGGTGGGGTAGTATGAAGTATTCTTCAGAGGAGGGAAAGAGATAGGGCAGAAGACAGAAAGCGGATTAGCCTGGTGACAAGCCTGAATACAGGAAGTCTTAGAAGGCAAGAGATGAATATTATTTGGAGCAGTAGATGGATGACTGCCTGGGAGAAAAGGAAGGGGCTGACATGAAAAAATGCTAGGAAGCTTCCTTCCCATCTCTGCACATGCCCCTTAAAGATGTTACTGGACCAATATCAACAACTGAGCTGGTGCTTGACCAGCTGTGGCAGTTAGCTCACAGGTCACGCCTTAGAACATCCTATGTTTGAATGCCCATTGTGAGGCAAAACTCTTACTGAGGTTTGGCATCTCAGCCTTGCCATCCAGCAAATATATCCAGGATCTAGCTGTGATCATGTCAAAAACACACTGAGCAAAAATCAGGGTATAACATTGTCTCTGCACTTGAGGTTTGCTTGCGTTTTATTTCTTTTTATTTTATTTTATTTTACAAAGTAATTTAATTCTACATATCAGCCACGGATTCCCTTGTTCTCCCCCCTCCTGACCCCCTCCCCTTCCCCCCAGCCCACCCCCCCCATTCCCATCTCCTCCAGGGCAAAGACTCCCGCGAGGATTGAAATCAACCTAGCACAGGTAGGTTTAGACAATGGAGCCCAGGACAGGAGTCCCAAAACAGGAACTAGGAAAACACATTGAAGTCAGTAAGTTCAGTTAAGATCTCACACCGATCACTTAGTGAAAAAGATAAGATTTGAAAATTGATTCTCTTCCCATTTTAACAAAGAAGGAAAACACATGACACTGGGAAAGGAATAAATCCATTATTAAATGTTAAATACATATCTGCGTTTATATTTCACAATTAGAATTCACATAGACAGAATATAGTTTGAGCTTTTCTCCATCATTACATGGAGCTAATCTACTGACATACTAGGTAATGATTGGTAGAAATTGGACCAATATGCAACAAGTTTGTTTCCGTTCTTCATTTGCTCCCTCAATCTGTCCCCCCTGTTGTGGTCAAGCACACATTTTTCTACTTTGTATTTTATTGAGGATTTTATATAAACCCATTTTTCTCCAGTTTTATATTATCAAGTGCACTTTCTATTTTTAAAGCTTCAGTGGGTTTTCTAGAGCAGCTAATACATAAAAATATTCTAAATGTACTTTGAAGTAACACTATAATACTTCATGTATAAGGAGACACTGAAGTATAGCAAACTATACTTTATAAAATTTGATATAAACTATTTACACATGTTAATTATAAAGAGAACTGGGTTTCCCTGGGATTCTTTACATTTCTTTGTTATTCATTTCTGAATCTTCCCTTCCTCAAACTCTCTTGGCCTTCATTCTATTTTTAAACATAATTAATTTTTTTCTTTCATGCTCCCTGTATATTTAAATCATTTATTAAAATTATGCAAGATGATGAATATATATGTACATATATATGCAAATATCACTATGCTCATTTTTATACACTTTTTCAAATGTAACTGCTTACTTATAACTCAATACATGATTATTATTTTTTACAAGTTCATTTTCATTAGAACTCTTACTGATAACCTGTACTTGTAATTTTTTTCACTCATTTATTTGTTTTGAACTAATTTTTATGCACTTTCAATATTATGCTTATACTGTTTTATTTTTCTCTTTTTCCCCCCAATATTTTGAAAGTTCCACATTTAGTCTACAGGTAAGTCAGGTTTGTTTGCTTGCGTCTTTGTTTTTTCTGTTCTGCTATGTTTTTGATTCGACTATGTGTTATCATTCAATCTTGAAGTACAGTTTTACATGGTACAGCATTCTAAGTGGTTGAGTTTATTTCTACAACTATAAAACATGTTTCTCCTCCTTTCCCATAATTGTAATTCCTATTACTCCTTCACTTCAGTTGAGGTCATCCACACCATTCGGGACTCTTTCAACTCTTAGTCATTGATCTCTGAAGCTCCAGTTTGATATGTTTTTCTATAGGTTTTTTTTTTATCATGCTTCCTTTTATCTCCCTTTCCTTTTCCTTCCTCTATTTTTCTCATCTCTCCTTGTATATCTTCTCCTCTTATTTTCTTGCTTTCCATCCTTTCCTTTCCTCTCCATTTGGAGATTCTCGCTCCTGTCCCTTTACTTCCCTTTCCTCTCCTGTGGTTTTCTTCCTGTCTCCTTCCCTCCTCTCTCTTTTCAGCTTTATTCTTTTTTTTCTTCTCCCTTGTCAGTCAGAAAAAACCCACATGTAGATTTTAGGCACAACTCTCATCAATGCACACAAAAATTTTAGTGGATGTTAGTATGTATAATTTGCAGATGTAATTAATGTGTTAAATGAGTTAATTGTAAATTAATGAAAGGAAATGTTGCTCTGATTTGGTCTGACTCAATCATTTAAAGTGTTTTGACGGTTTTCCTTGAGAATTAAGCATTCTAAATAGTATCCAGAATATCATTTTCCCTTTTCTTAGGTTTGTTCTTTCTGGGAATAATGGCTGTAGAATCCAGGTGGTTTCAGCTCAAAATCCAACTGTGAAAGCCAATTTACACACACACACACACACACACACACACACACACACACACTTCTTATTATTCCTGTCCTTTTGTTAAACACCTATGGATATTTTTTTCAGGCTTCCATATAAATATTCTTTATCTTCACTCTACTGAAATTTCCTCATCAATGTATCTACACCACAGTAATAGTGTACAGAAGAAAATTGGGTATCTTTTTCTGACAAAGAAAGCACTCATAACAGTTGTACTAGGGCACAATTCTATTCACCTTCATTGAATTCCTATAGGATTGATGGTGTGCATTGCAGCTTTAATGGTCCAAAAATTCTAGCAGAGAATCTACAACAGACTAATTCATGATGTTATTATTTCTGAGTAATTTCCTTTCTACATGACCATTTCCTATGCCAATTTCTAGTTATTCTTATGTAATCTGTGAAAGATACTACATACCTAAAATTAAAGCACATTTATTTCCTTAATAAGCAAATCTACCAAACTCAGTTGTTTACAACTGAGAGAATATCCACTCAGCCCCAGTCACCCAGATGGAAAATTATTCAACTTTCCTCCAATATTTTCTAAGGATTTCATGTACCTTCAGAAAATGTGTTTCTTGCAGTTGCTATCACTGAACTAATTTGAGCTAATTGTTTCCTGATAATTTAATTGTTGTCAATATTTTTCTATTTTTATCCACTCGTCCCTTTCTCTTCAACAGAGTTAGTAGACGCAAAGACTGTAAAATCAGGCATGTGAGTTAGAATAATCGTTCTAAATTTGGCCAACTTTGGAAACTTAGGCATAATGCTCAGAGACATTTCATATTAATATAATTGTATCAACTAATAAAAGTATAATTAATTACTCATTTTAATGTAAAACTACAAATAAAGGACTCATTTACTATTTTGTTTGCTGTGCTCAGTCCTCCCTGCATGGCTTTGTACTTACTAGGCAAGTACTTTTCCATTACTTCTCTCCCCATCTCTCCCTTCATATACAAATATATACATATATATGTATATACGATTTTACTTATGAGTACACAATCTTAAATCATAAGACAGTAACAAATTAGTATTTTACTTTCCTTTCCTAAGGTCAGCAGAATTACAAAATCATCTTGAAACAGAGGGCTTAATGATATCATTATGTGGTCTTTTCTTCACCACTCTGTGGAATATTTGTTCACAGGTGTAAATATTGGGTTTATTCCCAAAGCATTTTGTTGGGAAGCAGTAAAATAATCCATGCAAGCAAATAGAGAATTTGCAGGAAATCTGAAATTAAATATGGCTACTGCTAAAAATGTATTGCAGAAGCATAAAATATGTATGAAATTATGTAAATAGGCTAAAATATATTCCTGCTAAACTTGACCACTAGTTTTCTGAAGGTTTGCCAAATTCCATATAAAAGCTTCATTGAGTAGAATGTTTAGACATCTGGATACTTTTTCTTGGTGTTCTAGGAAAGCATTCTACATGGGCTTTGAGATATGGCTACCTCAGCTGATGTTTCCACTGCAGTCAAATAGTTATCCTTTGTGATTTCCTCTTTGTCAACTTACTTCTTTTTAGCCAATTGATGATCAAAGATACAGTCTTTTTTTCAGCCTCTTTTCCTGCCTAATTTTCTAGTTAATGTTTTGAAAGGCTTGCCTTGGCAAGGAAAGTTTCCTTCTGACCTATTCATGCTTTCGATCGTCTGTCTTTGTCTTGCCAGAGCTCTGCAAGTTACTAAAATTAAATTGAACACTGCAAAAAATATTAACAAACTTCTGCAGTTCACCAAATTTTTGGTTTATAATTATTTTTCCAGTCATGTTCAAGTCACAGGAAACTTTGAATACCGAATCTATCTTAGACAATTTCAACCTGTAATAAAACCATGGAGTAAGCGCTATTATCTATGTAACTGCCTTCCACGAATCCTGTATGCTGGTCTCTGTAAGACGAAATGTGCTTCATCCAGTTCTGTTTTGTAAGGCACATTTGGTGTCATTATTATTTAGCTGGGAATCTTCCAGGCTGATCAGAGCTCAGTCAACATTTACTTAATCACATATTAATAAAATGCAGACAGTTAGGACAGTATTCAAGACATGGATTTACACAGTTAATGCAACTTCTGCATAAAAAAAAATTGGAATTCACACAAGTTAAACATATGTTCCATGGAAAATGATGTGTTTTCACAACTGTACTCAATCTACTGCCATGTTATTTCTCACTTGCTTCTCAATGGCAATCAACATGTATGCAAGCATATGGCAAATATAAAGACACAAGCCATCAGAAAACAGAAATGTCTGCTTACTAACTTTGAAAACAATTCAAGACTTGGATTCACAAATGATCTATGTCTGGTGACACATGAAGCAACAATTTGCCCCCGATTACCTCATGTAGTATTTTCTGAGTGTATACTCTATAGGGATACTAAGACCTAAATAATTACTTGCCACAGCAATATGTCCTATATTAACAGACATTCTGATTATTTTATTTATTATTTTGTTTATGTAGAGGTGGAAACCATAATTCTTTTATGTGCTCATTATTATGAATAAAATTAGGTCTAAACATTAAATATACTATACATTTATATATTGAATTGGTACTTAACTTTAATTCCTGAGAATTGCTTTAATAAAAATAAAACATATGCAGATGAATAACTATAGTGTGTCTATCTTATTTAAAGTGTTTCTGTTGTGAGGAACAAATAAAAGAAAAGATTTTGACAGAAAGTTGGTGTTCCGAAGTTACTTGTTATAGATCAGAGTAATAGAAACAATTATATTTGAGAGGCCAGCTCCCACCTTTTGAAGGTTTCTTATGAGAGAGGGATAAAAAAATGTTAGATAGAAAGACAGACCTGGCAGACAAGAAGAAAAAAACACAGGATAGCTTTGGGAGGGCCTGGATCAATACCCAATAGCCTCTTCGATGTATTCAAAAGGGCTTTTCATAACAATGCCAACGGACAGGGCAAAAAACCTCCCCCTTGCAAGATCACCACACAGCCAATTGTAGACCTTTGCAAATACCTGGTAATCACACCTGTGGCCAAATCATCCCCTTATGGAGCCCTGCTGGGTAAATCAAGCTCAGATTCTCTGACCCTGAATAATTTAGGCCTCCACAATAATATAACTTAGAAACTTTTCAGTGAGCATCTCTTCATAGTTTATATTTATTATGACATGTGCAAACTGAGCTTACAAATGAAAATAATGACTCTAAGAATCTACCTGAAAATTACAGACATCTATGAATCAAATGCATTATGATACTATATAGTTTTGTGTTCTGAGAACTGTACTAATGCTTATTTAAACAGACTTACCTTTGTCAAAAAGATATAATAGGCTATGTTCTGTATACTGTTACAATGTTATATTAAACTCTAGTAATTCTGAAGTCAAATGAAAGATATTATTAAATTATTAAAACACAGTTTCAACAGTTTTTTTCTGTCTTCCTTTGCTCAGTCAGTTTTGCCTATTATTAAGATTCCCTGAAGAAATCCTTACTCCCACTCCATAGCACCTCAAAGTTTTCACTGTCTTTTCCTAGAACAATTACAAAATACTTCAAAAATCAGTAGGCCTGCATGGATGAAACTGTTAAACACAAAAGAAGTCCCTGCTGACTTTAGGTTAGATATAGCAAATATAGATACCCTTCATCAAAGAATCATCAAATAAAATTTGTATTATAAACAATTAAGTATTCTTTGTATAGTTCTATTACAAGTATGCAGGTATATATGTGAAAAATATGAATTGGATTTAAATATTTCTTCTAATTTCTTAACAGACAATAAAAAGACTTCACAAGAACTTTAAGAAACAAAACAATGCTAATTATAAAGAATTGAAGGAGTAAAAAAATAGCTCTATTAAAAGAGCCTAGTCATATCAACTAATAGTCAATTAAAAAGAAATCCCCATTAGTGAATCTTAAGATTCAACAAAACTGTACATTTTATTGGAATTATTTAGTAACTGTTGAGTCAAGCTCTTGTTCTATTGTCTGGGGTGGCCTCATAGGAAATTTCTTTCTGACTCACCCTCCCAAGTCTTCATATTATAGGCATCCACAACCTTGCCTTGCTTAGATAAAAATTTAGCTGCACAGAAAAAAAGAGCTTAAAAGATAATAAAAATCTATGGAAGAACATAACAAAGTCATATAAAAATATATGTTCTTTCTCAGGAAAAAAAATTGTTGAGAGCTTTCTGAGAGGAAGTAGTTAGTATTATGAAAACACTAGACTAACTACATATGGTATTGTTTAATCACATTAGACAATGTAGACATGAGGTTGTGATGCACAAAGTCTAGCATTGCTAGAAGAAATCAAAATAAGGACTTTGTTTTTGTGTTTTGTGTTTTCTCCCTAACATAGCCTCTTACTCTAGCTTTGTTTATAAGTATACCCAAAAGTTTCATTTGGTAAATGAAGGCTTGTTTCCATAAAGTTTCATTAGAGGTTCTTGGAGACAAAAAATTTTGAGAAACAAGGAAAACCAGAGAAAAATATCTCATAAGTAGTTATTCCTTGCAATTTTAGTTATTCATTACAATCAGATGAGGATCAATGAATGAAGATCATTTCCCTCAAAATTTATCAACTTATCTGAAGCAAAGGATAGATCCTCCCAGGAAAAAGAGCATATCATGAAACATTTCTCTGACCATTATAGAAAATGTGTCATTCAATAAAATTCACACAACATACTAAGAGACAGGAACATAGCTCACACACTACCATCACCACCCAACCTATATATACACACCATACAGAAGCTTCTTAAAGAATTTACATGTGAGAATGAAATCTAAATATAATTACAAAAAAATGGAGAAACAATGCCATAACTAGATACCTTTCACCACACACGCGCACACACACACACACACACAAAAAAAAAAAAAAAAAAAAAAAAAAAAAAAAACCTTCCAGCATCAGAAATGGGTTACATGTATTTGATTTGTTGGCCAAAGAAGTCACTTGGAAACCCCCAACCAACTAAGGTGACTGCCAAAGCTACTGGTTGCTCTCTACAAGCTTATGGGAAAAACCTATTGCTGAAGACAATGTTTACATATGTCATTAGACACAGAGAGGTTGAGATGGTTCCTAACTAGACTCTTTACTCCTACTGATTAGTGTCCATTGTCCTGGAAGGTACTCTGAACACCACCAAAGGAGAAAGGTAAACACCAAGCCAGCTACAAACCCTGTGATCTAGAATGATGACGTGCCTGCATGACACCCTGTTGCCATAGTTACACAAATATTATGTGATAACCTACCACTACTTGATTGGATTTAAGGCTTATTCCATAAGATGGAGCCTATAACTGACATGACTTAGGTGGCCAAGAGCCTTATTTTAGATAAGAAATACCTGTCTAGGGAATAGCAAATACAATTGTTTCTCAAAAAGAATATAGCAATGTATTGACTCAGTACTTACTAAGCTAAGCTATTATCATCTGCTTGCTGTAGCCTGTAGCTAATACAAAGTGCCACAACTGGACAATATGGAAAGATCTAGAGACTTTGTAATGCTCAGTACAAATGGGATGTATTAATTAAGCCCTTCCCTCAGGGGTCAGGGAGCTATGTAGAAAAGGAGGAAGAAAGATAGGAAAAGCCAGAGAGGGTGGAAAACACCTAGGAAACCATGTCTTCCAGAAACAACAGAATTGATTCAAATATGAATTCACAGAGTTTATGACAGAATAAGTTCAGGACAAATGGAGTCCCAGAGCTGAGAGTAGGCAGTGGACACAAGCTTCCATTCCTCAGCAACAAGCAGTTTTGGGAACTGCAACTACTTGCAAAGGAAAAATAAATTTTCTCCATTGGAATCACACTGGGCATACAAACCAGTTATGTATAGACCCCATGCCCAGCAGTAGAAGACCAACACAAAACAAACTTAATAGTATTTTTGCAGATTTTTTTTTGTTTTGTGTTGCTTTTTTGGACATTTTTATTTATTTATTATCTTACTGGTCTTTGGCTTGTGAATTATAACTTCTAGTTTGGTGTGCTTATGGCTCGCTCTCGCTCTCGCTCTCGCTCTCGCTCTCGCTCTCGCTCTCGCTCTCGCTCTCGCTCTCGCTCTCGCTCTCGCTCTCGCTCTCGCTCTCGCTCTCGCTCTCGCTCTCGCTCTCCTCTCTCTCCCCCTCTCTCTGTGTATGTGTTTCTTGTGCTTTTTCATTTTTTGTGTGTGTTTGTGTTTTGAATGTTTATTTTCGAAAGAAAAAGAGAAGACATTGTATTGAATGGGTTTGGAGAATCTGGGAGGAGATTGAGAGGAGAAATCATAGTCAAGACTGTATTTTCGGAGTTTTTCATTAAAATGATAAGAAAACACACAATGGGAACAGGACAATCAGTACTTGTGCAATATAAACTATATATGGTAAACATGCTTCTAGACAGATTAAACTGAAAGAGAACTGTGGTCAAAAACAGAATTTCAAACGGAAGTTTCACTGATGATGAGTGGGGGTTATACATAACTCCCAAACTTGTGGTTCAAGGATCATTGTGAAAGCTCAGCCTTGATGCAGGGAGGAGGGCTTTGTCCTGCCTCAATTGTGTATGCCAGACTTGTTAACACCCAAGGAGGCCTTACCCTTTCTGAGGAGTAGATGGGAGAGGGGATGGAGAAAGGTGTGGGGGGTGGGCAGGAACCAGAAGTTCAGGGAGTTTGCTGTGAGGTTATGACTCTTCTTAATGTCAGAAGCTGCATCTCTCCAATCTCATCAACATGACTCCCTAAACATGAGCAGAAGCAGAACACAAAATGGACATGCTAAAGTGTATGGAGAATGGCCTTGACCCTGCAGAAAGAAGTATAGAAAACTAAGGAATGATGAGAGTGGGAGAAATAGTTCTCTGGGCAAAGGCACACCAGTTGGTTATAAAATAGCAAATAGCCATGGAAACATATATACTAGTAACAGTAAACAGACTGAGAAGAGTGTATTTCTGTATTATATTATATATATATTTGTGTACATATTCGAAATTTACAAAGAGGCCATGGATTTGAAAGACAGCAGTGAAGTGTACGTGGGTCTTATGATGTAATTATATTATAATCTCAAAATTTAAATCATTAAAAACAATAGAAATTCATAGAGCCGGTTAGTCACTGCTGAGAGAAGACTGGGTCTTCTGGAGGAATCAGCTGCTTGATAAGCTATCCAATGCTAAGTAGTAAGTCTTATAAGCAAAGCAAAACAATTAAATTATTAGACTGAGATTTAGTTAGTGACAGAATTCCTGTGTACTATGTGGGAGATCCTGGGTCTGATGCGGAGTACTGCAGTAGTTCTTTCCAAACAACAGTTGCTTTCTGCACTTTGACAAGTGGTGGATTTTTCTAATGATCTCCCATTGTTAGTAAAAGAGGCTTTCTGAAGAGGGGTGATATCTACACTTATGTGGGGATAAGTGTAAATGTTTAGAATACAATGAAAAAGTATACTGGTTTGGGAAACTGGCAATAGTAGGTTCTCCTCTAGCACCCATGATTTCACCAACCACAGGTCATTGGCTAAGTTTACATTATCAGACATGAATTCCCACATATTGAGTGGTCTTTAAGTCCAATTAGATGGCTATCAGTTACCTCCAAAATACAATGCAACTATTGTGCCCTTGGGAATCTTGTGACACGATGGTCTTTGTTGTGGTTCATAGGCTTTAAAGCTAAGTAGGATTATTGATTGTTTTTTTCACCCTTGATACCTTACATAGCATTTTAGTTCTTTGAAAGCTAGTCCTCAGGGAGGAGTCATCCAGATCAATTCCAGATTGATTTCTCCAAGTGCTATGTCAATATATGTGATGTTTTCAGCAATAAGGCTTCAAGTTCTGGGAGTCAACCAACAGCAATGGTACTAGCCTATAATATTTTTGGAAGTTTCTGTGACTACACAGACTAAAAACTTAAAGAAAAATTTTCTGTGTGTGACATTATGGTGCCCAACTTTAACTAACTCACACATAAAGCAACTTCTATACTTAAGGCTAAGGGAATATTGTGGAAAAGAGAGCAGAAAGATAGTAAGAACCACAAGATCAAGAGGTATGGTGTGAGATGTTGCCTTCTATACATGACTAGGAAGTTACACCCATGAAATCTCAAAGATGCAGATGCCTAAAACAAGACCTGCACACTGAAAGTCAGTTGTTATGTAACATTGATGGGTTTAATCTCACAAGGGCTTACTCCTAGATAAAGAGCTATAGCTAATTAATAGCTGCTAAGAAAAATAGAATCAGACTTTTCTAGAAGAATAAGCACTTTGATAGGTTATTTAATACTAAGTTATCAACCCTAAACATATATACATGGCCAAAACTAAGTGCATCGAAAAGGATGTATGTATGCATACATATGTATATGTATATGTAACAATAATTAAAGAAGATTCCATCAATTTGAAAGACAGTGGTCATCCCTGAAATCATATATATTCACATAACATTATAGGAACTAAACAAGTTATATTTATTTATCTAAACACACACACATGTACCATATAGACAACAATTAAAGAAATAGGATCCATAAATTTAAGAGAGCAAGGGTCTATATATGAGAAGGGTTGAAAGGTAGAAATGAAAGAGGAGAAATGGTATAATTTGATCTTAATGTCAAAAAATAAAAACAAAACATCAAAAAAGAAAGAGAAGGAATTGAGGGGAAGGAGGGGTAGAGATAATGAAAATAACTTACTGATACATGAAATTCTCAAACAAATAAAAATCTGATTACAGTACAAATGAAGTTTTTTTTAAATAAACAAAAACTGAAACAATCTAAGAAAGATTCTGAGGGAATCGAGCATAGCTAAAGAGAGGCTTAGATAACTGCAAAGGAGTTGGGGTGAGAGCATATGGAATGATGATCATATGGGAATGTAACATGGAGAAGAGTACCTATAGAACATTAACTAAGCTGCAAAGAGAGGAGCACAGAAAATGAGGCAAAATTGTGTTTGAGTAAATATAAAAAATTATGAAAACTGATAAAAATATGAAGCCACAAATTCAATAATCTCCATGAATTATAAACTTAACCAGTGCATACGTGTATAACCAGTGATAAATTCACCTACCTTGCAAAGTAGCAGCCATGACAAGTAATTCATTTCTCTAGAGCAATGTTATTGACTACTCATGAAGCATACTATCATAAACCATAATTGAAGTGTTCCAATTAAAACAACTCAAAATGGGTATAAACAAAGGAACAGAAAAAAAAACTCACTTTTAAATACACTGGGAGAGAAAACCAATGTGGTTTAATTTGTGTTGGACAATGTAGCATAATGTCATCTTGCACAGTACCTTATAGATGCTAAAAACCAAACAATCCCTGTACCTTTTAGGAAACTATATCATCCAGTTTGGTCCTTAAGCACGGGAAAAATGCCCATGTGGTAAAGGCTCACTCCTCACTGTGATAATACTAGGTTTTGATGGAGTTTTTTAAAACAGGGCCTAATGAGTGTCTTTAGAATCTTAGGGAGTATTCCTTCAAAGAGGAATGTGGGGCATTGGTAGATTCCTTAAGTTATTTACTCCATGTCCTAAAAGTAGAGAGTTTTGCCTCAACACATGTTTCTGCCATGCAGTGTTACCACAAGCCCAAAGAAATAGGACTAGACAAATAATCATAAAAGGAGTTTACCAAAATTATGTCAGGTAAAAACTTTAAATTGATTATCTTGACATTTGTCAGATAATACAAAATGGTGAACACACTGGTCTAATCACTAGACCAAATTAGTCACATTTGGAGAACATAAAAATTAACCAGGTGAATTTTCATAAGAATTACCAGTTTCAGATCCCCAGTGGTCATAAAACATTTAGAAAACAGTCTTTCATAGTCTGGGATATAAATGTTAAGAGAATAAGAATGATATTTTATTCACTACTACTTGTTAAAATTTTGATACTTCAGTATACTAGAACACTGCTAACAGTTCTGTACTGATTGTAAGTGCTGTAAAACACAAGTTCTGAAGTCAGTCCGACCCAGATTTAGACATTACACCATTCCATTTTTAATGCCTTTGGCAAATTAAAACTACTAGTAAAATCATCTATAACAGTCCTGGGTACATATTTAAAGGAATCTGAGACACCACTGTACTATATACTAAAATATTCCATACATGCTTTTTGTTCATAATACTTCTTTTCTACCAGATGGAACAAATTTTGGAGGCTGTGAAATCATTAGTGTGTGGGGTTCGAGGTACTAGAGCTAGGCTGTTGAAAGTTATATCTATCGATTTGGTTCTAGCCTTCCTCTCTGCTTCCAGGTCAACCTAAATGTGAACAGTCTACTACATGCTCTAGCCACCATTATTTCACAACCATGATTTCCTGGCCCCTCTGAGTCCATTGGCCACAGTAATCTTTCTACCCCTCTTTTGCTCTTCTCGGGTATTGTCATCTTCATGGCATAGAAGTAGCTAATATAGCCGGGCGATGGTGACACATGCCTTTAATCCCAGCACTCCAGAAGGCAGAGCCAGGTGGATCTCTGTGAGTTCAAGGCCATCCTGGTCTACAGAGCAAGATCCAGGACAGGCACCAAACTACATGGAGAAACTCTGTCTTGAAAAACAACAACAACCAAAAAAGTAGCTAATATAAAAAATTAGTACAATAAATTAGAGTTATTGCTGTGATTGAGCCTTACTGGTGTCTAAACATTTGGAATGAGTTTCTAGTAGAAATTTGGAAAAAAATAGAAATATAGTCCTATTAAATATTAAAAAAAGCTTAATGGACGACTCTGGTAAAATTCTAGCATTATGCCAGAAGCATAATACAAATTTAGATAATGAAGACTGTGATCATGATTATCATATATTAACAAAACTCTCTAACTAGAGTTTTAAGTGGAAATCATTTTTTAACTTTCTAGCAAAGGATTTGTTTACACCTTGGCCATGTCTTCAAAATTTGAGTAACTCTTAAGTTTAAATTGAGGAATAATTGATTTGGTAGAAGAAATAAAAAAACCTATTATTTAAGCTATGGCATGATAATTGATGACTGCTTTTAGGTAAGTTTTTTAGTGAGAATCAGTGAAGAATAGCTTAAATCACTGTGGCCAGCCAGGTAATTCAAGCAGATTTAAAAGCAGGCGATAAAGAGACTGGAGGGGCTAAAGGGATTAGTAACATTAAGGAGAAGGCAAGAAAATAGCAGTTGGGAAAGTAGGAAGAGTGTCTTCAGGACATTTCATGATTTAATGATACAGTGCCCTCCCTCTGCCACCATAGCATAATTGCAAAACTATGAACTAATTTGCAAGACTACCCTTTGAAAATGGAGTGATTCTGGCATGCTCTATTTGCTAAAGATCTGGAGAAGATTTTTCCCCTGGTCTAGTCCCACAGGTATTTGAAAGTGACTGCATTCATGGTCCAAGGGAGCAAAATTACTACTTAACATGGTAACAAACTTGGTATTGTCTACATGGTATGAGCTTCACAGGCATGCAAGAAGTAAGGGTGATGGGATCATGAATGCTTCATGCAAGATTTTGGCAAAAGCATGGAAAGCCAGGCATACTTTTCAGGATTATTTGCTGGAAGACAATGACATTGAAGTATATGAAGCTGTGAGTGTGAAACATAAGTTCCACTGGAGACCTAAAAATGTTGGATATGGCAGGAATATGGAATGCTTGCCAGGAAAAACAATAGTTATATATAGAAACAAAATCATAGAGGCCATGTTAACAATGAATGACAAGGACATAGATGAGGAAACTCAAGTCTATTAGAACTCAGGTCTTGATAGCATGTGTCCTTAGAACAGAACATAAAACCACAGGACTCAAAGTTTAACTTACTGAGTTTTGGTCTTTACTGGTGAAATTGTTCATTTTTATGACTGCACTCACTACTTTTTGTAGAATGGAAATGTTCACTCTCTACTATTGTGTTTTCAGATTTTTTTTTTTTTTTTTTTTACTTTTTAGGGACTCATAGTCAAGAAATTGCCCTAGGTCTCAGTAGATACTCTTGACATCTAGATTTTTGAATACTATTGGAGTTGCTAAGACTTTTAGAACTCTTAAAGATAAAGTAAATACATTTTGCATTCTTGAATGGAATGAGTCCTTATGAGCCCAGGCCAGAATGTAATAATTTGGACATGAAATGTCCTTAGTAGGCTCATATTTCCAATACTTACTACCTACCCTGTTGCACTATTTTTTGAAGCCACAGAATCTTTAAGAGGTGGGTCCTGGCTTGTGGAATTAGATCTCTGGAGAAGGCCTTCAAATGTTATGCTTGCTCATTTGTTTCCTGTAGCTCTGTGTACACCATCTACCATAATCTTTGCTGTGACAAACTGAATTAATCTGTGTGCATTTCCTGCAAATATTGACAATTCTCATCTAACACTATGGCAAATGAGTGTTTACTTCCTTGTTGTATGTCTATCTATTATTGTGATCACAGTAGTGTACAAGGAGCTAGTAACACCACATGATAGAGATACTTTCTTATTCATTCTTTTCATGATATGATTCACAACAGCCAAGTTATAGAACCCAAAAAAAAGTCATGGACATGGGAATAGATAAAGAAATTATATGTATATAAGTATGTGTATGTGTTTGTATATATCTAATATATAATGTATTGTATTTATTATGTTAGAATGAAGCTGCATCATTTATAAAGAAATGCTAAAACATCAAGTTAAGAAAAATAAGCCAGACTCACAGTGACAAATACTATTTTTTTCTTTCATACTAAACCTAAATTTAAAAAAATACATAAATAGTTTTGGTACTTAACTATTATGAGTGGCAGAGAAATTATGGTTACAGAGAGCATCAAATGGAGTCCTATTCAATACATAAATGGGTATGTTCCTCTAGCTTCCTGAAACTGCAAGATGCTACTTAAGGGTGAAGCAATAGGTTTCTCTAAATCAAGTTAACTAAAGCAGAGTTTAGTTAACCCAGCTCTCAGATGTTAATTTCATAGTGTAAGGGCCACTTATGATAATTTATGCACTTGTTTACTGGTGCTAACAAGGAGTTGATAAAATATCAATGCATGTTTTCAGATATTAAGAAAATGATTATCATTTTCTTAGATATGCTTCCAACAATACCACCATATTGTATCTTTAAGCTTTTGATTCTATTATTTAATGCTCTAAGAAATTATCTCAAAGATGGTATTAATGGGAAAGTCATAAGTACCTGTGTTATTACTATTCTGCTATTATTAGGATCAGCACTTGCCCTTTTTGTAGACAGTCATTCTTATAGAGTGTTTGCCTTAAATTAACCCAGCATGATGGCAAGTTTAGTATTCCAGTATCTTTGTGGAGGACTATGATGACATTAGCATTCAAACCGACACAGCAGGCTTATTTTTGTCAAATCTTACTTTGCTGTTTTTTAATTACACACTCAACAGTACAGTACATACAGGAGTGGTGCATCCTCTGAGTTAATCTGAGACAGTATTGTCCTCATTGAAACTGTTCCTTTGTTATTACTGGGTATCACTGAATGCCCTTGCTAACCTTTCCCTAATTTTGTTCATGATTTCACAGCATTTAAATAAGGAAATGTTAACAAATACTTTATAAACCAAAATAAACACAGATATTTGTCACTTAAAGACAGGAATATGTGTTCTAAATGCAACATTTGGTATTTTATGGTGTTAACATGATAGAAGGTATTTACACACTGAAACATGTAGGATATTATCATGATTTCAGTCTGAAATGTCCACTAAAAGTTCATGCTTTGAGTGTTTGTCCCAAGGTGATAACACTGATTTGAAGGCAGTAGACATTTCTGGAGATGAGAAATAGCTGGTGGGAACAGGTCTCTGAAACTTGGTCTTTGAAGGCTCTAACAGTTTCTTGCACCAATTTGCTTTATTCTTTTTTTGACCACCACTGAATCACGGCTCTGGCCACTACCATCTTCTGCTATGATTATTGCCATGCCTCCCCCACTGTACTGGACAAAACACTTTGGAAATATTAATTAAAATAAGCCCCAGGTTCCAAACAGCCAGCTCATGCATTAAGGACAGGTCCTGGTCCCACTGCCTGGGTGCCTCCCAAACAGTTCAAGCTAATCAACTGTCTCACTTATCCAGAGGGCCTGATCCAGTTGGGGGCTCCTCAGCTATTGGTTCATAGTTCATGTGTTTCCATTAGTTTGGCTATTTGTCCCTGTGCTTTTTCCAATCATGGTCTCAACGATTCTCACTCATACAATCCCTCCTCTTTCTCACCAACTGGACTCCTGGAGCTCCACCTGGGGCCTGGCTGTGGATCTTTGCATCCGGTTCCCTCAGTCATTGGATGAGATTTCTAGCATGACAGTTAGGGTGTTTAGCTATCCTATCACCAGTGTAGATCAGTTCGGGCTTTCTCTCTACCATTGCCAGTAGTCTATTGTGGAGGTATCTTTGTGGATTTCTGGGGACCTCTCTAGGACTTGGCTTAAAGACATCTAAGGAATTGCTCAACATCCCTAATCAGGGAAATGCAAATCAAAACAACTCTGAGACACCACCTTACACCTGTCAGAATGGCTAAGATCAAAAACACTGAAGACACCTTATGCTGGAGAGGATGTGGAGCTAGGGGAACTCTCCTCCACTGCTGGTGGGAATGCTAGCTTGTACAACCACTTTGGAAATCAATACGGTGCTTTCTTAAAAAACTGGAAATCCATCTCCCCCAAGACCCAGCTATACCACTCTTGGGCATATACCCAAGCAATGCTCAATCATACCACAAGGACACTTGCTCAGCTATGTTCATAGCAGCATTGTTTGTAATAGCCAAAACCTGGAAACAACCTAGATGCCCTTCAACTGAAGAATGGATAAATAAAATATGGTACATATACACAATGGAGTACTATTCAGCAGAGAAAAACAATGACATCATGAGGTTTGCAGGCAAATGGATGGATCTAGAAAAAATCATCCTGAGTGAGGTAACCCAGACTCAGAAAGACAAACATGGTATGTAATCACTCATAGGAGGATACTAGATGTAAAACAAAGATGACTAGACTGCTACGCACAACTCCAGGGAGGCTATCTAGAAAACAGTCCTCTAAGAAAGACACAGGGATCGCCCAGTGACAGGAAAATGGATGAGATCTACATGAACAACCTGGACGTGAGTGGGGGTAATGAAGGGTGAGGTTCGAGGGAAAGAGAGCTTAGGAGAGTGGGAGATCCAAGCTGGATCAAGAACAGAGAGGGAGAAAAAGGAATAAGAGAGCATGATAAATTAAGACCACATGAGAATAGGAAGAAGCAAAGTGCTAGAGTAGATTGGTTTTTAATAAGATCATAACTTCAAGTCAGTTAATTTAGTTAAATATGTATGAAGAATCACCAAGAAGAACTAACATTAACATCATTATTAAGAAATGTGTGTCCTATATTGTGGATTTTTACTTGATGTTACTTTCTTGTTCTTTTATCCCATCTATGATATTGTATTACTCATAACCATCATGTCTCCTTATGCTTTTCTTATCTTTAACTCTACTTTATAGACTTTCCCTAATTTGGTAGCTTTGGTGATTTTGAGATTACTGTCTAGGTATATTGTAAGATATTGACCAGTTTATCTGATGTTGTTTCATGTGATTAGTTTGTGGCATTTTTTTTAGGGAATAACACCACAGAAATTAAGTATTATTATCATGACATAAAAACAAGTAATAAAGTGAATAGTACTTGATGAACAACATTGGAGGATGTTCTCTGGCCTCTAAACACACATGCAAATAACATACATCCATATGCAATTGCAAACACATGTGTAACTCTACTTCCATCGTGCACATATAATAAATACATGCATACATAAAAGTAGAATTGTCTTCCCTTGAACCACTCAACCTCTCACTCCATAGATATATAGAGAAGGTATCACAGTAATAAGCTACAATGAATGATTTCAGTTAAGAGATGATAACTGAGAAAGAAGTAACAGAACAAATGATCTAGTTTTGTACTCCAGTAAGGACAGAAGATTGCATGTTTGTGACTAACAGAGATGGATAAATGTTTTTAAATATTTACATATGGAGTCAGCAAGAAGAATCAGTGGGCAAAGGTACCTGCTGACAAGCCAATGCCATCTCAGAAATTCTCAAGATGAAAAGGGAAAATCAATCTACTGACTGCCATCTGTTGTCGCCAGTGTACTAGGACATGTATGCACCCACCTTCCTAAACTAAATAATAACTAAATAGATGTCAAAAGTTGTTTATGTTATAGGAATGTTGCCTTCCATTTTCTTCATTTTTCAAATTACAAATTTTCAAATATCCCAAACTTTCTCATTATCTCTTCAATGCAGGTAATTATGAGGAAATAGAAAATGATTATAACAAAAATGAAAAATTGGGAGAATCACATTTACATAGTTTCCTTTTAAGTAGATGGAGGAGGTGAAGGACAAACAGAAGGAGGAGACAAAAGATAGAAGGGGCATATTTTTGGGATGTTATAAAGTCATGGTAATTTGCTCATGCTGACAGTAATTTCACATAATTGTCAATGTATATAAAGGCTATATGAGTACACACAAATATTATATATTGTTATGTTTTATTAGTTTCATTGACATTACTTCAAATTTTTTAGTAAAGTTTAAAGTCATTTTTTTGATGTTAGCAATCAGTGCACTAAGTTAAGGATTATGAAACTACAGAACATAAGCAAAATGTCTCATTGTGACAAGGTTTCCTAAGTAGTTCATAATTTAGTCAAGTACAATCCCTTTCTGAAAAGTATAGATAGCTCCTGGTATGTGGACAGATACTTGACTATTTTAGAAAAATGGAGAAAAATATCCTCTATAGCTTTTTATTCTAATAAATATCAAATATTAGCAAATTATGAGTCAGTTGTATCTATTGATCTGTCTATATATCCATAGTTGGATATGTACATACATGCATCTGTGTATGTTCCTGCACAGCCATGCATAATTTATATATAGATATCAGTGTATGAGTGTATTAAGTATTTTCCATATATAGTGATATTCAGGAAAAATAATAGGGATATTTGCAAGATGAGAATAATTGGAAAGACAACATGTTATCTACAGAAACTTTCTTTGAACTATTAATTACTTGCCAGGAGACACAGATTTATGATTATTACATGTCAGACAAGAAATGTCAGTAAGTGAGGAATCCTGAATTTAGAAATATCAAAAAGAATTTAAAAACATCAATGAAGTATGTGAACATCTTTCTTTTAGTCATAATGAACTATACTCAACTAAATATGGGCATTTCTTTGTCTTAGTAATTGAATTTTAAATGAAGAGCAAAGAAGTTTTTCACTTATTAAAAACTGAGTCATCATTCACATTAATTGACCAAATAGTGAACTATTCACTCATATATCCTTCTTTTAAAATGAACTGATGCTCCTTGTCATTAAATCAGGTAGTCAACAGGCCATGGAGGAAACAAACTCTTCATTCCGGCAAAGTATTTCATTAGCTTTCTTCTGAAAGTACTGCACATACAAGCATACATAGAAATTTTAAAGTTGGGATTTATGATTGTATAAGCAAAATACATTACAGAAATGAATTGCAGCAAATGGAAATTATGTTATTATTTTTCATTGTAGCAGTGATGTGATAAATTAACTTCATCTGGTCTGCAGGAAACCATTTAGCCCCATAGAGGAGGTTGCCTATGTGGAAGACCCACTGCTCAGAAAGAGTTAATTGAGTCCCTGTGGTGAAGCACTTTACTCTCAGAAAGCTCCTTCACTTCTCTCCTGTTCACCACGGGAACAAGCCAATTGATAATGATATACATCTCTGAAACTGCTGTGATGAATAAACATTTCTCAAAATTACTCAAATTACTTTCAGCAGGTTGCAAAATTTTCTACTTACCAACTTGTTTCAATCCATTTTTGTTCAAATGAAAAATTTCCAGAGACAAAGCCTTTCTCTTAGACTTATCTACCAGAGCCAGGGCAAATGTAGAAAGTGAGACACTTAAAGCTGACAAAATGGGCCAATACATATGCCAAATGTGTGCCAACAGCCTCTGCCAGCAGTCTCCGGTGTTAGTGATTCTCACTGTTATCTTAATCATCCATTCATAAAAGATGTCACAGTTAAAATCCACTGACTCATTATTGATTTCTGATAGCTGTGAACAGGACTCTGGGAAAAAAATTGTTTCAGTTCTGTCACTGCGTTTATTTACTTTCTTTAAAGAATTATTTTATGTGTATGGGTGAGTACTGGGAATTTAACCTGAGTCTTAAGGGAGAACAGCCTGTGCTCTTAATCACAGAGCTATCTCTCGAGCTCCCGTATTAACTTTCTTAAATATCTCCAAATGGCTTTAAAATACTCAACATCTTAATAGATATTCCTCTTTATGAAACTTTAAATACTTAGAGTATAATTTCTTTAGGTAACTTTGATTGAAGGTAGAAATGGAATTGTTTGTGAATGATGAGCCCCTGTGGACATTTTATGCCAAGAATTGTCAACAAACATTTTCATCACTGAATTAAAGATTTAAAATAAAGTAAGCAGACTTGAGGCAGAAATGCCCATTTTGAAACATACAGGGTGACTGTGCTTAAACAACCAAATCAATTTCCTGGTTCATTTTGAGATTTAGGCTTGAAATTTAAAGTTCATCTTTATTCAAGGATTTAAGTAATGAGTTTTTGTATAAAGATCTGAAGGTGGGCTGGAGGGATAGCTCAGCCGTTAAAGGCTAGGCTCACAACCAAAAATATAAAGATCTGAAGGTATAAAAAAATACCATATTTTTGTGTTTTGAACATACAGATTAAAATATCTGAACCACATGGAAAAGCATGCTGATGGAAACTCTTACAAAAAATTAATAATGTTTGTCTGGGCTCTCTGCAAGAAATCACATATTTTAGAATTCAAAGTTTCAATGTCTATCCAGGATATGGAAACCTCTCGAAACCTTTCTCTTCCACTTTGATAAATATCACTTGACACTAACAGTAGCAGTATTAATGAAACACATACAACTATGTGCTTCCTAGATCTTTGAGGGGATATTAGCCAGATATCTCTAAGAAAGTAAAATCCATGGCCTGGGTATTCAATCCAGTGGTAAAGTCCTTACACTAGCATAAGAAAGCCCTAGATTAAATTTACTGCACCAGGAAAATACCACCAACTTTAGCTGATGTGCATTACATGTCTTCCAGATTTAGAGTTCCAGGCACTTCATACTCAGTAATGAACAGGGCAGACTAGATCCTTGAAACCAGAACTAATGATGAAACACTTGGAGAGCAAAATGTTATTCAAAGTAGACATCAGGAAAGATGCAACAATAATTTTATAAGACAAATAAGGATAAATATGTTGAATGGTTATTTCTATTGAGAGATTATCATTTATCTGCACTGAATAAGTAATGCAATCTGTTATGTAATTTTGAATAAGATGCTGGAAACAAGAAAGATCCTGGGAATCATATAATCTAACTCCCAAGTCGTGATATTGGTGAATATTTCAGAATAGTTATATTTGAAATGTACATGGCTTAGTAACCTGGTATTCTTACTATTTACAAGAAGGAAGTACTTTGGGATATAGAGAGTTATCATTTCAAAATTCAGTAACTTTACACAATAAATAACCAGGAATGATCATTCAGATTGACGATGATATTAGTAACTTTTCTATTAGCGTGACACAATATCTGGGGTAGGGTGGGGGTGTAGCCTAAGAAAGGATTTTCTTTGTCTTGTAGCTTTATGTTTTGCTTCATTTTAGGAAAGACAGGGTAATAGGAGCATAAGTTCTTATTGCATCCACAGCATGAGATAATACTGAAATAACCGCTGTGAAGGAGAGCGATGGATGGGGGTGTTATAGTGGCTACCATGGCCTCTGGAATGATGCTACCTACATGCAGTGTGGCTCTCTCCATCTTAGTTCAATCTTTCTAGAAACATTCTCAAAGCCACACCCATAACTTTATTTCCTGGATGATTCTGAAATCCTGTCAAGTTAATAATCATGATTAACAGCCAAGCAAATTCCTACCAAAGAGGGATAATAATAGAGGAGATTGAGGCTGGGGACTCAATAGTGTACGAGGGAGAAGGTGAGTACTAAGAATGAGTTCTATAAAGGGAATCTTCCTCATCTCTACATCACAACAATTAGTTGGCATTATGCAATGACACATTGTCAGGAGCTTTGCAATACAGTCACAGCTCGGGCAAAGACAACAGTAATTAAGACCTCTGCCTCTGAACATATTTCCTAGGACTCTATTTTGTGTCAAATGACAGTACATGTTGATGTTCTGTTATAAACATTATTTCTAAGTATTTCACATAATAAGATAGAAAAATTGATTTATTATAAAGGTATATGAATACTGAAAAGACAAAATTAATGAATTAAGAAGAATACAGTGGAGGCAGAGATGAGAACCAAAAACTTCAGCTAAAAGAGCAATAAAAAGAAAATGATGGAGATTTCAGAATCTGGAAGTTTGGAAGAAGTGCCTCCAACTTTTAAGTGAAGGCACTGCCCAGGGATGGTTAGATGCTTAGAAGTTTTGAGTGGTCTCCAGGAGCTCCTGACACTGTGCATCTGTCAATGCTGTCAGAGAGAAAACACAGTCCTAGGACTAGGCATATCATAAAAAGAAAAGAAAACTGGAGACATCATCTATTTTTTTCTGAAATCAATTCTTTGTTTTTTTCTTTCTTTGTATTTATCTTCTCTCATACAAAACATCCCAACAGCATCCTCCTCTCTCTCCATTCCTCACACCTCCACAACTCCTCACTCTCCTAGATCCATCTTTCCTCCATTTCATCAATATGACATGACAAGAGGCAATAAGAATAGGTACAAACCCTAATATCAAGGCTGCATGAGACAAGCCAGTAGGAGAAAAGGGGTCACAAGAGCAGGCAAAAGAGTCAGAGACACCTCCACCCCAGTGTTAGAGTCCCACAAAAACCCCAAGCTGACAATCACAGCATGCCTGCAGAGGACCTAGTGCAGACCCATGCATGCTCCACGATTGTGGCTTCAGTCGCTGTGAGCCCTTATGAGCCCTTACAAGCCCTACTTAGTTGATTCGGTGGGATGTACTCTCTTGGTGTTCTCAACCCCCTGGCTTTTACAGTGCTGTCTCTCCCTCTGCAATGGGAAGTCTCACGGATCCACTAATGTTCAGCTGTGAGTCTGTACCTCTACTCCCATCAGCTGCTAGAGGAAGCTTGTCTGATGATGATTGGACTAGGCACAGATCTATGAGTATAGCAGGATATCAGAGTATTTATAGTAGTAGTAGTAGTAGTAGTAGTAGTAGTAGTAGTAGTAGTAGTAGTAGTAGTATATTAGTTAGTAGGTCCATCCTAGGTCTCTGAGCCATCCAGCCTCCAGATCCTGGCTATACAGGCAGTGTTTACCATGGGTTCACTTTCGTAGCTTGTGTCCCTCAAATTAGTCCAGTTATCCACAGTTATTGGTTAGCTGTTCCCACAAGCTAAGAGCCAACATTGCTCCAGCACATTTGCAGGCAGGACAGATCATGGGTCAAAGGTTTTATGTGTGGGTTGGTTTCTCAGAGGATGGCCTGTTCAGACTCTAAATCCTCCATTACTAGGAGTCCTCCCTAGGGTCACCCTCATAGGTTCCAGAAAGTTTCCACTGTACTAGGTTTCCACAAAGCCCCCTAGGTACCCCCCAATTCCAGTCATCTCTTCCTCATTCTCTCCCTCTGTTCCTCCTCCTCCCACCTGTTCCCATGTCAACCTGTCCCCAGTCAATATGCAAAATCTATTTTCCCTTCCCAGGGAGATCCATGCGTCCCTCTAGAGCCTTCCTTGGGTCTCAGGATTGCAGTGTGATTATGCTTTACTTAACAGCTAATATCCATCTTTAAGTGAGCACATGACTATGTTTGTCTTTCTAGGTCTGGGATACCTCACTCAGGATGATTTTTTTTCTAGTTCTGTTCATTTGCCTCAAATTTCATGATGTCATTTTTCTAAAAGCTGAGTAACACTTCATTGTGTAAATGTACCATGTTTCTGTCAGTTCTTCAGTTGAGGGATATCTAATTTGTTTCCAGGTTTTGGCTATTATGAATAAAGCTGATACGTACATAGTTTGGGTATTAACCCTCTATCAGATGTGGAGTTGGTTGCTGTGGATATCGTTCTATATAAATAAAGCACTGACTAGCTAGTGACCAGGCAGGAAGTATAGGTGGGACAAGAAGAGGGGAGAATTGAGGAAGGAGGAAGAGAAGAGGGACTGCCTGGAGCCGCCACCAGGACAAGGAAGATGTAAAGTACCGGTAAACCACGAGCCATGTGGCAAAGTAAAGATTAATAGAAATGGGCTGATTATAAGAGTGAGAGCTAGACAATGATAGGCCTGAGCTAATGGCCAAGCAGTTTAAATGTAAGTGTCTGTGTGTTTATTTTATAAGTGGGCTCCGGGACTGACAGGACTTGGTGGCGGGAGCTGGAGAGAAGTTCTCCAGCAATAGTTGGTGAAAATCTTTTCCCATTCTGTAGGTTTCCATTTTGGTACAGTGTCCTTTGCACTATAGAGCTTTTCAGTTTTATAAGGATTCATTTATTAAAGGACCCAGCACTCTAGGTGTTCTGTTCAGGAAATTGTCTCCTGTGCCAATGGATCCAATGCTATTTCCTACCTTCTCTTGTATCATGTTCTGTGTATCTGGTTTTATGTTGAGGTCCTTGAACTCCTGGAACTTAAGTTTTGTGCAGGGTGAATGTGAATCTACTTGCATTCTTCTACGTGCAGACATCCAGTTAGACCAGCACCATTTGTTGAAAATGCTTTCTTTTTTCCATTGTGTGTTTCGGGCATTTTTATCAAAAAATCACGTGCCCACAAGTGTGTGGATTTAGGATAGTACACATAAGTGATGCAAAAATTCTACCAAGGAACTCCGACAGCTGATTAATACTTTCAGTGATGTGGTTGGATTATAAGATCAACTAAAAAAAAAATTGGTAGCCCTCCTATGAGCAAACGACAAACAGGGTAAGAAAGAAATTAGGGAAACAACACCATTTACAACAGCCACAAACAATAAATAATATCTTAGAATAACCCTAACAAAGAAAGTGAAAGACTTGTATGACAAAAAGCATCAAGTCTTTGAAGAGAGAAATTGAAAATGTCAGAAATTGGGAAAAAAAATCTCCTCTGCTAATGGATTGCTAGGACTAACAGAGTAAAAATGGTCATCTTAATGAAAGTATTCTAAAGATTTAACACAACTCCCATCAAAATTCCAAAACAGTGGTTTATAGACTTTGAAAGGACAATACTGAAATCAAATTCTGATGACAATTTCTGGGAGAATAGTGAAAATAGATCATTCTAATAAAAATATAACCACCCCTCTCCCCTCTTGCATTGCTCTACAGACCTTTATTTTAGGAGGGTGGGTATGTTCTCACATGGTAGCACTGGGTGCTCTGATATTGGCTTGGTATCCTGGAATGGTCTCAACATCATGGCAATCATCTTTCATCAGCTTCCCAAGTCTAGAATATTTTTATATAGGATGTAAAATAACAAGAAGAAGAAATATCAAAGGCCAAGTCAGTTTTCAGATTCCTTTGTATTGTACCACTCTACAAGGCCAACTCAAAAAAGAGTTGAACTGAGAATGAAAAGCTTGAAAATGAACAAAGAGCAATTTTGCAGTGTAGGATCGGGCAGTTCTGCATTAGCCCAGTATTGGTTGTAGTATTAAGGCCACTCCACATAGTTAAAAGGGAGGTTTATTTTGTGGGGTAACTTACAAGTAAAGGGATAGGTAACAGGGTCTGGGAAAGGTGTAGCGCAGTCCGGCAGTGTTCTCTGTAGAACTCTGGTCAGTCTACCTCCAGCGTCCAGGATCCAAGAACCAATAAAGCTGGCATATCCGGATCTCAGGTCTTGTGGGCTCTTGTCTCAGCCTTACCTTGTAGGCGTGACAGTTACTGGAGCCTTAGTGGGGGTAGTACTTCCAGGTCAAAGCTGGAAGAGCTACCCACTACAGCCCAGTGAGGAGAATTATTGTCATTAGGACTAGAAAACCAGACGTCATGTTTTATGTCAAACAACACAGGGAAAAGCAAAATATGTGGGAGTAATCATGAAGCATGCTGAGTCTCACCCAAAAGCTACGTAGTACAATATGACCTTGTGCCTATTCAAGGCTCAAAAACTAACCTTCATTATGTAGGAAATACAGCGGCTAGGAGAAATGGCATCATGGGAAAGAAGTTAATATACAATATGGATAATGTGGCAATGTATGCAGCCCAGTACAACAATAAGATACTCTCAAAGAATAATTGTATAAAGAGATAAGTGAGGAACAGAAATCAATCTACATTTAAAGAATCCTAACAGTCAAGTCATTGATGGGCTTTGTTTGACTCCTGGTGCAATTTAATCAAAATTATAAAGAAATCAAAGAGTTTAGTAACGTTGATAGTAGTTTTAGCAATAATTTGCATTTATGAAAATTAAGTAGAAATTTTCATAGACATTACATAAATATTTTATTTTAAATTATATATCAATTTTATAAAAATAAAATCTGTGATTGCTTTATAAAAATTTCACATAATAAAGATGGAAAGAAAGAAGCTGAAGCAAGGGTGAAAATCTTAATAGCATTTTAATATAATCAGCAGCAATATCAATTTTTTAAATTATCTTATTTTTTATGGAAGTTCAAAAATTATAATAATTTTAAGTGCTTTCAGGGAACTTCAAAGTTCACACTGGGTTTGATACAAGATTTCAGAAGAGTGTCATCCCAATTCCTTATTAAAACCCATATAAATATATGGAAAAGTCAAGAGCTGTCAATCACGCTGCATACCAAGGATAAGGCAAACATAGGGATAACTTCCTTCAAATTAAAAATTAGTTGGACTGGTGAAAGGAATGCAAACTAATGTACCCGAAATCAGATAACATGTAACAGATAATATGTAAAATAACTTTCATTTGCTTCCCTTAATACTGCTTAATCCAGATTATAGGGTACTTTAATGAACAGAAAATTATCTGTACTCATAAAGATGCCTGGAATTAACTGCAGAACATGCTTGAGTAATGACTTTCTTTCCTTTTATGCTTTTTCATCAGATAGACTCTTTGTAAAATGCTTTTGAATATGTATCTATCAAAATACAACATTGTTGAGGATATGTAATCTGCTCAGAAAATGTGTTGAGGATTAAGAAAATGTCCAGGAACATATCTTAAAGTATTGTGTTTGAGCAAAAACCAATCTTAAGCCACATCACTGGAACAAAGAAGAGCACGTTGTTCCAGATGCTTAATGGAAGGGAGCAGAGAATGAGACCATTCCATCTTAAATGAAAAGTGGCTGTGTGTAACACTGGCTACAGGCCACGGATATTTTCCTGTCTTATAATGCTACAAAAACTCTCAATAGCATAGCAGCTACTAAGTGGAATAGTCTTTAAACCAGCTCCTTATTCATGAATATGCAAGAGAAAATTCATATAATCTAGATAAAAATTCTGTAGCATAAAAAATATGTATAGTCTTATATTGGAATTTCTAAGACAATGACATACTGTTGAACTTTTCTTACTGAAGTAGCCAGAAAAAAGTGTTTGGAGGGTGTGTGCTGTATACCACACCAAGATGCCAGTTAGATAGTTGTTGGCTCTGGGAGCGAGCACTGTCGGCCTAAATGGGAAAACTTCAGTTAAACTCTCTATGTATGTTTGTACACTGACTTATGTGTGTTATAGGAGTTTTTAGGTAGATAGCTAATTGTGTGACTCCTTCTGACTTTTCCAGACATCGGTACTGTTAGCTTTACCTCCTCCACTTTGTATTTATCTCCCTTACCCTCACTAACTAGAGAGTACCCTTCTCTCCTCATTTCCCCATCACATCACTTTCAATGATGGGCACATTTTGATGTGCAGGTGGCTATTTTGGCTCAAGGGATCCACAGCTAGGAAAGACTGTTGATGACTCCTCCCCTCCTGGCAGGTAAATATCACCTTCTAGCACTATGGAAGCTAGTCAATAGGAAGGAAACTTCCAATTCACATCTGTCTTGATTTTTTCCAATGTCTTCATGCCCAACTGTATGGTATTTTCAACAATAGGATTTTATGATCTAGTTCCATAGGCAAACAAGAACATTGACAATAGCTTGTAATGTTTAGAACCCTCTGGCGGCTCAGTGACCACACCCAGTACTGTGGTTTTCATTTACTATCCCATGGATTCCGAGAGGAAAATTACCCACCCATGTGAGGTATCTTCTTTGAACAGATTAATTTGTTCAACTCAAAGGATATATGTAGCAGGAATCTAAGAGAGTCTTATTAATAAAATCAAACCCGGGGCCAGTTATTGGGGTGAAATGCTGGATGGTTAAAGAGACAGAACAAGCCACAGCTAACCTCACCTGGCCAATTTCTCAGCTGGTCTTGTTTCCTCTGACTGGAAGCCTCTGTGTCCTCATATCCAAATGGCTCTCAGCTGAACTGTGCTGCTAGAAGCCTGAAAGCTTAACCAGCCAAAATGCTTCTAGTTTCTGGTCCTCGAAATTTATATACCTTTCTGCTTTCTACCACCACTCCTTGGGATTAAAGGCTCACTTTCTGGGATTAAAGGTATGTGTCACCATGCCTGTCCGTTTCCAATGTGGCCTTGAACTCACAGAGATCCAGAGGGATTTCTACCTCTGGAGTGCTAGGATTAAAGGTGTGAGTGCCACCATTTTCTAGCCTTTGTATCTAGTGGCTCTTCTGTCTCTGACCCCAGATAAGTTTATTAGGGTGCACAATATTTTGGGGAACACAATACCACCAGAGATATAACCCTTTTTTGAAAAGTGACAGTTTATAACAATCCATAGATTTTAGTGAAGTGGAATTAAGCCAATTGTTTTATTAGTTCCTTTGTCATTTATTTTTCACATATGTATTTGGAATTTGTGTTTTGTGTATGTTTTAAAGTGTTAGCTATTAGAACTGTATTTATATTTTTACTTGCTAATGCAGTACACAGGACAAAATGAATAGCCATAAATCAAAAAGAAAAAAAAAACAACAACAGGGAAATTCTAAAAAATAATTACAGGTGATCACATCAATACTGCAAATAGATATTTCAAGTTAATTAAAAAATTAAAAGGAAAATTTAGTTTTATTTATGCCCCACATTTTCTATATGCCCCACCTATTCATTGTGTCTTCATCAGTGGAGGAACATCTAGACTGCTTCCATTCCCTAGCTCTTGTGCTAGAGCAGCAGTAGATGTTAACCAGCAGTTATCTGTAGCAGGATACAGGGTCTTTTTAGGTGTATGTTCAGGAATGGTATCACTTAGTCATGTAGCAGGTTTTTTTCTAGTTTTCTTGGGCAGCGTCTGAATTGATTTGGAAAGAGGTTCCCCCACAGACCTGCCAGAAGTGTGTGAGAGTTCCCCATTTTCCTCCAAGCACAAGTACCTGTAGTCATTTGCATGCTTGCTGTAGGCCATTCTGACTGGGATAAAACAGAATCTCAAAGGAGTTTGAATCCACATTTCCCGGGTTGCTAAGAATGCTGAATGTTTTGTAAAGCGATTACTAGCATTATTTTCCTTTCAGGAACTCTTTTTTAATTCTCTAGCTCACGTTTTAATTGTACTGCTTTCTTGATTATTTGTTTGGTTTGTTTGCTTTACCTTTTGATTTCTTTTGTATTCTAGACACTAAGGTCTGTTTCATAGCTAGTTAAGATTTTCTGTGATTCTGTGGACTTCCTCATAACTCTATAGTGTGGTTCTCCACCTTTTCTAAAGATGTGACCCTTTAATACAGTTCTTCATGTTGTAGTGACCCACGCCAACAATAGAATTATTCCCATTGCTACTTCATAAGTATAATATTGATATCATTTTGAATCATATTGTAAATTTTTATGAGATACAGGTTTGTCAAAGGAGCCAAGGCCCACAGATTGAGAACCACTGCTAAAAGCAGTTTCATTTGCTGACACAGGCTTTTCAGTTTCTTGAGAGCATGTTTGCGGATTGTGAGTTTTGTTTCCTTTGCAACAGAAGTCCCATTTACAAAGTTCCTTGCACCTACACAATGAGGTCTATTCTTTACTTTTTTCTTTAGCAGTTTTAAAATATCAGGTTTTGTAATCTTGTTGCTTTCTTCTGCATGCTGAAATAGAGTTTCCCTAGTACCATTTGTTTAAGATGTTGTGTTTTATCCAATGTATTTATAGGGCATCTTTTCTAAAAATACTTGTTCTGGCAGTTTATTATACTCTTTGGTGTATCTGGTTCTGTGCTAGTGTCACGCTGTTTTGTTACGATAGTTCTAGACTATAATTTGGTATCCGGTATGGTGAGAAATCCAGCAAAAATCTTTTAGTTGTACATAAACATAACAAAATTTTATTCAGCTGTAAAGAAAACAGTAATTATGGAATTCACAGGTGAATGACTGGAACAGGAAAATATTATGCTGAGTGAGACAAACTTAGGCTTGAAGAACAAATACCACACATTTTGTCTCATGTGTCTCACAGCATCAGCTTTCTGGGTTTTGTTGTTGTTTAACACAGATAACTTACCGAATTCAGGAAATTAGGTAGAGGACAAGGAAAGTGGAGTACACCCTAAGAAAGGGAAGCAGCAGAAAATAAAGTAAAGGAAAGAGTGGAAAACTGGGGATGGAATGGTTTAAATCAGGAATATGGCAGATGTTGATCAAAATGACAGATGTGCAAAACAGTCATATGAAAACATGTTATCCTACAGCCCATTAAAAAATTAAAAAAAAAAGAGAGATTGAAGGGAAAATACCCTCAACAGGTAGATAATGTTGTTCTTGGCAGAAATGAGTTCCTAACAAAATCCCTAATGCAGGGATGGGAAACCTTTGTAAGAGGTTTTGGTCATGGAGGTGCCAGAGGCCCCCCAAAACAATAAAGGGTTACCCACCAAAACCTGAAGATAAGGCCTTAATGCTAAAGACTGTAAATGTACAGATTGAGTATTAAAGCATCAGGTAGACTTGCATAAGTGATTAGACACAGAGCATTACATGTCAAAGAGCAAATGTGCTACATATTATGGCAATACTATCACACTCGAGAATTAGGAGGTGGTGAAAACAGCAACAAAAAACCATGGTGGCATGTGCCTTTAATCCCAGCACTCAGGGGCAAGAGGAGAGCAAATCTCTGAGTCTGAACCCAGCCTAGTCAGCATAATAATATCCTGTCTCACAAAGAGAAAGGAAAGGGAGAGACAGAGAAATAGACAGAGACATAGAAACATAAACAGAGACAGAGAGAGACAGAATACATCAATATGTGAAACTCTTACTCAAATATTTGAAAACACACACATGCATGTATGCACATAAATGCATTTGTGATATATATATAATACAATAAGATTTATATTAAAATATAATTTATATTAAAGTATAAAAATGTGAGATATATATAACATTATAATATATATATATATATATTATATATATAAAATCACTTTAAGGCACAAGGACTTATATTATATCTCTAGCTTACCTTCAGCTCCCTATTGTCCTGTCTCTGCCTCCCAAATTCAGAGATTACAGACGATAACCTTGATGCATGTTTAAGAATTTTTCCTATTTACATTTTTCTTAATATACTTCTAGTAAGAAAATAGACATCTACTGAATAATTTTTAAGAAAGACCACCTATGTATTATGATGAGTATAGAGATTTCTAGTAAAATAATTTTAATACCACTCTATCATGATTTCGGTCTCCTATTAATTTTTAATTTTCCAAATTTACATTCATTTTTCTATGTTTTTCTGTTCATTGTTTTTAATTGACCCTTCATCTTTAAGGCATTTATAAAGCATGTTTTTATGAAAGGCATAGGGAATTGGTTCAGTATGATAAGTGTTTGCTGCAGAGCCACATGGATCTGTGTCTGGATCCCCTACACGGAAGTAAATGACTTTTTTTTAAAAAGCCAATTGCAAATTAATGCCTATAATATCAGTGCTTACAAGTAGAGACAGGCAGATGGCCTGTCTGATGACCAGCCATTATAGGTAATCAGTGAGTTCCATTCCTGAGAGTCTTTGTCACAAAAATAAAGTAGAAGGGCTAGGGATGGCTCCATGCTTAAGAGATATGCTGGTCTCCCAGAGGACCTGAGTTTAGTTCTTAGCACTCACATGGTTAGTCATAAATATCTGTAACTCCACTGATTGGACACCCAACACCCTCTTCTATTGTACAAGGCCACAGTACACATGTGGGGCATAGACATACATATTGGCAGAATGTTCATATATATATATATATATATATATATATATATATATATATATATATGTGTGTGTGTGTGTGTGTGTGTGTGTGTGTGTGTGTGTGTGTGTGTGTGTGTATGTGTGTGTGTGTATGATAAAATAAGTAAATCTTTAAAAAAATATAGAGAAAAGTGTTTAAGGAAAACAGAAGATATCGATCTTGGGTCTCCATGAGCACATGGCAAATGCTTGGACACACTACCACCCCTTATGTTTGTACAGTAACACATACATGCATATGAGTGCACATGTACACACACACACACACACACACACACACACACACACACACACACACACACAGAGGGAGAGGGAGAGGCAGACACACATACAGACTCCATAATTGAGGGAGACTAAAATTTTAAAAGGGGCACTTCTATGATGTGTTTTGTTCTTTTCATATAGTTATTTTCTGCATTTTCACAAAGTAATTACAGATACTACATAATTAGCTGTACAAATAAAGATGAAAAGATACAATGGTGAAGAAATTCATTTCAAAGAAAAATATGACCACATCACACCAGAAAGGGAAGAAGCTGCCTCTGTTACACTCTTGCTTGTATGTGCCTCTTGTGGAGTCCCAAGTTACTATGCAGACAGAAATGCCAGTTTTGCTTGATATTAGCTATTAAATACTTTTGTTAACTAAAACTTCTATATTGCTTTTCTAAAGGGGTGCATTTAGGTTAAATAAAACTCTGTCTCTGCCTCTCTCTGTGTTTCTCTGTCTCTGTCTCTCTGTGTCTCTCTGTCTCTGTGTCTCTCTCTGTCTCTCTCTCTGTGTCTCTCTCTGCCTCTCTTTTTCTGGCCCCCCTCTCCCTCTCTCTGTTTGTGTATGGAATCCAGGGTCATGTGCATAGCAAACATGTCTTTTTCCTCTCCATGGTATTCTGGTCTCATATTAAGGTAGTATAGTCCAAGGGTTGCCACTTCCCACATCCGTCCACACAGTCATTTGTTATCAGGTATATGATACTATCTTAAGAATACCATTGCCGGGCGGTGGTGGCGAACGCCTTTAATCCCAGCACTCGGGAGGCAGAGGCAGGCGGATCTCTGTGAGTTCAAGGCCAGCCTGGTCTCCAAAGCGAGTTCCAGGAAAGGCGCAAAGCTACACAGAGAAACCCTGTCTCGAAAAATCAAAAAAAAAAAAAAAAAGAATACCATCACTTATACATAGTGCACATATTTCAAATTTGATTACACATTGCTCATAGGCATTAGTTTTGTTCCCAAACTAATCAAATTATTGAAACATGGAGTACCCTGGTGACTTTTAATGTAATAAATGCTTTTGAATATGTATTTATTCTAATTTAAAATAGAAAATAATTGTATTTGGAGGACATAATGTGGTGTTTTGGAAGGCGGATACATTACAGAAGAGTCAATCAGAGCTTTTCCTCCCTCAATATTCTCTGTCTTCTAATGTGATAGAAGAGAAACAAAAAGTATATACTCACCTCAGTGTTTCTGACTCAGAGAAGCATTGCTGCATTTTCAATAACAGCAGTATAGGAGTAATAGATAAATGGTTTCCTTTGGAATTTCCCATACCAGATGTGCAACTCTGTACACGGTGAGGAGCTCTGAAGTTGTAAAGCCACTCAAGAAAAACAGTGAAGTAAAATAACTAGTAAATTTTAAAGATAACTATTATTTTCTTCCCACCACTTGTCTTCCTATTTCCTTGTTTTAAGATAAACATGTTTAACATTTCCCAAAGATTCAATCTATACATTATGTTTGTCTACAAAAGATGCACAAATATTGGAAACCATGTGTGTGTGTGTGTGTGTGTTCACTGTTAATGTTATGTTATCATTCCAGAGCAATGGACTGCTTCCCTAAGTTTAACCCAGTGTCCTAAATAGGGAGCAAGGAGAAGAGACAAGAAGAAGAGAGGGCACTAATCAGATACTGTTAAACTGCAAAATGCCTCCATTAAAACTATCAATGCTATATTGCAATCACCAGTTAAATATAAAACCCATCTTTTGGGTACTGGGTGGATGGTTCCTTTGGTAACATGCTCTCCATTTGAGAAGGTACACTTGAATTAAATCCCCAGCACACACACATAAAAAGAATCTCTTAGCCCACATGCTAGTGGGGGAGGGGTCGATATTAGAGGAATAATAGGACCATGAGAAAGCCAGTCAGCCTAATCAGTGAACGCTTAAGTTCCTTGAGACACCTTGGCTCCCAAATTCATTTAGAGAGCAATTGAGGAAGTCAGCTAGTATGGATCTCTAGCCTCCACATTATGTATGTGTTAACACACTCACACGGGTACACACACACACACACACACACACACACACACAGCAACTTTTAGTACACTTTGTGCTTTGGAGTTTTATTATTTGTTGTAACATTATCAAATATTCATTCAGTTTGAAATGGCATTACAAAAAAATATTGGAACAAAGGTCTTCCTCTGAATTACATGGAAGTGTTTAACTGTATGAGAATGAGGGCAACAACCACTGGGCTGTAATATCCATGCATGATTCTGTTTATCATTTCCAATAAATTAGATCTATCCCATCAGTACCTTGGAATGGGAAAGCTTAATTATTTCCTACACAATGGGGATCTTTCACCTGCACATAAAGCTGCCATAAAGATTTTCTTTAAAAACAGAAAAGAAGGTAGAGGAAAAATCAGAAGATGTATTTGTTAGCGAGAGTCCATTTCAAAAGATTCCTGTTTAAAATGGAAGCCCCTTCTCTGAACAAAGGAAAGGTTATGAGAAAGCATAGTTTCCATCACGGATGCACAAAGCAAGCTCCAGGCATTTGTCCTGTAGCTCCCCCGCATGCACCACTCGGATATTGCTAAGTCTCTGCGGTGATAGGCAGGGGAGTTGCACCATGGCTTTCCTGCTGCTGCTGAGAGCCCAGCTTGACAAGCCTCATCCAGCCCTGGCTGCTTACATTTCCCCTCCCATGCTCAGCTCATTCTAGAAGCATGAACAAGTCAGATACGTTATAATATGAAATGGAAATAAAGTTAATTACCACTGCTTGCTCTGTCTAGTCTTTCAGTGCTGAGGGAGAGGGAGAGGGGGGAGGGGAGGGAGGAAGAGAGAGAGAGAGAGAGAGAGAGAGAATCCAAGTGTAATGACTGTGAACCTAGGGAATTTCTATTTCCTCGCACTCCATCACAGCTCATAAGGAAGCTAGTGTTTTCAACTTTAGCCTCCTTTCTTCTCCCCTCTTCTGTCCTCACCCATTATTTCCATGCTTTCTCTATTCATTTCTCACACCCATGGGTCATTCTCATGAATTTTAAAATGCAATTATGTTATTTTGAGAATATGGTTTGTTTTCTTTTAATCCTCATCCATTACTAAATGGGGGGAGGAGCTCATAGAATGAAGGAAGATTTCTAATAGGACAAAATCTACACCATCTCTCCTTTAAAATCAGGAGCATAGCACTGATTTTAAATGAATAGAGTAATTTTCTGAGGAGTTATTGCTCACAGTGAAGTAATGATTATTTATTATAATCTAGTATTATACAGTTGAAAATTTGCCTCCTCTCTGTACCCACCTCCTTCTGTTTGGGTAGCACAACAAGGTTATCCTTTTTAGAATTTCTTAGCTCATCAGAGCCCTTACAAGAATCTCACAACATTCTTTGCTGGACACTGACAAGGATGGCATGAAAATCTTTGTACTTTTTATACTTTTACACACACACACACACACACACACACACACACACACACACACACACACTCACATGAGTGCACAAGCCTTGCCTTTTACATGTCATTGTTCATTCCTAAACATATTTGTCCACATTTTTAGTTAAATTGCAATTTACAATTTCATATTAAAAGATGTGCATTTATACCATAATAATTTTAAAGGCGAGCAGCTATTTCATTGGGTTGTCACTCTTTCCAGAAATCACACCCTCCCTGTCACATATAAATAGATTGTTTGATACACATGCAATATCCTGTCTCTGCCATGCACTCTTCTTTAATCTGAGTGACATGGCACATAATAAAATGCTCACTTCAATATATGTCTCTTGCATTTTGCCTAATTCTGGGCTTAGTTTAATATTAGTCATGAATATTTCTTCCCAACTAGACATGAATTTGAATATCTCTAAGCCACCGTTTATGTTCATACTAAAGCATGAGCTTCAACCACATTTTTTTATTGCTTACCTTGTTTGTGATAAATTAAGTCATCTCAAGGAATGAACTGAAAGCAACGGGGACCAGAACTGTTATCTTTATCCAGAAGGCAGGTACAGTGTGAATGACTGAGATTCAACTACTGCGCTATACTCTCCCTGAGTGTCACAGTGAAGATGTTGGAGAAGTCTGCACAATGGGCAAAAACAAGCAATGGATGATGACTTGCTACCTCTCTGTTTCTCCTTGATGTTAAAAGCCAGATTAGTTTCTAGAGCCCCCAATAATATTTTATTTATGGTTCTTTTTGTTTTGAATAGGAATAGAGTCATTATTTCTTCCTGTTGTTTTATTTTAAATATTTCCAAATTAACTCATTGAGACAATATTTACGTATGTGTAGGTGTACACACCTATCTTTCAAGCATATATATTTATTAATATATGCATATGGTAGATATATTGCTATAAATCTGATTTCGAATAACTTGAAATCAAGTTAAGTTTCCCTATGTTTTTCATATTTATACTTATACATTTATCTTGCAATAATAATAATGTTCATCAACACTTCTCATTTCATGCAGGCCCTAATACTTTCTATTTCTGCTGCAATGTTTTAATGTCATTTTTAAGAAAAAAAATTTGTTAGTTGACTTGTATGCATGACTGTGACAATACTACCTAGAAGTTTAAAGTAAGAATATACTTAATGGAAATCTTGTTTTAAATTAACTTTATATTTTGTGCCTTATAAAATTAAACATTTTGATCATGAACACTGTAAAATATATTAAATGGACCTGTGAACACAAAAGTACAATTCTGAAAGCTCTATTCCCTGTACTGTAAATTTTAATTGTCTTTCTGTTCCTGTTAATGTATCGTGAGTTTGTGTTTATTTGGATATCTTACTTTGGGACAATCTTTTCTTCCAAAGAGACTTTTCTAGTATACTAATTTAATGTAAGTATTTACTGTGGTATACCCAATTTATGTGAAAATGTGAACTATCTTATTTAAGGTTTAATATCTGAGACAAAACTTTACATCATTCCTATGAAGAAATAGAGTACACATCTCTATTATGATGGGCAGGTTGACTCCCAGCGGAGCCACACAAGGAATACAATGAACTCTGGACTAAAACAGATTAGATGACAAACTCAGTTAGTCCTTGCCTAATTCTATAAAAGTATGTCAGTTAGGGCCTTTCTTGACCTAAGGAAAAAACAAATCTCTCAACAATATCCTGGCTGATTACTTATTCCAAATGATTATGTTATGGCACTGCTCTGTGCAAATAAAAAACAGCCATGCAACGCTTAGCTAGTTCTTTTGGCCAACTTGAATAATGAAGAGGCTATTATAAGTTATTTTATTCAATGATACTAGTAGCATAAAGCAGAATAATTATGAAAGAAAACATTGAAGCAAAATTGTGTCCTGACTATATGCAATTCTGTGTTTCCTGATGAGTGTTTCCTATTATTTAACATTTTTAAAAGTAGACATCTACAGCTGTTAGTAGCATAGGCTTCATTAGATGATTACTTATGACACCTAAGTGTTAGGAGACTTTGCAGAATGGAAATGCCAAACATTTGGAAGAGGAAGGAAACACATCCAGCAATCTGAGTAACTAAGCCTTTGTGCAGGAGGCCATTGGATGCACATGTAAAATCAGGACACTAGCTAGATGCTATAATGCTCACGTTAAGTGATCCAAAGGGGATGAGAACGGAGTTTAGAACTGGAAATAGCACTTCAAAAAATGAGTCTGGGTCATGTCTTATATGAGCACTAACTTGAGTATGGAGTATAATATAGTAACTTGTTTTCTGAAAAGCTAGGCACAGCCTTAGGTAAGCCTATTGTTCCCCAAAGGCCACTCGTAGTTACTGTCGGCACACTTCCCTGCTTTTACCGGAGCCTCCAGAAGCCGTGACAGTGCGTGCAAATGTGATGCTCATGACAAGTCTGCCTGCTTCTCAAGCATGTCAGGAAAGCCTAACACTATTAATAAAACTAATGGACAGCTTATCTTTAGCACAGATTAGTTTTTCTCCTTGGAAAATAAAAGTGGGAGGTTGGTTGTAACACCCCGCCCTTTTCATAAAGACCGCAGGAAGCAATTGAGCCTCCATGGAGAATCCTTTCTTCCCAAGTTTTCTGCTTAATTAAAATACATTTAGTTAGTCAAAAGTGAAGTTTTTGCTGGTTTGTTTCAAGGATATACAGCATAACGGTAATAAAATCATCAATAATCCTTTGTTTGAAGAGGAGAGCATTTGTTGGACTGTGTGGACAAAGGGACCAGTGTCTAGTTATAAGATGGCCATGAAAGAGACAGTACGATAGCAGGCTTTTGCTGGTCCAGCTGCTCTTCTGCAGTAGGGCTTTCCATGAAGGTCCTGCAGTCACCAACTACACAGAATAAATGTGAAATTTTCAGCAGAAAAATATGAAAGCAGAATATTTAGAGACAAAATGGGCATGTAGAAAATAAATAAAAATGTTTAGAGACATAAATATGCTATGCTGTGACTTTGACAGGCTGATATACACTATCTCTAAGAAGACATGCACTACTGAACAGGGCATATATGAATAAGCAGGTTTCAAGCCCAGATCCGTTCACAAAGAGCTTCTGAGGTGCTAGGTACCAATTTCCATTCACTCTCTAAAGTGAACGGATTTTACATAGTCTAAAGAGGGTGTTACATGAAGTGAATATTTCAAGGATTTTAAAGTTTCTTGCATAATCATCTTCCAAAAACTTGAAGATTATATTTTTCTTTGCAAAACAAGAGCCATTTATTTTTCTCTTTCTCTGTGTCTTTTTTAAAGATACAATTTAAACAAATGAAACTGTAAGATAAAAGCAGGAAGACCAACTCCAGCACATTTTCCTTACTAGAATGCTTGCTTCTGGACCCTGGTGATTGCTTTCTGAGTCTCTTGGCATCAAGAGTGCTTTCCTTTTTTGTTGTGGATTTCAGCGAAAAGGTGAGTTTGCCTTTAAAACTAAGGCTCACTGTCTCATGTGTTCAACCCTGCTCCGCACAGCTCAACACAACTTATCACCACCTGACAGCTAATATTTAAAAGAGAACACACACATATTTTGAGGTTTGATAACTGCTATCAATCTCGATAATGGGTACCCAATCCAAAATTGTGACAGATATCTAGTGGATTGAACATCCACCTCAAGCAGCTAATGCTGAAGTAATGAATCAGTGAAGCAGCTATTCCACACCTGTAATTAAAAATGAAACAAATAAATGCCACACCAAAATAATGGAAGGCTGAACACCCCATGACATGGCCACAAAAAAAAATGAACCAGAAAATGAAAATTGCAGTTGCCAATTTCTAATTTCTCCTTTTACTGGTTATGTATTTTTAAACAGAAGATGTTAAGATTTATGCCGAAGGTTAACTTAGTTGCAAAAATCTCAGGACTTTCAGTTCAAGGAATCAGTGCATCTTGTTTTCACAGAAGTTGGCAACAGAAAATACAGTGGATCTTAAAATAGCGTGGCTCTACTGCTCAGAAAATTCTCTTTTACCAGAAAAAAAATCAAGGTGCTGTGCCTCCAAAAGCCAAACTGAAGCACGGAATGTAATAGATAATGCTATGTAAATGGCTATGCAAGAATGGGGGTGTTATTAGACCAAGACCAAATAAGTAGTAGTTGCTAAAAACCTTGACATTTGATTTCTAGGTGGATTTTATTTTATTTTCCACTTACATGAAAGTGTGTCTGAGACAGCAGCCTGAAGGCATTGATGACATCAAATCAGAAGTGCAAATTTCTGGAGAGTCACTATTGCACTTTCAACCAAGCATAAGTTCCAAGTAATCTGCAGCTTGCTCTAACTGGGGTGCTACATAAGTCAGGAGAATATCAATGTTTCATTTCCAATTTAAAAGTAGCTTTCTCTACAAATTTCCCCCCAAGAAAAATGTCTTGCATAATACTGTTTTTTTTTTAATTATTTGTAAATATCAAATAGAACAAGAGTAAACATGCACGTTTACTTTGGCCTTCTAGTGTGCCTTCCACATTTTTCCTTCAGGGAGGGAAAGGACAGTTTTAATAGCCATTTATTCTGCTAAGTTCAGCCATTGAATATCACAACATCATTTTTAGACTGAAATGAGTTTGAATTCTGAGCTGGGGCATTTTTTTTTTTCAGGTGAAATAAAATGAAAATGTTTCACTATGAACTATCCCCATAACTCTGGTTAGGAATTTAGAAATAAATCATAACAAGAGCACCAAGAAAATATTTATTGTTCTTCCCAAACATTAGGAGAAATACTTCTCTGGAACTGTCATTCAGAGTGACTCAAGATAGCACTGTTAGAGATGGTTGAAAGAAGAGCTAAGGCATTGTCAAGAGTAAAACCTGGAATGAGAGGCCCCTCCCTGACAGCCTTGTGAATAACTACAAATTTAAATTATAGTGAATCCATTGATGAAAGCAATCTGGGAGTAAGTTTTTATTGTGCTGAATCTCAATTAGTTTGAAGTCATTTTTCTTATTATTTAATTCCTTATAAGAATGCATATGTCACAGTGAGCCTTTCTACAAATGACACTGTGATTCTGTGTGAAATTAAAAAAGTGGTTTTGCTTCTTTAGAAATCAATGTCATACAATTATATATATATATATATATATATATATATATATATAATGCATACACAATGCTTTAATTTCTTTCACTTTTATCTTATGTTAAGACAATTGCTTAAGGTCAAATTGAAATGGCCAGATGCCATTTCAAGTTTTCTCTTGTTAAATTGTCATGCAGAAAACGCCTTCCATTCTAATAATTGTAATCATAGGTAGAATTTTATAGATAGAAGTCTTGCCCTTGTTCTATACTGATTGCTAAGCCTTATGTATACTCACTTTGATTTATCTTATATCCCATTATTGGTTTAGTTCAACAAAAAAAAAATAAATTAAACAATGAATAGGCTACAGATATTTCCCATGGGTATGGGCACTTGATTTTATTTCCCTGTCTTCCTACCTAATATTGCAATAAGCATCTTTTCAAACTTGTGACAAGCAGTCTATGTTGCCTCTCTTTCTTTTATTTTAAGGCACAATATATACATAAGTAATGTTGGACATGAAGATTTTCATTAAATATGTTTACACATTAAAATTGCTCGAGTAAGATTTTTAAGCACACTTTGGCTAACATAACCTATGGCACAAATAATCTGACAGCACACATCTTGGAGAGACTGTCACCGAGGCACAGCAATACAACCAGAGAACAATTCTACTTGATTTGCCTCTGCAGTCATTTTATCAGGGACAGGGAATATTCCACAGTGCTGCCCAGATGAAGGCTGCCTGCATTCCCCAGTACTGCATTGTGGAAGAAAATGAAAAACCTAATAGCATTTTGATGTATTCCAGTTAGGTTTTCCATTAAGAGAAAAAGGTGATATGTTCACACCATTTGTCAGAAAAAGAAGAAATGAAGAAAATGTTGACAATTTCATTACACTCTGGTTATGGGGTGATCTGAACTTACCTACTACAAGATAAAAAAAAAAAAAAACTACTCCAGATATTATTAGTTGAAAACATTATTGTTTATAGTTGCTTTAACATGTGCTACAACTATAGAGTGATATAACTCACTAAGCTCAGATTTAAAAGGAGATAATTTCTATCATTTGCAGCCTTCCTAGAAAATTTGTATACTCCTGACTGTCACAGCATCACATCCATTTGCTCATTGCCAGACATTTCTGATAAATCTGGACCTGAAATGAGGATACCTGGATACCAGGAAGATGCCTCTAAGCAGGTCACTTTTTTCTCGACCTACACGTTCATTCAGAAGGTCTTTTGCCCATTTCTCACACTTTTCCCTTTATTATTGACTATAGGACTCCTGGATTTTCTGCTGAGAATATTTCCCTAGGGACAAGAGTGGCTGTCCCTTTAAAAATAAAAATTGTAAAAACAAAACAAAATGTTCAGGGTTCCAGAGAGACAAGTGGATTCAATCTAGTCAATTGAAAACAGAAAATTATATACAGCTTTGCTTATGTTTCCTTTAGTAATTCTTCTATGTATATTCAATGTTGACATTAGAGATTTTCATATTAACCATATTTAATGCGTGGATATAAAACACATCTAGTAAAATATTGTTTACTTAAGTGGTTCTCAATTTTTTTTCAAAATTAATAATTTATGCTGTAGTTTAAATATGAGGTTTTTACCTGTAAAATTCTATGAGCATAAGACACTTTAATCTGTTTTTTGTAACAATATAACTAGAGTATTACCTAAAACCAAAACCATCATACAGAGTGCTATTAACTGATGGCAGCCATCTGCAATTATCTCTTACAGAAAACACTATAATAAATATTGCTTCATAAGAGGATGCAGGCTGAAGTACTAACCAGAATAAAGGGCACAAAGCACTCACCTCTTACTCTGTGATACATGGAAAAACTCATAGTTCAGTGCAAAGCAAAAGGTATAAACCATAGCTAGAGACAGAGAGAGGATTGTCAAGGGAATGAGGCTGACTGAACTGAAACAATTTCTACTAGCAAAGATTACTGGGTTCACTCGCATGAACATGATATTCATTCAGACTAATATTTGTACAGAGAATCATGCTAGCATATTGAAATTGTATTTGGTCCTGTGTTTCTAATCACAGATTCTTAACTGGAAAGAGATCTCTAATGCACATCCAGCTCCCTTGCAACATTTGGTAGGACCTGCATCCAACCCAGCGATAATGAGCTGTGCTGGAAGAGGGGGGTACTTTTAAATAAACCATCAGCTTTGCTTTCCTATCACTTGCTCAGTGTCAGCTAAAATATTTGCTTTGTTACAAGGTTTCAATTATATCTCAATTCAAAGTGTTATAAAGTACTGCTTTAAATGTACAAACAAGTTTAATATATAAGTTTTATCACAAATATGGTAGCGGTAACATTATTCAATGTGTCTACATTTTTGACTTTGCAAAACACCTCTCTAACACATGATTTCTTTTAAACAAAATGTTAACTGTGGTAATTCGAGGAGTTTACCACATATTTTGCTTAGAAAAATATGATAAAGTTTGTCACTTCCTATCTCTAAATAGATACAGCCATTTACTATTCTTCTCTTCTAGGAAGTGTGATCCATAGACATTTGATTAATCCCAAATGACCTTCTGTGAGTTAGTATGCACATTCCCATGTCTGTCTGTCTGCCTGTCTGTCTGTTTGTTTTGCCTTGGAGATCACCAATATCTTTGATAATAGCTGGTTAATCAATAATGATGCCCTGTTAAGAACAGTAATGACATGGAGTAGAGTCATGTGGAGTGACATGGACGTGCAGGGACCTGTCACATGAGTAAGAATTATCCTTTTATTGTTTTAAATTTGAGATTTGGAGGATTTCATGAGGTAGGTTTTACTGGCATAACAACTGAAGAACTTCCAATTTTTATTATTATAATTTGTATTTTAAAATTAGGGAAATTAATATTCTACCAGTATGCCTGATATTTTTACAATTATATAATCACCAAAACTTAGATTCTGTGCTATAACAAAAATAACTAAGACAACCATGACCAAGTAGCATGGCCATTGAGAACATAGGAATTTATTCACGTGTTATCATCCTGACAGTCATTTGATATTCTGATAGTATTTATTTTCCAAATTGAGAATTAAATTCTAATGAGGTTAAACAACTTTCTTTCCACAATAAAAATGGTATATAATAACACATGACTTGTTTCAAGTCAATCTGACAATGAATCTCAAATCATAACCAGCATATTTTATTTTCTAACACAAAACAAGTAGTATCCAATTTAAAATAATAACATCATTCCATAACAATTAGTTACAATAAATTTTTTGTGACCAAACTTAAATATTTTAATTGTGGTTATTAATAATGATCTTGTTACTCTTTCTGAAAGCATGTTATCAACAATGGAAATATCTTCTTTTAAATTTGAGTGTATGTAGTTACATAAAGTGTCTAGTAGTGGCACCTGTTAAGTTGACAATCAACAGTAATAGTTTCAACTAGAACTATCTCAGACTGGGATAGCTTTCAAGTAAAAGAATATCATAAAATAGGTCAAAGGCCAGATATTAATGCCACCTTAGCATTAGTAGTACTCTGTGAGTGCCTGTCAGGTTAGATGATCCAATATAGGAATTTTAATATGCCAATCCCCAAAGTGTTCTGTCAGAGACAGGAAACATGCACAGTTAAGATGCAGTTCCTTCATACCACAGCCTCACAAAAGCTTTTTCCTGGCTCCCATATAAATCTTCAGGGCTTGCATCATTTTAAAAGTCAGCCCATGGGAGTCTCAACTGCTAATTGCAGCATCTGTTTCATTTATAATATCATAAGTTAAATGTGTTATGGTGTAATTCTGGATGTAAAAACATAGAATTGAAAATAATTTTTAAATCAAGTGCTAACACACACACATACACATATCACATCTTGGTTTCAGACTATTTTCTCTTGAAAAATTAATATAATTATAATTTGTTCTTAATTTTTAAAATTAATTTATTTGATTGTGCCTGAGAGAGAGAGAGAGAGAGAGAGAGAGAGAGAGAGAGAGAGAGAGAGAGAGAGATCCTAGAAAATTGTTCAATGCTTTCTGCCAAAAAAATAAATAACCTGCTAGTTTAAACAAATGGTATTCACTCACAAAAACAAAATCTGAGATCCAAATGTGCTCAGTGACCTTACAGAGGGTACATCGTTTCGGGTTGCTAGGTTGCAGAGTTCCCTAGATTCTGGCATTTATTTCTCCTTTCCAAACTAGATGCCAAGGGAGAGAATTTTTAAAGACTGTGGAACCTAGGTTGAGGGCAAGTGTTCTCAAACATCAAGGAACACTTTGCCTCCTAGATTTGTAACTCAGGAACAGATGCAAGTCTTGGACTGGACATGGGGACAGACAAGAAACATTATGGTTTTCTTTTGATTAAGTAAATCCCCTTTGAGTCCTCTTAGAATAAGAGCAGCCCACACCTATCTAGAGTATCAATAATAAACAATAATATTGTGAAGCATTCTAGATTCAGAGAATTGTCAGGAACATCACCTTTCTCTCTGTAAAAGCAAGTCAATGTTACTATTATTATATTGAGAAAAATGCTACGGAGTCTCAAAGAAATGATGAATCTGTTCAAATTCCAACACTTTTTTTTTTAATCTCACAAATATCTATTGTTGACTGTACCCATGGTCATGTTAGCAGGTGTAAGGCATCATGGAAAATGTCTGTGCTATTGATAGTGTCAACAAGATATAATTTAGTCCTTGGAAACATGGCCTTAAAATCGTACTTAAAAATTCATGAAGAACAATAGAACATGATGCATTTAAAAAATAACCAAAAGACATATGGAGTGGTTTGAAATATTTCTATCATGTTACAAACTTGAGCCAAATGTGTGAGCTATAACATCAATGTTGTTAACATCCTTTGAGATCCATCTGATTTCAATATTCTTATTATTTTGATATCTGAAGGAATGGCATAAATATGCACTTGTTAAAGAAAGATAATGAGAATTAATTGGAGTGTTTCATCTAAGAAGCATTGATAAAATTTAAATACAGTGAAATGGTAACCAACACAAAAAGATTTTTGTTATAGTGTCCAGGTACTTGCCACTCAATAAACAGTGAAACTACTGATACAAAGCATGTGGGCAATAGCTGGAAAGCAGTCTAGGTCATCCTTTCCTTAATTAAATTCCTCCGGATCATTATCAGGAAGTAGTACTGCAGTCAGAAGAGAAGCAGTACTCACAAAAGATTTCCAGTAAAGGGAAGAATTAGTGTTTAACAGCAAGTGAATAATAAACTCCCAAGTGTACATCTATTGTATGCCACACCATGAGATGAACTGAGTGGTGTTTAAAGGGAAGCATCAAGGCACTGTTCTAGAGGAATCTACAAAAAGACAGGAAGTTGGAGACAAGCATATTTATAAGTGAATCTGTGCGTGCTATTTTTTTACTTGTAAGTATGTGGAATGCATGTTCGTATGTGTGTGACTTTGTTTGCAAGTATATAGGTGGATGTGCATGTGTGAGAATGCATATATGGAGTCACCAAAGAGATATCAGACATCTTCTTTGGCAAGGTCTTTTGCTGAACTTGGAGTTTTCCATTTCCAGCTTGATTTCTACATGTCTTGTGAGCACATCATGTGATATTTTCTTTAATATGGCTTTTCATAGAATTCTGAGTTCTACCTAAGAGGAGTGGTAGAAATCTGTATTGTTTTAGCACTTTCCAGTTTTGCTCTGACCAACACATCAAGAGAATATATCCCATTCCTGGCACTGGGATTTTCTTTGTGTAATTTGTCCTTTTGGAGAAACATTAGCCATTATGTGAGGTAATGCCAATTAAATTATTTTATAATATAATATATGTACACACATACTTACATAAGTGAGTAAATATTTATATGTGAAGCTTATAAAACAGTAGTTAGTTTCATATATTTCTTCAGACATCCTCGGTTTTAGTTATTCCTCTCCCCATCACCTTCTCTATACTACTAACTTAACCTTCTTCCCACATAAAACTCCTTCCTCTTCAAAGCACCTGTGTTCTACAATCCACCCTTAGCCCCCAGTCAGATCCTACTCCTCATTTGCCACCAATGGTTCTGTTTTAATATTCTGGAAGTAGGAGTTAGCATAGTTTAGGCTAATTTACATGGAGTAAACATTTGATAATGCCTAAAAGAAGGTGTTTGTTAATTGAAAATTGCATGCCTTTGTACAATATACTTTATATATACTTCAATGGCATTCATCCAAAATCGTGTCCTCTAACTCTACCTGGTATCCCCCACTGCCTCCTTTACAATTTCATGTCATCCATTTTGTTGTTGCTAATAACCCTCAGAGTCCAATCAGTGCTGTTTACACCCACATGGACACTGACATCATCCACTTGGGCATAGGCAATCTACCATCTGTCATGTTTTCAGAGAGTGGCTTCATTACCCTCAGTCATCATAATTCCCAGCATTAACCATTTACTGATGATTCCCTTCTCGATTCATGATAGAACTTGTAGTTGCTTGAAATTGTTGAGATGCTTTTTTCACTGATTAAGTGAACAATAAATGCTACAATTTTGGCTGATGTTGAAATAAACTATTTCATTTTTCTTACCCTAATAAAATGATTTTCTCTGGATGTTGTTAGTATACATAGCTTTTCTCTGTTTTATTTAAAAAGTCATTCTTTTTTCATTTTATTCTTTTCCTTACATTTATCTAATTTATTTTCCTAACATTTATTTATTTTGTTAGTAGAATTTTAAATGCATTGCTTTTACCTTATACTCTTCTCCTTTTTATACTTTTATTTTTAATTAATCAATGTATTTATTTATTTTACATTCCTGTCATATTTTCCCTCCCTCCTCTTCTTCAAGTCCCTTTCCCCCAACTCCCCTTTAATCCTATCCCCAAAGCTACTCCTCCTTACTGTTCAGGAAAGGGTAAGCCTCCTATGGATATTACTAAAACATTGTATATCAAGTTTCAGGAAGATGAAGAACTTTCCCTGAAAGACCCCCGAAGGTAGTCTTCCCTCTGGAGAGACCCTCACCCAGAGATCACACCGAGACCATAAGTCAGATGCAAACAGCAAGAGGCTTTATTCAGGAACACGGGTACCTGGGGCGACACAGTCACTCAAGAGGCTCAAGAGACTGGCGCGCCGAAGGGCTGGAGTGGAGGGTTTTTATAGGGTCGGGCAGCAGAAGGGCAGGTACAGAAGTGAGAAGCATGGTTTACAGGGTTCTGATTGGACGATTCATATGAGGCCAGGTTCAAACTCAGGACAGTTCGTGGTTTTTCCCCGAGCTCGACACGCCTGCTGACTTGGCTCTTATCTAGGGTACAAGTTGTTTTTCTGACCTTTTAGTTCCCTGTTCTGGGGCCAGGTGGCCGACCGCAGATACCCTGTTTGTTCCCATGTCCTCTAACTGAACTTTCCCCGTACTTTTCAGGCCTTGCTCAAAATGGCGTTAGGCTAAGCAAGTATGCTGGGGTCTTTCATTGCCCCATTTTCTTATCTCAGGGAATGGAATCCTCCATTCATGGGGAAGAATAGGGATGTGGCTCCATTTCCACCTGGTTGAGTCGTTGGTATTGTTGGGTCAATACCAAGGTCTGAACAATAGAAACGCGTTCCCTGATAAATTGGACAAGTCTGTTTAGGATACAGGGCCCGAGCGTGAGAAGGAGCAATAAAATCAGAAGGGGTCCCATAAGGGTGGAGATGAGGGTGGTGAGCCAGGGGGACCTTCCGAACCATCCTTCAAACCATCCCTGCTGTTCTTCAAAGAGTTTTTGTCTTTGTTCTAATCTCTTTCTTAATTTAGCCATGCTATCTCTTACCACCCCAGTATGATCCGCATAGAAGCAACATTCTTCTTTAAGGGCGGCACATAACCCCCCCCCTGCAGGAAGAGGAGGTCTAATCCCCTCCGGTTCTGCAGAACTACCTCAGACAGGGAGGTGAGTGACTTTTCCAAGGCACTCACGGATTCCTCCAGTGCCTGGATATCGGTATGCATGGCAGCCTGGAGGTGTCTGAACTGGTTGGTTTCCATGAGGGCAGTGGTACCCGTGCCTATTCCGGCGGCAACTCCTCCCATAGTTAATCCACCTAGTATCAGGGCCAGGGTTAGCGAGACTGGCTCTCTTTTTATGCGGGGGACCCCTGTTTCATACCGGGCATAGATATCTTCAGGTGTATGGTAGACTATCTTGGGGTACAGTTCTATGAGCACACAATAATCGGCCGTGTTGGCTAGTATTGAGGGGGAGATGCATGGTGTAAGTCCAGTGCTACAGGCCCAGTAAGTCCCGTTGGGAGCCGCGAGATAGTGGGGTCCTGGAACAAGTGCCTGGGTGCGATTACACAGGTGTTGGTGGGTGTGGGGTACTGTCCCCAGACATAGTCCTTGTCCTGACACCTCAGAGATTGTGAGCTTATGCTGAGGTGTCGAGGCACATTCTGACGGGGGTGAAGAAGAATTGGTGAAGCTTCCGACCACGGCCACCCCCTCATAATAGGGAGGTGTGGAGACTAGGCATAACCAGCACTCCTGAGTCCGATTTGGGTTGGTAACATTGAGGGCTGAGTAAGCGCCCTCTATAAGATTCAATAGCCAGTCTCCTGTCCCAGGCCGTGGCGCCATGGAACCAGTCAGGATCCCAGTGGGCGTCCGGGGAGTGGGTATAAATCTGGATGGAGGTTTTTGATCCGCAAGGACCGAGCTGGGCCCCACAGAGTTGGAGCGGACGGCGTCTACCTTGAGTTTGATGGTGAACCGTAACCCTCAATCGTAGTCATCCTCATATAGCCTGAGCCCCCATGTTCGACCCTGCTGCCAGCCTACATAGGCCTTACCTGGGGCGGTGAAGGTTATCTTCAAGGGGAGTTTATTGTCCAGGGGTAAACGTGTCTTGCCCTGAGTTTGGGCGGAGGCCAGACTTGGGTGCGCAGAACCAACCGCCTGCGGCTCTGGTGAAGTTCCTCTCAAGTTTGATCAGGTCCCAGCTGGAGCTGGGTTTCCACCATGCAGAACCGGTGGTCTCACAGCCCCAGCTTGCGCAGAAGAAGTCCCCCCTTCCCCCGCACCTCCTGGCAGTGACCCGGTCTCTCCCATCCCCTGGACACACATAAAAATCATGTTGTGCCCACCTGCACCTGGACAGAGGGGTGCGACATCCCGCAGTTTGGACTGTGCCGGAGTGGGTGGATGCATTTAGGTCCCTCAGGTTTACATCCTCGATTCCCCAATCCCCGAGCCCAGCGCCAGGTGACAAAAGTCAGGCGTAAGCGTGGGCCACCAGGTCCATAGGACATGGTCTTAGGTAATATTCCAGACAAGGGTGCCCTCCTGGTTTAATATCTGCCAAGTAAGCCTCTTAACTAGGTGCGGGCTCTCTGCCACCCTAGTCCCCTGGGGGTAGGCAGAGATTAAGAGGAGGGGGAGGAAGAGGAGCCACGGGCCAACCTTATTTTTAAGGGGTTTCGTGAGCGGCGCACTGTCCATGTTGATTTTCTGGATCCCGCTGGGTCGGGTTCCCTGGCAGCCTTCATATGAGAGGCGTGGATCCATGCAGCAATCCCGTCGACCTTGAGTGCAGTGGGGGTGGTCAGCAAGACAGTGTAGGGCCTCTTCCATCGTGGCTCTAGGTTCTTGGTCTGGTGGCGCTGGACCCAGACGGAATCTCCAATCTGGAAGGGGTGGGGGACCACTGGCCTGTCCAGCTTCTCCTGATAGGCTCTAGCCAGTGGCTTCCAGATTTCCTTCTGCACCAGCTGGAGGGCCTGGAGATGTGCTTCCAAAGTGGGGCTGGTAGTAAAAGATGAGATATCAGGGTGAAGAAAATCTACAACAGGAGGTGGGGCCCCATACATGATCTCAAAAGGGATTAGGCCGTGTGGGCCAGGAGTATTTCAGGCTCAGTAGAGAGCCAAGGGAAGTAGGAGCACCCAATCTCTAGTGCCAGTTGCAAGCGTTAATTTGGTTAAAGTCTCCTTGATTGTTCTATTAGCTCGTTCTACCTGTCCTGAGCTCTGGGGGCGGTATGCACAATGAAGTTTCCAATCGATCCCCAGTAGCCTGGCCACCTTCTGGCTTACCTGGGAGATGAAGGCGGGCCCATTGTCTGACACCAATATCTGGGATATTCCATACCTGGGAAAGATGTCATCCAGGAGTTTCTTGGTTACCACGTTAGCGGTCTCCTTCTTGGTAGGGGAGGGCTCTGTCCATCCATGATGTAAGCTTGTCACTCGGAGCTCCATTCCGCCCCCATTTTCTTTGCTAGTTCCTGGTCCTCCAGGCTTTCGCCATCCGGAGGGCCTGGGTCAGCGCGATCAGCTCTGCCTTTTGGGCCGATGTTCCAGGTGGCAGTGGTGAGGTCCAAACTACCTCCGATTCGGTGGTGACGGCTGCTCCAGCCCTCCGTTCTCCTTCTTGGAGGAAGCTGCTCCCATCCGTGAACCAGATAAAATCTGAGTTCAACAGCGGTTGATCTGTTAGGTCAGAGCAGGTGCCATGGGCCTCCGCCAGAATCTGGAAGCAATTGTGCTCCTTGGATGGGTCTGGCAAGGGCAGCAGGGTTGCGGGGTTGAGGGAGACAACTGGTCCGAACACCACTCGGTCTGTGTCTAACAACAGAGCCTGGTAGTGGGTCATCTGCCGGACCAGAGCTTCCACCGCATGGGAGGATAACACAGTTAATGGCTGTCCCAAAGTCAGTTTCCCTGCATCCTTGAGCAAAACAGCAATGGCGGCTACCATGCGCAGACAGGGGGGCCATCCTGCAGCTACCGGGCTTCCCTGGCCTCAGTCTCTGTACCAGCATTCCTTTTGCAAAGCCTGAGTTCTCATCCACGAACAGTTCAAAGGGCTAGGACTTGTAGGGGGGTCCCTTTGGGTCCTGTCCAGATGCCAGCTGAACCTTTTTCTTGGTGGTCCATCAATACCTCCTGCTACCTGTGGCCCCCTGGACCAAAGCTGTGTGGTCACTGAGAGAGCCTCCGGTATGGCTCAGGACTGAATGTTGAGCCCCGATGTCCACTAGGAATGTCACTGGCTGCCCCCCAATCTTGAGAGTTATCCTAGGCTGGGGGGGGCTCCTGGCCGTGACCTCCCTAATCCTCCAGATTGAGGAGGCCCTTGGCCCTTGGCTTAGTTCTCCAAGACCCTTGAGGCTTCTTTGATCAGTCAGGAGCCCAATGTCCTCTCTGTTTACAGTAAGCACACTGGTCTTTGTCAAGCGGTGTCCTTCTTTGATCTCCCATCCTAACTCCCTCTCTGACCTGTCCCTGAGACATTACAGTGGCCAGGACTTTTTTTTTCTTTTTTTCTTTTTTTTCTTTTTCCCTCTCCCTCCGTGTCTCTGTTTCTCACCCTCCCTTCCGCCTGCTCGCTCTCTGCTCTCGTTCTCTCGCTCTCTTTTCTCTCTCTCACTTTTTCTGTCTCTCTTATTAAACATTTTTCTGCCTAAGTCTTCCCAAAAACGCTGCCGGCGTCTCTTCCTGGTAACCTGAGCCGAATTGGTAGGGGGTCTATTGGCCCCTCGGAGACCCGCTAAGAGCAACTGGCGATAGAGACGTAGGTGCTCCCTACCTTCGGGGTCGCGGAGTCCCAGTTCGGGCGGGTGAGGGGAAAGGCTGCATCAATGACCCTCGCAGGGACCGGCAATTGGGGAGGGAGCCGGGGCCTCTCTGTAGAAGCGGTTCGGAGGCCGCTGTAGGAGCCGCCGGTCCCTCCAGTGCTGTCTGGGGGGGGCTGTAACACTCCGGGCGGGGTGACTCGGCATCCACGGGTGACGCTGCCCCCGAGCCACCTTCCCCACACCGGGCCCTCCCAGCCATACCGGAGCCGGTCGCGGCACACCGCCGCGGTGGAAGTGCGCTCGGCAGCCGGTCGCCGGCCCGTGCGCTCTGCGGTGGAAGTGTGCTCGGTGCCAGTCGCCGGCCGGGGGGCAGTCCCCCGCCGACCCCATCCCCGGCCCTGCCTGTGCGCCCCTGCCACATCCCGCGCCCGCCGCTGCCGCCGCCGCGGGCCTTCACAATCGGATTCCCCTGGTCCGCACCAGTTCTAAGTCGGCTGCTGGGCGCCAGCCTAGGCGAGGCGCCCCGTGGAAAACCGTGGCCCGGGGGGCGGACCCAGCAGGGGAAGACCGGCGAAGCACCGACCCTCCGCCCGCGCGGGAGACGCGGATGGCCGGGAGAGCGGGGAGCAAGGAGGGAGCCCCCCCCCAGCGCTGCCCCGGACCCCCGCGACCGCGCCGTGGCCGTGCGGATGGGAGGAGGCACGGGGCGCACCGGCGCCCGCCTCCGCCGCCGCCGGAATGGCGGAACGCGGGGAGAGGAAACGACATGCTGGTGGAGGGGTCGGGAGGAACAGGGAGCGGGAGAGATCTGCCGATTCGGCTTCCTATGACTGTTTCTAGGAGGAGAACGGTTAAACAGAAAACACAGAACGACAGACAAACATAAATGAGACTAACACGCGCTGCGCGGCTTCGGTTCCAAACCGAAAGCAAAACCAGAAAAACCGTGCCCCAGAGGGGACTTCAGACCGTGCCCCAGAGGGGACTTCAGACCGTGCCCCAGAGGGGACTTCAGACCGTGCCCCAGAGGGGACTTCAGAGACCCGTGGAACGTCTTCCAGGGTCGCAGTGGCGAAGTCCGAGCCCGTCAGCTCCTTCAGTTCCACTGACACAGACAGATTCAGGCGCGCAAACAGACAACATTCAACATTCAGACAAACCAACAACACTCAGACAGGACAGAGATGACATACACCAAGGCCGGCCGGCTTACCTCCTGACAGTGGGTCGGTGGTCCCGAGGCGGGGGGTCTCTGATCCCGGACGAGCCCCCAAATGAAAGACCCCCAAAGGTAGTCTTCCCTCTGGAGAGACCCTCGCCCAGAGATCACACCGAGACCATAAGTCAGATGCAAACAGCAAGAGGCTTTATTCAGGAACACGGGTACCCGGGGCGACACTGTCACTCAAGAGGCTCAAGAGACTGGCGCGCCGAAGGGCTGGAGTGGAGGGTTTTTATAGGGTCGGGCAGCAGAAGGGCGGGTACAGAAGCGAGAAGCATGGTTTACAGGGTTCTGATTGGACGATTCATATGAGGCCAGGTTCAAACTCAGGACAGTTCGTGGTTTTTCCCCGAGCTTGACACACCTGCTGACTTGGCTCTTATCTAGGGTACAAGTTGTTTTTCTGACCTTTTAGTTCCCTGTTCTGGGGCCAGGTGGCCGACCGCAGATACCCTGTTTGTTCCCATGTCCTCTAACTGAACTTTCCCCGTACTTTTCAGGCTTTGCTCAAAATGGCGTTAGGCTAAGCAAGTATGCTGGGGTCTTTCACCCCATGTATTAAAACTTAGCAAGGCAATCCAGTATGAGTAGTAGGATTCCAAAAGCCAGTAAAAGAGTTGAAGATAGCACCTGCTCTGGAGGATCAAGTTACACAACTCTAACATACATTGAGAGTGCCTAGGTCAGTCCCATGCAGGCTCCTTGGATGTTGGTTTAGTCTAGGTGAGTCCCTAGGAGACCAGGTTAGTTGATTCTGTGTGTTTTCTTGTGGTGTCCTTGACCCCTTTGGCTACTACAATCCTTTCTCCCACTATTCTGCATGATTCCCCAGGCTCTGCCTAATGTTTGGCTGTGGGACTGCATCTATTTCCATCAGCTTCTGGATGAAGCCTCTCTGATGACAGGTGGGCTAGGCAGGAATCTATGAATACAACAGACTATCATTAGGCATCTTTATATTGACTTTTTTCTCCAGTCCACAGACACAGAGAGAATAGGTAACAAGGAGGGATGGCCAGATACTCCTGGAAGAGGAAATAGAAGAGATTTCATGAGCGGACTGTGGGCCAGCAGGGATGGGAACATGAGAGGTTGGGAAAGATGGAGAAGGAAAGCACTGAAAGAGACTACTGGAAATAGGGTGCATTTCAAAGTCAGAGGGAAACCTGGTACAAGGGACTCTCCCAAGAATCTACAAGGATGGCCCCAGCTAGACTCCTAGCAGTAGCAGATATGTAGCCTGAACTGTCCAACTCCTGTGACCAGAAAAGACTTGATGTGGAGGGATTGGGACACCAACCCAGTCATATCACTGATCTGTGGTGATATTTTATTTGTATGTTAAATGATGGGACTGTCATTCTGTATGCTGTGAATGTGTATGCTCTAATTTGGTTGGTAAATAAAACGTTGATTGGCCAGTAGCCAGGCAAGAACTATAGGTGAGATAAACAGACAAGGAGAATTCTGGGAAGCAGATGTCAGTCCACCATCCAGGGAGAAGCATGTAATGGCACACAGGTAAAGCCACAGAACACGTGGCAACATATAGATTAACAGAAATGAGCTGAGGTTAAATGTAAGAGCTAGTCAGTGGTAGGCATGAGCTAATGGCCAAGCAGTTTTAACTAATTTGCCTCTGTGTGTTCATTTGGGTGTGAGCAGCTGCGGAACTGCGGGACTGCAGGACCGCAGGAGCTGGGTAGGTCCAGGAAAACTTCAGCTACACCAATCTACACCCTGCCCTGCCTATGGGATGTGCTGGGGTAAGGGTGGCCTAGAGAGTGTGGAGTGTCCAACCAATGACCCATCTAGCCTAAAACACATGCCTGGAGAGTAAACCCACCCTGACACAGCCTGGAGCACAGGACCCACAGGCTAGATGTCACAGAGACCCATGATAGAGCCTAACATGACTGGCATACACAAAGCTTTTAGCTAGTGATTTTTAGACAGTGTTCTAGACTCTCACCACTCTATGCTATATAAGAAAAATCTGTAGGTTGCTTCCTAAATGTGTGGTTGTCTCTGTCTATAGATACAGTTCATTTTAAATCCTTGGAAGTTTTTAAATGTAGTACTTAGGAATGGGATATTTGGGAGACACTTCTGGAATGACAGAGTATGTAGGTCACCAACAGCCAATCTTCCATAGAAACTACAAGATAATCAGACAATTATCTCACAATGTCAACAGAAGCAAGGTAGCACAGGTGAATTTTTATTTAAGAAAAGAGGGTATATATTTGCAGGTAAGATAATCATGGTAGGGTTTTACTTCTCCTTTTCTCATCACCTTCTCTTCTTATTGAGTGTTGAAAACTACTTATCTGGGTGGGCAAAACAATAGACCTGGCCCTGGTTGTGTGAGTGTAGGTGAGCAGCATCTGAGGACAGAAGAGCAGGAGAGTTGGCTGGCTGCACTGGGTGCTAGCTAAGCAGTACTGGAGAGATGTTACTTGTTGCCTGAGTAACAACAATGAGGGAAAGCTGGAGGGCTGACTAACCCAGCTACCACTCAGGCCCAACCCAACATCCACCTCATCTATGAACTGTTGGAATATGTGAAGAACAAAACTACAGATCCAAAACTGCAGGATCTCCACAACACAGGACAAAAACAGGATATCCAAGAGAAGCCCCAGTGAGAGCCCATTTTTCGTGGTGTATCAGAAGCCAGAGACCTTAAGCCAGACTCATGGTTCCTGGCAATCAACACTTGCAAGGAAAGATGAATAAACAAAAGGGTAAACTACGTGACTCAATGGACTACACTACAGCTTTTACAATGAGAATCTTCTCTTTTAATTTTTTTTGTTTTGTTTGTTTGGTTTGTTTTTTTTTCTTTTAGATATTGTTTTGTTTGGGGTTGGGGGTGGGTTTGCAAGGGCAGAGGGCTGATGTGAAGGGACCATGAGACAAATGGAATTGGAATGCATGATGTGAAATCCATAAAGAATCAGTAACAATGAAAAGAATTTTAAAAAAAAAAAGAAAGAAAACTGGAGGCCTTAAAACCAAGGTGTTATGAAACATAAAAGCTCACACCACCTGCAAAACAAAGATGCCAGAAACATTCCCTTGAAGCTTATGGTAAAAACCCTAAAATTTTCCAAGTAATTTTTTTATTTTTAAATCTTTAAAATACCTGTTAAGAAAACAGTCTATAATTAGTGTTATAGACTTCAAAGATATCATTATAAAATACCTATAAAAGGTAGTTTAACTTTCTCCCTTAGGCACTGTGTAGTCCAATTCTATTAATTTAAACAATTGTAATTATAAATTGAAAAGAAATAAAATAGTAGAGCTTAAACAAAAATGAAATAAATTATGAATGAGCTATGTAATTAGATTTCCTGAAGGATACTGAGATGCCAGAAATTTTAATATGATGAAAATGAATAAATCAAATATTCTATTGCCATTATTCATCTACTGAAATATGGGAAGTGAAAATAGCTGATTTCTTTTGTTCATTTTGGGTTGTGGGTAGCAAAACCTTTACTTTCCCTATATCATGTCAAGCACATATTAAATTTCTTTTCTTCCAGCAAACATTCATTCATAGAAAAGCCCATGATTTCCCTCTGTGGTCTCTATCACCTAGGATTAATATTTTGAATTATTGCTCCCTGTAGAGAAAAGAGATGACTTTGGTGAGTCAAGGCACCTTGTGAAATGATGATGTGCAGATTATTTTCTTTTTATTAATTTGTTGGGAATAATATATATTTTATTTTGAGCCTATTCAATCCACTCCCTCATTTCTTCTTAGTTCCAACTCTCCTCTCATACCACCCAATTTTGTGTCCTAATTTTTTAAAACCCATTGAATTCCATAAGGCTGCCTATATTGGGATTTTGTCTGATTCTAGGTTGGACAGGTCTTGTGAATGCTGCCACAACTGCTGTGGGTTTACGCACACACTTTGTCCTGTTATGAAACACTCTTTCTTTGTAGTCACCCACCAACTCCCTCTTTACAGTCTTCTGACTTTGCCTCAATGATCTCTGAACCTTGGGAGAAGGAAGGTATGAAATAGATGACTCATTTGGGTGTGAGTATGCTAGAGTCCTGTATTCCTTGACTAGCTGTGGGTCTTTATGCTATGGAAATTGTTCTGAATAAATAAAACACTGATTGGGCAGTGGCCAGGCAGGAAGTACAGGCAGGACAAGGAAAGAGGAGAATTCTTGGAAGTGGAAGGCTGAGTCAGATAGACACTGCCAGCCACCACCATGACAAGCAGCATGTGAAGATGCCAGTAAGCCACGAGCCACATGGCAAGATATAGATTTATAGAAATGGGTTATTTTAAGATATAAGAACAGTAAGCAAGAAGCCTGCCATGGCCATACAGTTTGTAAATAATAGAAGCATCTGTGTGTTTATTTTGTAAGTGGGCTGTCAGACTGCCGGGGCTCAGTGGGACCTGGAGAGAAAACTCCAGCTACATCTTTATGTTACTTGCTATTGACTGCAAAAAATAAACTTGTCTGATGAATTTTGACAGATGCACTCATCTATGTTTATAACAGGAAATTGTTAGGAGTTGGTTTACTACTTTGTCCATTATAAGAGTGCTTTCTCCTTGAGAATCTATGACTTGGTTACTCACAGATTCTTGACCATGACAACTGTGCCATATGGTTTCTATATTATGAATGGGCATAAATCCAGTCATAAAGTGGTGGGTTATTCCCATGACATTCATGTCACTATTGCACTAGTGGACATATCTTGCCAAGCAGGTCCTTAGTTTAGCTCACAGGGTTCACAGCTGGATAAGACCAATGTTTACTCTTCTCTAGTAATGTGTTTAGGATCTTCCAGCACTATGCAAGCTAACTAGTATAGATGAAGCTTTCAGGTCAGTACCAGTTTGATTTCTGCATGGTCTGTGGCTCAGGTATGTTCTATCAGCAATAAGACATTTAATGTATTTAAAATTTTTCATACAATATAATTTGGGTATATAGTTTCCCCACTCAATGCCTTCAAGACACTCCTCCCTACCTACCCAACATCATGTCATTTGTCTAACTCAAAAAATAAAAACAAAAAAATAAAATAACAGCAAAACACAAATCGCAAAAGAACACAATGCTATCCATACTGTGCTGTGTGACTATTTCTGAGCATGAGGCTCCCCCTGGAGTATGGTTAATATGCACAGTATCACTCCATTGATAAACTGATCCCCAACTCCACCCACTGTCAGTGTAAATAGCTTCTTGGTTAGGAAGTACTATGTACCTACTTACATTTCTCTGTGCTGTGTATTTCTGTCATGACCTTGTGTACATTTTATGTGTAATGTCATAGCTTCTGTAAGTTCATATGTGCACCAGTCCATTGTGTCTAAAAAATGTTTCCTTGGAGTTATCCATCACCTCAGGCTTTTAAGTCTTTCTGCCTCCTATTCTGCATAGATCCCTGAGCCTTGGTAATAAAGATGTAATAAATCTATTCCAATTATGGCTGAGTGCTCCTAATTCTCTGTGCATTTTCCAGTTGTGAGTTTCTGTGTTAATCACCATCGACTCTAAGAAGCTTCTCTGATAAGGTTTGAACCATTAACTGATATATGGTAGCAAGATGTCGTTAAGTGTCATTTTATTGCTATGTTTATTTTGCAGAATAACAATAGTACATTTTCCCCCAAGGGCCCACATCAACAGGATCTTCCTGCCAAGTTCTACAGGGTAGCCAAGAGCAATGTAAGACTTCACTGGTCAACAATCCCAATAAGGTAACCCATTCCTGACATTAGCCTATTTATCTATTTAATTTAGTCTGTGGTGTTTAGCAGGATAATTTTTTATTAAATCCATTTAAGGAATTATTAATAGTGTATGTGTGTGTGTGTGTGTGTGTGTGTGTGTGTGTGTGTGTGTGTGTGTCTGTGTGTGTGTATTAGTTTATATTTTAGGATGCTTCTGTTCCAGCATTTTCTAAGGGTAAAGCATATCATTCAGTGACTTGAAACTTGCTCCTTGGAGGTAATTTTCAAAACTCCCAAAGCAAATGCCTCACTCCAGGGCAAATAGAGCTTTTGCAGCCCCAGCAAGCAGGTCCAAGTAGTGTCTTGAAATCTCCTGAGTAGTGTTCCTGAGACAGGACCAGCAGAGTTAGCTACTCTAAAATTTCTGACATACATGCTTAAAACTTAACAAAGATATATTGCCTTTAAGCTAGTGCATGATTTAATAACTTTTATTTAGTGATAGGTCACTAATGCAGGATTTCATGTGTGATGTCATGTGAAATTCTGAAACTCTGAGAGTGACATTAAAACAGGGGCATATTTGGAAATACCATGGACCTTAGGAGAGAGACAATAAAAGCTTAAACCGGCTGGGGGGCTACTAGCTTCAATAGAAGGCCCTCAATGCTCCCTTAAGTGAGGAGAGAGAGAATGTAAAAGAGTCTTGGAAACTAAACAGTATGGATTCTTTACAGAGAAACACAGAAATTTAACAACATTGCTTCCTATGTTGACATGGTAAGTAACAATCTGAGAGAGAAAGAAAATGTACCCAGGTAGTTTTAAATGTGTTTTCTGAATAATAATTCACATGTAAATTCAACTATGACATACACTACAAGAAAATGTAGTTTTGGCTAAAGGCAAAATTGGCAAACACTGATGAACTTGGAGAGGAGGAAAAGTTCCAATATTACTAGATAATGAACCCTGTGAAAATAAAGAATTAATACTTTTGGGAAAAGTATTGTTTGTGAATGATTTAGTCAAGTATACAGCTATGTCAATAGCTCCCCAAGATCTGAGACAATTCTGGAGCAAAGAGGGGTTTTTCTGGGTTGAAAGGTTAAAAACATATTTTTGGAAACTTGAAAACCAGAATGCTATCTTCAAAACATTTCCAAATGTGACATTCATTGAAGATCATGATAACATTCATAGATGATGTAAAGACTTGTTTTTGTCAGCACACCCTTCTGTACCTCCTGGTTTTCTTAAGTGCATCTTCACACAAGTGCATAGTGGGCTTTGAGAATATCCTCCCGTGCCCTCTCCTCCTTTTTCCTCCAGAACCTCCCATGAGAGCTCTTTTTTTTCTGTCAGATAACTTTACTTCTACATTCATGTCATGTTCTAGGATGTTATTTTATGAATCTCTGTCAAAAAGAATCTAGGATCCGCAAATGTGATATTTGTCTGAGACTGACTTAATTTACTTAATTTGATAATCCTCATCTTCACACACAGAGATGTTTTGAAGAGAATTGCACATGAAGAAACTAGTCCTACTATCTTGGCCTGAAAGAGGAAGAGCACTTAGAGAATAAAAAGTTATCTTTTGATTCTCAAAACATCTATAGTAGGAAGGCTTTCTTTAATACTTGTAAGATGCACATAAGCTATTTTTCTTGGAAAAGGAAAAAGTCAACCATGAAATATTACCAGAAGCTGGTGGGCAGCTTCACAAGCTATTTGAGACACAGCCTTTAATCTCACTGGAGTAACTGCCAGCATATTACCTGCTAAATTTCAGAACTGTTTTGGACTAGTGACCTCTAGCTGTTGCCTCTTACAGGCCAACATAGCTCTTATAGGACAACATGTAGTGGTATCTTATGTCTCTCTGTAATTGCAAAGTGTGTTCATTGAAGAAACTGTTTGTCTCCGTTGTTCTCCAATTTTGTATGTTAAGGTAAGTTCATATTTGTGTACAAAATTGTTCTTAAATTGAAATAATAAATTTGTACTGAGAAATTGATGTTAACAAATGACATTCCCAAGTAGTTTAAAACTAAGAAACTTCTCACTTGTCATGCACATCAATCAGCATTCTTTTCTAATAATTACGATCTCAAACTGTAGAAAAGGAAGAATAAATGGGTATAATGTTACTTGTATGGATGTTTTCAGGGCTGATCATTTGGTATTGGATAACACATTGTGTGCTCTTCCATAGAGAAGACTATTTCTGCAACTCTCACCATTCCTTGCTTGCCAATAGTTTTATTGTGTAGGGTTGAGGCAGATTTAAATTTCATATTATTTTGGATACAGGAAAAAAGATTGTATAAATTGGATTCCATAAACTATGTACTCTTTTCTCTGGAATGTAATAATGGTGGAAAGAAATCAGCTTAATTTCCATAGGGAATTCTACAATTCCAAAAACAGGAGAAAAAAATATCTTAAGGAATGGACAGATGAAGATCTTGTTATAAATTGATGGTTTTCAGAGGCTGGCACAACTTGTAGGGCTCAGTTTCAGTCCTGTAGATTATTTCTTAGATCTAAATAATACAGGTAATTCTTAAGCTTAAACAAAAGCAATTTTGATATGATTTGGTTTGAAATTAATCCCAACATTCACCCCTTCATGTTGGTCCTCTTTGTGCTTTTAGAATACAACCAGATGATTTAATATGTGTGAATGAGAAATGTGGTACAAATGGTCTGTGGCTTCTTTCTCTCCTGATCACAGGAATGAGTGTGGAAAAAGAGTGTCTATAAAGGAATTGACTGCTAACAAAGAGTAGTCTCCAATACAGTAGCTAGATGTCTAGCCCAAATGCATGATGATATTGTCTTGAAAGATGGCGGTGTGGGAGGGCAAAAGGGCACATGGGGCCTCGAGGGGGAAGAGCCTTAGAGGAAGGATTAAAGTGAAGTATGGAAATACAATTTTATGGGGAAGATGGAAGACTATGGGAAAGAAAGCCACTATCATCCAAACTGCCATAATAGTAGTTAAAACATCATACACTTACCTAAAAAACAAAACTTTTTTTTTTTTTTTTTTGGTTTTTCGAGACAGGGTTTCTCTGTGTAGCTTTGCACCTTTCCTGGAGCTCACTTGGTAGCCCAGGCTGGCCTCGAACTCACAGAGATCCGCCTGGCTCTGCCTCCCGAGTGCTGGGATTAAAGGCGTGCGCCACCAACGCCCGGCCAACAAAACATTTTTTAAAGTTAGCTCAAGAGAACCAAAATAAGTAACGAGACTATAGTCAGTCCACACTGGGCACTATTTTAAAAGCCTAGTTGCAATACGTATTTGTAGACAAATTTTAAAAGATCTTATTAATAAAAACAAAACCGGAGCCAGGTATTGAGGTGGACACTGAAAGATCAGAGAAACAGAACAAGCCATATCTAACCTCACCTTGCCAGCTTCTCAGCTGATCTTGTTTACTCAGACTGAAAGCCTCTGTGTCCTCATCTGAATGGATCTCAGCTGTACTGCTGCTAAAAGCCCAAAAACTTAAAAAAGGCTCTATTTCCTGGTCATCACACCTTATATACCTTTCTGCTTCCTGCCATCACTTCCTGGGATTAAAGGTGTGTGTCACCATACCTGGCTGTTTCCAGTATGGCTTTGAATTCACAGAGATCCAGATTGATCTCTGCTTCTGGAATGCTAGGATTAAAGGTATGTGTGCCACCATTTACTGGACTCTGTCTATCCAGTGGCTGTTCTGTTCTCTGAACCTAGATAAGTTTATTAGGGTGCACAATATATTGAGAACACAATATCACCACACATATTCATAATTTTAAGTCAATTTCAAACAAAATATTCACAAAATTGATGACAATTTATGTATAACAAAAATGATAATAAAGTATAATTCAGGAGTGCATTGGTGCACAGTCATGAGATGCTAGGTCCAGAGCTGATAAGACATTCTTACACAATGCTCAGGCCAGTGGCGGCTTACTCGTGTTCAACCACTAGTGGTAAAGGTGTCTCATTATGTGCATTTTTTCCTGCTGTCATTTGTTTGACATTTAGCATTTATTTAAGGATTAAATTTGGAGATAAAAATTAATCTTGAAGGGAGATAAACATCTTGGATGGTCACTATTACAAGACAGGAAAGATTTTTATGACATTTGTTTTTCCCCAAGGAGTTAAAATGTCTCAAGAAAAGATACCATGTAATATTTTGCGACAATAATGTTCTTTGAGCTGTATTGAGGGGAATGTTTTATATTTTGGGCATGGACATTGTTGTGATTTTAAAAATTGAGAACACTATAAAGGAATGAAAGAACACTCAATTATTATAAATGTCTGTTCAGACTGTACAGTTAAAAGGAGTCTGAAACTTTCAAATATGTACATATTCAATGAATTCTTTAAATCAAAACCCTTAGAAGAAATGATAATAATGTTAATCAGACTTCCCATATATTTATATATTGTTGGAGATGTCTTTTAACACCTAATTCACTGCCTTTAATTATGTATCTTTGGGGCATTAAATATATTTTAACCAATTGCACATTGTTTCTCTTCCTTAAATTTGTAAGTTAGTTGTACACACACCACAGTGCAAATTTATGATGGTTAATACTGATAAGATAATTAAGAAAACTCTTAGGTAAATTAAATCATAACTGATGTACTTAGAAAGGTCACCATGCTTGACTGGCAAAGACCGAGAGGACGTTTAGAAATGTGCACCATACCCAGTGTTTCAGAATTCACCACTGGATTACATGCAGAAAGCATTAAACCAATTTTTTCTACATGGAGTTTGTCATGATTTGTGAATTTTTTAATAGATTTTATTATAAATTTATGATGTTATTTACATGATCATTTGATGAGCCTGACTATTTGAAGACAACTATCTACAGAACTGGGTACACATAGGACCTTTCACTTGGCATCTAAATAACAAAGTCTTTTCCCTTCCTTTAAGTGTATTGACTGTTTACACAGCTGTTTCTTACTGTCTAGAGAAAATTGGTTCCAGGACTTCCACAGACACCAAAGTATCTATCTGCTCAAGTCTCTCATGAAAAGAGAAGTTATATTTACATGGAGCAAATATGTGTCATTGTATATATTTTTGAATAATTTCTTACTTATAAATAATATTTAATACAAATAATGTTATGTAAATAATTTAGAGGGTAATGGTAACAAAATAATCTGTATGTATTTAGTACAGATGTAAATTGTTTCCTAATTATGTGTATATATGTGTGTATTTGTGTGCATGTATCTCTGTGTGTATGTGTGTGGTCATGAATGTATGTGAGTGTGAGTTCATATGTGTACATGTGTGTGCACGCATGTGTACATTGTAGTAAGAATGAATCTCGGGTGAGCAGAGCAGGCAAGCAGGTAATACAAATGGTATTGGCATTGTTTCAGCATAAATGTCTCTTTGCATGCAATGAAAAGAAGAATTTACATATGCAAAATAATCAGCAAGACAATATTTAGGCCTTACCTTCTTGTAGGAGGGAATGGGGGATGGGTTATGAGGGAGAGGTTGGAGGGGTGAGAGGAGGGAGGAGGGGGATCTTTGATTGATATGTAAAATGAATAAAAATTTTTTCTTAAGAAAAAAATGCTATGTTAAAAAAAAGATATTATTTAGCTAAAGCAGTGATGTTCTGGGACTTAAGAGAATGATCAGAGAAGTCTACATTTCTCCTCACCCCATGACCACGTCCTCTGACTTTAGGCTTAATGTGCCTCCATTAGAAAATCATTTGGAGAATAAAGCATATTCTCCCTAAAGGGAGATGGAAGGCACTTTTAGGCAATTCAAAAGAGATCCTAGGTCACATTCCACGGAATACATCAGTCTTTTATACTCAATTCTTTTTCCTGGTCTTGTTTTATTTACTTGTACTTGCTTTATTTTAGTTTTCATGAGCACATTATGTAGCAGATTTTCTTAAGACATTGATTCCATAGACTAGATTAAATGTGAGTTATCATTTCACAGTTAGTACCAAAATGTTCTAACTGGACTCTGTGTAGTCTCTCATCTCTTTTCATATATTCTTGTCGGTTCAGGGGCGCACAGCTAACAAACTTTCAGAAACAGGAAAAAGACACGTCTGGTATACTTTTGTAATAGCAAGGAAGCTTCAGATCTGTCAGTTGTAAATATATCACTTTTATTTCAGAATCTTTCTTAGTCTCTCAGTGTTATTTTCCCTGATAGAAAACTTAGAAGCTGTAGCATACTCTGTATATGTGCCTGTACATGGATATGAGTTTATAAAATACACACAGCTTTATAATTTAAGGTTGACATAAATTGTGCAAATATCATACAACATTTACATATTAGAAAAAAAATCTAATTTGATGGCAAAAATATGTAAACATAAAATACATATGAATAATTGGTATTCTAGAATGCCAGGTATTGTGAGTATTGACTATGTCCCAGATCCTTGGCTTTGCTAATTAACCTTAAGTCTGATTATTTTTCCAACTTTGTGATAGCCTCTTTCAGTTGTGAGATGCAAACCTTTTGCTTCCTTGTCTCTCACTGTTAAATGTACTGGGGAGTGTGGAGTGAGGAAAAGCTACTGCAGTTCAACCACTTCAGATTCCCAGTGCAAGCACAGGCTACAATTGTTGACTTTCAGTGTCAGTTTGGGTGATATCAGCTGATTATGGACAACTTCCTAAAATAATTTGAGCTCCTCAGTCTCTGTGGCTTGAAGGAAACTGACATAATAACATTAAAACCTGAAGCCCTTAAGAATTTCAAGCAATTTTTGTTTAATATTAGTGTTTAAAGCATTGCCATGTTTTGACAGACTTCAACATTGCAGTTTTCAAAATCATTCTTTATTACTTTCCAACATTTTGAAATTTTTGCCAGCTTGACTACTCCTGTTAAAAGATGGAGATTTAAAAGTAAATCTGATCATCATAACTACTCAATCAATTAGGCAATCAGCACACAATCAATATTTTTGAAAATAAAAATAGGCATGTTCTATTCCCTCATTATATTTTGTAAATTAAATCATTTTGCAGTTGTAAATGAATTTGGGTTAGTGTGTTTATTGGGTTCAATTAAAAAACTTATACTATTCTGTTTGTAAATTGCATAACTGATAACTGCCGTAACTAAATCATAGTGTTGTGAAAACCTGGCTTTCACTTATTAGTCAATAAGACAGACTAATGCCACATTGTTGGTATTATTATTATTATTAACTTTTTGTTTATGTTTTATGGTATCTCATTACTTTTAAAGTGCCTATAGTGTCAGGCAAATGATCCTTTTCAAGAAATCATTTGCTAACAATGAATTAAGCAGTTAAAAGCATAGATTCTATTGTTATTTTGTAATCAACAAGAAATGGGTGTCTGAAATATTTATGTTAAGCTTCTGAGTTCAAACACTGGACGTTTGCCTCTTTGGATTATCTTCAGCTTCAAATAATAAACACTCTACTTTGGCATCTTTCGGCCAGTGTTCACACATCTGCTGTAACATAGTGAAGAGGGATGGCACTTTATGGGGATCTGTGGAAGGGTGCATATAAATAAACCAAAGCTCAACGTGAAGGCTAGTAATTGTATTGTGGTTTTAAAATAGATGCATCAAATGTATTGTGGTATCTCTATGCTAAATATCTCCAGCATATTTCAAAACCCTGACTCCACAGACCCTAGTATCATCTTAGCTAGGGTAGCCCCACAGTAAAAGGAACCTTATTGTCACTGCTTTATTCAAACTCATCTAGAAAATTAAAAGCCACGACACATGAAAATTTTAAAGACTAAATTTAATTATCCATAGAGCAAATTTTCCTTCAAATAATTAAAATAGCAACAATTTTAATAATATTATTTTTAAACCTTAACCTTTAACACAGGGTGAGATTCTTCTTAGATCAAAGGCTTTGTCAGATTTCTTTTTGCTTATTTTACATATACCTACTTTCTATTTAAATAAGTGCACTTCAGTAGATGTATGAGCTTTCTAAACTATAATAAAGACAGCTATCATCCACTCCTATTAATTTGTTTACTGAAAAAAAAAAGAGGTCTCACAGTAGTAGATGTAATAGATTGTAATGCACTGAGGACTCATTTTGACCCCTCAAGCAGCAGATATCACTTAGAGACACTAGAGAGCACACACCCAAGGCAAGATCTCTCAGTGTTTTAATTGCATTCATGACAGTTGATGGAGATTTTACTTTTAAGTGTCACTTATGGTCAGGGTTGGTGATAACTCATTCATTTGTTTTAACTGATGATTTATGAAGCCATTGAAGACTTAGTTCCTAAATGCACCTACCCAAAGAGATTAAAAAAATAGATAACAACTAATGAGTACAAAGCCAGGTGAAAGAATTAAATTTTGAGTATTTTGAGCACAGAGTTGTTGTAGACTTTCTGATGTTCACTCCATAAAATTTCTAAAGCAATAAATAAAGTTTTATCACTTTTGTGAAAATAATAAGACATCTACTCATCAATCCTTTCCTGATGAACCAAATTTTGAACATTTACATCATGCCGTGACCAAGTAAGGAGGTTAATTTTTTGAGCTACATTTACTTTCTATGATAATGTGTGAGTGTGCATGTGTGTGTGTGGTTGATGAGGATGAAAATTGAGATGACATGTAGATTTTACGAAGTACTTATTATTATGACCCTCCAAAACATCATTGCAGACAAATACAAAAAGCAAAGAAAGCCAGAAGTAAAGAAACAAATATTATGATACTATTGACTTTTCCTCAAAATGTAAAGCAAACACAAATATTCAATATTTTTTTAACTTTATGAAATGTTCTGGAAATCTATTGCTAAAATTAGGTTATTTAGAGAAGGAATTGAAAATATTGTCACTATTTAAAAATTAGAGCATAAAAGAGGCATCTGCGAACTTAATATCCTCATGAAATCCCATTGTAGGGAAATGTGTGGTTCATACCATTTTGCCCTTAAATCTTTGATATTCAATTTCTCAGAGGAAGATGGTCAGTTATCCCAATATTAATTCATAGGTTATCCTCATAAAAAAACCTTTATAAACTCTTGTAGATTGTTTTTACTGTGCTCAACTCAAAATAAGGAACACTTTTTGTCCTGCAACCCAGTCTTCACATTTATACATAAACACACACACACACACACACACACACACACACACACACACACACACCTCACATGCAAGAATGTAGACAGGTATCTTGAACATGTATTTCATGAAACTGCCCTCACAGTTTCAATTACAGGTAAACTCAGGTATTTTTTTCCTTAGGTATATTCCTTTTTCTTAGGTATATTTCTTTTTTTGTTGAGTTCTCATGACCTGCCAAACTGATTTTGTATAGCTTTTCATTTACAGATAAATAACTATGGTTTTAACTCATTCATTAGCCTGTATGCTTTTCCATACATTAAACAATTGCAGAAACAACAAAAGTATTCTCCAGATTATTTTTTTCTTCAGAAAATAATAATTATTCTATGCTTTAACAAATGCTAATTGAGGAAATTTAAAAAACAAAACAAAACAGAATTTATTCTCAGTCACATCTTGTTTGGCTGTAATGCAGGGTTTGTTGGAAACATGAAGCTTAGACTTGATGGTAATAGAGTTATCTCTTGCAAGAAATTATATGTTTTATCCTCCATGGTCATTTTTGGTCCTAAGGACTGCTTTTAATCTTCCCAGAAAAGGAAGACAGGAAGTCTTAGTGTTTAGCTGTAAAGAATGTTAAGAAGTACAGCAAATGGTATAAAATGATGAGACATTGTAAGTGTATCCCAGTGAATTCTGTATTTAGCTAAAGAAATTGTTACCCAGAATACTTGGAATATGCAAATTTATCCTGGTTATTTTTTTCAACCAAAGTGGGGGGTTAATATAACCTTTTTTTTTTTTTCTGTAAAGATATTGTAAGCAAACTTTGGCAGTTCGCTGTATCAATGGCGGGCATCATTTCTTCACTGTACAAACAGACAAGTTTGCTCATCCATTCATTAGTGGTGACATTTTTAGATCAGAGGTGGGAGTATGATATATGAATCTCAAAGTCTTTTTTAAACTTAGTGTACAACTTAAAATACTGTGTAACCTCCTACTTTTGGAAAACACATTTTTAAATCTACAACAATCTTACAAAGTAAATTTTGAAAAATAGCAATTTTTACTTTATAGTGGTAGCACATTTTAGAGAAACAGAAACAGGAGCAGGAAGTACAGTGGTGCCATGCCCTGAATATTTAGTGAGATTCTTGCTCTATTTCTAGCTAACAATTCAGCAAGTAGCTTTCAAAGGAGGGCTTCTGTTTCAGCACGGGACAGTTCTACAATGAGGAATGCTGCACTCTGCCATTTCCATTAATTTCCTGCATCCTAAATCAGAATTTTTATTTTTTCTCGAACAATCAACAATGGCCTTGTTTTTCCCTTACAGATTACAATTCAGCATGTGTAAGCATCTCGTTACATGAGTAAGAAAGGGGAAAGCCCTTGATCTGAGGAAGCAGCTAAGTAAATATCAGTTGGTATCCAAAAACTAGTCATCTGACATCTTAAAATAAACCAAATGGCTGCACTCTGGCTCATCTTAATTCGACGGTTCCACAAGCCAGTGGTGCTGAAAGGAGCAGATGCAAACAGTCAGAATCCAGAAGCTTCAGAGTCTAACTCACAAACCTAACAGCACAAAGCCCACTGATGGGAACCAAACTTTTGAATAAAATTAAAATCTCACACTGCTATATGGTCTTTTCTTTGTACAACTTCTATTTGAAGGCAGTAAGAGTAGCTTTTAGTGTTTAGGACAAACATGTCAAATTTCTTTCTGACAAAATCTTAGATCCTTTTGGGAGCATCAGTGACCTAGAAACAGTGATTTGTGTGTAGGACATATCTGGTTCTCCAGAGGTGCAATTAAATCAGCAGACAGGATCAGGAAACAACTAGAAATCCAAGTCAGAAAATCATCTTAGTGGAGAATAGGACAGGGACAGTAAAGCTTGATTTATCATGTACAAGGGAACTGAACTTCAAGCACTTTTAGGAGTAGGTTATCACTCTGCACTCTCACGTGTGAGTGAGTGTGTGAGTGTGTGAGTGTGTGTGTGTGTGTGTGTGTGTGCATGTGCATATGTGTATGTATGAGTGTATATGTATCACAGGTGTGTGTCTATTTCCCATGGAAATTAGAAGATGGTGCTATATTTCCTGCAACAGTAACAGATAGTTGTGAACCACCCCATAAGTGCTTGGAACTTAGCCCCAGTCCTCCACAAAAGCAGGCAGTGCTCTTAACTACCGAGCCATCATTCAGCCCCACAATTTGCACTTTTAACACAATTTCCCTCCCAATTTGGATCTTTTAATGTGAAAGATAAACCTCTCCTCTTTTTCAAGCCCCTCAAAGAACAGGAAATACAGAAATACTAAATACTTTAAGAATCAAGTTCAAGCTTCCATTTGTCATAATTACTAATAATATTCATCATTCATGAGCCTGGTCATTCTACTTCCTCACTTCAGGATACCACAAATGTGTTAAAAATGGCTTCCATTGCTTTCATGCAAATTATTTGTACATCATGAGCAGAAGGAAGAAGGATAAAGATGTCTGACAGTTAGGCACCTTCCTGTTTTTAATGATTGACAATATAGGCAATGGTATGGTGGATGCCATTCTAGAATGACAGTACTGGGCCTTTCCAGCCTCATATGGAAGTTCTTTCCTCAGAGCAGGCTGGGCAGAAAACTAATATTTTAGCAGAAGAATAAACCATAATAATCCCTAGCCACATTGTCTTAGGGTATTAGGGTAGCACTGTGGGAAGTTTCACACTTCGATAAGCAGGCCTAAACCATCTAGATCTCTGAGGCAATGCATTGATGGCCAATCTCAAGTGGATACAGCTCATGTTGTGAATGTGTTTCAAAAAAAGTAAGATGGCCACCTAGTCACCTAGATTTAAATTCTATATTTAAGCTTCCCTGGATAGAACATAGCGACTTTTCTTTTAACTACTATAAAAAGAATTTTCCTCTGCTGAGTAGTACTCCATTGTTTATATGTACCATATTTTCTTAAACCATTCTTCAGTTGAGGGCTATCTAGGTTGTTTCCAGGTTCCAACTACTACGAGTAATGCTGCTATGAATATAGTTGAGAAAATGTAGTACATATACAGAGTGGAGTACTACTCAGCAGAGAAAAAAAAATGACATCATGAAATTTGCAGACAAATGGATGGAACTAGAAAATATCATCCCGAGTGAAGTAACCCAGACTCATAAAGACAAACATAGAATAGACTCATTCATAAGTGGATATTAGATATAAAACAAAGGATAAACAGACTACAACCCACAACTCCAGAGAAACTAGCTAAAAAGGGAAAATCAAAGAGGGATACATGGATCACCCAGGCAATGGAAAATAGATGAGATCTCCATGAGTAAACTGGGGGTGAGGGCAAAGGAGGGCAGGGGATGGGGGATGAGAACAAAGGGAACAGGATGGTCGAGCTGGAACAAGGATGGAGTGGGAAAGCAATGAAAGAGATACCATGATAGAGGGAAACATCAAGGGGATAGAGAGAAACTGGGTGTGAGGGAAGATCCCAGGAATCCCTAAGGATGACCCCAGCTTAGACTACTAGAAATAGAGGAGAGGGTGCCTGAACTGGTTTACCCCAGTGACCAGATCGTGAATACATTAACTGTCATCATAGAGCTTTTTTCCAGTGACTGATGGAAGCAGATGCAGAGATCCATAGCCAAACACCATGCAGAGCTCCAGGAGTCCAGTCAAAGAGAGAGAAGAGGGATCTATGAGCAAGTGCACCAAGATCTTGATGGGGAAATCTGCAGAGACAACCAAACCAAAGTAGTGAGAACTCATGAAATTTGGATCAACAGCTTTGGAACCTACATGAGACTGGGCTAGGCCCTCTGCATGGAGAGACAGTTGTGTAGCCTGATCTTCTTTGGGGGCCCCCTGGCAGTAGGATCAGAATCCATTTCCTGGTGCATGAGCAGACTTCTTGGAGTTCATTACTTATGATGGGACACTTTGTGCAGCCTTGAGGAAGAGGGAGGGGCTTGGACTTGTCTCTACTAGATATGCCTCCCCATGGGAAGCCTTCCTTTCTTGTAGGGAGGAATGGGGATAGGTTGTGAGGGGAGCCTGGGGGAGCAGATGGAAGAAACAGGGGGATCTTTGATTGGTGTGTAAAATGAATGGAAAATTTTTCTTAATAAAAAAAAGAATGTTCCTTTATTCCCAGGATAAGATCCTTGCTCTGGGAGGCCACCCGATGCCACAGGACCATTTGAAGTGCCTCTTCCTCTGCTACCTGTAACTGTGGCTGGCCAACTCCTTCACTTCATTTTTTTCAATAACATCACAAGTAGCAGTTATTCTACCAAATAACCAAGCTGAGGTAAGTGTTTCCATCATCACAGCAGTTCTTGTAAACTGTCACATCAACAACAGGATTTTCTAATCTAATGACTTGATCTAAACAGAAAATGAATTTGCATAAAACAAGAGTCCATTCTGACTTCCTATTACCATTGATTCCTATTCTAGTTCCACAGAATAATCTTCTTTTTTTTTCTAAAACCATTTGATGAATAACAATGAAATTTGAAATTATCTATGAATGTGTTCTTTTTTCCAACTGGCCTTTCAAAACAGAGACATCATTAAAAAATAATTCCCAGGGGCTGAATTATGGCTCAGTGGTTAAGAGCATTGACTACTCTTCCAGAGGACTGAGTTTCACCTCCATCACCCACATGGTGACTCATAAACAACTTTAATTCCAGTTTCAGGGAATCTAATACTCTCTTCTGGCTTCTGAGGTGCCAGACACAGATATGATTAACAGAAATACATGCTGATAAATCACTCACCCACACTAAATAAATATATGAGTAAAATAATTCCCTAATTTCCCAGCTTCAATGCCGCCACACCTTTTGTGTACACGAGAAAAGTCCAAAGCATCCGCTCACTCACTTATCAACCCATCATCATCTTTCTACTGTCCTGGTATCAGAGCTGTTGAAATAGGGCTAAGGGAGGAGAAAGATGAATGGTGAGCCCAGAGGAGAGGCAGAGACAAAGCCACAGCAGCCCCAGTGTTCTATATGTGTACAGGATGTATAATGAACCTCAGATGATGAAAAACTAGATTTTATTTGATTATATGTTAAAATAAGGTTTATCAGATTCATGAACTGGCTCCTTCTATTCGAAGGACATGTTACAGGAAATTTTCTGGCTGGTAGAGGTTGTGGAAGAAATGTGGAATTCAGAGGAATTGATATATAGACTTTACCTATTGTCATTCACAAAGCTCTGTCTATATAAGATTTATAATTCATGTCCTGTTCTGTCCCATCTTTATTTCAAATGTGCTTTGTTATTTATATGATATTTAATGGGTGCATTGCTTTCCTGGGAAGGAAAACAAGCAGGAAACAAATTCAGACTACAGAAGCTGTACCCAAGCACAGCCTCCTAATGCAGCTGTGCAGCTCATCTGTCCCCAAGAGGAAATTCTAATAATGTTATCATTTGATTCCCATTTCAGGCACTTTGCATTTTTATGTATGCTAAAGAATTCAGCCAGTCATCCAACTGGCATAAGCAAAAGCGCACTTCCCTTAGAACACAGGTGTACAAGCAAACAAATCCTTCCCAAACTTGAAATTGATCCTTCAGTACTGCAAATTTCTCAGCAGTGTGCTGAACTGGCAAGAAGAGACAGAAGAGCCCATCTGTTAGGTAGAAGAAACAGATGCTGATCACCTGTTCTCACCTTAAAGCAGATGGGAGTATGGCAAACATGTTACACTGAATGGTCTTTTCTCGGTTATACCCCAAAGCAAGGAAGCTAGGAGCAAAATATTAAAGTCTGTTAGCATTAAAAAAACTGCAAAGTGCTGGATAGCTCCCATTGTTGATGGACACAACCCCATGTTAGACATCCGTATAGGAGGACAGTGAATTGTAAACAGACCTCTCCCCATCCTGTGTGTGTGTGTGTGTGTGTGTGTGTGTGTGTGTGTGTGTGTGTGTGTGTGAATCTATGTATGTGCCTGTGTACTTAAATAATGGGGAGGCAGACGTCAGAAGTCAACATCTGAATGTCTTCTCCAGTAACTCCCCTGCATTATATTTTGAGACAGAGTCTTTAAATGACCATGGAGCTTGCAGATTTTGTCAAGCGTGAGTTCCCAGGATTCAGCTCTGTCTGGCCCTCGGTGCTAGAGTTGCACATTGTTATACTGTCTTTGGCAAAGATGTTTGGGATCCATGCTCAGTTTTCTCCTCATGTGTGGTGGCAAGCACTTTACTCAAGAGCCATTCCTTCAGCTTCTACAGATACTTTTTAAAAGCAAAACATTGCTGAGACTAGACTATAGTAAATTAATGTTAAGTGTTAAGCATGCAAATGGTTGAAGCCAGGTCCTGAGTTTCTTCCTGGATCTTTAAGTCCTATGGTATTGAAAAAAAATAAAATAAAATAAAAGAAAGAAAGAAAGAAAGAGAGAAAGAAAGAACCAACAACAAAAACTCTGTGACCAAGTCTGTGTGTTTCGTTGTTGTTTACTAGTTTTTCAGGCTGTTTGTGGCACAAACTAAATCCTCATATTCAAATATTAAATCATTAGTGTCTCAAACCCACGTTTCCTCAGTATCAAAACCTGAAGCTGTTTGGGGGTATGGCAAACACAGTTTCATTTATCCTGATTAGATATTTTTTATATCAAGGACACTTAACCTAAGGTGCTTTTACAGCAGTTCTGTCTCTTGAACTGTGAATCTTAAAAGATGAGGCCTATAAGATAGCTCAGTAGTAAACAGGTTTGTTGCCAAGCCTGACAACTTGAGTTTGATCCCTGAAGCCCACATGGTGGATTTGAGTCCTGAAAGTTGTCGTCTGACTCTGCATATGCATCCTAGTGCATGCCTTGCATACATGAATGAATGCACAGGTACCTACACACACACATAGATAGATAGATAGATAGATAGATAGATAGATAGATAGATAGATAGATAAATAGATAGATGATAAAAAAAATATGTAAGGCCGGGTGTTGGTGGCGCACGCCTTTAATCCCAGCACTCTGGAGGCAGAGCCAGGCAGATCTCTGTGAGTTCGAGGCCAGTCTGGGCTACCAAGTGAGCTCCAGGAAAGGCACAAAGCTACGCAGAGAAACTCTGTCTCGAAAAATCAAAAAAAAAAAAAAAGATGTAAAAAAATACTTGTTTAAAGGTAAACAGTCAATTTGGTAAATATAAGATACAACACCCATTTTCCACCAAAGCTAAGAAACACTGAGCTGTCCCAGGAATCAATGTGGCCACCTTGCTTGTGTCTCGGGTATTGATGGCTCATGGTGGAAGTCCACAAGCACAGCACTTCAGCTTGTACATTTTGCAGACTTCCCTTTTACTCCTGACTGTTCTGGATTTCTCAAGAAATTCTTTTTTCTTTGTATCTATTTTTTTTTATTTTTGAGATTTCAATACTATGCTATACTATACTATACTATAATATAACATAATTACAATACTACTCTCTTCCCTTTATCCCTCCAAATATTCCCTTTTACTATTCTGTGCTCTCCTTCAAACTCATGACCTCTTGTGTTACTGTATGCATATACATACATATTCCTAAATATAATCTGCTCAGTCCACATGGACTGTTATGAGACCCCAGACCCACCTGATGATTCTCAAAAACTAAGGCCTCTAATGGGCTTTGTGGTGATAAATTTAAAAGATCCAAGTCTTTAATCAACATTCTTCTATAATCCCTCAACTAAAAGCTGCACATGTACAACACTGCATGAAATCTGGCATGTGTTAGCCCTCAAAGGGGTCTTGAAAGCTGAATTACAATATTTGTTCTTACAATGTAGCCATATTAAATCTTACGTTGACAATTACCCAACTTTTATCATTTTAAAGTCTCTTTACTGCCTACATTTCTAACTTTTGTTGCCAGAGGAATGAAAATGACTGCCAAGTCCAGTTTAACCTAACCCCACAACAGTCAGTCAATACACCATAACCATTTCATATCTGTGTATTGATAAGAATCTACTGCTTTCTCTTTTACTTCCTACTTGATGTGGAGATAACAAATATTTTAAAGTAAATTTTGGGTTAAGCAGTATTTTCAGGGTAAATAGAAATTGTTTCTTTTACTGGCAATGTACATGAAAGTAGATTCTGCTGCATTTGAAAGCCTGTCAGCTTTATTTTGTACCAGTATTCAGGATCCTCTGCTTTTTGACCAATATTATATAAAGTTCCTCTGGGAAGATAATGTGCATGATTGCAGACTTGCCTTGTTAAAATCCATGGCTCTTTATGCAGTCATGTTTTTACCTATGAATTATGCATGAAAGGGGATCTCATTACGTTTCATTTTCTTTACAGCTGCATGGTCTCCTCTAGACATACTCGGCTCCCATCAACTGGCTCCCCTCACATTGCAGTGTGGCTCTATCCAGATGCCTTCATAGCATTTTAGACAAAATGGGCGTGTTTAACTTGTCACTTCATGCCTGCTATAAATTATTCACTGGAGCTTTGCACAGATTTGTGAGATAAACCACCTCGTCTCAGAGAAACTTCACAGCTGTGTATGGGAATCTGACAGAGACCTCGAAGGCCTTTTTCCAGCAGCAGAGAAAATGGTCATCACTCTGAGGTTCAGCCTCATTTTCATGCTTAAAAACTCCTCTCTTTTTTAACTGAAATTAACTATCAGCAGTTGCCACTGGGTATGCCTGGGTGTGTTGGTATTTTTCTTAGAACTAAAGGTCAAGGAACAAAGCCTAGTTCTTTTTTTTTAATTTTTGTTTGGTTTTGTGGGTTTCTCTCTTTCAAATGAAGCCATTGGTCTTCCATACCTGACAAGATGAATTAGATGTGGAGAAAAGATCACAGAATTTAATCAGCACAGTCATTCAATGCATGTGGTCAGAAACAATCATTCAAAGGAGCCTATGGAAAAGTAGGTTAGCAGGTCTGCATGGGTGTGAGAGCATCTGCATTATGGGATTCTCAAGCCTGCCTCTAATCTCCAATTCCAAATGTTGCCTTTCAAGAAAACGTAATTAGAAATGTGGTTAATTTTACATGTAGTAATCCATGTCATTCATTAAAATGAAGTTATTGATTGGAGGAGTAAAACAAAACGGCAAGAGCAATAACCCCCATAAGAATGAAAAAAATATAAAAAATTATAATTAACAAATTGGGTTCACAATTCTCACCTTAATTGTATTATTTAAATCAATGAAGATAATCTGGATAAATGAGAATAACTTTCCATGAATATAGCATACACTGGAGTTTGCTTCTAAACAGTAAGAAGATTTGTTCATGTTTCCTATACTCTTATAAGGATGTGGCCCTGATGACAACTGAAATAGAAACTTCATACCTCAGTTGGTATATGTCTTTTCTAAGAACTGAACATGAAACCCGAGAAAGCTGGTTGCCCTGACTGAGGACTGACAGTAAGGCTTATGCTTCTCACAATAGGATCTTGACACCCCTTCTGAGTGGATATTTGTGATATGTGTGTTTGTTATATGAATTTTCATTTTTGAAATGAGATCTCTTGTTCTCATACTCCAATCTCTTGCTAACACGTGTGCTGTGCAAACACTAAAGATATTATGCACACTTATGAACATAAAATACGTTTAGAAAGTTACATAGCATGTATGCATGGCAAGAGTCCCCACACTCTCTGATTAGGTGTATTGCCAAGTGACTGTGATATGACTTATGATGAGTATAGGAAAAATATCAAAATATTTAGGTCCAATTACCATTAATAAGTGTAAAGTTATGTGAAATTAGAGGTTTTTCCAAGTATTTTTCTGACTCCAATGAATCTTCATAGAGATCATTGAATCTTAATATAGAGCACTGGTTTTCCATGTTGAAGGGAAACATTTATCTAGACTTCACTCCTGCTTCACATGGTCACAGTCAAGACATAAACAGAGATCTAATGAATCAAATCCGCTGTTTTTAATGCAAGTATGAAGGAAGGAGTTGGTATTTCAAGTTCATTGAAGTGTAATTTGAAAGCTCACCATTTGGCAAGGTGAAGAGGTTGCTTTTTGAAAAATGTGATTTTATTATTGGCTAGATAAGTGGATGACATGTTGTCATGAGCATCTCTGTAGTAAGTTATATATTTACAGGAAATATGACTACAGCTAAATATCAGTATAGGTGGGGAGGGGGATTTGGTGTTTGTTTTTGTTTTGTTTTGTTTTGTTTTACAGTTTCTTAACAATAATCAATTGATTAAAAGTGATTTTTTTTAAAAAACCTGGATTAAGTTCTAGGAAATATATTCAGTTGAATGATCTAAAAAGATGGGGATATAGCTCTGTATTATTTTGATTAGGAGATGGCATCAACATGTTTAGTAGTAAATATTCTCTGTAGTATACATTGAAATTTCTGTAAATTATCTTTACATTTTCCTACTTTGAGTGTCATTAAAGTAATCAGGATAACCTAGTTGAAATAAAATGTTATATTCCCTTGATTTTATCAAACTGTGAATACACAAGAGAGGTACTGCTTTTTTCAGAAAGCAAGTGCATCAAAACCTGTTAGTATGAAGCATGGGAAATTCACAGCTATGTGGCTTAATTACCCTTCTCTGCTGTTGTACACCAAACTCCTTCCACATGTGAAGTGTAATTTAAAAGCTCATCATTTGGCAAAATGGTCACCATTTGAAAAATGCTTTCTTATTATTGACTGGATAAATGGATGACCTGTTGTTTATGAGCAGCTCTGTAATATGTTATAGATTCACAGAAAATGTGAATGTAGCTAAATATTAGTATGGGGGTTGGGAAGAAGTTAGTTTTCATGTCCTGAGAGGAAAATACCAATAATACACTTCGCCATGAAAGCCAGATGGAAGTTTAGTTGAGTAACTGTGAAGTAGTGATTTAATATCAAAAGTTCTACACAAAGGAGTCAAAGAGGCACAGGCTTTTCACATCTACCGGTCATGCAATAGTGCACACCACTGAGTCCAAGGAGATTCACCACTGTACAAGAGGAGCTCCTCAAATCACTCTAGTAACATTTATTTCAAATATATGTTGATTAGAAAAGTTTATCAGCAAGATAGTCTTCTTTACCTGTTCATTAATACTATTTTCCTGTCACAATTTTATTTATGAGTATCTATTCTGGCTTTATTAAGACATATTCAAAATCCATGGCTTGAAGAGAAAAAGGATAAAAACCAACGTCCTACCTACAAATTTAGCTTGAAATAGAACTGATTAATTAAATAAGTGATCTACAACTAATTACGAGGTACAGTAGAAGAGCAATAAGGTCAAGGAAAGGTCCATAAGGCTTCTACTCCGTGCTTCGTTTGGGTAAAATATGAGGTGCCAGTACTCTCATCTTGATTAATTTCAAAATTCCTCTTTCACTTATCCCTGCGTCTCACCCTCTTTTCTAATCACATTGACATGTGAACTTTTTGTCCCTGCCAAGTGAGTTATTTGCAATGACAATATTAATATATCTGAGCAGAATCGAACCATGCTGCTTTCAGGAAAAAAGGATAGAGTTACAGGGCCAGATGCCATTATATCAAGAAAGAACCACATGTATGTGAGGTGAGAAAAGCCTACCTAGATTCAAGAAGACTAAACCTGATTCAGAGTCATAACAGAAGAGACATCATGGATTTAACTATGTTATTTAAACACAGCAAAAAGATTTCCCATTATATTAATTTGTATATATTACAGAATTTTACTTAAAACATAATTATGAAGAAATAGAGATTATTTAACAAACAGCTGGAACCTAAAGGAAATTTTAAAAGAAGTTTCCAAGTTATGGGTAATATCTAACACAGGAAATATTAAATAAAATAGGAAACCTGCAGCTTGGCTATTCTAAAAATCCACAAAAGACTAAGACAAATAAAATTGCCTTTAGTTATAGGAGAGAGATCATATTGAATGTCAGAGCATATTTCTCCTTTCTCTGAACACTAACAGCCCATATTGGTTGAAATGAGGTCTTGAGAATAGTTTAACTATGATTGTATGATTCCTGAATTGTGTTATTAAAATCCTGTTTTCCACATTGTTTTATATTTTTGAATTTTCTTTTTATTTTATTCTTGATACAGTAATTAATAGACTTGTTACAAGATATGTTTATGTACACACAGACCTCCAAAACAATCTACTTTAAACTTTTTTGATGGTCTGGATCTTCATATCTCATACCCTAAGACATTAGAGAAGTACAAGGAGCTTGAATGATCTCAGCTTGTCATGTTTAGACACAGAAAGGGACTCCATGATCTTCCTGATGCCCTGAGTGTTGTTTATAATATATAAGGCACCATTACTGGACCCTATAATAGCCTCTAAAAGAATAAAAATTGAGGGTTAAAAGTGTAATGAAATGCAAATGAAACTGTCCTGCAAACAGACTGCATATTTTATTTCTTCCATGTGGAATTGAGGACAAAGAAAGTGTTCATATTAAACAGCATCAAAACTATTCATAGTTTTAAAATAATTGTGAAAATCATTCTTGCTAAAATTATGCCCACTGCACTTAAAATGAATGATACTCAATATTTTGGAAAACTAATGTGATCATATCAATTTTACATTATGAAGTGTTCTTAGTAATTCCTGTACTTTGTTTATTTGCTCTATTTCCTTAGCTTAGTAAAAAACATGGAGGAAGCTTAAGTCTGTGTCACATGCTTCGATACATCGAACTACAAATCAAATGTAATTAAGGTTCAAAATTTATAATGAACATTCTTCCTTAAGAGAGATATCCTCTATTTCTATACCACAACCATTTCTCACTTTGATGAGGAAGAAGTAAAACACATTTTTGAAAAGATAAGGATTTATGAAGTTCTTCTGAGTCTTATTACATTTCAGATAGATGCTGTCTCAAATAGCTGTTTTCAAACAATGTTTGTTTTGTGCTACACTTCATTAAGTAAAAGAAAATAATCTATTCTAAATATTATTGGACTTACATAGCTACAATTCTGCTGTCCCCATACATTCTGTGTAAATTCTTGGACAAGTCACTCACTCAATCTGTTTGTGCTATGATTTTACTCAGTTGTAAACGAAACTGTTCAATTAGAACCTTAAAGTCTTTGTCAATTACTTAACGTGCATGAGCTCTATAATTGGAAGCCCTGTTTTTTCATTCAAGTCAGGTGCTTTATTATAACATATTTCCTTTCTTTCAGTTTGCACTAAAGGTAAATGTAAGTTAAATAATTAACTTTTTCTGAACACCATAAATCACCAGTGAATGTTACTGTTATCAGCCTCAGCAGGTAGGAGGCCACAAAGGCATATTATGAGCAGAGAGGAAATAAGGAGGGCGAGTCTATGTTGTTTAATCTGTTCTTTCCTTTTCTAAATCTCAATACTTAAATTTCCCCTTCTGTCAAGAAATTTTTTGAATAAATATCAAGAAAACAATAATCAGTTGTAATCATTTAGATTATATACCAGGAGTCTACAGTACTATTGGAACTGTGCTTTATGAGAACTCTCTCATAATATATATTTCAACTAAATATATATTTAAATGTGTATTTAATATAAATCCTTCAATTAAACTCTTAAATAATCTTTGGAAAGACGCTGACCTAGCATGTGGGTAATAGAAATAGATACAAGTTAAAGATATAAAATATGTTCACAAGGCTCCAACCACAGCTTCCTGGGCTTCTGTATTATTATGTTTATGTGCTAAATGATTACTCATCAGTATATTTAAAAATAAAATTTCTACAAAGTTATGTGAAATATTACTTCAAAGTAAAAACACATACTGAAAATACATAAAAAATTAATTTTTTTACTTTTATTTTTTAATTAAAATTTTTCATTCATTTTTACATACCAAAGATTTCTTCTTCCCTCCTCCCACCCCTCCACCATCCCCCTACCAACCCACCCCCCATTCCCTCCTATAAGAAGGTAAGGCCTCCCATGGGGAGGTACATTTAGTAGAGGCAGATCCAAGCCCCTCCTGCTGCCTCGAGGCTGTGTGAGGTGTTCCATCATAGGTAGTGGGCTCCAAAAAGACTGCTCATGCACCAAGGATGGATTCTGATCCTACTGCCAGGGGGCCCATTAAGCAGATCAAACTACACAACTGTCTTGTCATGTAGAGGGCCTAGTCCAGTTCCGTGAAGGCTCTACAATTGTTGATCTAAATTTCATGATTTCCCACTAGTTTGGTTTGGTTGTCTCTGTAGGTTTCCCCATCATGATGTTGATGCCTTTGCTCATACAATCTCTCTTCTCTCTCTTTGTCTGGTCTCCTGGAGCTCGGCCTGTTGTTTGTCTATGGATCTCTGCATCTGCTTCCATCAGTTACTGGAGAAAAGCTCTATGATGACAGGTAAGGTATTCACCAATCTGATTATTGGGGTAAGCCAGTTCAGGCACGCTCTCCACTATTTCTAGTAGTCTAAGCTGGGGTCATCCTTGGGGATTCCCGGGAACTTCCCTAGCACCTGATTTCTCCCTATCCCCATGTCTCCCTCTACCATGGTATCTCCCATGGCATCTCCCCATCCCAGGGCAATCCATGAATCCCTCTTTGGGTCCTTCATTTCTCTGTAAATATGGGGAAAGCAGGCTAATATCCTTGCCATAAGTCTGTGTACTTTGCTTTCTTGAACTTTCCACTGCCAACCAAGCTAGTTCAGCACTTCTACAATTGTTCTCCTAAGCAAGTGAGAGTAAGGACATAGATAGAATATAAGCAGGTGCCTTGTCATTGTGTGTCAATGTGGCCTCTAGTCTATTTCCATCTGAAACCTCACTGATGCCACTTTAAGTGAGCCCCTAAAAGAATCACCCCTTAGATGCTTATTACAGCATCTAGGTCCTCACTCACCTACTCCACTAAACAGTTCCATCGTTGTCCTATAAACAAACTATGAAAGTTTTGTTAAAAGAACTATGGTAAGGCTACTCACAACTTGAACCCCAGCACTCAGAAGAAAGCTGGAAGGAAGGAGTCAGTGCTACAAAATGACAGTGTCTTGCAAAAATGAGTGACCATCAATGTGAACATTGCAACTTGGAGGAATCTGTGCATAAAACACATTATTTTACTGTCATCATAGAACCCTTATTCAGGGACTGATCGAAGCAGATACAGAGATCCATGGCCCCGTCCCAGGCGGAGCTCCAGGAGTCAAATCGATGAGAAAGAGGAGGGATTCCATGAGCAAGGAATAGTGAGACCATGATTGGAAAAAGTACAGAGACAACTAGTCAAACTAGTGGAAACACCTGAACTGTGGACCAATAGCTGAGGAACCCCCATGGTACTAGACTAGGCTCTCTGGGTAAGTGAGACAGTTGTTTAGCTTGAACTATATAGGAGGCCATCAGGCAGTGTGATCAGGACCTGTCTCTAGTGCATGAGCCAGCTTTTTGGAACCTAGGGCCTATGATGAGACACTTTGTACAGCCTTGGTGCAGGGAGGAGGGGCGTGGACCTGACTCAACTGAATGTACCAGGATCTGCTGACTCCCCATGGGAGACCTTGCCTTGGAGGAGGTGGGAGTAGGGGGTGGTTTGGAGGGAAAGGCTGGGGGGCAGGAGGATGGAGGACAGGGAATTCTGTGGTTGGTGTGTAAAATGAATAGAAAATCTCTTAATAAAATTTAAAAAAATAAAAAAAGGTTTGTGCTTATTTGTTTGTTTACTTCTAAAAAAGAAAATTAATACAAGACAATGGATAGTGTGCTGGTTAGTTTTTTGTTGACTTGATATAGGCTATAGTTATCTGGGAAGAAGGAACCACAATTCCTTGAGAACATGCTTCCTTCAGATTGGCCTGTAGGTAAGCAAGTAGGGAATTTTCTCCATTAACAATTCATGTAGGAGGTCCAGCCCATTTTGGGCATTGCTACCCTTGGTTATGCACAGTACAAAACAAAAGCAAACTGGGAGTTGAGCATGATGGCACATGCCTTTAAATCCACTACTCAGGCAGCAGAGGCTCAGTGTATTCAAGACTAGCATGGTCTGCCTAATGGGTTCCAGGTCATTCAGGGCTACATAGTGAGACCTTGTCTCAAAACAACCAATTAAACAAAAGATGACAATAACAAAAATCAAGCAGGACAAGTCATGGGTATTAAGTAGTTTTCATCCAGGATTCTACTATAGTTCCTAACTCAAGGTTTCTGACTTGCTTGATTTTGGCCTTGGGGTTCCTCAGTATTAGGCTATGATCAGGACACATATACCAAATAAACTTTCTCTACCTCAGGTTGTTTTTGGTTGTCTTTATTACAGCAATAGAAAGAAACCAGGACAGGCAGAAGGATACACACCAAGTAAGCTCCTCATCATTCAGGCTGCATGTCTCTTTTATGTTCTTGGGATAAACACATTGAAATAGATCTCAAGCACCTACTGCCAGTTCCTACATTTCTTTTCTTTGTATTTTTATTTATGTTTATGTATGTGTCTTTCTGTGCATGTCACATCTGTGTGGGTAGCTTTGGAGGCCAGAAGAAGATATCTCCAGGAAGTAGAGTTACAGGCAGTTATAGGCTGTCAGGTGGGTTCTGAGGACTGAAATTAGGTCCTCTGGGAGGGCAGGAAGAGATCTTAACCACTGACCTATCAATCCAGCCCCAATTCCTCTGTTTCTTAAAACATTATTTTTATGAAATTTGCATTGTATCTTAATTTATATGCATTGATTTAGTGCTAATGAGGTAAAGAAGGGCATTATAAAGTCTCAGGTGTTCTATAGACTGTAAATCTAACATACAATTATCTAGATTTTTTTTACAGTTCGAGCTTCCCTTCATAATTTAGATAATGATGTATGTACATCTTACAAAAGGAATGTGGAAGAGACTCTGCCAGGACAACTTCCCAAAGGCAAGTAAGTTCTCCACATAGTAAGTGAATCAAAACAATTGCTCATTTCTGGCATGTGTTTCTATGTTATTTATTATTTGATTACTACAAAAATACCTATAATCAACAATATATAAAAAACTCTGGCTCAGAGCTTGGTAAATTCTACTCTATGATCAATTGACGACACTGATACATATTATGGGTAAATGGAGGTTGGAGGAAAACATCTCAACTCATGAGCTGCAAAAAGAGAAAGTATGCAGTTATGATCCCATTATCTTCTTTGAGGCAAGTCCCCATCAAAAGAACCTTATGACTATATCCTATTTTTAAACAGTAGCACTATCTCTTAATAAGGCTTTCTAGATGATCAAGTTCACTGGCTAGTTTTATGCCAACTTAACAAAAGGTAGAGTCCTTTGGGAAGAAATACTCTCAACTGAGAAAATGCCCCATAAGATTGACCTGTAGGCAAGCCTGTACTGGATTTTTTAAATTAGTGAAAATGTGGGACTGCCTAACTCATTAAGAGCAATGCCACCCCTGGGATGGTAATACTGTTGCTACAAGCCAGTAAGCATCACTTCCTCCTGGCCTCTGCATTAGTTTCTGCTTCCAGGTTCCTACTTGAGTTCCTCACCTGACATCCCTGGATATTTGAATAAAAATTAATATTAAAATAATATTTAAAATGGAAAAACATATTTTCCAGGTTTCTATTGGTCATCGTGTTTTATCACAGTAGTAGAAAACCTAAGAAACCAAGCCATGAACACATGGATCTTTGGAGAATACTCAACAGAGAACTTTAGCAGATAAGATCATAAATATTCCACACATGATAAAGAATGGGTATAGGAAAGATTTTAAAACTTCTCATCACTGGAATTCATTGATCTCAGGTATTTGAGATAATAATCTCAAATTTTTACATAACCTGTAGATATTCTTATTACCATTCACATCTTCTATTCCTTTCATTAAACTGTTAGAACTTCACATTGCTGCTTAGAAAAAAAGCCAATCCCAGAAGCATGTGGGTCACCCAAGCTTCTGTACAAAACAGTGGGATTATATGACACCTATATGGAAGGATGCCTAGAATCACATGGGCCAGCTAACTTTCTGTACCCAACAATGGGATAATAAGACACTCTGCATTAAGCAGAAGAGAAGACAAAGCCTGACACTTGAGGTTGTTCTCTGGCTTAAACATGTGACCTGTGGCTCACATATACCCATTCACAGACACACAGGAACATACTACACACACACACACACACACACACACACACACACACACACACTCACACACACACATTCACATTCATACTTAGAAAGGAATTCACAGAGCAATTTTTTATTCATGTTTTTATGGTGGTGATGGTGGTAGTAAATGTGCTTCCTCACCACCCACAAGGAAGCAGAGAATGTACCTGAATATTTGATGTACATCAACAGGTGTTAATAATAAATATCTGTTTCTGATTCATGAACAAACACAAACTTTTAAAAATATTTTTTGAAATCTTTTCCAGCTATAATGCTTAACAGAAGAGAATGGGCAATGTTGGCAGCCTCCTCTACAGGTATACTAAATTCCTTGGTTACAAGAGACCATACAAATGGCTGTCACATTCCATCCAGGTTGTACAAGCATAGTCTATGGTGACAAAATCAGTCAATGGAAGATTTTTCAGAATGTATTGTGTTGTTTAAACTTTGGCACAATGGCTTTGCCTTAATGTATTGCTTTTTCCAGCCAGTAATTGTGACTCTGAAGTTACTGGCCTGCTTCTCTGGCAGCGTCCTCTACTCAGGCCTTAGCCTGGTGGGAATTCTGCTCCTGCAGGCACTGGCTCTACCACTGTCACTAAAGGTAGATTTAATCAAATCTCTCTCATTCTATTTAGCTCAGAGAGGCTGAGTGGCACCTAGCTCACCTTCTCTCCTTGCTGGTGTCTCCCAAACAGAGCATCCTTCTGCTCCACCAAACAAGAAAATGCCTACCTTCTCCAAATCCCTCCCTACTACTTTTGGTGCATCCCTTTATCTCTTCCAGATGCCCTCTATGATTGCTTTCTGTTAACTAGTTGCTAACTCCTGACCCAAGGTTAATTTTATTAATTAATGCAAATGCAAACTCAGGTTTCATAATGTGATCAACATATTTGACATAGTATATACTGATGTATGATATGTTAAATTTACAAAATTTTCAAGGTAATGGCATGATGTTTAGAATATATGAGTCTAGGAGTCAGGAAAAAGAAATAGTGGTATGCTCATTTAAATGATATTGAGAGGAAGATTAGAAATGAGTTTGCTGAGATGCCACAAGGTATAACTTTATAATACATTGTAAAGGGATAAGTAAATAACAAAGAAAACGTATTATAAAAATTGCATAAAACAAATGAGGTGAGTTACAACATCCACTAACTAACTGGGTTAGCAGAGAATATTAAGTGTGTTCACAAACTGTGAGAGTTTGGACCTCCTATTTAGCCGAAGCATGTGGTCTGAACCTTTATAAAGCTTTTAAATAAGCTGCAAAAGACTGATATCTAAGGAAAATCAAAGTGTTTAAAATATTCAACCAGGCTGCTTGAAGATTTTATGTTTAAAATTAACTACTATTTATTTTATCAGTTGAAAACTAATCAAATGATAGAATGTTATATAGGCTTAATAATATCTCATTTTCAAAAAGTACCCTGTTGTTTATAATTAAAATCTAACTAATATATTCATTGAATTGAACACCTGAAGAGAAAGTTTCATTAAGCTGATATATGGTTTAGACCTTTTTTTCCAGACAAGAGTCAGAAAATCTAACAATAGTGTAGAGCTTCAAAGAAAAGAAAACAGTAAAAAAAAAATTACAAGACAATGTAAATTTAGTAGAATATTAGGTCTCTCTCTCTCTCTCTTTCTCTCTCTCTCTCTCTTCCTCTCTCTCTCTCTCTCACACACACACACACACACACAAAGTATCTAGGAAAAGAAATTTGAAACAACTTCAAATTTTTTGTTAAGAATCTTGATGTTTATACTATATGATAAAATACATGATTTCATATAGACAGGAATAGTAATTGTATGTAAACTTATATTTTCTCCAAATACAGGGTGTGTCACTCTCCCATTTTTCAGTATATTGCAAAACCATAGCACCTAACACTCAATTGATAACTCAACCAAATTTTCCTTCTCAGAACATTTTCCTTATTTGCCTCTGGTGGTCCCATTCTCTTTGATATCCTGTTGCATTAATGACCTAAGGATATACTAAAATACCCCAGGCTAAGTTGAAGAAATGCCCTTTTTATAGCCTATAGACTGGCACCCTTAGATCAAGGCAGCAGATACTTACAGAGTGCTCTCCTGCCCTACAGGTCACCTGTGAACTTACTGTGACTTCTGCTTATAGATAGGAAGCTCTGATGCCTCCTCTTCCGCTAAGGATACAAACTCTAGTGGATGAAGGTCCTCTCTTTGTGGTTTCATATAACTTTTATCCTTTACCTCATATCATGTCTCCAGATTCCATCACATTGGAATTGTGACTTCACCATATGAACTTGGGGATATACTTTACTCCATAGCTATGACATAAACTTGTATCTGTTATTTTCCACCTTTTATTTTGTCTCTTTGGTCAGTAACAGCTAATCTTCAAGTCTTCTCCCCATTACAACTATGTGTAATTATCTACCATCCTGCACTAGGGTACAGAGTGAAAAGCAAAATACAATACAATGATGGAAACCAATCCCCAATAATAAGTTGGAAATAACAATGTGATTTCTTCCTTTGATATTCCTCCTGGGTCAAAGATCCTTTACCTGAGCAACATTTCCAACATGAGAAGCATCCTAGATACAAACCATGTGATGCAGAACAGAGCTAGTAACCAGAAGTCAAGAAATTCAAATGTGGGAGTAAATCTCCTGCCTGTGGAACACCCAAGGCACTGGAAATACTGATTATGAAGTATGACTTTAAATTTATTCAAGATATTGAGCCAGAAATATTGGACTAGGCTACATTTAGTTTCCTGACCTGTAGAAATTATAGTAGAGAATATAAACTCATTGATCAAACTTGTAGGGAGGTAATCTTGTGCCAGGCTCTAGGATTTTTATGTACTATACCACATCTTCTAAGAGAAGCATTGTCACACAGGAAGTAATTTCTGAATGTGACTCTAGTAGTACAAGAAATAAAACAAACCACCGACAACCTGGATCTCATGAAACTGAACAACTTCTGTACAGCAAAGGAAATTGTCAACCGAGTGTAGAGGAAGCCCAGTGTGTGGGAAAACATCTTTGCTGTCTATTCATGCAAGAATAGATTAATTAATTAATGTAGAAGATTAATGTCTATAATAAACAAAGAACTCCAGATACCAAGAAAAAACAAATTTAAAAATTAATATATAGCTGAACAGATAATTCTCAAAATAAAAAAAATCCTTAAAAAGACCTTAAAATCTTAAGCTAGAACTGATCACTTTCCAAATAAAAAATGAAATGGTTTAAAATTCTATATTGCAATTAAAATTTAAAACTTAGTATCGTACATAAAAATAAAAGTTAAAAGAAGACCTTTTCATTTGTTATTTGGAAAGTGATCAGTTCTAGCTTTCCCAACATAGTCTGTTCTTATTTATACCTACTAATAAACTACTCATTGATATGTAATTTACCAAATTAAAATTTAAAAACTATATAAAAATGGAGGGCAAAATAGCAAAAAGAGTGGAGAACACTGCAGTGTAATATTTTATATAGCACACTCTAACTTTGAACACAAAGAAGTTATTTTATATTAGGTAATAAAAAATATACTTTTACAGATTATACTTTTAAAAATCCTTAAAAAATCCATAAAAATTTCAGCATTCTTAGACATCAAGAAAATTCAAATTTAAATTATTTTAACATTCCATCCCACTCCAGTCAGAATGTCCATGATCAGGAATGTCAATGACAGCAATTCTGGGCATGGGTACATGGAAAGTAGAAGCCGTAGACATAGTATTCTTTTATGATATGTGGGTCCCAAATTTAAATATATTGTTTTGCTTTTTAATTTGCAGTTTGCAAAGGCAGGAATCTATAAATCAATTATTGAGGGACCAAGGATTGAAAGACGGAGAGAGAGCAGATATAGCTGAAATTAAAAAGAGAAGATAGATTCAAGTAGGTCATGCAGTGATGGGGATACAGAAAGGGGAAATAGGGGGGGCATTTAACAACAATTAAGTATTTATTTTTATATTTTTATCAGTGCCATTAGAAATTTTTACTTCAGTAGTTATAAGAATGTTCTGTACACTGCATAGCGTATGTAGTGATATTGGTTACTACATTTACCAAGTCTACAAATTCAAAGGCAAATTATCTGCTGGAATGAAAAATAAAGTATAACAACTGCTCTAGATATGTCCTGATTGAGATTAAATTCTCTCTTTCTGTAGCTTTCCAGACAAGTGAATATCATGCCTAGAGAAGCCCCAATTCTTACGATAATACTATTATTATTAAAATGTTTTAATCCTGAAAACAGATTGCTCAACACATAAAAAACATAGATTTAAAGAAAAAAATCTAAGACACAGTGGGACATGCCTTTAAACCCAGCATTCATGAGGCAGACACAGGAGGCTTTCTCTGACATCAGGGTCAGCCTTGTTATATAACAAGTCCCTTTCTAGCCAGGGCTACATATTAAAATCCTGTCTCAAATTAAATAAATAATAAATAAATGAAAAAAATTTTACACGTATTATTGAATTTTAATTAGTTTAAAGTTCTATACTGCAATTAAAATTAAAAGCTTAGTATCATGTAAAAATAAAAGTTAAAAGAAGACCTTTTCATTTGTTATTTGGAAAGTGATCAGTTCTAGCTTTCCCAACATAGTCTGTTCTTATTTATACCTACTAATAAACTACTCATTGATATGTAATTTACCAATTTAAAATTTAAAAACTATATAAAAACGGAGGGCAAAATAGCAAATAAGAGTGGAGAACACTGCAGTATAATGTTACATAGCACACTCTAACTTTGAACTCAAAGATTATTTTATAATAGATAAAAAAAAAAAGTACTTTTATAGGCTTTTGGGCTCCTACTCTTCATACTGCATCACTGTGCCCAGCCTTAACACACGAGGAAATGCTTAGTCTTACAGAAGCTTGCTTTGCCATGTTTTGTTGATAGTCATGGGAGACTGTGGTTGATATATTGTGCACCCCAATAAACTTATCTGGGCGTCAGAGAACAGTACAACCACTATATTAGATATACACTTAGGCAGTGGTAGCACATGCCTTTAATCCTAGCCTTCAGGAGGCAGAGATCAGTCTGGATCTCTGTGAGTTCAAAGCCACACTAGAAACAGCCATGCAAGGTGACACACATCTTTAACCTCAGGAAGTGATGACAGGAAGCAGAAAGGTATATAAGGCATGAGGACCAGGGACTTGAGGTCTTGTTAAGCTTTTAGGCTTTTAGCAGCAGTTCAGCTGAGATGTACTGGGGGAGATCTCAGAGGCTTCCAGTTTGAGGAAATAAGATCAGCTGAGAAGTTGGCCAGGTGAGGTTAGCTGTGGCTTGTTCTGTCTCTCTGATCTTTCAGCATTAACTCAAATATCTGACTCTCTGTTATTTCATTTATAAGACCATTTCAAAGTTCATCTATTGTAACGTGAATTGTTAGAAGGTCTTATTAATAAAATCACATCTGAAGCCAGGTATTGGGGTGAACACTGAAAGATCAGAGAAACAGAACAGGCCACAGCAGCCTCACCTTGCCTATTCCTCAGCTGATCCTGTTTCTTCAGATTGGAAGCCTCTGAGTTCCCATCCATAATAGGTCTCAGCTGAACTGCTGCTAAAGGCCTAAAAGCTTAACCACGCCAAAAGCTTCTAGTTTCTGGTCCTCACACCGAATATACCTTTCTGCTTCCTGCTATCACTTCCTGGGATTAAAGGTGTGAGTCACCATGCGTGGCTGTTTCCAGTATGGCTTTGAACTCACAGAGATCCAGACAGATCTCTGCCTTCTGAAGGCTAGGATTAAAGGTGTGTGTGCCACCATTTTCTGGCCTCTATATCTAGTGGCCATTCTATTCTCTGACCCCACATAAGTTTATTAGGGTGCACAATATTTTGGATAATATCACTATAATCTATAGGAGACCTGACTTTTCCTAAACAGAAATGAAGGGGGAGTGATTTGGGAGGTTGGGACAGAGGAGGGATGGGGGGAAGGACTAGGAGGAGAGGAGGTATTGGTGAAATTATTAAGGCCACTCCACGTAGTTAAAAGGGAGGATTATTTTGTGGGGTAACTTACAAATGAATGGATAGTTTACAGAGTCTGGGAAAGGTGTGGTGCAGTCTGGTGGTGTTCTCTGGAGAACTGTGCTCTGTCTACCTTCAGCATCAAGGGTCCAGGAACCAAGAGAGCTGGTGTATCCAGATCTCGGGTCTTCAGGGTCCTCCCTTGGCCCCGCCTTGTAGGCATAACAGTTACCAAAGCCTCAATGGGGATTGGAACTTCCAGATCAAAGCTGGAATGGCTACCCACTACAAGGAGGGAGGGGAAACTGTAGCCCAGATGTAAAATAAATAAATAAAGTAAATAAATAAATAAATAAATAATTAAATATATATATAATTCTCATGTACTAAATATTAGAAAAATGGAAATCCAGCTTGCCTTTACTTTATAAAACTCTACTCCTTGAGAAATATACCTTTGGTTTGCCTCAGAAAACTTTACATATTGCACTGTAAAGTTTATAAAATTGGTGCAAAACATTGTGATAATGTTACCATACCAGTTTTAAGAGTTCAGTGACTAATGGGGAGCCGATGGGATACATGCAGAACTGTGAAAGCGATCTCACTTAGCCAGCTGTACGCGTAGACTGTAAATCTACATTCAGATCATTTCTGAACTAAGACTATCATCTCAGTTTATCTGTTGAGGTCAACCAGGAAACCCTAGAATATACCTTGATTTTTGCACAAAACAAAATAGGGGGAGGGGTTTCTTCAGCATTTCAGTCCACGAGTAAGAGTATCCTAACAGGCAAAGTGTTCTCTCACTGTCAACATAGAATGAACTGCTGCTGGAGGTCAACTTGGGCTTTAATTTGCATTAGCACTTACATGCATAGTAGTCCAAGTTGTTGACCTCATGACTTTAAAAAGTAACTCTAAAAAAGTAAAATGGCCCTTTTTGGAAGACTAAAGAAAGACATCCAGCCACAGTTGTAAAAAATCTCATCAAAACAATATACCCTTTTATGAATTACGCCTCAATTAAAAAAAAGTAGCCCCAAATAAGAAGCAGCTCTGAAAAAGAAAATATAAGTTAAGATATTTGAAAAAAACAAGGTGAATACAGGTTCAAAATAATTAAGATACATTTTCTTAAGGCTACCTAGAATTAGGCTTTAAAGAATTCTACCATTTCAAGTTTACCACTAGTTACTAGATACCTATTTACAAACAAGATGTTCACTTTTTTTGTTCCTTTATCAAGAGAAAAATCTACCTTCAGACTATGAGGGTGGTGATGGAGAGGGACTAGAAAACAAGATTCAAACAATCCCATGCAAATATTACATTTTTCAAATGGAAGAACTCCAAACTGCACTAGAAGTTCCAATCACTAAGATACTTTCAACTACATGGCACCAAGGTTTAGACATAATATAGGCCTGACAACTAAGTCCTTGTTTTCTAGAAAAAAGGCCTCAAAAGTCCCACTCAATTCCACATAACAATACTTCAAAGATCAATTAGGTTTTCATTTCCTTAATATTTTTGTTTTTGACTTCTAATCTTAAAGACTAAATTAAAACTTAGTTCATTTCCCAGAAGGCATTGCTTCCCTTTGTTCTATGAAAGAGTCCACCAAGACCTCTTCCTCAAAACCATCTAGCCCCCAGCCTCCAGTCTGTGCTTGTGATGCATCTTTCTCAACATCCTGAAAAGGTAATGTAGGTAAAATATGCTCATAAACATTAAAACTAGTTGTTAGAAAGACGTAACTAGCTTTATAATTTAAGTTTTAAAACATAAATACTTGCAGCTTGAAAGGTATATTCTCAAGGTTCTGCTGCTATCAGCAGCGTTGATGGAGGATTTTTTATACATTTGTAATAGATAGAAATAAACCAGAAAAAAAGAAGAAAAAAAAAGTGATGGAGGAAAGGGTGAACACTGTAAGAATACTCAAAAGGGCTGAGAGTTGCAAACACCAAGAATGGCTTTGCATAGTAAATGGAATAGAACAGCTCTGAACTATAGCTTACTTTTCCTGGTTGGGTCTGACAGAATGATTGAATGCTTTTGTACAAAAATCAGAGCCTTAAAAACAAGGATTTGGTGAGATTGTAAAATGGTGTGCCACTTTGGCAAAACAGTTTGGTGGTTGGTCAAAATGCAAAACATTGTTACTCTGTTACTCAACAATTCTACCCTTAGGAATATATCCTCAAACTACTGAAAATGTGCACCTATGAAACATGTACATGAAGGTTTACAGCAGTGTGTTGCTAATAGTAAAAAAGTTAAAACAACTCAAATAGCTATCAAATACTGGAGAGAAATAAAATGTGGCTTATTCATACAATAGAATATTATTAAGACATAAAAATGAATGAGAAACTGACAGATTAAATGACTTTGGTGAACCTTCATAATTTCATTTGTAGATATTTCCATTTCTAATTTATAAATACATTTGGGGTTATAAATTATAAATGTACTGCCTCCTGTCAACATTGTATACTTCTATTTGATGATTTCTGTGTCAAACATTATATGGAAATGTTTCCAAGTATTTTCTGTATTAACTGTGAATGAAAAGAACAAAATAAATTGCCTGTGATGGAAAATAAAAAAAAACTCTACTCCTATTATCTTTAGTAGTTTACATTATGGAATATCATTTTTAGCCTAATAGACATATGGTGCCAAATATATGGTAATACATTAACATTATACAATAATGATACTTCTGATTCTACATTAATAACATGATTGGACTCTATACATAAGTTCTATATATTTTCTTATGTTAAAAGCATTGAGTCATGGGAAAAATAAAATCATTACAAAAGATGTATCTAACAAATAACTATGAAATATTGCATGTATGTTATCTGTAGATTTGTGTATAGAGACAAAAAAGTCTTATCTTTTATTTTTAGGCAGCTTTTGCTTTACAACATCATTAATTAATCAGTAAATAAATTACATCATAATATTTAGCAGGTGTTATGCAATAATTAATACCATCACTTAATACTTATTAACTGGTAAAGAAAAAGCTGTTAAATGGAAGGGAAATTATGAATGAAAGATAAAGTTTGCAGAAAAATTTTATATAGAGGTAAGCATCTTATAGATAAGCATATTCAACAAAGGGACTTCTAGAATCAGGAAACTGTAATGATCCATTCTAAGAGTGTGGCATTTTTAGAACTTGGACATTGGATGAAGCAAGGGAAGGGCCTTAAGAGGGAAAGAAATGATCATGGGTCACAACTAACCACCATTTTTCAGGGAACTTGCTTTGACTTGATTAAAATTTACCAAGTCACAGTTTGTTGTTTTTGTTGAGACAAGTTTTTGCTTTGTTTCTCAGGCTTCCCCAAATAAAGCAATCCTGTAGACTCAGATTCCATATTATAATCTGTATTACCATCTTATCAGGTTTTGACCATGAATAGAATGATAAGAATTGCTGTTTTAATTTTCAATGTTTTAAATTATTTTTATTGCTATTATGATAGTGGACCATGGGACCATAGAAACAGAGAAGTAAAGAATAAATTTACAAGCTTACTATAAATCTACATGTCATACTAGCTCAATTTAGTGTACAGAAAGAAGGACAAAAGAAACGGGCTGGGTTATGGATGTATTCTAGATTTATGTCTCATATGATTGAATGTAGAATGTGATCAAACAGAGGAGTCAAGGTAAACAATGATAGAGTATCTGGAAGCAACTAAATACGTACAATTGTAGGGACGCAGATTGAAGAATGAAAATTATTACTTATTTTAATTTAAAATATCTTTAGACCTTCAGGTTGAGACATCAAAGAAGCAGTTGCATACATGAATTTATATTGCAAAAGGTAAGTCTAAACTAGATACAAAAAGTAGTAAATCACTAACACACATGGCACTAAAATCATATGCAAATTTAAACTATATTGAAATTCCTTTTCACTCAAGTCAGAATGGCTATCATTAGGAAAAAAAAAACAACAAATGCTATTAAGGGTATAGAAAATAAAGATGACTTTTACACTTCTATTGAGAATATAAATCAGCCTGTCTACCATGGAAATCAGGAAGAATTTTGTTAAGAAGCTGAAAATAGAACTACCACATAATTGAACAATATCACTCCTTTGTATAAACCCAAAGGAATCTCAGTCAGCATGCCACAATGATGTATTCACAGCCAAGGTCATTGTTCTTCAACATGCAATAGTCAAACTGTAATCAGCTAAGATGCCATCAACAATGAATAGATATGGAAATGTGAAAATGTGAGGGTTTTTCCCCCTTTTTTCATACAAGCACATGTGGGGTATTTTTCAGGCAAGAATATTAATTTTTTGAAATTTTTAGGTGTAGCTTGAGTTTTTCTGCCTTTCCCACAGTCAGGACAAATCTCTGCCACCCGCCAGTCCCACAGCCGCTCAGACCCAACCAAGTAAACACAGAGACTTATTTTGCTTTCAAACTGTATGGCCGTGGCAGGCTTCTTGCTAACTGTTCCTTTATCTTAAATTAATCCATTTCTACAAATCTATACCTCGCCACGTGGCTGGTGGCCTACCAGCATCTTCACATGCTTCTTGTCATGGCGGCAGCTGCAGTGTCTCTGGTCATTGCGGCGGCTGCAGCGTCTCTCTGCCTCAGCCTTCTTTTATTTCTCCTCTCTGCTAGTCCCGCCTATCTTTTCTGCCTAGCCACGGCCGATCAGGTTTTATTTATTAACCAAAAAGAACAACTTGACATACAGACCATCCCCCAGCACAGCCAAGTGCAGACCATCTCAAACACCTGCACTCAGGCCCATGGTCCTAATCATCCTCTATACGGACCTGCTGGGTAACGCCACAAGCAACCCAAGAAGGGCTCCCACAGGACATACAAAACATCCCAGGGCACTTCCCCTTTTCTTTTTTTTTAAAAAGGAAGGTTTTAACTTTTATACATCTCCAAAGCCAGCTTGGTATATTTGGGAATTTGGGCGTAGCTTCTCTTAACTACTTCCTGCTGGAGGGGGGCGCTGTATCTTATGGGGACGCAAAGAATATTTAAGGATCATGGAGTAGTCCGTGAGGCTGTATCATCTGAGCCAGTTGCCCTGAAACGATTCTGGATGTTGGATCATCTGGGCCATGGTGTCATCGGAGACCTTTCAGGGGGTCTTGGCTGGTCAAACCTGATGTATCTTAATCTGGAACAAATCCATAGCCTCTGGCTTTCTGTAGAGACAAAAGCAGAGTCTCCTTTCCAAAGTAACACATCCTTATATCCAAATTTTAAAGTCAAGATATCTTTAATATATACATATTGGTTTAACTCAACATCTTTTATGATCAAATGTTTTTCTGCAGTTAAAAATCCCAAAGACAATATAATCCAAACTCTCTGTGTGATATCCATCTTTACGTGGCTTATTTTTTTATATTACTTTTACTTTCTCTTTAAAGACTTTATTTTTTTAAACTTTCTATTTCTTTATATAACTGTCTATGTTCCTTTTCCTCTCTCTTCCAAGCCTATGTACATTTTTAAACACATTGTAAAGCATTTAAAGTCTTGTTCCATCTGAATCTGTCTTATTGCAAACTTATTGCTTTAAACTGTAGCCTTCTAAGCCTGAAACAGTTCTGTGGCTGCTGGCTCCGCCCCTTTCAGCTTCCCAACATGGCGGTGGTACGTTTTCCACCAGCTCTGGGAGCCATCGTGGGTCTGTGCTTTTATCCAAGCAGCGTGTAGCCCAGAAACCTCTTTTTTTTTTTTTGTTTTGTACTATCAAAGGCTAAATCCACCATGCAGCTTAATGTGCCACTTGCAGAGGCCTCATTCCCACCATACTGCAGGTCAAGCACACATGCCAGGAACCCGCCAGTAACTCAAACCGGCGGCTGCCGCTCATTTGAGAGAGAGAATTAGGAACTGTGGGGCGTTTACCGACGTCACCGTTCCTGGAGAACTTAAAGACGTCACCGCTCCGTGTGTTGAGTTCTGAATCCTCTTTACCACCACGCGAGGATTCTTCTCAGATCACACTTTATTGGAGCGCCTCTTGGTTAAGGGACTTTGTCTTTAGTATTTTTTTTTCTTTTTTAACACCGGCCTTTATCCCTGTTCATTTGTCCTTTTTCTTTAGTCCCTCTTTTTTTCTTCCCTTTTTTTCTTTAGCCCTTTTTTTCTTTAGCCCCACTGCTGCTCATTTGAGAGAGACAATTAGGAAGCTGTTTTTAGTTCTGTTTTAGAATCTTTTTTCTCAGGTTTTAGGTACAAACTCTTGCCAACACGTTGGGCGCCATTTAGGGAACTGGATGGAAGTAGAGATTGTTGCATTAAGCAAAATAATCTCTACTTGATAAATACTGTACTGTTCTCACATCAATGGATTCTAGAATTTTAAGCAATTAAGGCCTGCTATGGTAAATCTTAATTAACTGTCAACTTTATGAAATTTAGAATAACTATTGAGACAAATTTCTGGTCATGGCTTGAAGGGAATATCTAAATTATGCTAGTGGAAGTGAGAAGACCCATTCTAAATGTGGGCAATACCACTCAAGGGGTAGAGGTTTAGGACTGAATGAAAAGGAGAGAGGAAACTGAAAACATTCCTTCTGTCCTATTTCCTCACTGTGGATGCTTCATATTCTTGCTGCCATGAATTCTGTCATGATGCACTCCATTCAAATGTGAGTCAAAATAAGCCCTTCTCTCCTTGGGTCTCTCTTCCAAGTATTTAATAATATATATACTTTCTGGGCTGATAGTTTTCCCTCCAAGGGCCAAAGACCATATATCAAAAACCCCAGCATCAGGCATGAGAATTTCTCTTTTGAGTTTTTCAAGGTTATTTAAGGAACTGCCAAACATTGGAGGCTATGACTGTTGTGCTTGGTTATTCCTCAGAGGTGGAAAGGAAGTCTCTATTGCTGAAGACACCAAGAATTTCAGACAGACGACCCAGAGGCCCTAGAGCTAAAACTGTGCTAAAGCTTCCTCTCTGAGAACTAGCTACGTGATACCAGAAGGCTCCATTCAAGCTTCCAAAGGAGGAAAGCATTCAACAGTCCTATGCAGCTATGACATGATATCTATGAATTAAAACAACATAAATTACCAGTATGACATGATAACCTTAAGAGTGTAGTAGTGCCAACAATAGCTTGGCAGTAATCAGCAGTTCTCTTATTGAATGTAGTATCTGCTTAACAATAGAGAAATCATGCTAGGTACCAGAAAACTAGCTAACTACACACAGCGAGTGAAATAATGGATCTTGAAGGAGAACCTATAACAGACATTTTACTAAACCAGCATGTCAAGGAAATTTTGTTACTATTTAATGTTTTATGTACATTAGAGGGGGATGAGATTTATCAGAAATAAATGTAGCTCTCAGCTGTCACATAAAAGCTTCTCTTTGCATAAGATGAAGACAATCATAGACAACCTAACCTGATCAATATGTAGAGAACAACTGATCACATGGTACCCAGCTCTAATGCTAACATCTACTACATGACTCCTATACCCAATACTCAGGGAATACCATGGAAGAGGGAGCAAAAGATTGTTAGAAATACATAACTAGGAAATCCACTGTGGGATTGTTTATTCTAAAAATAGCAGGGAAATTACACTCAGTCTACCCAATAATGTGCAGCCTGACAAGAGCCAAGTAATGACAATATTAATTGACATGCTAACATCTCAGAAGATTCTATCCTTAGCCAAAGAATAATAAGAAACAGACTAAGAAGAAGATAGTTTCTCACAGAAATGAGTCCCCTAGTTGATTATCCTATACTAAATGGACAATCTTGAAATCATATACATACAAGTAACAGTAAACAGACTATTCAAGTTGTATCATGTGATGTGTGTGTGTGTGTGTGTGTGTGTGTGTGTGTGTGTGTGTGTGTCTGGGTGTGTATGTGCTTTATATATAATTTTTATATACTTGAAAGGGAATAAAGAGGGGTATGGAATGGGTTGGAGGGAGGAATGCAAAGGGGAAATGATGTAACTATATTTAAATTGAAATAAAAAATATTAAGATATAAAAATGGTATATGATATTTGAGGGATTCGTATATATGTATATGGACATATATGTGTGTATGTGTGGGTATGTGTTCTTCTAAGATTGTTAGTTGACCTAATCATTTCAGTCATTTGAACAATGTCTTTCTTAAAACTTTTCAATATAATTTCATTACTCAATATATTTCTGCTTTCTGAAACGGTGTGTAATGTCACAATTTGCCTACTGAATATTGTTGAAGTATATCTAGGTGTTTATAGTTCTTCCACATGGCTGATAATGGTTATTCTAAGTGCTTAATTTAAATGGTCTATAATTTCAGCACTTCATATAAAATATATTATCTGCTACAGAGACATAATGATCAGATGGTTTGGCTCTTACATGCTACAGCAATAAAACTTCTAATGAACTTTTGGTGCAGTGACAGTCTTAGTATCGTAATTACTCTGAGGCCAATTACATTTTTAAAGATTCAATATAGCTACTAAGCATAAATAATTTTTTGAAATATACTCATAAAATAATTTGACATACTTATCTTTGAATTCTAAAGTATAATAACAAAAATACATAATTTTGACAGAGGCATATGAAGATAGTCTCTAAAAGGTCTGATGCAAAGGTTGACAATGCTAAAATAAAATTGAAGAAAAATGGCACAGAGCTGTCCATTGAGTGGCCTCATATTTTAGTTGACAGAAATGGTGGTGATACATGTATTTTATTCTAATTACTTCTGTTTTTCAGTGTTCTAGGGTGGATACTGAGAATGTCACACAATACTTGGTCACTGGAAGTTCATACATTGCTAATTTAGGGAAAGGAATTACTAATGAGGGTAGACATTTAAACTCATTACCCCATTGTAGCCACATATACAAGTGTCTTTTGAGCATTAGTCATTGGATAACCACTCCAGGGTTTCTCAAATCTAGTCTTCATAAAGAAGGCCAAGCTTCACAGGCAAAGTGGTAACTGAAATCTTCATATCATGGCAAATAACATGTGAAGCCAAAGAAACTAACCAAAAGTGATTATCTTATGAATTTCACCATCAAATGTTTACTCTGACCTCTCATGAAATAAATATAAAATTACCATGAAGTAATTTTCATTATTTCAAAGAAAAAATTGAGTAGGATTCTTCTAACAGCTGTCTAAACCAGTGTTCATTTTGGTCCATGTTTTCTGAAAATGGTCTTTATGGTTCCCATTCAAAGTTCACCAAAGCTCCACTTTATCCACAAAGAAAGCAACAAAACTGTTGGTCCATTCAATGTGAAGTTTCATTTGGTTGACTTTTATCTCTAACAGGTTCATTCAAATCTTTAGTACAGCAGTAGTGATTTAGGAGACTAACTAAGATACTATGTTAAATACAGCTATAAATGCTATATGACTTATTGGTTCATTTTTTGTTTTTTTGTTTTTTCGAGACAGGGTTTCTCTGTGTAGCTTTGTGCCTTTCCTGGAACTCACTTTGGAGACCAGGCTGGCCTCGAACTCACAGAGATCCGCCTGCCTCTGCCTCCCGAGTGCTGGGATTAAAGGCATGCGCCACCACCGCCCGGCCTTATTGGTTCATTTTAAAATGTTACTTGTAAGTATGCATCCCTATATTTAAATATACACTGAATTCCAAAAATCTTAATATATATATATAAAAAAATGAATCAAACTAGTAGTTTCAGTGCTTTTCTTCTATTACAACAGTATGTTAAAATGCTGTTTTTAACTTAAGCTCTTGTAGTGTGATTTTCATTGTAGGAGTTTTATAAATATGTCAACAACTGCTCTGTAATATATCTGTAGAGATAAAGTATTCTTCTGGAAGATATTACAGAAAATTCCATAGAGAGAACTTAATTTGAATATTGCTCATAACAGTAAACAAACAAAAAACTCACAAGAATTGTAGCATGAATAATTTCACCTTTTGATATGCTTTAGAACTAGCTTAGTTAATAATTTTCACAATTTTTTTGTTACTTTGCTGTAGAGTAAATGTTATTTTTTACCAATGTTTATTTAAGGTTTATGAAGTTTTAAACAAAAAAAATACATAAACTAAATCATTGTTCTCACTTTACCTGCAGGATTGTAAACAGCAGCTGTTCAATTTAGGAATCTTTAGACTCCTGTCTAAAGATTTTCTGTCATTTTCTATAAATTAAATAAATTAGTAAACTGTGCAGTTTATGCATAAATGTATTATAAAGTTGGTATTCAGTTTATCATATTCATGGTTTTGATGACTTTGATGACACAATAGCAGATTAGTGACTATAGAGGTAACACTACATAAAATTATACACGGGTCTGGAGATGAGACTCAGTTGGTAAAATGCTTTCCTACCGAGCACAAAACCCTGCATGGGATCACCAGAAGTACATAAAACTGGGTATGATGGTATACATTTATGCATATGGGAGATGAGCTTTATGCATGTGAGAGATGAGCATTAGAGAATTAGATAATCATCATTATCCTAGGTTATATAATAAATTCAGGGTCAGTATGGGCTGCAAAAGGCCATGTCTCAATTTTTTTTTTTTTGCATCAGGAAGTTACTGTTATGGTCAAATATAGGTATGAGACTTATCACATACTATGCTAATAACTTTGGAAACTGGAAAGTTAAACATATTGTGGATCTCCAGCCATCGAGAAAAACTGGATTCTCGTGCTGCAAATACTGCCTTTGTTGGTTAAAATTTACAAAGATAAAATACCCACAGAGACATTTGTGAAAAGGCACAGATGGATGACAAACCAAGATAAAAAAAACCAAGAAATTAGGTAAAGATTTTTTTGTTTTGTGACTGCAAGCAGCCCATCAGCATCCACCTCATCCAGCAGACTCTGTGCAACAAACTTAAATCATACAAAATTTTCAAGTATTGAATTGCTAGCTTCTAATGTACTAGCAATTCTTGAAATAACCTTTCCCTCAAAAGATGTACTAAATGTACTGACATTCATTGATAGGATACTAGAATGTGATTGCCATTAGTATTATTTGTTTGAAAATTAACTTCTCAAAAGACTGGAATCTCAACATTTTTAGAAAGGTAAATGTCTTAAAGGATAAAAGATAAAGTATTCGCTCAAGGACATTCAATTTTTTGCTTAAAAATGAAAACATATTGACAACAGGGATGGATGCATGAGTCAACTGCTTGGTGTGCAAGCATGAACATCAGAATTCAGCTCCCCAGTCAAGCACTGGGTGTGGTGAGGGTCGAGGACAGTAAGATATGAGTGGCTTAGAGGCCAGGCATTCTACCTTGTACTCTAAGCTCTCAACACACATGTGGATGAACACAAGAAATAAAAAGAGATATATTATTTTATCTATAATGTTTAGAGGGAGTTATGTGTATGATTAATAATTGGGTAATACTAAAATTAAGTCAGTTTCTGGCACCCATTCTTAATGTAAAACAATTAAATCTTTTTAAGGTAATACAGAAATACAAGTACAAATAATTTCAATGCATGTGTTGTCAAAAATTGTGGATCTTTATTCTGAATAATTGATATGAGAGTCTCTTTCATTATGAAATATAGTTGAACATTTGTCTACAATATTATTTTAGTGTTAAAGAAAGCATTATTTAAGGCATTAAATATGAAGTGAATTTCTACCCATACATTTTCCACATACATACACAAACACACACACATCTCTAGGGAGAGAACAATGATTTCTAGTTCAGAGCAGAATATTTGCTTGTTTTGTAATTATAAACTATTTGTTTAAATATTTTGGTTTTTGCCTATAAAATATGCATAGTAGTATTTTCTACTTATATTTTTGGGTCTGAATGACAAATAACAAAAAAGTATTATCCACAATTGTCTATAATATGCAATAAGTACTTTACACATAATATTTGTTGTTGATATTTTTCCAAAAGGTAATTGTCAATAGATTTCAATTTGATTGATTATTTAGAAAGTATTTACACCAAAACTAAATATATGCTTAATGATATTGATAAAACATGAAAAATTCAAAGTTACACCAAAAATCTCTTTGGCTTTTCAAAGTGTAACTATCATTAGAAACATTTACCAAGTAGTATCATTTTCTAAACAGGGTATGTTACTCATTACTGTAGGGCAGGTGAGACATAAAAAGGAAGGAAGCTGGTCAAACTTTCTTAGAATCCCTTCAATGTCTGTGGAAAAGGCAGCAATGAACACAGATTATAATCATTTAGAATTTTATAAGAAGTCCATAAAGTAAAATAAAAAATAAGTAATTTGCAAGGAAGTAGGGTGAGTACAGAATATTGACAATTATTAAATGTGGTGGAATATTAATTTAACTATATAAAGATGTGTTACATTTGTATATGCTGTTTGTTTAATTATGTAAAGATGCATTGCTGTTTTACCTTGCCTGCCTAAGGCACCTGATTGGTCCAATAAAAAGCTGAATAGCCAATTACTAGGCAGTAGAGGGATGAGCAGGGCTGGCAGGCAGAGAGAATAAGTAAGAGGAAGAATCTAGACTGAAGGAGGGAGAAGCGGGAGAAGGAGGGAGAAAGAGAGGGAGATTCACCCGGCCAGTCAGCCAGTTGCTAGCCAAACAGACACAGAGTAAGGCATACAGAATAAAGGAAAGGTAAAAAGCCCTGAGGCAAAATGTAGATGAAGGGAACAGGTTAATTTAAGTTATAAAAGCTAGTGGGACAAGCATAAGATAAAGCCAGCATTCATAACTAATAAGTCTCCATGTCATGATCTGGGAGCTGGTAGGTGGCCACAGAGAAAGCCTGCTACATTTGGCTTTCCAGCATGAAGCCTAAATTTCCACATAGGGCTTGAGATAGCTGGAAAAAAGGAAGGAAGGAAGGAAGGAAGGAAGGAAGGAAGGGAGGGAGGGAGGGAGGGAGGGAGGGAGGAAGGAAGGAAGGAAGGAAGGAAGGAAGGAAGGAAGAAAGAAAGAAAGAAGGAAAGAGAGAGAGAGAGAGAGAGAGAGAAAGAAAGAAAGAAAGAAAGAAAGAAAGAAAGAAAGAAAGAAAGAAAGAAAGAAAGAAAGAAAGAAAGAAAATGAAAATAGATAGGGCTCCTTGAAGAGGCTCTGCAATAAAATTAGCATTTGAGTAGCCAGCATGTTTAGTAGAAACAAAAAGCTAAGTAAAACCACCTGTCACAGTGCTGATCCTAACTTCTTAGTACTGGGGCAGTTGGACAAACCTCCCTGTTGAATGCTGCTCTCAGTCAGGATAATGGGTTGTAAAGTTTAGCTCTCCATGATCTGAACAGGGTAGAGACAGCCACCAGCATAAAAGCATTTAGCAGTTTAAGGTTTGGCTCACATGGTAAGAAAATGTTAGAGACACACAGTAAAGACATTTCCAGATTGGAGGGGGGGAAAAAAACTCTAAACAGGTTACAGTGTGTTTTAAAAAATGTATGTAGGCTTAAGAAAGAAAAGAAAATTGGCAGAAACAGAAATAAGAAAAATAAATAGTTTAAAAATAACAAAGGAAAGTTTTTAAGGAGAGAGTAAAATAGTATAAAGGGGAAAAAAGCCACTTAAAGATGCAAGATACACAGGGAGTCTAGATCCTGTATGGTGTTTTGTTAACTCTGAATTTTTTGAAAGCTGATGAATGAAAAACAGCTGTTGAGGGCTGGAGAGATGGCTCAGAGGTTAAGAGCACTGGCTGTTCTTCCAGAGGTCCTGAGTTCAGTTCCCAGCAACCACATGGTGGCTCACAACCACCTGTAATGAGATCTGGTGCCCTCTTCTGGCCTGCAGTCATACATGCTGTATACATAATAAAAAAAAAGAAAAGAAAAGAAAATATTTTCTTTAAAAAGGAAAGAAAAACAGCTGTTGAGAGATATGGGAATATAAAAGGGAATGCTGAATTAAAACAACCTGGATACTTTAGGAGTATCTCAACTTTAAAATGGAAGTCAAATCATGTATTGTGTTGGAGAAGAGATTATGCTTTGATTTCCACAGGAAACGAAAGGCTGTGGAGTCTTTCAAGATTAATAAAGATAAGATTTGTTTGGGGGGAAACTCTTGAAAATCTTGGCTATGGACATAAAGAAATCAAGAAAAACTATGACAGGTGATATAAATATAGTGATCTCTCAGCATGAGAACAATTCTATGACTGGACAACAAATGTTACAACTAGTTTTCCCAGGACTTGACCATTACCTCAATTTTCTGAGACACCTAAAAATGCAGTTGTCCTTAGACAACAGGAAGCAGTCTGGAGAACACAACATCCAATTCCCAAGGGTAGTTTTTGGTCATTTGATGGGTTATGGATCTTTGTCATTATTTAGTGAAGATATAGGAATATGGAATAAAAAGACAACTATTAACCTCAATTGGTATGGATTTTCGTATATTGATACAAATTTAAAGTTAGTTTTGTTATACTGTATGTATGTTTCTACTCTTGTTTAGAGTATTGTGCTTATTCAGCTCATTTCAAAATATAATGTATAATTAAGAAATGCAGGTTAGTAGTCATCTATAATAATCAAACTTGTAGTCATATTAGATATGTTTTCAAGGTTAACCAGCTATATTTTAGATAGATAGATGGTCTTCAAACACTTCAAAGACTTACGGCATTTAAAATGTTTTGTTAACACAGGGCTTCTCATGGCAGTGAGACATGTCTGCTTCAGGCAGTACAAATCTACTTCATAAAAGGATGATGGGCATGGATGACCCTCCATATAGAGTTTGCTTTCAATGTGACAAAACTAGCCATTTGGCAAGAAACTGCCCTTGCCTTGACTGCTAACAGGACAGTATACCATCCAAACTGGACACGTAGAACAAGAAGGAAAGAGACTGTTGAACTTTGCCAAAACAAGGTGGGAGAGTGCTTCAAAATTCCTGCTTCATAGAAAAGTCTGCCAGATATTCTAGGCCTGTAGGTCAAATATGGATGCCCCAACATTGCAGTGGAACCTTGGTGACTGTCCAGGTAGCCAGCTATTTCTATTATTTCTCATAGTTTCGAAAGTTGCTTACTCTGTACTTTCTGTTTATTCAGATATTCTATCCTTCTGGGGTCTTTGATGGAGTTGAAGGCTAGATATAGTTATGGTTTTCCTTACTTATGATAGAAGATAAATTAGGTATGGACTCATCAAGATAGGATAGATAACAGAGTGATTCCTCTGAATTTGCCAAATGCAAAGAGACTTGATAGTGTAAATTTAATTCTTACTTGCTATACAAATATGTAGTATATGCAATAGTATATATAATAATAATAGTATTATATATACTATTATATACAATATACATATTATTGTATTATTGTAGTATTATATAAACTTATTATTGTATATACTTTTACCATGTTAAAGCTAAAACCTTTCTTTTTATTTAGACAAAAAGGGGCAAATGTTGCAGAATATTTGTTTAATTAGGCAAAGATGTATTACATTTGTTTATGCTGCATTTGTTTAACTATGTAAAGATGTATTGCATTTGTGTTAATTAAATAAAATTTACATGGGCTCAGAGAGGCAGGGTTAGCAGCTAGCTGATAGGAAGTAGCAAGGAGGAGCATAGTGTGGGTTTTTAGTTGGGGTGGTATGGAAGGAGAGAGGCCTCCGGGAACACCAGTGAGAAAGAAAGGTAGCCAGTTACTACTCTATCTCTCTGAGCTTGCACTTATTCACCCTAGTCTTTGAATCTTGAGTTTTATTAGAACAATGGAGATTTAGTTAAAGCTACCTTTAGTGGCAGCAACAGAGCTATTGTCTAGGGAAACAGAATTCCCCCCCAGGCTACGGCCTGAGTAGCTGGGCTACTAGTAGTTTAAAGCACAGCCACTGTGAGGAAGATAAAACAGCAATTAATCACAAAATTTAAGTTCAGAAAAAAATTAATTAGTTCATCAGACTCTGATAACAATGTCACACATACAGCCTCTCAGGATTAGTGTGGCATTTACTCTATAATTCTGGATGAAGATGGTAAGGCCCTATTGTGGTCTGAGTATGAAATGTATCTCATACGGTGCTGTGTTTGATCTTTTGGTCCTGAGTTAGTGGCACTATTGAGTTGCTGTGGGGGCTTTAGGACACAGAGCATCCTGGAGGAAGCACAGCCATAGCAGCAAGTCTTGAGATTTTATAACACGTATTCTTCATTCCTGTTGCCTCTCGGTTCCTTAGGGCATCCATGTGTAAGCACTTGCTGCTCTGCCTTTCAGGCAATGACACTGCAACCTCTTGGACTCTGCAACAAAAAAATCTCTCCCAGTCTTAAGTTACTTCTTGTTGGGTATGTAGTTACAATGAGAAAAGTCTGTTGTCCAAGAATTTTTCCATCTCTGGTCTTTAGCTTGCCAGGTATGGTATCCTAGGGTACTCTGAAGTACAAAGTGAGGCTGAGAGCAACCAAAAGAAGCCATGGTAAATGTAAGAGAGGATAAATTATGGGTGCTGGAGAGATGGTTCCAAGGTTACAACCTTTTTTTTGCTTTTTCATAGGACATGGGTTTAGGTCTCATCACCCACATGATGCTTACAGTTGTCTGTAACTCCCCTTTTAGGGAAGCTGATACCCATTTCTGGCCCCCACCAATATGGTGCACATATATACATGCAGGCAAAACAAACATACAAATAACATTTTAAAACTGAATCTTAATAAAAGGGGAGAATCAGGTAAGAGGACATGAGAAAGAAGGGAGCGCTAGTGTGTGAGCTAGGAAACAGCAGAAGGAAGACCTAATGCTCCTAGAAATTTAAAGCCTGGGCTGAAGAGGGCAAGACACATGGGAGTTTCTGAAAGCCCATGGGTCCTAAATTAAGACACTGCCACAGAAATGAACACTTTTAAAACAGGAATCCATTTCTTTTGTCATTGAGTGTACTACAACTGTAAATACACGGTATTATACCTGGCACTTAGTGAGTAGGACATATTAGTGGGATGAATGAATGTTTATAAAGTCTTTAATGTGTCATCTCATTTCCATCCTTCAGTTCCAAGGCAAAGAAAGTTGAGTCCACCCATGAAATTAAAGAAAGCAGAGTGGTAACTCCTTAGCCCCAGGGTCGGTATCTGATCTAGTCATTCTCACCCAGGACCCAGCTTATGGCTTTTGCTCTATAATGTTTATGTCAGACAGAAGTGATGGGTCTCACAGTTGGCAAGTCTCATGGACACAAGTAATGTGAAATGGGAAGGAGAAAGACAGACTCTGGAGGCAATGATGATGGCACACATGCTGGTTTAGGAGCAGGAAGTTTTTGTTTAAAGTACCCGTGAATTGCAAGAGCCCGCTGGTCCTAAGTGAAAATACTGCTAATGCATGGGGTAGCACATGACTGGGAACCTCAGTAGACTATATAAATAAGAAATATATGTATGGATTGTATATATTTACCTTACGTAACAAATGCACACATATTCAATCTTTTCAAATGAAACCATGGAGAAGACAAGAGTAACTTTAAGCAGTGGTTGTAAAAGTGACCTTGTAATCTTCCCTCACATAGCATTCAGAGAACAGTAAATATACATTAGCTCTTCTGATTTTTGACTTATCATCTGTACCCTGTTTATACTTAAAATTTTGCCTGGAGGAAGAGAAATGGGGATGGGAAAAAAATCTGGCTGTAGCAATCTGAGTGCATAAAATGTGGAGAGGCAGACAGCATTGCGAAACTGGAGTTGCTGTTAGATTTAATTCAGCTCCCTGAGAGAGAGCAAAAGCACAAGGCCTGAAGAGCAAAAGGCCATGGACTTTCCTTTTCAGGCCGCAGTGGATTTGCCAGTGTAGCTCAGAGGTCCAGACCCCTGGCCCAGTTTCCCTCCTGACGCGGCCTTCCTTACTGATTGGCAGCCTGCACTGTCTCCTATCCAAGGAAGTGTGATGCCAATTTTTTTCTATGATAAAAGAAACTAGCATTTTCAGGCACAATGAAAGAAGCTTACTGTCTCATTTCAGCATAAAGCATCTTCATTTCCTTTCATTCTGTAACAAAGTTCAACACCTTCTCTATAAACTGCCTTTAGAAGCGACCCTTCCTTAGGTAATCCACCCTGGCATTATTAACAAATTGCTAATATATTGATCAATGTGGTAATCTCTGTGTCTTTTACAAACAGCACCCTGAACACTGCACAAATGAATTCCCATCTCTTTTGGAGGATCCCAGAGTCAATGTCAACCTCCTAGTGAATTATGACAACATGATGATGCCATATGCGACTGTGACATTCAAGGTGCTCTTGAACACATGCAATGAGAGGTGGCATCACATGGAAAGTATTACATGTGCACCCCTACCTTTTCAGGCTGATTCAGAGAAAGCAGGTGGATCAATAACTTACAAGGCCAGTAAACGCCAAGTGCACAATGTCAGCGAGCTGTTATAAGATTAAGAGTTGAGGGAGAACTGCCTTGTCTCATAGTAGAACAACTGGACACTTTAGAAAAGCAGTTTGCAGATTAAATCTGTGTTTGTTTAGACACTTCTGCAAGGTGCAAGGTGGATGGAGAAGAGGAGCTGTTCCCTGGGGTTGGAAAAGATAGTTTCTGCCCTGAATGTTTGCATCTGTGAAAACCCACATGAGGCCTTTCCTCCAAGTACACCCTGTTAACTTTCATGGAAGGAAAAGGAGCCTCACAAGCTCAGGAGGCTGGGGAAGGAGCCTCGAATGGCGTAACCTTTTGAGAAAATAAATGCATGCTGCTTAGGGAACTCTTCAGTGATACAGTACCTTGCCACTCATCCAAACCTTTGAGTCACCATGCTTCTGTAAGTAACCCAAAAACACACTTTCTTCCATCACTGTTTCCATGCCCGTCTGTCTGCCATGCGTGGAAACTTCTTCACATCTCCTCAGAAGGTGTCACCAAGCAGGAAAATAGGATGAAAAATGCTTGAGTTCACATTCCAGTCTCCTAAGAAATAGAAAATCAAAGCTGTTCCACTGAGCAGAACAATTCAAAACTTTATTCAAATATTAGGTCATCATTAATGATTTCAACTACTTGAAACAAAAATTTTGGTGCACACAGCTGAATCTAAGAAACATTATTCACATAGATTCTTTTCAAAAGATCCTGATGGAGCCAGGGCTATTGCTCAGTTGATGGGATGCTTGTCTGCTATGCAGGAGGGCACTGATTCCCAGGCTTACATGAAACTAGTTGTGGTGTTACAAGCTGTAATCCTGGGACTTGAAAGTGGAAGAAAGTGGGTCATAAAGTGAAAATCACCATCTGCCACACAGCAAGTTTGAGACCAGCCTGGGCTTGATGAGACCCCATCTCCAGCACCGCACACACACACACACACACACACACACACACACACACACATGCACATACACACACACACATGCACATACACACACACACACACACCCCTACAAAAGCACCACTAGTACTACTCATAAGACCATTATAATAGCAATAGAGGGAACTCAGCTGACTGAACAAACAAAGCACTTGCAGAAATGTGCAACGTTCTTAGCCATCAGTGAAATGCAAATCAAAACTATTCTGAGATTCTATCTTACATATGTCAAATTTACACAATGGAGTATTACTCAGCTCTTCACAAAACAACATGGAACTTGCAGGCAAATTGATGAAACCAGAAAAAATCACCCTGAAGTAAGGCAGAGCCAGAAAGATAAATATGGTATGTATTCATGTGTATCTGTATATTAGCCATTAAATAACTGAAAAGCAGGCTATAATCCATAGATCCAGAGAAGTCTGGCATAGCAGAAAGGACTAGGTAGGAACATGTAGTGGGTAGCCGGTCCAGCTTTGACCTGGAAGTACTACCCCTAGTGAGGCTTCTGGTAACTGCCACTCCTACCTATGACTGGCCCCTGGGGCGGGGCTGAGACTAGAGCCCTTAAGACCTGAGATCCTGATGTGCCAGCCTGCTCGGTTCCTAGGGATCCTGGATGCTGGAAGGCAGACTGAATTAGAGTTCTCCAGAGAACCCTGCTGGACTGCACCTTACCTCTTCCAGATCCTGTAACCAAGCCCTTTACTGGCTGTAAGTTACCCCAAAATAAACCTCCTTTTTAACTACATGGAGTTGCCTTGATAAATCCCCACATTAGGGACACATGGATCTCACTGGAAGGGGAAAATAGAATAGAGTTTATGGCTAGACTGGAACAAAGTCAGGGTATGGTGGTAACAGAAGGATTGGGTGGGAAGGGGCAGGGAAGGTGGAGTTGAGATTTGAAAAACATTTGAGGTGCAGTATGGAAAAATAAAGCTTTTGGAAACAAAAGAGAGAAATAACTAAAAAAGGAGGAAAGAAGGAAGGAGGGTGGGGGGAAGGAGGGAGGGAGGGAGGGATGGAGGGAGGGAGGGAGGGAGGGAGGGACAATTAAACATTATATTCTGGAAGCAAATGAATAAAAGGAGCCTCACCAAGTTGATTAAACTTTAAACTTGCCAATATCAATTACCTTTAAACAGCAAAAAGTAGAAAATGTGGTGCATTCAGTTGAATTTTATGAGTATATCATGTAATTATTTTGTTCCCTCACTTTTAATGCAACTGGTAACGGGAGACACAATTTTAAACATCTGAACATGAACATAAGTAAATGTGTTTAATCTAGAGTTTAATGAGTTTTATCCACACTCCCCTTGTCAGAGTTGGTGGGCAGCATGGTAATGTGACCTCATTAAATTAATACTTGTGACGAGGATGGAAATGACCACTGAATATCAGAATAAATAATGTATCATCTTGTATTCCTTTGCTTCTGCTGCTTGAGGCATCTGGGGAAATTAATAAGGGTTACTTGTGTCAATCAGGCAAATCAGAAGTAAAAAGAAATCTTCAATTAATCATGGTCTTTTACAACAATTCCTTTGGAAAAAAAGAACCCTATTAATAAAAAAAGAAGTGTTATGCCTTCTGTTACAGTTGACAAACAGTGATAAGTTTCTCAGGGGACATCATGTATGAGAAATTTATAATGAACTTTTCCTTGTAAATTTCTCTAAAATCATTCCAACCACAAAATCTTCCCTGTTCTGAGGCACGAAGCCCTCTGGGCTTCATCGAAAGAGCTTGTCCTTTTAGGCCTTCACAGGAGGAGCTGGTGATCACTGCACAGGTCCTTTGTAGCATGCTGCCAGCCGCTTTCACAGCTATGAAGCTGAAACATGCCCCTTGCACCAGCAAATTTGGCTAATCAGGACACTTCCTGTGATGTTCATAGGAATTAACCAGTGACTCTCCTGAATTACCAACTCAAAGATACTCACAACACACACTAGACAGTGCGGAATCCATGCTGCCTGTTCTAGTCAACATCTTGCTCACACCTTTGGGACTGCTTCTTATAATTCTCACATAACATTGGAAAAAGACTGAATTGAAATGAGCACTAAGGGGTGCATTTCCTATTAGTGTGAACCTGCCCTCCAGAGCATAGTCAATACCTTTCTTTTGGAGTGTTAATCTTAAATATTTTCATTATAAAAAAAAAAACACATTGTACTTACAACTAAAAGTAATCTTCCACCTTTTAGCCAACTCAGAAATCATCTATCCCACCCCCACTGTATTAGGATTACTTAGTAGGCAAAGTAAATGATTTATCCCAAAATTAAAAAAAAAATAGTAGCAATTAGCTCTGAAATACATCAACTTTGGAACACAAGTAACTAGATATGATTGATTCTTAAACACCTCAAAACACCATTTTGAATATTCGTGGTAATGGTTAGCATTGGTTTATAATTTTAAGGAATGATTAAAAAAAAACCAGATATGCTTCCATGGTTCATTTGCTGCCACCTTCTTCCTTCTTCTTCCTCTTCTTCTTCTTTTTTTTTTTTTGCTCTAAATTGTAATTGTATCATTTCCTCACTTCCCTTCCCCTGCTCTAAATTCCTCCATGTCTCATCCCTGTTCTCCTCATGGCCTCTTTATCTTTAATTGTTGTTTTTACACACACACACACACACACACACACACACACACACACACACATTTGTGTATAAAATCATAAATAAATTCCATGTGTTGAATTCTTTTAGTATTGCTTGAATGCATATGATTTCAAGCCCTACCACTTAGCATTGGAAAAACAATTAAGAGGCTCATCCCTAGAGAAGATTAATTATTTGTTGCTAGAAATAATAATTTTAAAGGTCTCTGCTGGGATGGAATGGGACAAAAGTAAGTTTTAAAATGTCAAGAAATCGCCGGGCGGTGGTGGTGCACGCCTTTAATTCCAGCACTCAGGAGGCAGAGCCTGGCAGATCTCTGTGAGTTCAAGGCCAGCCTGGGCTACCAAGTGAGTTCCAGAAAAGGCACAAAGCTACACAGGGAAACCCTGTCTCGAAAAACCAATAATAATAATAATAATAATAATAATAATAATAATAATAATAATAAATAAAATAAAATGTCAAGAAATCATGCTGAGCATGCAGAACAGTCAGTACAGTGTTTGCTTCTTACAAAGCCTATGCTATATCCCTAGCCTGTGGTGTTAACACTCTTGAGAGCTTTAGGCAAAAAGAACAGAGGTTAAGATCATCTTTCATATCTAAGTGTTCTAAGCCAGCTTAGAATGCAAGAGGCACTATTTAAAAAAGAGAAAAAAGAATCAAGGAATGTCAGTACAACAATTTGTTATACAATTTCCCACAGTGTCACTTAAACTATTCATATCTACCATATGAAGGCTATATATTTATATATAACTTACAGTGAACACATTATATTTTGATTTGTTATTAGAGTACATTTTGTCAATCTGGATTGATTTTTCACAGTGATAACTCTTATGCATTTTTGAAACTACTCTAGATAATTCATGTGTGTTATATCTGTTCTATTTAGAAAGGCAGCTGTATTTTACGAATATTTTTTATAAAGTTTCATCTGACTTGTAGTGTTTTCAAACTTCTTGAAACAGAAACATACTTTTGTTCAAATGTTTAATCATTTATCAAGATGTTTGAACATAACATCCAGTTGTGAAATACATTATTGATTCAAGCATGCTTCTCAACATACATATACAATAGTCACAGCAGAGTTTTAAAAAGATAAGATATATAAGTTAATATTTTACTGTCACAAAAAGAAATATTTTATTACAAAAATAAAGTTAGAACACTCTGAGTTATGTATAGAATTTTTAGTCCCTGTGATAGTAAGCTTGGAAACTCATTAGAGCTCCCTTCTTATATGTTGCAAAATATAATTTTTGGTGGAATATCAAATCATAACACATAATGCTCTCTATTATTTCTCTTTATATATGGTGCAACCTACCTATTTACCCATCTATAACAACTGGGAAGTTTGAGTGAGGTATAAAAACAGACTAAGTCATTATTAATACAATCTTTTTGTACAAAATAGCTTCTAAAGATACACAGAGAAAATACAACTGAGATCTCAGTATAAGGACAGAAATTAAATGCAGATCCTGACCAAATTGCAAGCTTCCTACAGTGCAAAGCAATAATGTTTATAAATCTGTCTGCCATGGCTTCCTAGTTGTCAGTGTAGAATGATATTCATAGTAATAGCATTAGTCTTTGTCTTTTGTTAAACGTAATTATTTCTCTTGAAGAAGTAGGTCTTTTAGCAGAATGGCTCCCTAGAGAGAAAAAGAAAAGGAGATTAAGGTAGAGAGTTAAGGTAGAGCATCTATAGAAATTCATGAAGAGATCATCACACAGGCAATGTTACTTTTCTCATTACAAATCAGGAATATTTGTTATCTGAGAAAATATGAAGCATTCTACATTAACAGGGCTGAATGTTAAAAACTGCTTTTAACAGCATGTGACTTGAAGTATCATAATTTCAAGACACAACTGAAAGGGAATAGAAGGACCATCTGTTTGTTTCTGCCAATGAGACATGAATATATTTGGTCAGTCACTCTTGTCATGTATTCACTCTAAAATCGGTCCAACAACATATATTGAAAATTTTTGTGCCAGACATTACATTATATTTCAATTTCTATATTAAGTGATGTTTAGATACAGGTTCCAGAAGAATTCAAATATTTCTTGTTTTAGGCTGTCAGGCAAAAGACCCCCATTACTTTTATTGATCACTTGGTATGTACCCCCATAATAGCCTAAATAAAGCTAAATCATGGTATTCTTTTTTCATAAATTAAACAATTAATTAACTTTTCACAGCCCAATCACAGTTTCCCCTTCCTCCCTCCTCTCTTCCCAATCTCTCCCCCTACTCTCATCCCTAATACACTGTTTCATCCTTCCCTTCCACATACATCAACCAGCCATAGCACATCAAGTTGCAGTGAGATAAGGCATCTCCTCTCCTATTAAGGCACTGACAAGACAACCCAGCAGGAGGAAAGGGTCCCAGGAGCAATCAACATAGTCAGAAACAGGCCCTGCTCTCTCTTCCATGAGTCCCACAAGAAAGCCAAGCCAGGCAAAAGCAGTACATGAGCAGAGGGCCTAGGTCAGTCCCATGCAAGTCCTCTGACTGGCAGTTCAGTCTCTATGAGCCCCTATAAACCCAGTTCAGTTGACTGTGATTTCCCCTGGTATCCTTAGTGCTCCTGGCTCATACAATCCTCCCTCCACCCCTTCCACAGGATTTCCTGAGAGCCACTTAATATTTGGCTGTGGGTCTCTGCATCTGTTTCCATCAGTTGCTGGTTGAAGCCTCTCTAATTACAATTGGACTAGGTGACGATCTATGAGTACAGCAAAATATCATTATGAAACATTTCATTAACTTTTTTTCTTTTTTCCAGTCATGTTTGGTTCTATCCTAGGTCTCTGGACTGCCCAGATAATCATATTTTAAATATTGACTGCAGTTCTCTGTTTGGCATTGTCTAGTTAGTTTCTTCATCTTTTGAGAAACATTATTTGATGCAATATTATGTCTGTAAATTTAAATTTAAAAAATATAGGGAAGAAGAGTAAAAAGAAGGTACCCCCCATAAATGTTTAAATTCTATTTGAAACAAACATATTAACAATTGTGAGTTGGTCAGGTCACACAGGTATTTCTGAGATGGCATGGTGGTAAGGGAATGAAACATTTAATCAATTTGATGACATCAGGAGTGATGTATGTTAGGACAATCCTAAAATGACATGGGTTAAAGTGAAATATTTCAGGCAGAAGGATGCAAGGAAAGCTGGACAGTAAGTGGAAGAAAATCTAGGAATTATAAAAGTTCTAACTTCATTTTTAAAGATGTATTTTACTATTTTAATTGTGTGTGGCAAGCTATATACACATGAGTATAAATGCATGAGGAAGACAGAAGAGTTCCCATTATCTGGAGTTTGATGTGGCTCTGAACTTGGGTGCTGGGAACAGAAGTGGAGTCATCTGAGAAATGGTGCCTGCTCTTAATGGCTCAGTCTTCTCTCCAGTTTTATCAAACGTCTCAAGTACAAACAAGAGAGGAAGCAGGTCTCGAATGGCGTTTTTCAAATACAACAGCCATGTAAAATTATCTGTTAACCTAAGGAAAATTCTAATATTCATAGGAGGTGCTTCAGAAATGCTTTGAGGAAAAAAAAAACTGGTTTATATTGTGCTTCACCAATATCTTCAGACTTTAATGAATCCTTAGGGAGCTATTCCCAGGAGACTGGTGCCCTCTCTGTCCCAGGGTTTGTAGCACAAATATCCTCTAGACATGCTTTCTCTATTTGTTTGGTTGGAAATATGAAATTAATAAACCTGCCTCCATTTTCTACCTCAAGGGAACAGCATAGAAGATAAACCACACTATGAACCAACATCACAAATTAGGTAATATTGGGGGAGGAATTACATTTGATTCTTCTTGAACGCTCTCCAAGTAGAACACATTTAAGTAAAATGTGCTTCAATGTACGCTCAGTGTATATTCAGCAGCCATCCTTCTGTGACTAAAGAATATCTTTGCTTTTAGGACTAAACAAAAGAAACCTCCAACTGGAAACCTCCAACAAGAAGGTATGAGGTGAGAGGTCATTAGCTTGAACAATTGTCATATGTGACTGAAGATATATTCGTGGATAAGGGCATCATAAGAAAATTTTAAATGCAAAAATAAATTAAATTTATGTCATATTATAGTCCTTGTTTAGAAAAAGGTAAGTTTTGAAACTTTACTAATTAGTTGTTATGGGTCTCCTATTAATCCCAAAGATGTGAGAAGGAAGATCATTGACCCAAATTATGATGGCCAAAGTACTTAAAGCAAGCAATTAATTAAAATGAGCTTTTTTTTTTTTAATACTATACATGGGCTGCATCCCCCTAAGGCAGCATTTCAAGATGGCAGCATTGGATGTAAGGAACACAAGGTTTATACAGCTCAGGAGAAGGGTGTTTCCCAATGGGAGATTTGGCATGTAGCATACACAGGGTTATAGGAGCATAACATAAACATAACAATTTAGTTATAACAACCTCCAGAAACAAAGACATGGCTGCAAGGTGGTTGTAACAAGGTGATAATAACAATGGGTAGTCATAACCTATTGAAACAAAGATGTGGTTGTCATTTCCTAGAACAAACAATACAGAACCATTTTGGAGTTAAGGTTACAAGTGGGTAATAGCCCAATCCTTGAGAAATGGAGATTTAATCATAAACAGGAATGAACCCAGTTTGTCTTTACTATAACATGGCTTTCAAGCCTAAGAGGGAGGCAGGCTGGTTCATGATTACCACCTTCTTTCTCCTCCTCCTATTCCTTCTCCTCCTCCCCATCCTTCTCCTCCTCCTCCTCCTCTTCCTCCTCCTCCTCTGTAGCTGGAGAGTTTTCTCTCGTGGTTCCACCAAGCCCCAGCAGTCCGACAGCCCACTTATAAAATAAACACACAGACACATATTATTTAAACTGTTTGGCCTAATGGCTCAGGCTTCTAGCTATCTAGTTCTTACATCTTAAATTTTCTATAAATCTATACTTTGCCATGTGGCTCATGGCATCTTCACATGCTGCTTGTCATGGTGGCGGCTGGCAATGTCTCCCTCTGCCTTCCTGTTCCTACAATTCTCCTCTCTGTTAGTCCTGCCTATACTTCCTGCCTGGCTATTGGCCAATCAGTGTTTTATTTACTGACCAATCAGAGCAACACATTTGACATACAGACCATCCCACAGCACTCCTCTCCCTGCCTTCTTTCATTAAAACTTTAAATTAAAAGGAACTTGCAAATCAAAACAAAGCAGACATAAATTAACCAAACCCAAAGCTATATATCTCAATTAACTTCTGTAGAATTAAACTAGCCATTGAAACTCTATAGCTTTACATTATACTTTAAACTTGCACTACCAAGTACTTGATGTACTTAGCCACCACTAAAAAATGAAAATTCCATGATAGATTTGATACTAGAAAATTTATCACCTTTATATTTTCTGTCATGACTCTTTTTAACTGTATTTAGTCTTTCCTCATCACCTAATAATAACTCTTTCCTTCCTACATATTATGCATACCCATATGTATATTTGTTTACACACACACACACACACACACACACACACACACACACACCATGACTGGGATTACTATATGATTTTTTTGTTGATGTTTCCCTTTTTCTGTTTGTTTATTTTTTCTCTCTTGATGAGACTGTATGACCATGATGGTTCACTTTCTTATATACAAGGATAAGAAGACCATGGTTTTTGTGAAATATTAGGTTAATATGTGTTACATTCCTTTATGCTTTGGAATATTTGTTTTATGATGCAAGGGTGTGTTGCATTCTTTTATGTTGCATTTGTTTAACTCTGTAAAGCTGTGTTATTTTGCCTGCCTAAAATATCTGATGGGTCTAATAAAGAGCTGAATGGCTGATAACTAGGCAAGAGAGAGAAATAACAGGACTGCCAGACAGAAAGAATAAATAGGAGGAGAAATCTAAGCTAGAAAAAAGAGTGAGGAGGGAGAAGTGAGAAAAAGGAGACCAGAGCCCAGCCACACAGCCACACAGTCACACAGCCAGCCATGGAGTAAGGAAAAAAAGATATATAGAATAAAGAAAGGTTAAAAATCCCAGAGACAAAACATAGTTAAAGAGAAACCAGATAATTTAAGTTAGAAAAGCTGGCTAGAAACAAGCCAAGCTAAGGCTGGGCATTCATAAGTAAGAATAAGTCTCTGTGTGTTTATTTGAGAGCTGGATGGCAGGTTTGGTTTCAATTTTGAAGGTTTATACATCTTAAATTTATTTATTTGCTTGTTTGTTTTATGTGCATCTATGTGTGAGCAAGGATGTAAAAGCATATGTACTTTTGTCAAGGTACCCTTGTGAAGATGTTTCATATAGTCTGGAGAATGATCTATAATAGCCATATATTTGTTTTTGGATGAGTTTCTTTATTAAGTATATAGCAAGTCAAAATAAAAGTATACAGAGAACATGATGATAGATGATAGATGGATAGGCAGATAGTTATGGTTAAAGATTAGTTAGTTATAGTTGAAAATTAATTAGGATAGAAAGTGCATTAGATACATCTTGGATTTACCAAAATAGGATAGATAATGGAATTATTTTCTCTGATTTGTCAAATACCTGTCTAGGTATTTATTACTTGTATATATTGTATATAGTTATTGTACTTTTGTATATAGTTTTTCTTTTGTTAGTTATAACCTTTTGCTTTTTTTTCTTTTTTGATGATAGATAGATTGATAGTAAATAGATGATAGATAGATAGAGGGATAGATAGATAGATAGATAGATAGATAGATAGATAGATAGATAGATATAGACAGACAGATACCTACATACATACATACCTAAATACATAGATACATACATAAACAGATAGGCAGGCAGATAGACAATAGATAAACATATGATTAAAATATAAATGATAAATAGCAAAGCATAATTGATTTGTTTGCTTAAAACATCCAGTAGATATGGATTCGTGTTGTCCTGTCGTAACAATTAGCTGGAGTTTCTAATTAAGCATATCCTAACACAGCAAAATGCCCATTCCCTTGCTAAGACTTTCATATAAAGGAACAAGCAGCAACAGATGAAAACAAGCATCTTCAAACTGGGTGCTCACAGTACACAGAGACACCACTAGAGAATTGGAAGCATTCAACTGGAGCTCTCCATTGAGCTCTGTTTCCATGCATGAACTTCCTGTGGCTTAACTTTTTCTTTTCTTTTCACTGTGTGCATTTTTTATATCATGGGATAAGCAATAGCAAGGTCTGTAGACACAACTTTGTCTTTTTTGTTGTTTCTAAGGACAGGCTGTTTTTCCTTTTGGATGTTTTGGTGTCCTCTTCCCTCCCTGTCACAAAGTTGGAAGGCAGCTCATTCCCAGACAAGGGCTTTGAGACAAACGTGCTTAGGTCAGAAAGAAGATAGGTGGAGGCAACCCTACTTCCATGCACATACCAACTCACCAATACAGTGTATTTTATAGGATGTCTGAAGGCAATGTGTGGGAGTGAGTCAGTTCCTTCAACTCGGGTAATGAGGCCTGCTTGTGAGGCTTCTGCCCACTGACCCATCCTGTTTCTCAGCTTCATTCTTCTTGAACAATGAATAGAAGTGTGTCTTGTTACTCTTCTTACATCTTATTCCACGAATTCTCTTAGAAATGAAATCAAAGAAGTTTTTTGGTTTTTTGGGTTTTTTTTAACTATAAAAGAAAAAGAAAGTTCATTAACCATTTCCTATAATTCTAATGATGTCTTATAAGTTACACAGGCAGATGATTATGATGACCCAGTCATCAAACACATAAAGGTTACAATTTAATTTGAGTTAAAAAAAAATCCAACTATTATCTCCCCTGCCCCCACTCCCCCACATATTCAAACTTTCGGTACTATCACCATAATACAAGGCAGGGAAAGTGTTAGATTCACTGTGGGACATGAACCTTCGTTTTGTGCTGAGAAATATGCAGAACAAACCTTCCCTGACAATGAAAACTCTGTGAAACCTCTCCCCACCTTCAGCTGAAGGAAGTAGAAGCAACAGCTGTTGTAAGTGAAATTCCCTGAAAGAAGCTGAGCTGGGGAAAAGAAGTATTCTCCCTAATCCTAGTTAGAAGACTCCTCTGCACTTAGCCAACTTCCGTACAGATGCTCGTAGTCACTCTCCCCTTTCATTCTTTGCTTCTTTGCAAACACCGTACACATAACTACAGATATTGCTTGGATTTAGCTGATGATAAGATCTGACTATGGAAGGTATGAAGAAGGGGAAGGAGTGTCAGAATTTCATTACATCTTCTGTGGATGATTCAGAAAAAGTAAGCTTTAAATTACCATTCAAAAGCCTATTCTTAATGTGTTGCCATGTGGTGAATCTGGGAGAAAAAAACCTGGAAAAATCAGTGTTTAAGAACTATCTATTCCAAAGGAAGCAACCATATGTTTTATATGTCTTAGAATATGAGAATGTGGCTAAAACTGGGAAGTTAATCTTTGGGGATTCTGGAAAATCCCAAAGGTCCCCTAGAATGAATTAGACCAGACCGAAGAAAGGGCTATAGACTGGACATCAATATAAAGAAGTATAAAGAAGGCCAAAAACACCACGATATTAGTTAGAGATTAACGTATTGTAGAACACAAAATTCATGATTACATTTGATGAGGTTTTTCAAAACTCATATGACAAGAGATAAATTCAGTGTGAACTCCTGGAGATTTCAGTGGACGGCAATGGACCCAAGTCAGAACTATCTTGACACTAAAACAATGTGTGTCTTGAGATTAGGAGACCCATGCTTGGTAGTGATTGATTATATGCATTTACAATAAAAATTAGACACAAATCAGGTTTTCTTTGCAATATCAAAATCACCACGCTTGGTCTATGGCAAAGCAATTTTTTTTCATTTGGTTTTATCCTTGTAATGGTCAGTTCTGCTACAAAATTCTTTTTTCTGAAGAAAAAAAATCACCTAAGTACCCCTCTTATTCCTGTCATTTTGAGTCTCCTCTTTGTTTTTTATGCATCTAACAGATTAATAAACACAACTGTAATTAAGCAACATGGTTCCTAATTGTCTCTTTATATTAAGGATTTGTGGACTTCTTCTGGGGCAAGACTCTGAAAATGAATCACCCTGAGTTCAGCACTTTGTACACATCATTCATATTACTACTGAGTAGAGGTGGTGGATAGATAGCTAGTCATGGCCACTACCTTCTAAGAGAAATAAATAAAAAAATTAAAAAATGAAAAGAAAGGGCTTCATAAACGTGTTTTATGATAGAAACAGTTCAGCATGATGAAAAAGTAATTTGTGCCTTTAGGTGACCTGTCACAATTTTAGAGAGTGTCTTTTAAGAAAATGTTTTCTCACACAACAGAGAATAAATTGAGAATGAGTGAACAACTCTACAGGCACAAGAAGATCATTGTCAAAATAGAGTCTGTATTTTGATCCTATATTTTAAATTTGATTCTGTATTTTAAAGATCTTGTAATGTTTTGAGCTACCAATCTGTGCATGTTCACAAACAGGAGATGAATAAATACTCAAAATTCTAAGTCCAGCAATTACCGTTGATGAGTGATTGAAGACTCTCAAGATAACTTCTCCCAATCTATGAAATCTATATTCATCTGTCAACTACTTTCTCTATCAAAGCATTTGCTCTCTCATTCGTTCTCTAAAATATGTAGTTCAAATAATACATTTGTTTATTTCAAGTTCTCTATTGTTAAAAATTATAAGTTCACAGAAATTTTCATTTCTTATTTGACTCCAAAATTTTAAGTATAAAGCTGATTAATTTAGTAAAATATCATTTGACTAATTTGGAAGAACAATTAAAAAAAAGAAAACTAGTGCCTTTGTGAGTTCATATTTATCATCCAGCAACTGTTTGATTGACAGACCCACAGCCAAACATTAGATAGAGCTCAGAGAATCCTGCAGAAGAAGGGGAGGACTCCCCTGGGGAGTCCGACCAGCCTGGTAGACTCAGCCGAGACAGGTACAGTCCCTTACTCCCTACACCAAGGCTGAGCAAAGTGTCCCAGCATAGGCCCCAGGCTCCAAAAAGCCAGCCCATGCACCAAGGACAGATCCCGGCTCCACTGCCTGGGGGCCTCCCAAACAGTTCAAGCTAATCAGCTGTCTCACTTATCCAGAGGGCCCTGTCCAGTTCCTTGGGAGCTCCTCAGCTATTGGTTCACAGTTCATGCATTTCCACTAGTTTGGCTAGTTGTCCCTGAGCTTTTTCCAATCATGGTCTCAATACAATCCCTTCTCTCTCTCTCTCTCTCTCTCTCTCTCTCTCTCTCTCTCTCTCTCTCTCTCTCTCTCTCTCTCTCTGACTGGGCTCCCTGAGCTCTACCTGGGGTTTGGCTGTGGATCTCTGCATCCACTTCCATGAGACACTGGATGAGAATTCTATCATGACAGCCAGGGTGTTAGGCCATCTGATCACCAGAGCAAGTCAGTTGAGGCACTCTCTCGACCTTTGCCAGTAGTCTACAGTGGAGGTGTCTTTGTGGATTTCTGGGGACCTCTCTGGCACTCTGCTTCTTCCTATTCCCCTGGGGTCTTCATTCATCATGGTATAGCCCTCCCTGTTCTCCCACTCTGTTCCTGATCCAGCTGGTACCTCCTGCTCCCCTAAGCTCTCTTTCCCCTGTCCCTCACCCTCCATTACCCCCCAAACCCTGTCACATCCAGTTTGCTCATGTAGATCTCATCCATTTCTCTGTCGTTGAGCAATCCTTGTGCCTCTCTCAGGGTCCTCTTTACTAGGTAGCCTTCCTGGAGTTGTGAGTTACAGTTTGGCTATCCTTTGCTTTACATCTAGTTTCCACTTATGAGTGAGTACATACCATGCTTGTCTTTCTGAGTCTGGGTTACCTCATTCAGGATGATTTTTTCTAGTTCCATCCATTTGTCTGCAAACCTTATGATATCTTGGAGGAGGTGGGAATGGGGGGTTATATAATAATGCTTAAAAAAAGAAGAGGGGGAGGAAGGATTGTAAGAGCTAGAGGGGTCAAGGACAGCACAAGAAAACTCACAGAATCAACTAACCTGGGCTCCTAGAGTCTCAAAGAGACTGAACTGGCAATCAGGGAGCTTGCATGAATCTATCCTAGGCCCTCTGCATATATATTATAGTTGTGTAGCTTGGTCTTCTTTTGGGAGTCTTAAGAGGGATAAGGGCTGCCTCTCACTCTTTTGCCTGCTTTTGGAACCCTTTTCCTCCTACTGATTGTCTTGCTGAGCCTTAATATGAGGGGAGGTGCCTAGTCTTGCTGTCATTTGCTGTGCCATGTTTGTTTGGCAGCCCTGGGGGGCTTGTCCTTTTTTGAAGGGAAATGGAGAAGGAATGGATTTGGGGGAGAGAGGAGTGGGGACAGAGAGGGCCTTGGTAGAGAGGACAGAAGGAAACTGTGGTTGGGATGTATTATATGAGAGAAACATAAATCAAAAGAATACAACTAGAGGATAGAAGTTAACAGGGTCCTCAAAAGATGAAATACAAATGGATGAAAAAACAAAAAGAAAATGCTTCCATCAATCAGTAATAACTTGTTTACAATTGATCATCACCTTCTAAATTCAGAACATTACTAATTTAAAACATTTCAGAAAGTGAACCTCATCAAATTTTATACAAAGTAAGTTAAATGAGAAAATACATTATTTTTATTTCTTCAGTAAAAGATACAAATGCAACAATAAAGAGAGCTGAGGACTTAGTTCAGAGGAGGCCAATTAGAGGTAAATGTTTAAGTTTATGTCATTTATTTCTAAGTACCAAGCATTATGCTTGCTCTCTTTTGAATGACCTAGGAATTGTAGTGACTCATGATCAGCCTAGCCCTCTACAGTCCCCCAACTGCTCAATTTAGTCCTTAAGAGAAGGCGTCCACCACTGCTGGGAAATCTTCAGTCTAGCCTGAACCTGCATTCTCCCTAAGCAGCTCACATCACACTGTGAGTCTCAACGTGGCTGCAGTGATAGAGTCTGGCATATGAAATCATTTGTTCAGTCCAGGGAAGAAAACATTTTCCACATTTTTATTATGATCTACTCACCCCTTAAAAGCGTGTGTATGCATGCATACTAACTGACGTGAAATTTTGCTATTAATCCACTCCTGGTACTGCACCATGGAAGCAGAATATAATGAACCAGGCATACTGAAAAAGGTCAGATATAAAGCAACGTGAAGAAATTAGTGGGGCAGACATAGCTTTGTCAGGGTCACATTTAACTGGGTAACATTAATGGTATTGTGTTTCTAAGCCAGGAGTAATGTAAAATTTTATTTTTGAAAATTGCCTAGGACATATTGTTCCTGGACTATTAACTTTTTCCCCAGTATTTAGATCACAACTCCTAAAGGCTTAGCTATATTTTGACAGGTACTGACAAAGAGTGCCATGGAATTGTGACTCGATTGTCACCTTCAGAGTGTTCAAGCTGAATAACTCAGGATGAGTGCTAGGTACTAATTAGAACCGTTATATTAGGAAAGCAAATATAATGGTGTCTAACATTAAACAAAGCACAATTCTCATCAAAAATGGTTCCTTTTGTGTGGGGGTTGGCATGTAAAACAATTTTGCATGTTAATGAAGCACAAACAATTACGGCCAGAGTAACTAGTTTCATGCAATTATAAAAATCACATGAAAGCTCTATTGTTTGTTGTCTTATGATTTTTAATGCTAATTTTGCACTTGATAATTTCAGATTCTATTCATAGCACAGTGCATATGTGTGTGTGTGTGTATGTGTGTGTGTGTGTGTGTGTGTGTGTGTGTAGTTAAAAGCTGGTAATTGGAAAAATAACTACTCTTCACTTAAAAAGTAGCAGAAATAGTCATTTCTGAGAAGAAACAACCAGGCAGACTAAGATGGAGAGAAGCTGTGAGGGAATGTTACCAACTGAAAAGACACCATGAACACGGTAGAAACTGTTGGAGAGTTTAGACTTTTTCATATAGAAATTGGAGAGAGAGAAAGGGAGAGAGAGGGAGGCTGTTAGGAGCATGGGTAGAGAGAGAAAAACAGATTTCAGTAACAGTGGAGTGAATTGAAGGCCTCTAAAATTAAGACAGAGCATTGGATAGCATCATACTGCCACCTCCCTCCACACACATATACACACTCACAGTGCACTCTGCACACTGCACACACACACACACACACACACACACACACACACACACACACTGTTGTAGGATGTTTGTACACTGTGTGAAAATGTATTGCTGTGACTGGTGTAATAAAAAGCTGAATACCCAATAGCTAGACAGGAGGTATAGGTGGGACTTCTGGGCAGAGAGAGGAAGTAGAAGGAGATAATTAAGGTTCAGAGGAGATGCCAAAAAGACATGGAGGGAGCCCGACATGTAGAATGAAAGAAAGGTAAAAAGCTATATAGTAAAATGTAGATTAACAAAAGCATGTTAATTTAAGTGATAAGAGCTAGCAGGACAAGCCTGAAGACTGAGATTTCATAATTAATAAGAAGTCATTATTTGGGAGCTGGCTGATGGAACACAAAAGACTCCTTACAACACACACATATACACACACCCCTCATTCTGCACCTCCTGCACCTCCTGCAATGGTGATAAGGGGTCTGAATTTTCTGGGATGCATTATTTCTTCATGTGCCATATCAGGTACAAACTTAGATTTAGTGCTTAATGCTCATACACTTTTGAATCATATGCAGTGTTCAAAAGTCAGTTAATTTTTCTAACAAGTTTTATTTACTATAATTTAAGTTTATGAAATTTTGCAGTTCTCTTTCAGCGTACTATTTAGCATATCAGGAATATTCTTCTGAATGTATTTCTACTATTAGAATAAAAGCTGTAAATCCTAACAATTTTCAACAAAACTAGATTAGCTCAGCCTTTTTTGCCATATTTCCATGTTTTCACTGTCTTTCTAGTTAAAAATTTCATCAGAATATCCATTTCCCAGTGATAAATACTTTAGCAATATTTTAATTTTTATTTATTTATTTATTCGTGCTCTTTTTGTTTATATGTATGTCTGTGTGCCAAATGTATACATAATGACAGAGGGTTTCAGAGGAAAGTCTAAGATCTCCTGGGAATGGAGTTACAGACAGTTGTGACCCACCGCGTGGGTGGTGAAAGAGCAGCCAATGCCCTTAACTACTGAGCCATCTCTCCAGCCTCTTAGCAATCATTTTGAATATTTATCTTGATTTCTCAGTCACTGCATTTAAGCCTACATAGATACATCCCACAATAATGAAATATAACATCACATGGTAATAGTAAAGTATTGCAATGGACTTTAAAATATTTAGGAAATGGTTTCATGACTTCACAGTTATTACTGCATGAAGAGGCATGCATCCTCTGTCTCTCCATCACTCCTACTCCACTATTCTCTACTTAAATATTCTATTCTTTTTTTGTAGATGTTGTTATTGAAAACAAGGTAAAACAAAAACTCTGAAAGAAGGAAAGGAAGCACTAAAGACAAAGTGGAAGGGAGAGCAGGTAGGGATAAGTAAAGGAAATAAGAATGTTAAAGAGGGAAGGGATGCAGAAGAAGAGAGAAGGGGAAGTTTGGGGTGGTCTCAGAGTCCTGTGTCTCCCACTGAAAGAAGGGAATTGTAGCATGAATCTTAAAGAGTCTTATTAATAAAATCAAACCCAGGACCAGTTATTGGGGTGAAATGCTGGATGGTCAGAGAACCAGAACAAGCCACAGCTAACCTCACCTGGCCAACTTCTCAGCTGGTCTTGTTTCCTCAGACTGGAAGCCTCTGTGTCCTCATATCCGAATGGCTCTCAACTGAACTGTGCTGCTAGTAGCCTGAAAGCTTAACCAGCCAAATGCTTAACCAGGCCAAATGCTTCTAGTTTCTGGTCCTCACGCCTTATATACCTTTCTGCTTTCTACCACAACTCCCTGGGATTAAAGGCTTGCTTTCTGGGATTAAAGGCATGTGTCACAATGCTTGGCTGTTTCCAATGTGGCCTTGAACTCACAGAGATCCAGAGGGATTTCTACCTCTGGAGTGCTAGGATTAAAGGTATGAGTGCCACCATTTTCTAGCCTCTGTATTTAGTGGCTGTTCTGTCTCTGACCCCAAGTTTATTAGAGTGCACAATATTTTGGGGAACACAATACCACCACAGGGAATGGGTAGGCTTTTATCTTTTAACTGTTTCTAGCACTATTGTTTTAAATTTGGGGACATCTTTAAAAAGCTGGCTAACTATAACAAATGCTGACTTCATCTTTGACATTTCCATGCAAAACCGTTCTTCTCCTTATTAGTTAGTTGACTCTGTTGATGAGGTGATGAAGGTGTAAGTGCCTATCTTATTAGAGAGGACATTCTACCCTCGACAATGTGCAAGGCACCCCAGCTAGAAAAGTACAAAACTCTGAATAGGTACCCTTTCTGACTTTCCTCACAGGCCCTCTAAACCCTTTCTAAATTCTCCCGGCAAACAATTAAATATGTTTTATGAGTTTGAGGTAGAAATAAGAGTTACTATGAAAATATATTTAAGTGATTGCAAAAGTATATCTACTGAATGTGAAAAATCATTTTCTATCATAAAAAAATATGTTGCCTAATTATGCTTTCATGACTTTTTTCGGCATAGCACTAAAAGTACATATTTTACCAATTTAACTGATATCTCTGTGTTCTAAGTATGACTCAAGACTTACTTGATAGATGTTAAGAAAACAAACACAACCTCCCTACCCATCAATGCCTGAGGCAGGTGGGAGAGCTGGCCCTGAGTCATAAGCACAGGACATCTGCCCCTGCCCACTGCCAGCTGCAACACTTGGGAGAGCAGGCCATGCACCTCATGTGGGCAGCACAATAGAGTTGACCCCAGGGGTGAGGTGCAGGTGAGCCAGCTCTGAAGTGGTGAGCATGGAAGAGCTGACCCCATTATTGAGCTTTCATGGGTGGATGAGAAATGCACCCCTGACACACACCCATCAACTCGTGAGGCAGGTAGGAGAGCTGGCTGTGAGTTAAGAGAGAGAGCTGTCCCAGTCCCTCATCAACTGCAGCACTCAGGAGAGTGGCCCCTAGGCCAAACCTGCACAGTAAAGCAGGCACTGAAGGTGTAGGTGTGGGAGATCAGACCCTGAGGACGTGAAAGCAGGAGAACTGGTCGCTGCAAGGGCTGCAAGCACCATGCAGGAGAGCTCACTGTGATGGTTAGGACAAGGGAGAGCTAGTGGGCTAACCAACCCTGCAACTACCCAGGCACCCACCCCAACATCTACCCCATCTGTGATCTGCTGGAGCACTTGAAGGGACCAGTCCTGCAGACCTAAAGCTTCAGGATCTCCACAACATAGGGCAACAGCAGGATAACAAAGAGGAGTCCCAGTGAGAGCTCAGCATTGATAGTGTCGCAGAAACCAGAGGCCTTGAACCAGACCAATGACTCTTTGCAATGAACACTTGCAAATAAAAATATGTGGACTAAAAGGGTTTACTGTGTGACTCACTGTGTCACACTACAGCTTCCATGATGAGATTGATTTGTTCTTCTCTATCTCTCTTTTTTTTCTTCTTTTTTTCTCTTAAATTTTATTTTATTTTTTGGGAGGAGGTTGCAAGGAAAAAGGGCAGATATGAAGGGATGGGGAAATGAATGTCATAGAGATGCATGACGTGAAAGACACACAGAATAATTTTTCTAAAAAGTTAATAAAAAAGAACACAGTCAGAAGAAACTAGTTACTCATTGATCAGCAGTGTTTCTATCAAATACAAAATAGAGCTGAGTTTGGGGTATTAGAACTCCAAAGGTCAGGATCCATTTTAGAGGACTCAGATTTTACTAGTCATTGCAGTAAATATTTTATAAAGAATTAGCCATAAGCATTTCACAGTAGGTTGTGATACAAAGCAGGAAATATAATTTTTTTTCTGTGACAGTTACTATGATTTTCGAAAACACAGAGATGGTTTAAAAAGTACAGGGCAAAAGCTTCTGTTTGTTTCTCATGGATCATAAAATGACTTCTCTTTCCCAAATTTAAGGAATGATAAATTGGTAGTATATAAAATACATGTGAACACAGAAATCTTTTTTAATAAAAGAGCACTCTGCTTGTTTTGCAAATTTCTTCTCCTACCCCAAACCCAGCTGTTTAAGACATCATAAGAAAGACTCCATCAGCTCAGGGAGCAAAAAGGGGAAGAGAGTGGACAAATGCCATTCAGGAATCCTGCCCACTGCTTGGTTAACATTTCCCCTCCATCCCTGCAATGCCTTCCTGACTCCAGTATCTGGAAGAGTCCTTTAAACAATGTGTCAACGACTGTATTTCCATACAAAGGCACATGATACAAAAGTGATTGCCTCTCAGTCTCTGCCCTCCTCACTTCGGTTTCCCTGTTGCACAAGCAGATCTCACTGCATCCCATCTACAGGCCAGGATCCTGGGTAAGACACTTCTGATCCCTTTGCCAATGCCTTTTGGCTGCTTTGTGGATGCATCCAGTCCACAGCAGGATGGCTGCCCCTACTGTTTTATTTATGATGCAATCAGCTGCTGTAAGGAGGTGAACAGTAACTGCTATTCCATTGCATAAAAAAGCCTTTTTAGCCCTATCTTATAAACATTTAAAAGTCTGTCTTTTACCCTTTTAGAAAAAGCCCAGCAGGAGGTAGATAGAGGTCGCTGGGAGCCTCTAATTCATCTACATTTATAGTAGGTGTTGCAAGCTCTATTAGCAGAAAATGTATGACAGTGGGACCTAAGTTTAATGTTTTACTTAAAATCTCTGCCACTCTAGCTAATGCCAGAAGCATGCCCATGATTGGTAGTACATAAGCTCACTAGCACAGCCTTCCCCTTGGCACAAGCCATCAGTCGGAAAATGGCTATTACAATAATATATTTGCGTATCATACTGGAAAATCGTGCTTAACAGAGATTTTCTTTTTCTCCCAGAAACCAGCAGTATTTATACATGTTTTCTGACAAATATAGTTGTTGACATATTCTAAAATATTACATGGTAACCACACATATATGAATATTACCTTTCAGTTTACCAGTGGAGTCATTTAGAAAAAAAAGGACAATGCTGATACTGTAGCAGCAACATCCTAAAAGTGGGTTCAGCACCAATACACTGACATATCATCCCCCAAAGCTTTCAATATTCTGTGCATTGGCAGGCTTCATCATGTCATTATAAGGGCTTCCTCACTTGGTTTTCTTCCTCTTTGGACACTGCCATCTTGTGAGTACTAAATACATCATCAGCAAGTCTCATTCTCATGTATTACACTAATAAATCACCAGAATGACAACTGATTCTGATGATCTATTAACGCAATACATCAGACGGAGGTGTTTGAATGGGATATTACTCAGAAAACAGCACTGTCTCCATAAAGCCACATCCAAAATCCAATTCCATATAATGACACAGAATTCACAGTACACTAGCAGCCTGCTAATACTACCAAACTCCCAGCATTATCAAAGAAATTATTTGCATTCTCATTAAATTATCAACAATAACTTCTCCTTTCCTGGAAATGGATGCCTCTTTAAGTCACTGACTCAGATTCCATGAGCTCATCACTCTCTGTGGCACAAGGAGAATTATTTGGAAATTGCCCATGAATAAAGCAAATACCCTTGTCCCTATTCTGACTATTTCACATTCTACGCTCGTTAAAAAGGACACCTGATTTTCTCATCTGAAATACATTTTCTCTGGTAAACATACATTTGGCACTGAATGTTCTTTGTTTATAGTCACTAGACACTGTCTAAACATTTGTACTTCTCTACATATTACATACAGGAAGGAGGGGCAAGGGGAGAAGGCATCTGCATTTGCTCCAGAGTCTGTTATTCTGCACTATATGCACGTATCATTTGTCAAAAAGCCATCCTAATCCTTCGACAACCTCTGTGTTCTCTTTCTTTCTTTATGAGACATGTGTACTTGTGTTTGTATAGCTGAAAATGAAATTCAAATTCAGTACCTGATTGTCCTTTGGTTGACTTTATGAAAAGGATTTTAGAATTCCTTAAATGATCAAATTTCAGAAAAAAAAAGGAATCTGACCTTCATTAACATCAATTATTTTTAAAATTCAATTTTCACCTTCTGCCTCTTCCTCTGGCTCAGGTTGGAATCCCCAGATTGTTTTCCATAACAATAATCCAATATAATCTAAATAAAACAGGCATCAAAAATTTACAGAATGAACTTTTAAATTTTGGGTCATTTTGCTATCTTAAAGCTAAGACCAAACAAAGCATCATTTCAGGGTTTATGATCCAATTGAAGTTGGATGATATAAACACCTTCCTACCTATGCAAGTTTTCTAATGTTACTAACTGTTTTGTATATGTAAAACTGTTGTTAATATCTTGAGAGAAATTCTGTAGGTTGGTATTGAAGATATGCAGGAAAATGATAGTTTATGAGAAATGCTTCATCAAGTCATATGTGGCCTGATATGAGTTGCCACAGCCTGCTTCACATGTGGGCAAGCCACTGCCTTCCTTGCATTCATTAGATTTCTTAGCATGTTTATTGTTCTCTTCCTGTTACTGAGACTCTTCGATATTATATGCTCCTAAATACCTTAATTTGGTCTCTAAATCTGATAATAATGATTTATCCGTTTATTTATATTGACAAGTCACCTCTATACCAACGGCCCATCTCTGATAGGCATTTTATTTGAACTAAGAGTAAAATAAGAGTCACTTGAAGGTACTTGATAGAGTAGGAATAATTCTTTTTAATTTAGAATAATATTACCACTCTGGGGGAGGAAAGTATGTGGAGGGGGATATCAAAATGGACTAGAACCATGGTAAATGATGCATGCACTTTAGAAATATGGGTGAATAAACCTCTTTAGCATCTCTGTTAAAGCTCCTTTACATTGGAAGCATTCAAACAGATTTGTTTAAAGATGCCACTTTTCTATTTGAGTTTATGCATCCCAAATACATTATTGGTGTTCACTTTTTGTTTTTTGTTTTATTTCTCAGGATTCAAGATTTTCATTATTCATATTCTCATAAATGTACTCACAGTTAATTTAAATTTTAGCTCTTGATAGCTAAAGAGTGATCTTGACATTGAAATGTGTGTAGTTTATAGAGGGTGACTATTAAAAAAGCATGCTTGTGACATGTTCCTTCTGTGGGTTTTTATTGATGTTATTGTTTGGTGGTGGTGGTGGTGGTGGTGGTGGTGGTGGTGGTGGTGGTGGTGGTGGTGGTGGTAGTGGTGGTGTGTGTTTATGTGTGTTCCTTTAAATTACTATCAATGGAATACTCATTTGTATATGCTTTTGTCTCCTTCCACACATGCAGTTTTGCTGTAGAGCCCAGGCTGTCAGTGAGCTCACTTTTCTAAAGCCAAGGATGATCTTGGACATTCAACCCTCCTGCCTTAGCTACCTGATACTAGAATTATAGACATGTGCAAGCACATTAACTTTCCTTGTAGAACTTAATTATTTGCTCTCATTGGCATCTCATAACTCCTGCTATACAACTAATTAGGCATTTGTGAAAGGCAATACCCTAATGATTTGACTACTTTAAACTAGTACAGGGACAGTGCTTTTCACATTCTGAAGCCATGTCTTACACAATTTAATGGAGACGGAGTACCTCTATGCAATTTGGGTTTGTCAAAGACAGAGGATAATATGGTAGGTCCCACACTCTGTGTTAGCATAACAGAAATCAGACTAAGTCGGAATGGAATCCTGGTTAGAAAGCCAACAACAGTTACTTTAATGTACACAGTGCTTAAACCATACACCACCCAATCCATGCAGTCTTCCTGTGCTGAGAGACTCTTAAAAACAGATTTAAAACTTTGTGAGCCTTTCTTCAAAAAGGCTAGAAGAATTATCTGAGATGCTGGCTGCTCGTGAGGAGGCTCTGGAGCCCATGTCTCTCACCTGTCATCTTGTTTTAGGAACACTGACTCATTATCAGCTTCCATCACCCAGGGAAGAAAGCTGAGGTAAGTCGTCTCATTTATAGATGGGTGGAACAAACTTATTTAAAAATTCTCAGTATGTTATCATGAATCATGTAGGCCTATTAAACTAATTGCTAAGGAAATTTAAGTAGTATTCCAGCAGAATTCAGTAGAATTTATCATCCAGCTGAGGAGTTCTTTGGTGGTCTCATGCTGCCCCCCACAGATTTGTCTCAGAACATTCATTATGCCATAATTACAAAGTCTCTTTGAAGAGGCTAAAAATCCCTAGACTCTTCTCATCAATTATTTTCACCTGTTAATTCATTTTGTGTGAGGTAATAACCCCGGCATAATAACAAATGTGCAAGTACTCCGATTTTGCAATTAAAAGCAGCGGGACTTCTATTTTGATCATACAGACTGTGACATCCATCATAGAAAACAATTTGGGCCTAGCAGGATGACAGATGCCACACTGATGGCTCTACTAACTAACTGCCTGTCCTCGGGAGAAAAAAAGAAAGAAAGAAAGAAATGGCCTGCTTCAGCCTGCAGCTGCAAAGTATCTGATAGCTCTGACCAGTCTGCAGGAGAAAGCCCGCAGTGACTGAATTACTGAAAGGTAATTTTACATCGAAAAATGAGGATTTCTGAGGCATAAACGTATGCATTCCAGTGACTGCTGTAATTTGGAAACAAATAGCCCTTTTCATTTGAAAATGACTGGAATCACTGCCAGTGTGCAGGACGTTTGTTTCTCAGGCTTTTACATGAGAAATACAATGTAATTCTCATTATTTCTGGCCCCATTCACATCTTATTAGACAGAGAATGCAAGGTGGTTATCTCTGCTCTCTGCAGCTAAATCTACCCAAGGAAGAATTTCCTTTCTTTCCCTATTTTCCCCCTCTAACCTCTGGACAGGTGCCTAAATAATAGAAGAGTATTCATTTTTGCTTTTCAGTTTACATAAAGCTCCAATGAGCTCTCATATTTGGATCTGCTACCCAGCTCAGCTCAAAGACAGCATGGAGAAAGGGTCACATCACAGACTTGGTGTTGATTGACCTCACATCCTGTGCACAGAGAGGATCAGATGACAATAGACACAGATGAATACTTTTTTGCCTGTATTCTTTTAAATCTTAATATTTAAAATATTCATGAACTGTAATGTTCCTTGTTTTTTCACTTTCCAATTCAAGGGCTTGGGACCTCACAGCAACTTTCTTGGGGTAATCCTCATCTTTTCTGTAACACTCCATTTTAGATTTAACATATGAGAAAAATCGTGGCTAACTGAAAATATAAATGTCATTATCATTATTGTGAATGGAGAAAGATCTCAGGAGGAATTGAGATGCTATGCTCCTCATGGCTCCTCCCCCTGTAAACTAAATCTAGGTACTAGATTATGGAATAGAGACAGATGCCTGCACTAAAGGCAGACATGTGAATGCAAACAGAAACTATATTAAGATAGTTTCTAGGATTGTATTATTATTTTTGCTGTGTAAAATATAACAACAAAGGATGAAGAAAATACCAAAGATTAGGGTGGAAGAACTTTGCTAATCATGATCCACTCATGGTGACACCCCCGCCCCCCACCCCCCCCATCCCCATCCGTTGAGGCAGTAACAGACCACATCATTTACATTTCACCCTTCCCTCACATCCTTGCAGACAAAGGACACTCTGGTTCTTGGGAACAATCTATGGTTTCCTAGTGGACTGTGCCAGACACATAAACTTTGACAGCATCAAGGATGAAGAGATGTATAGAAGCCGAGATGCTCTGACAGCTAGAAAAGCAGGAAGATGGAAGCGAATGCTACACTTTTCCAGTCCTCTACTCTGCATTCTTTTTCAATATTTTGAAGGTTGTAGTCAAGGTCTAGACCTGACTCTGTCCCCCTTGTTAGGGATCCCTTCACATTCACAATTAGAAAATTCTTTAAGCTTGGGCTTCTGCATAAAAGCCAAAGACGGAGAGCAGCTGGGGAAGGGATGACGCACACGATCTTTGGTCAACAGATCCCACAATGAACAATCAAATAGGAGAAACACATTAGAACAACTGAGCTTCAGTTACACATCCTAGATCGTCTTTAATGTGAAGCCAGGAGAACTTGCCCTTTCAGCACAAGCTCTGACTGTAAGTAATGCTCAGTACCCATCAACAAATTATGACTTGTGACACATTTGCTGCTGCTGTGTAAAGCTCAAAGTCCAATGGAGAAAATATATGGTTTTTATTACAAAATTGTTCTTGTTTACAATTCTAATATCCTCTTCATTATCTACTTTTCCAGACATTTTAGGCAGTCCTGAAGACCTGGGGCATCACTAGTCCTGTCAGAAAGAGAAATTAATGTTGTTAAAGTTGGCCTAGTTGCCCTCTGGGACAGCTGAGGATGAGGAAATATAAGCCTCTGTTTTAAAAATGAAAATGATTAAAGGCACAGACACCTTGGTCATACAGCAGCTGCTTAACTTTTAATAAAATTCACAGGCTCCTTCAAACAAAAGCTTCTTTTCCTCTGTATTCTCTCTCTCTCTCTCTCTCTCTCTCTCTCTCTCTCTCTCTCTCTCTCTCTCTCTCTCCCCCCCCCCCCCCCCGCCCCTTGTAACTTTTGCTCTGTAACAGAAAACTTGCTCTGAAGACAATTAAGTGTAAGAATGACATCATTATAAAAAGCACATTCATTCTGCAGTGGCTCATTCAGGAGGACCAGACACAGCGAGGCCAGGAGCACTCTCTCCAGTCAGTAAGCTAATTAGCAACACTCTAAGAAATCTTCCTTACAGGAACTGACAGACTAAATTCAGCTTCTGGAAAACACTTAAGAAGAGCCTAAAGCTCCACAGATGGAGGTGCAGATTCAACTAGCACCTTTTAGAATGGGCTTCATTCTGGGGAAGGAATACTCAGAATCTTTCAAAGGGAGCATACCGCAGTATCTTGAGCAGAAGGGCTCATATATCAGGAGAAAATGGCAGGAAATAACTCAAAAGAATTGAGCGTGACCTTTGCCTCGAAAGGCCAAAGAATACAGTCAGAGTTTCACCTCTGACTCCCCCATTCTTATTCATCTCATCTGGTGATGTGAACAAGATCAGAGGCAGGGCTTGAGTGTAAACTAATATATCCACTCTGTTTGAGAGAGTCTTCTATTTTTACCATTATGTCCCTTTCCATCTTTCCTTCATTTTTCTCCTTTTGAATTTCTTTTTAATTCATTATATCTATCAGTACTTAGAGCTCAGACAGAAAATGACAATTTTTGTATACATGAAAGAGAAATGTTCTACAATCTGCTTTCACTGTTTGATTATTACCAGCAGTGGGGTATTTTATTATCAGTGGAAAACCTTAGATTTTAAAAGGCAAATCAAGATCATTGAAGTTCATCACAGACATACATATGACTCATGAGACAGGATTAGCCTGTCTGTGTCTCCTCTGCAGACCAAGCAGCAGAACTAAGATAACTGGGGGCCCAAACTTTCAGCAGAATCCTTTGAAAGTAAGGTAGAGACATGACTACGTGCATTTGGATGCCCACCATCTGAACGGGAGCCTCCCTTCACTCTATTGAGCAGTTTGAGGCAAAAGAACACACTCATGAGGCACACACCCTCTTCTCTCCCTTAAGACTCTGCCCCTTTTCTTCCAAATGTTGAAGTTCTGTTATCTCTTTCATTACTTGGTGCTGGGACTCTAGACAGACAGATGAGGATGATACTATTCTGTTGCAGGCTTCTTAGTTCTGTCACCTATGGAGAACTATTGCAATCATAACCAGTTCCCTACGTTTGCTAGGGTCTGACTACAAGGTATTTGAAATTCTAAAGTTAAATGTCTTCTTCTTTGTGCTTTGATGGTTTTGTAACCTTCAGGAGTCACCTAATTAAATTTTCATACCACTAAGTATAAATACCTTACTGGAAACAGCTAATACCTTGTTGGAGATTAGTAGGCAAGTGGATTTAAAGAAATTTAGCTTTGGGATAATCATAGCAATGGCATTAACATTATCGAAAACCTGCCCTGTACCAGCTGCTGTTCTAACTGCTTTAGGTGCTTAAAATTCTTAAGCTCCACTGCACCCTTTTGTAAACAAGGAATCGAAGGGACAGAGAGGTTAAGTTACCCAAAGGCTGAGGACTGAATGAAAGTCACAGGCATCCTCAAGGAGACAATTTACAGTTCATCTTAATTCAGGAGACAGGAGAGTCCTTTGAGAAAGAGGCATGCCAGGTGAGTCTCTCAAACCATGCAGCATCCTTTATCCTCTGCTAAAAACTCAGGATGAGACCATAGCCTTAAACACTGATCTCATGAAGCCAAGTAATCTCTATCCATTCCTCCCCAAGCCTTTTCCTCCGGCATTCATATAAACTCACTAACGTGTTCTTACTGTTATCTTTCCAGAGATGTTATGTATCCAATATCATTAAGATGCCAGGACAGCCGGGCAGTGGTGGAGTAGGCCTTTAATCCCAGCACTCAGGAGGCAGAGCCAGGTGGGTCTCTATGAGTTCAAGGCCAGCCTGGGCTACAGAGTGAGTTCCAGGACAAGCACAAAGCTATACAAAGAAATCGTGTCTCAAAAAAAAAAAAAAACCAAAAAAAACCCAAAAAAACAAAACAAAAAAAGATGCCAGGACATAATTATAAATGTTGTCTGCCAAGGAAGGAAACAACATGTTTCTCAGGAAGTCACTGTTTTCTTATACACAGCATCAAGTCATGATTTGAGTCTTAACTGGCATTATATGTGCTTGAATTGGATAAACTGTTGAAAACAAAGCAGAAAAACAGCACCCACACTCTTAGTAGAGGTACAGTGTGGTGGTAATCTAATTGTACTGAAATATTATTTTGATTGTATGTTAATAAATAAAGTTGTCCGGGGGTCAGAGCTATTAGAGCCATAGCAAGAGTGTGGCGGTGGTGGCACACGCCTTTAATCCCATAGATATCTGTGTGTTCAGGGATATAGCCAGCATTGGAGACATATGCCTTTAAGACCTAGGGGGCTGTACATTCAGACAGTGACGAGGCAGTCATGTGTTTGGGTTTACAACCAATGAGAAGGCAGAACAACATACTATAAAAAAAAAACGAACAGAGAGGAAGTAGCTCTCTTTCGGGAAGCTGGGACAGCAGGAGGAAGGGTGAGATTTTAGCTCTGAGCTCTGACCTCTCGGCTTTCCCCTTTACATTGTTTCTGTGTTTCTTATTTAATAAGACGGTTAGTTACATCAATAGTACAGTGTTCTTAGCAATGAACAGCCGAGTCATAATCTCAAATTTGCTTGACTGTCTTCATCCTATCTTACAAAAAAGAAATTGTTTCTTACTGATTTTAAATGATTAAGTTCATGACAAAATATAGTCAGACATCAGTGCCAACCATCAGCTTGCTGAAAAATTCACTTCATATGTACAGTATTTTTTGTATCAACAATCAGATGACTAAATCCTATTGATGTGAACACTTAACAAATGTCAGGTGAGAGTCACATTTGGAGAAGGAAGTGTAATGGAAGAAGACATGTGTGGATGAAAATTTTAGCACTGGTTCAGATTGGCTTTCTAACTATCACAAAGGTTCTTCAATTTCTTTGCAAACACTCATATACACATAGACATACAACACATAGAAATGTAAAATAAAATCAAGCTATATATTACTAAATAGAGTTGAGCAATTTATAAAATGGGTCTCTTCCATCAATGTTGGACAGATCACTGTAACCACCATATTAATAAAAAAAATAAAGGACATAAAATCATCAATTACATAGACACAGAAAAAAATTAATACCTAATAGCTGTTCATAAAATCATAAAAATCAGTAACTGCAATTTAATAAGAAGTATTTATGAAAAAACACACTTAATACAATGAGTAGTGGAGAAAATTTAATACATTTCTTGTAAGAGGAGGAACAGAGACAATGATAGCTGCCCTTATCAGTTCTATTTGGCTATGGGCAATAAACTAAAAAAAAAAAAAAAAAATAAGAAAAGACACTGAGATGAAATGAAGTAAGAAATAAAAGTATCATATCCAGGGGAGGTGTAGAATGATCTGATTATATGATTATACAGGAGGACTTGGGAAATTCACAAGCATACTTACAGAGTTATTAACAAGCTCAATAAAAATTCAGATATCTGGTCAATAAAGAAGTCTTGGTGGTTATAGATTAGAAATGAACAATGTAAAAGCAGAATTAAGTAAATAATTTTAATAAACTATTATCAAAAATAAAATAAGATTTTATAGTCTGCACATGCATGTACTCATGTATTTATTCTTAATTTTCCAGTGATGTTTTGTCATCTGTAGCATACAAGCTAAACTTTCTATGATATAACTAAAATACTCTAAAATGTTAGGAAAAATTTAGAGTTAATATTTCAATGTTAGGGAAATAAAGTTATGAACCTAATTAGATTACATTTGAATTCCACTAGATGGCTATTTAGTAGATATTAATAACAAGATTGATGAGATTTGAATGATAATGAAAGCTTCATACATTGCTTGTAAATATATAAGACTATGCCGCCACCTTGAAAAGCAATAATCAAAACAGTTATTATTAAAACAGACAGCCTAAAACCCAGCAGTTCCACTCAATTGTATGCCTAAGAGAAATGAAAACTCATATCTATGCAAAAAGTTCGAAACAGATATTTGCAGAAACATTTTCATGATAGTAGAGTTGCTCAGTTATACAAATACACTAACATTTCCCATTAATGACTTAACAGTGGAGTTTATATTTATGAATGCTGATAAACAATATTTTTTAATTCATTGAATTTTATAAAGTACATTGTTGTATTTCCCTGACTATAAGTTTGATTTAAAGAGAAACAAACACAAATTTATAAGATGAAACTTCTGTTTCCTCTGGATTTGAATGAATTGGTTTTGACTTTGTTTTATTAATACTTAGTCTCAAAACTTAAGAATCTGTTGTCCTATTGCATTCGTATAGTTTCCCTCTCTTGCTTTTGTAATTTCTAAGTTTTTAGACATTTATTTAGACAGAATGATGGCCTTTTACTTAGGCTCCTCTCTCTCTTTTTTTTTAATAAATATTTTTATTTTATAATTAATTTAATTTTACATATCAGGCACGGATTCCCCTGTCCTCCCTCCTCCCCCCCCCTAGCCTTCCCCCACAATCCACCCCCCATTCCCACCTCCTCCAAGGCAAGGTCTCCCCTGGGGATTCAGCCTAGCCTGGTAGATTCAGTTGAGGCAGGTCCAGTCCCCTCCTCCCTGCACCAAGGCTGAGCAAGGTGTCTCAGCATAGGCCCAAGGTTCCAAAAATAGGTTCCTTTCTTAAGCTGTTTCCTGAATGCTCATCTTCCTCTGCAGGTCCACTGACAGGTTGTCATACATTTCCAGTGAGACCAGGACTTAAGGGAATGTTTCCAGGTTAGGTTATTGCTGGTGATTTGATTTATTTTCATTTTTTTATGTTTTAGTTTAACTTTATTTGTATTTACTTTTTATTTATATTCATTATTGAGATTATAGTACAACTTCATCATTTCCCTCTCCTCTCTCCAACCCCCTACCCATATACCCGCCCCCAGGCTCTTCTTCACTTTCTTAGCTTCCTTTCCACTGATTGTTACTGCATGTATATCTTCTCAGTTTTGATTTACTATTTCTTTCTGCAATGATCTTAGATTGAAGTAAATTTTGAGTAATGTTGACTTTTGATTCAAAGGAGAAAATTCTAAAAAAAAAAATTCTGAACTGTGCATGTACATGTGACCTCAAGAGAACTTATAAACATTGCCTCACCCTGCTAAAAATAATGGCTAACACAAAATGAATTTCATGTTTTTTGTTCATTTTTGTTTTGTTTTGATTTTAGGAAAGAAAGAACAATAAGTTAGGTGGATATGGACAGAGAGGTTGGAACATGGGAGAAATTGGGGGAGAGGAAAGAATATGATCTGAATATCTTGTATAATTTTTAAATGAAAAATGAATTTGTACTACTAAATAAAATAGAAGAGTATGGTCTTTGATGTTGCAACTTCAAAAGTGACACTAGAAATTTGGTGATTAGCCATATGTTTCTAACTGTATACACTTAATTTTAAGATATATCACATTGGAAAATAATGTTGTATCCAGTATATATCTTGACTTCCTTTTTAAATTTTTTTAGTTGTTTTTCTAGATTTGATTTTTTCTTTGTTGTTGTTGTTGTTGTTGTTTTGTTTGTTTGTTTGGTTGGTTGGTTGGTTGGATTTTTTTGATATAGGGTTTCTCTGTGTAGTCCTGGATGTCCTTTGTAACTCACTTTGTAGACCAAACTATATTGGCCTTGAACTCACAACAATCTGTCTGCTTCTGCATTCAGAGTTCTGGGATTAAAGGGCTCGGCCATCATGCCTTCTTGAGACATTCTGGAGAGCATTTTTTTTCAACTTCATTTTAATACAGTAGAAAATACATATTGGAAGGAGGCATTTTCTTTACTAGGGCTGCTTCTTCCCAGATGACTATAGTTTGTTCAAACCACAACCAGAGTAGTAGTACTAAGTACACAGTATTAAGTAAAGTAGTATTAAGTACATTCACATTGCTATAAGCACATCTCATTATAAGTTTTTCTTTTATTTAGTATTACTTATATAATTTTCCATTTACTACATTTTGAATATCCTCATTTAAGTTTTATTTTAGCTTATTATGATATAGCAATTTTGTCTTTAAATAAGAAATAAGGGAAAGATTTAATACTGTGACAAGTAATGAAAATGGCAAATTAATGAAATGGATATTGATAACAAGATGTGTTTAAACTGCATACAAGGTAGTTTAGTGCAACCAATACAAGGTGAAATCAGTAGAATGACTCAAACATCCTTGTAAGAGGTAGTTAAAAGAACAAATAAAAATGACCAAAGATAATCAAAACACAAAGGTTAGGAATCAGCAGAGGTACCTAGAAACAGATGAGTGAATAAAGAAAACATAGTGCACATATACAGCAGTCTTATTCAGCCATAATAAATGCAATTTTATCCCTTGAAAGACAATGAATGGAAACCAAGAGCATTGTGTTAAGCAAAAGAAGCCAGTCTCATAAAAACAAAGATAGATCATTTCTCTAATATAATGTATGTAAGGGTTACAGCTATGGAGGGAAAGGTATCCTGGCCTTTGGAAGCAAGGCAATACCCAAGGCTCTGTTCTGGTGGGGGATGGTCTCCCCTGCAGGAATGCAGCAGTCTTGCTCTTCTGTGGGAGCCATTTACAGCTCAGTTCTGCTCCACTCCGCTAACGGGGTTCCCCCACATTTTTTGCTCCTGCTCTGGCAAAAAAAAAAAGTTACTTCTCTGTCCCAGTCCACTCCACTCCGGCAAAAGCAGGTCTTCACCCAAACCTTATTCAAAATATTTATTGGGAGGAAGGAATCCAGGAGAGTGGCCTCTGCCAGGGTGAAAAAAAGGCAGCTCCAAACTGAACAGGTACAGGGCTTATATAGGGCTTCTTAGGGGCAGAGTTTTCCTAGAGTGAAGATTTTCAGGATGGGAATTGGTCAAATTTCAATCCTAAGCTTGGACAAGCTCAAATATGGGTTGGTTTTCCTGTTCAGGGACTGGTTGTTTTTCATGCTGAGTTGGTCACCGGTGGAGTGTGTTTTTTTGGTTCTGATTTCAGGGCCAAAGTGTGTTTCTTTCACTGGCCTTTTTTAACCTTTGGGCTCTGGCTTCAGGGCCAGGGTGTGTTTCTTTCACTGGCCCTTTTTAACCTTTTGACTCTGGCTTCAAGGCCAGTCAGTGGATTGGTTCTGGTCTCAGGGTAAGCGTGTGTTTCTTTGGCTCTGGTTTCAGGGGCAGGGTGTTTCCTTGACTGGCCTTTTTACCATATATTGTAACCTAGATTGATATATATATATATATATATATATATATATACACATATATATATACATATATATATGACATTTATTTATACACACACAACTTGTAGGGGTCAGAAGAGAGCAACATGTTTTGTTTTAAAAAAATCATAATACACAATACCAGCATCATAAGACTCCAAGCACTTGATAACATTACTGTTTTTCACAGAAGAAAGCACTATAAAATAATCACTAAATATCTTCATTAAATCATCAGTCTGACTTAAGTTACTAATGTATAGCTTTCTAAGGGGCTTAACTATATAAAGGGCTTTGTCTACATTCATGTTATAATGATTATCTTTGTAACTGTTCTGTTCCTATGAAAAGACACTATGTCCCTGGAAACTCATAAAAGAAAGCTTTTAATTAAGGCCTTGCTTAGAGTTTCAGAGATTTAGTCCTTTTTCATCATTGCAGGGAGTATGGCAGCATGCATATCACTGGAGCAGTAGCTGAGAGCTACATCATGATCCATAGGGAGAGGTAGGGGTGGGGGTTTGAGGGTAGGGAGACAGAGACCATGACACAGAGACACAGAGAACAATGCTGGGTCTGGCATAGGCTTTTGAAACTTCCAAGCCTACTGCCATGGGTACTTCTTTCAACAAGGCAACACCTCCTAATCCTTCTAATGCTTTCAAATAATGCCGCCCCCTGGTGACTAAGCATTCAATATATGAGCCTATGGGGCCCATTCTTAATCAAACCATCACACTGACATAACAAACACATAGTGGTTTTGTAACTATTCAGTTAGCAAGTATTCACCAAGATTCTAACCATGCTTTGGATCTCTTGTCTTGGACACAGATATAACAATCAATTAAATTTATTTGTCTCTATCTCCATGTGTTTACACCATAAAGATAAATGATTAAATAAACTAGAAATGCATGAAAAATTACCAACCCACAACAGAGTAAAAACAAAATGTTAAAAGTTTAATTTTCAGATTTTTGCTGTGGGGACTCTTTTATCTATAATGACTAGAAAGTGTATCTGAGCCCTAAATGGTGAGAAACGTGGGGGACACATGATGTTCTGAAAGCAGAACTGGGGGTTGGGGAGTAGATATGATATACACTAATACAAAATTCCAAGAAGATTCAGAAAAATAATCATGGTGGAAAGTGCAGGAATTGTGGTCCTACCACGGAAGGTACTGTTTGTGGCTTTCTAATTGCCTGGGAAGCTATTTGTATCACTTCAGAGGTGTATCTTAATTTTCTATATCTGAAATGTTTATTAATGGAAATACAGTAGGGATCCATCTCAAGTCTTCCCTTGTATTTCCCTCTCTTTCTTAATCTCAGTGTAATCTGGTTATCTTATTTAATGCAAAAACTGTATTAAGCAGTATCATGCACAACCCTAGATGTGAGTCATATATTTCAGAAGAATGTCTGGAGCTTGTCAAAATACTTAGTAATTACTAAGGTCAAAATATCCTGCTGTGCAATCTTCAAGCATGCTGCCACTGACAGTCTTTCACAAGTCATAAAGCATTTTTTTTTTAAAACCAGCAATGTATCTTAATGCATCAAGTTCATCAAATCCTGAATTCTCCAAAGTTGTGATTAATTTTTAATCTGTGAAAAACTCTGTGCAAGATTCATTTGGCTTGAATACATTTTCCATCTAATAGGGTGTCCTTATCACTGTAGTGTGGAAATACCTGCTTTAGGTTCTTTACTTAAAGGAATCACAAATCTTAGTTTTCAAAATTAGTTGCAACCCCAGATAATACAATTTAAATCACAATACCACTTCAGAATAACTCAGTGGGCTATTGTTCTCAGTTGTATTAAAGTGTATTGGAAGAAGGTTTTCTTCTGTGCCATTTTTTGTTTATTTTCTTTAATGCACACTAGTGGTTTATGTCTTACATTCTAGAATTTCCTGAGTAAGTCAGAGTAGCCTCTGGACAGAAGCTTGAAGTTTGAGATTCAGTGCAGGCCTCCCTAGTTATTATGCAGATCGTTATAAATGATCCCTGATGCCATCACCTGTCAGGAAAACTTAATATAAATACCCCTCTACCCACAGATGTGAATTCAAGCTCATTTTAATTGTAATATCCATTTAGTTGTAACACATCCTAGAAGGATACTTACCTGGACATTTAAACTTTGATTCTAACATTCTAAAGGGCTCATGCCTGTTTGATGAGGATGCAAAATCTATCGTCTAAAGGAAACTTATTTCCATTAAGGCCTTGTGAAGTTAAGGGCACAGGAGCAAAAATGGTTGATCTTTCTGTGGGTGCCACTGCAATGCCCAAGTGAACCAAATGGACCCAGGGATTCAGGAGGGCCAACATTTTGTGTCTTTAAACTGCTTGTGAATTTTAATCAGTAATAGAATTTTGTATATGGTTTTAAGATCACATTACATTATTTGGTAAACATAAAAATAGAATAACCCATGTTGCCAAAACTCCAGGGCACTGTGAATACAAACTAGAAATGCTCATTTACCCTAGTGTTGACTGGATTTGGAGTTGATTTCCATTAGCCTGGCTGTGATAGAATCCATGTGGATGTGGATGCCTAATAGATTTCATTTGGTGATGGGTGGGGAGAGGTTTCTCTGCAGCTGTTTCTGCTCTGAAGCCAAAAGGGTATAAAATCCTTTTAACCAGCCTCCCAGCCCCCACTCACGATAAACCTAGTGGGCTGCCTCACAGCTCCAGCAACACAGAAGTTCAGTTTCCTTCCGCGGGGAGATAAGAGGATCTTAACGGGTGGCTCTGAGCTCTGCATTTCCTATTTCACGCTCAGTGCATACAACTTAGGTTAACTCTCTTCATATGTCATGGATTCTTTAACAAGCCCACACTGCCCTTCATAAGACACACAACATCCCATTTCCTCCAAATGTGCAATGTTAATTATGCTGAACTACATGGGATAAATTCAGTAAGCAAAATTGTGTGTTCTTTATTGACTTAATGCAAGTGGCTAAGATCTGGTATCCCTTTAGTAAATGACAATGTAAAATATCCATATACATCTTTAAATCATAAAAATCAAGATATATTTGTCAGCTAAATCATGGACTCTCATAGTATGTACCAAATGCTCAGATATAAAAGAGTGCCCAGGAATATAAAAGGAAGCCCGAGGCTCCTAGTGAAAATGACACAAGATGCTACTCCTCTGAGGGATTCATTCCACAGACTAAGAAGGGTTTCTACCATTATTAAGACTCTAACAAGTGGAGGTGATAACATTACTGGCCAAATTGCACAGGATATATTTCACTTTATTCCAATAAACAAAGTCTTTACAGAATGGTTTGACTTATCAATTTATTGTGCCAACATTTAAATTCAAATACAGGAAAATTAATTTGTATAAACAGTAGCCTTTAATAAGTATTGCTAGTATAGATTTGCCTGTTATTAAGATAAGCGGTAAATCATATGATATCTAATAAAAACAGAATTCTTACGCATTTCTTGGACTCAGGGAGCCACTTTTAGGAAGTCATAACACTAGCATTCTTTGTATGTTCCTATATTTCCCATAAGTCTTTATTCATATAAACACTAAACACACACACACACACACACACACACACACACATGCCTACAAACATATTTCTGCCTCTTTAATTGATGCTTCAGCAAATGTAATCTATTCTATTTGTTCTTTCTTAATACTCTATTATATAACTTTATTGTTAAAATCAGTGTTTCTTTATTAATTTTTACTCTTTTTAATTAAAATTTTTACATGTGCATATACTATGCTTTGATCAAATTCACCACCCACCCCTTCTCTTCCAGGTCCTCCCCATTTCTCTAATACTTTTTCCATTCCAAATTTATGTGTTCTCTCTTTGTTGTTTATAAACTCACTGAGTTCATTTAGTGCTATGTTGGGATCATGAAGGTCCTTGTGTCCACAGATATCCAGGGAAACCAGAATCTTCAGCACCTTTGATTGCTTTCAAAGGGAAGGCTATATAACTTGTTTTTACAGAAGGCTGGGAATTGGAGGTGATTAATAGCCTGATGATCTTTGTTATCTGTTGAGCCAGGCCACATCAAGCTTCCACAACCAGGAATGGAATACCAAATAGCCTAAATGACTCTTCCATTACCTGTATAGCCAGGGGTTTCCTCATGCACCAACAACCAGGACCCAAAGTGACTAATAGCCCATATGAGTTCTATGCTGTCTGTATGACGGAGACCAGGCCAGATCCTTCCTTGGGTTCTTAAGATAATACAGACAGACAGCCTATCTCCAGAACTCATCTCCTTGGAAGAAATGACATGTAACCTGAATTGAACTCCCTTGTGCACCTGGGATTGTATTGCACCAGTAAACTTTTTTTCCAAAGCATATTGTGTTTAAATATAATGGCAATAAACACTGGTAACAGAATCTCCAGAAGTCTTGATCTGGGTTGAGGAAGTACATCTGAACAGAGTTTTCATTCTCACCTCTTCACAGGCTTCTATCTGCCTTGACACCTACAGAGCCCCCTGCCCCCCATTGCTGCCTGTGTATGTGGAAGTTTACAGTTCTCTATTACAGCATGGATAGTCTTTCAGGATGAGGGTTTCTGGAGAAAATGGTTCTTCCTCCCACAGTAGCTATCAGTTGCCAAGAAACTTTCTCTCAAGAATTGGAACTCATGAGCCCTTCTGTTGTCCATATAGGATTTTGGTTAGCTTGATCCTGTGAGGTCTTAAGAATTTAGTCATAGCTGCTGTGTTTTCATGCATGCAATGGGTCTGTCTGACAGCCAATAATATTCTGTTGTGTATGTCCACTACTTCTGGCTCTTACAATCTTTCTATCTTCTCCTTAACAATAATCTCCAAGTTTTGGGGGAGATAGTTCAATATTGATAATTCACTTAGAACTTAGCACTCCACAGTTTCTGAGTCTCTACATATTGGCTAGTTGTAGGTCTCAAAATTAATCACTATTTACTTCAAAAGAAGCTTCTCTGTTGAGGAATAAAAGATGCAGTAATCTATGGGTATAAAGATAACTTAGGGGCAATTTTATACTAATTTAATTCTAATTATGAGAATAATAGAGTAAGGTTCTACCCTATGGGCTATGGCTCAACCAGTCTCAGGTTTGGGACTCAGTTAACAGCACCCAGCGAGTGTGGGTCTTACAGGGTAGAATTTAAATCCAATCCCAAAATAGTGGTAGTAACTACTATAACATTCATGCCACTGTAGTGTTGCAGGTATATCTGCCAGGGAAGTCATTATATCCACACATAAAGTTGATAGCTAGGAAAATTTGTTAAATGTTTCATTCTAGTAGCTTAAATAAAATCTCTGGCACTATAAAAACTAGCCAGTAGGGATGAAGCTTCAAGCTTGGTATTAGTTGGATTTCTTCATGTTCTATGACTCAAATACATGATTGCTTCAGGAAACATTTATTGATAGCTTTAATATTTATAGAATGAAGAATTATACAATGGGACTCTTCAATGAGTGTCTTTGAGCTCATGAATAAATATATCTATAGGCCGAAACTTTCTTCTAAAAGTTGTAATACTATTCAAAGTTACATGGAAGCTGTTTGTTTTCTCCTACTGTTTCCTATATATCCTCAATTCCTAGTATATTGTTAGAAAGAAAAATAACACGAGCTTGAGGGAAAGGATGCTAGATGCTATAGAATGTCTTAATTTTTAAACTCTCCTGTTATTAGAAATTAAACTCTTGAAAAGCTACACCATGAAAGCAAAGCATCATTCACACAATGCCCCAGTTTATCAAGGCGTTACTTATTATTTCCTGACATAAAGGCAGAAAAATTTATATTGTCTTCTGTCTCAGACTCTATACTTGCTTGTGTATCAAAAAACCAGAATCAAAAACTGAAACACTTGTATTTCCCAAGAACATTCCAGTTTGAAGGCCAAAGCACAAGCTTTTGTAGATTCTCGGAAAGTGAGAATGGCAATAGATGAACTGTCGCTAGCATACAGCAATGGAGTAGAATCAGGTAGAAAAGACCAATTATTACACAATGGTTGTTGATTTATTTAGTGATTTACTTAAAGCACTGCTTTTACTACTTTTTTGTCATTCATGACTTCATCTGAGAGAAAACACACCTGACTTGGTTCATTTCCCATTTCGCTAAGTGCAACATGATTATCCTGTGAGTGACAGGATTTTCTTCTTTGTTATGGCTGAACGTAACTCCATTTTGTTCATACATGACAGTTCCCTATCTAGGTACTGTATTCATTGTGCTGAGTTTGGGCTTGTGAGGATTTTATGGAAGATATCCATATCTATGCTTATCAAGGAAGTTAGCCATTCTTTTTCTTTTTCTTTTTTTGTGACCTTACCAAGCTTATTGCCAAGTAGTGCACACTTTTAGAGTTAGTTTGGAAGCATACTTTTCCTTTCTATTTTGAGGTACTTTGGTGCTTGGGCCTTCTTTAACATTCTGGTAGAATTCAGCAGTGAGTTCAACTTGCTCTGATGGATTTTTTTTTTTTTTATTGTTAGGAATGTTTTTAGCTTTACTTCATTCTTACTTTCTGACATATTTGTTTAGGTTTTTCAGAGCATCTTGATTCAATAATGGTAAGTTACATATGTCTAGAAATTTACCTACTTCCTCTAGATTTGTATCTTTTCAAATTTTTTTAAATAACCCTCAGGATTTCAGTTATATTAGTGACAATATACTGATTTATTTCTTCAATTTTGTTAATCTGACTCTTTTCTTTCAGTTACTTTGGCCAATGATTTGACAATTTTTTTTCAAAGTACACATATCTGTAACATTGATTGTTTATATTGCTCTTTTGGTTTCTACTTTACTAATTTCAGCTCTGATAATTATTTTCTTTCTAAAAATTTTAGTTGGTTCCTTTTCTTATTGGGGTATTTGATATCTTTTTAAAAAATAATCTCATCCTTTTACTTTTTATTGTTTGATAATTTCATACATACATACATACATTGTGTTCATGTAAAGTCCTCCCACATTTGTTCTAACACTTCTCCTATTTTCTCCACCATTAGGATTTTCCAATTTCATGTGTTTTTTGGGGGAAAGAAAAACTCACTGACTCTGCTTATTACTGCCAATATGTGCATGGGTGCAGTACCATTTACTATAGCATAGGTAGTCTCTCATCACCAACCTGAACTAACTCTCTCTCACAGAAACACCATCAGTGATATTTTTATTTTAATTCAATCCTATAATTTAAAATGGAATCCACAAGGATGACCTCAGCTTAGACTACTAGCAATAGCGGAGAGGGTGCCTGAGCTGGTCTATCCCAGTAATCAGATCAGTGAACACCTAACTGTCATCATTGCTGATGGTAGCAGATGCAGAGATTCACAGCCAAATGACAGACCAAGCTCCAGGAGTTCAGTCAAAGAGAGAGAAGAGGGATTCTATGAGCAAGGGGCATCAAGATCATGATGGGGAAACCTACAGAGACAACCAAACCAAACTAGTGGGAACCCATGAAATTTAGACCAACATCTATGGAACCTCCACAGGACTGGACTAGGTCCTCTGCATAAGCGAGACAGTTATGTAGCTTGATCTGCTTAATGGGCAGTAGATTCAGTATCCATCCCTGGTGCATGATCTGGCTTTTTGGAGCCCACTACCTATGATGGGACACCTTGCACAGCCTTGGGGGCCAGGCCTTGGACCTGCCTCTACTGAATGTACCAGGCTCTGCTGACTCCCCACAGGAGGGCTTACCTTCTTGTAGGAGAGAATAGGGGATGGGTTGGAGGGGAGGCTGAAAGGATGGGAGGAGGGAGGAGGGGGATCTGTGATTGGTATGTAAAATGAATAAAAGATTTCTTAATAAAAAATTTCTTTCAATATCTTTTTCAATGATCCATTGATTTTTTAGAAGCATACTGTTTAATCTGTATATTTGAATATTTTTTACTTTGCAAAGAAAATATATAATAGATGATAAAAAAAGAACTAGGCATGGACATATTATATAGTGACATTTTCATATTCTTCAGTCAAATAAAAAACATTACTGAAAGAAAACTGCAGACCAAACAGATATGTGTGGAATCTAACTTGTCAGTGAGACACGGGCAGAGAATATGTTGTTCTTTCATACACATTGCCTATTGAAAAGATACATGTTAGAAATCCTGAAAGGGCCATAAAGTTTTATCTAGAAAGCATTGCATCCAAATAGGACATCCCCAAAATAGGCACAGTCCTATTGCAGTTTAAGTTGTTTGAATTTCTGGCCTGAAGCAATTCTTTCTGTTCCATGACCACAGCACCACCAGGTGCAACAATGATGTCCAGAGCGTTCCAACCACCATCACTTGTAAATACAATAAAGACACATTTTATGCGCCTGATGAGATGAAAATTGATCAGACTTCTCTAAGGAGGAAAGATGAGAAACATTCCCTTACAGAAGAATGCTTTATTCCTTCTGAGTTCTGTGTGGAACCCTCCTCCAACAAAAATAACTATCCATAATTTCGTTATCTGTGCTACTGTTCATGAGAAAAAGTGGAGACTAAAATAAACAAAGTTCAATAAAAAGCAGATGTTTGTCTAAATTCTCATGTAATTCTGCAGAGCACACAGATTTTCAGCGGCAAAGATAGTGGCAATTCAAAATTAAAAGATTTGTTCTTTAAGAAGAAGGGAGGATGAAAGGAGGAAATAAGGAAGGAGAGAGGGAGGGAAGATGGGAGAAAGGGAGTGAGAGAAGGCAGTGAGAGATGATGGAAGGATGGAAGGAAGGAATGAGAGGTAGAAGGAGGGTGGAGGAAGGGACAAGTAGAGAGAAAGAAGAGAGTGAAGGATGTTGGAGGGTATGAAAGAAGGATGGAGGAGGGGAGGATTGATAGAAGGAAGTGTGGACAGGGAAGAGGGAAGAAGGTTTCTATGCACTGTCATATCAAAAGTCAACACAACTTCAAGCAGGAATATCCCCAAGATATTTTTCTTCACCTGAGTTTACCTCTTTACTGTATTTCTTCTCTTCTTCAAAACTGGGCTGTGTAGATGAAATATGTTTCTGTGTCCGGCCCAGTCCATAGCTGTTCAGACCCAAATAAGCACACAGAGGCTTATATTATTTTTAAACTATATGGCCTAATGGCTCAGGCTTCTCACTAGCTAGCTCTTACATCTTAAATGAACCCATTTCTATAAATCTATACTTTGCTTTGTGGCTTGTGGCTTACCAGTACTTGACATCTTGCCTCTCCTGGCAGTGGCTAGCAGCGTCTCCTCTGCTCTGCCTTTCTCCTTCTCCTCTCTCTAGTTAGAATATCCCACCTAACCTTTTCTGCCTCACCATTGGCCAAACAGCTTTATTTATCAACCAATCAGAGTAACACATATTCACAGCATAAAGAATGGCATCACTCATCATTTCCCCTTTTTGTTCTATTCAAAAGGAAGGTTTAAATTTCAACATAGTAAAATTATATATAACAAAACAGTTATCAAGCAAAAATTACAGGCAAAATTAAAGAAAATATTCTAGCTCTGCTATATTTGTGAGTCTAAAGTTTCGTATCTACCTTATCTCTTATCATAATCAAGGAAAAGTATAACTATCTAGTCTTCAACTACATCAAAGACCTAAGAAGGATACAATATTATCTAAGTAAAAAGTAAGTGCATTTTAAGCCACTTCCAAAGATATAGAATGCCAGAGACAGCTGCCTGCCTGGACAATCATCCACAGTTCCTCTGTAACATTGGGGCATCCATTTTCAGCCTATAGGCCTAGAGTCTCTCAGTCACTTTTTTATGTGTCCTATAGAATATCTGGCAGTTTCTTCTGCAAAGCAGGAACGTGAAGGACCACCTTGCCTTCTAAATTTCAGGGGTCACCTTACTATGTGTCTTGCATGTCCAGTTGATATAACATTTTTTCAAGCAGTCCAGGCAAGAACAGTTTCTTGCCCAAATGGCTATTTTTGCCAAAGTGAAGACAAACTCTGTATGGAGTGTCTTCAATGCTCATCTTTCTCTTTGATGTAAATAGGTGCTGCCAGAAGGAAACATGTCTCATTGTCCAGAAAAGTCTAAATTTTTAAAACATTTTAAATGCCATATTCTGTAGGTCTTTGAAGTGTTTGAAGATTACCTACCTAATTGAATTATATCTATGTATACCTAGAAAAATCAACATGACTATAAGTTTGACTATCATAGAAGACTAATTATTAATCTGTATTTCTTAATTATCCACTATAATTTAAACGAGTTACATAAACGTAATACCTTAAATGAGAGTAGAAACAAAATGACATGGTATAACAAAATAAAGTCTAAATTTGTATCAATAAACTAAAATCCATAGCATTGTAAAACATTTTTAAACAAGTTGTAGCTCTTTAAAAGTAGATTCAGTAATCAACCCTTTTATCATATCATGTCTATATCCTATATTTCTATATCATATCCCCCTTTCTTCTTTTAGAAAGACATTGACTATGACCAATAACAATTTGTAACCAGCAACCTAAATAAAGACAAACATCCATAATCCATTTTTGGGGAATGTGGGTGTAGTGTTCTAGGCTCCTTTCTGCTGATAGAGAGCTCTGTATTCTTATGGGGATACAAGGAAAATTTTAGGATTATGGTCAAGTCCTGACTGGAGTAGTCTGTGAGGCTGTATTCTCTGAGCCAGTTGCCTTGAAGTTGATTCAATATTTCTTAACATGTGTCTTTGTGAAGTCTTTCAAACATTTGCAGTAGAACTAGGTGAAATTTGTAGATGTTCTTTCTTTTACTGAGGGATCCCTACAGATATCATACAGAGAAGTGAACAGCATGAAGAGATGGTGCACAGTGACACTTAAAGTGTGACTACATAGAAACTCCTTTATAAAGTACATGTGACCATGCGGGTGGGTTCTATAGCTAAATGGCCTAGAACCTAGTGTGGTCTCTGACTGATAGCATAGAGGTCAGCTAATGAGATTAAATGGTTCTGGGCCAAAGCTGGTAAGGGGATTTTAAAAGAGACAAGGAAATGTGGCAAGTGTGCCCCAGCAGCCACAGACGCTGATGTGTATCTCTTCCATTGAGGAGACACTCCTGCATGAGTAACATTCTGGGTTCTCTCAGTGCTTCTCTGAGTACAAGGTCCTTTGTGTCCCCAATTCTTTACTCCCAGGTTTTCTACAATGTTTTTTATTATTGACTCTATTGGACCCACAAATGCTATCTTCAGATTAGCATTATTTCAAATATGATCATTACTTGAGTAATTGCCAGCTAATAATAGACCTGTAAATTATTTCACAGCAGACAATTTTGAGCCCATTCTCTTTGAGGTTTGGACAAGCATTTCTAAGTGCCTACTGGACACCTGTACCTTAATATGTCATTAAAACCCACAACTGAGTAAGCTGTGTGAGTAGGAGCAAATATTTATTCTCTCGTTGTTCCTTTTTAATGAGAATAAATACAGCTTGACATGGCCCTGCTCTTTGACAGGAAAAAATCTTAATAACTATCGATTTCACGTAAATTCTGTGCCTTCTGCTTCTTCTGCTTTGGGGGAACTTACCACCATTCGGGAGCAGTATTCTGCTCAACTGATGCTTACATCAAATTCTGAAAAAACAGAAGGCTTGCAACTGCAGTTTGGAAAAGCATTCTGGGAACACATCTATAAAATAAATGATGATACCTGCTGAAAAGAAATCTAGATCATGGAACATTTAATAGAACAGAAGATAGACAGTAATGTGATTATTTTTGACTCTTCAGTGTTGCAAAATGTCATGTCTGTGGTAGAAACCCTACCTTGATCCATGCTGCTGACCACTAAGTTCAGTACCAGATACTCTGGTGAGTCTGAGCAGCTTCAGGAAGTTCAAGCTCCCAGTTGGCCCTGACCTGAGAATGACTGTGTGTACTGTACACAGAATTGTCAGCATTATGTTGACACTGATATTAAATAAATTAAATGTATGTAGCATTTTGCTTTAGAATAATTTTTATATTAGATTTCTTTTCTTTTTGCTCAATAGCAGGCTAAGGGCTGTAAGCACATTAAAAAAGGGTGCACTCTCAAATACTTTAAATATGAACAATGTCTAGATATGTCAAGAATGCCCAGCCAAGTGGAACATCTGTAGATATTAGCAATGTAGCCAAAGCTGGAGACTAAGGATAGGGTTAGGAAGAGCAACAGAGCAACTGGAAGTTAGATTGTAGGTAGTCAAGTTAAAAAACAAAACAAAAACTACAGGCATAGCCTGAACTCTTTAAAATACTTAGAAATTTCATGTACTATTTTGTATTCTGAAGATAGTAGTGCCATTTAATTTGTTGTGTAAGAATACTCAGGTTCTAATTTTCAGACAAAACATATTAGATTAACATGAAAAATCAACTACAAGTTTTGCTGCTGCTGCTGCTGCTGCTGCTGCTCTGATATTGAGGCAGCATCTGTTGTTAGGGAAATCTTGATAAATATGGATGGGCTTAATAAGTTGAATAAATGATGTACAAGAGGTTTCACACTGTAATGTTTAAGGGATAGACACATTCCTTATCCAGGCTGTGGTGATAAAGAAATGAGGAATGTGAGAGGTTACCAGAAAGAGGTTTTAGTAATGTGGTAGACCAGCATGACTTTGTGTTTGTTACATTCCAGAAGTCTTGTTTTGCTCTCTCCATTCATTTTTCCCTCTCAATAATGCTAGGAGGAAACTGGGGCTGTGGGAGATGTGCCTGGCTGCTCTAAAGTGACAGAAGAAAAAAAAGCCTGACTGATACTTTAATCATAAAATATCATTTGTTATGAGCCTAACAGTATCAGGAGAACAGTGTCTCATAAAAGAAATACTCATGATTACTGAGGCTTGCTAAACATTTTTAAAAAGTCTTAATGGGTTAGTCAGTGTTTCTACAGCTGTCAGTGGGAGACTCCTCACTAGAAGAGTGCATGAAGATCCCACGGGACTGGACTAGGTCTTCTGCAGAAGTGAGCCAGTTGTGTAACTTGATCTGCTTAAGGGGCCCCCTTGCAGTAGGATCAGGATCCATCCCTGGTGCATGAGCTGGCTTTTTAGAGGCCATTACCTATGGTGGGACACCTTGCACATCCTTGATGCAGGGGGAGGGGCTTGGACCTGCCTCTACTGAATGTACTAAGCTCTGTGAACTACCCATGGGAGACCTTGTCTTGTTGGAGAAGTTAATTGGGGGTAAATTGGTGGGGGAAGGTGGGGAGGGTGGGAGGAGGGAGGAGAGAGGGAATCTGTGATTGGTATGTAAAACGAGTAAAAAAAAATTTCTTAATAAAGAGTGCACATATATCTAATACACCATTAGCCTACTCCATAATAAATATTATATCCTTATTTCATCAGTTCTCACATTATTGTCCAAATATCCAAAGTATGGTTATGTTTCTCCAACTTTTCTGAGCACCTGTATTACTAAGTTATCCATCAAAATATGTTAAGATCCCACACAAATTTTTGTTTGCCAGTTTTTTTCTGAAAACAAAACATTTATTTAAACAAGATTTGAAAATGTATATTTAATTTTTATGTTGAAATCTTTTCCTTGAAGAAAAACTTCCAGTTTCCTATCCAAAGTTATATATGTGATATAAAAATCTATCCACTGTAATAATTTATTCCATTTATTACAGTCATTTCACATTATATTTTGGGATGACTGAGTATAAATCTCACAATTATAACATTTTAAAATCTAATCCAAGTTTTTCTCAGCATTAATTTCTTACAATAAAAGAAATTTTACCACCATAAAACATTTTTGTGCAACTATCTCCACTAATTTTATGATTAAAAAATTGTCGACATTATTTGATGCTTATCAATGTCATATGTAAGATGAAGAGAGTAAGAGGAGGAAGAGAGGAGGCCAGTTTACAAAATTTGTTAAAATATTACTTATGGTCAAAACATTTTGATACCAATGCTGATGGACTAAAAGGTATAATTTTTTTGTTTTTTTTGGGGGGTGGGGTGGGGGATTTTTTGAGACAGGATTTCTTTGTGTAGCTTTGTGCCTTTCCTCGAACGCACAAAGATCTGCCTGCCTCTGCCTCCCGAGTGCTGGGATTAAAGGCGTGGGCCACCACCACCCAGCTTAAAAGCTATAATTTTTGCCATTATGATTCAACAATATGGGCAGATGTAATTACTTCTGTTTCTTTAAGAGTTAATATGCAATATTTTAGGCAAATGAAGGTTTGGTCCGCTAAAAGGAAGGATTTAAATGAAACACTCAAGCTAGATAATTATTTTAGAATATAATATAACTGTATCAAACCCTGATATTTTAGTATGATTATATGCACACAGATACTCTGCCTGGAATTTTTGCCTGTGTAGTAGCATAGTCACAAATTACCATTGACAGAATCACTGAAGACTATTTTATGAGTCAGATAATATTATTTATGACTAGTGTTATTAATAAAATTTCCCAGAGTTGTTATGCAGAATACATGTTTTCATTTACTTTTTCCCAAATATATCCATAATAAAAGCACAGGGACACTTTTGCTGTGTATGAATATAGAAATGCTAACCTCCTGCCTCACTGAAGCTTATATCAACCCTATTCTGGCTATCACTCCTTGGGATCAACAGCATTGTCTATTTTCTAGATGTCCATTAATCACAGTCAGTTTTTCTACCCTGATTCCAAACTAATTTCCTCCTGTTTGGAATATCTTTGAAGCAAACCACAGTGAAAAGAAGACACACATTTTCTTTTTCCTCTGAGCTAAATCATGCAATGCAGCTGTGACAGGCAAGACAATCTATGATAACTTGTAATGAGAAAAAAATGTACAAAGTAGGAAAGGATGGTTTCTGTGACATAATAATATTATGGAAAGGGAAAGAAATTCATTTTATTGGATTTAGTAGGAGGCACTTGATGCTGAGCACTTTATGGTGCTCATCACCGACCAAACGCATTTCTGGGTGAAGAAAAGCACTGAGCCCATCACAGCAGACACGGCTGGGTTTTGGAAATATAATCAAATGGCTCACTGGAGACTTCTGTGCATATTCCTTCCCTCATTGCATACTTGCCATTTCCTTCCATGCGTACTCATGCAAAAGTACTAGCAAATAGAAGCATTTGTTTATTTTTGATGGCCAGAAAATCAAATCTGGCCTAAAGCAATGGTATTAATCATGTAAAAAGAAGTTGCTCCAGAGACACAGATGTCAGAGACCAGCTCCAACCCGTCAAAGGGATCTTGCAGGGAGGAGAGAGGAATGAGGAGGTATTAGATAGAAATATTGACGTAGATGGAGAGAAAGACAGAGATACAGGATAGCTTCAGGAGGGCTCTGGGTCAATACTCAGTCGCCTGGAGTTTAATTGTGATGGGCACTTTATACATCAGCAAAGGGAGGCACAAACGATCTCCCCCTCTGAAGGTCGAGGTATAAAGTACCAATAAGTGTAAACCCTTCAAAATACCTGGTAACCAAGCCCTTGGCCAAATTATTCCAATATGCAGCCCTGCTGGGCAAAGCTAGCTCAGACTTCCTACCTTGAGTAAGACCTTACTAAGGAGCCTCTGTGCCCCCCCCCAGACATAACTAGAAAATTAACTGATGAGGAGGGGGAGAAGGAGGAGGAGGGGAGGAAGAGGAGGAGGAGGAGAAGGAGGAGGAGGGGGAGGAGGAGGAGGGGGAGGAGGAGGAGGAGGGGGAGAAAGAGGAGGAGGGGGAGGTGGAGGAGGGGGAGGAAGAGGAGGAGGGGAGGTGGAGGAGGGGGAGGGAGAGGAAGAGGGGGAGGGAGAGGAGGAGGGGGAGGGAGAGGAAGAGGGGGAGGGAGAGGAGGAGGGGGAGGAAGAGGAGGTAAAATGAAATGTTAGCTTTTTAAATATATGGATATATTTTTAAGAACCTAATACAGTAGTGGGTTCCTGTATGGCTTTAACAAGAGTCTTTATTATTTGTTATCCCTACCCATAAATCCTCTCCATTCCATTAGTTCTTTTTCCCCTTCATACAACTTTCCTTCTATTCACTTACCTTGAAATACCCCTCCAGGACCCTTTCCTGATTTTCCTACATCTACAGGTACCATTATCAATAAAGCTTGTCTAATGATTCAAAACTAGCACCCACATGTGAATGATAACATGTCATTAGACTTTTTGGGTCTTCTAAACAGAAAAACACTCAGCTCATTTCACTAAATAGAGAACAAGGCAAGGATTTCACTCTTTCCACTCTTCTTCAATAGAGTTATTGATGTCTTAGATAGAATAAACAGAAGAGGAAACTACATGTTGAAAAGGAATAAGGCAAAATATCCTTATTTGCAGGGAATAAGAATTTTTTTTTTTGGAGAGTTCAAAAACTGATTTTATTAAATCACAAACTTGAGCAAAGAATGTTGTAGATATCTCCAGTGGTTTCACATACATGGAGCTCACCCTTAAGATTTCATTAGAGAGTTGTAGCATAAGGTTTAAGAACTTTTTGCTCCACAGTCCCAACATGATCAGCCTTAACTGACTCCTGGCTAGCCATGGATGTTTTGATCATTCAGATTCAATAGATTATAAATATTTGTCATCATGTAGAAGGGCTGGTTATAAATTATTATTGGTTAAAAAAACTACTGCTAATTTCAGATGCTTCACATTGGTACAATATTGATGCACATTTAGAGTTATTCTTTTATGGTATATGCATGTATTTCTGTTCTTGTTTAAAATATTGTAGCTTTACAATATATTCTAGACTACTGAGGGGAATCAAAAGAAAGACTTTGGTAAGAGTTTCTGTTTCAAAAAAAAAAAGGAAAGGAAAATCAGAATTTGTCTGGAGTAAATGTCTGAGAGATCAAAGGAACAGACTGAGGGTACATGGAAGGTTGTAGAATATCAGAGGGGATGGGTTTATAGCTGCAGATGCTGAATTTGAAAGTTAATTCTGGTTGATTTTCATTTTAAAATTAGCTGATGATTCTTAACTGCAAATTGTTTATGTTAAAAATGGGATATATATAAAAATTTGGATTTAACTATATGTGTAAATGTAAGCTAGCTTTAACTGTATGTATATGTATGTAACTTGGATCCAACTGTGCTTATGTATGTATGTACGTGCATGTAATTATCATTTAGAAAAACATATTTTAAACAGCAACCACATGGTTTTCCTCCATCTTGGCTGGTGACCTCTTAGGCAGCCATCTTTCACTAAGGTTATAAAGATCTATACAGGTTAACAAAGGTTAACTTAGAGATTTACACCTAAGTACTTATGTCTTTGCTAAATGTTCAACAGCAAGCTTTTAGAGAATTTAAATAGATGGTAACATAGGTTTGATAAATATGGTATTCAATAAATATATTAAAGCTGCACCTCAATGCTTTTATACACAAGAATGTACCTTGCTCTGGCAGCTAAACTTGCAATTTAAGAGTCACCCAGGTGATAGCAGAAGCACTAGCCACAATGAAATGGAGCAGGCTGAGATCTAGAAGGCAGGCTAGGAAATAAGATTTTATACTCAAAAGACCCTAAGGACTCCACCAGAAAACTCCTAAAGTAGCAAAATATAAAATTAACATGAATAAATCATTATCTTCCCTACATAATAATGATAAACATACTGAGAAATAAATCAGAAAAAAACAATTTTATTCTCAGTAAATTCATCCTTATAATAAATAAAATAATCAATGCAAAAACTTGTACAATAAAATCTTTAAGACAATGAAGAAAGAAATTGAAGTAGAACTCAGGAGGCAGAGGCAGGCAGATCTCTGTGAGTTCGAGGCCAGCCTGGTCTCCAAAGCGAGTTCCAGGAAAGGCGCAAAGCTACACAGAGAAACCCTGTCTCGAAAAACAAAAAAAAAAAAAGAAAAAAAGAAAGAAAGAAAGAAAGAAATTGAAGTAGATACCAGAAGACAGAAGTACATCCCATATTCATGGATTTATAGGATTAAAATTGTCAAGAAGCACTCTATAGATTTTATGTGATTCCTATCAAAATTCTGATGCAATTCTCCTCAGGAACTGAAAAAAATTAACATGGATATCTAGAAGAATGAAGACAAACAAAATGATTTTGAAATAAAAATACTGCTGGGTGTTTCACCATGACTAACTGCAAGTTACAATGTAAAGCTATAGTAATAAAAACATCATGTTACTGAATTTTTTTTTTTTTTTTTTTTTTTTTAGCATTTTGAGACAGAGTTTCTCTGTGTAGCTTTGTGCCTTTCCTGGAACTAGCTTTATAGACCAGGTTGGCCTCAAACTCACAGAGACCCACCTGCCTCTGCCTTCGGAGTGCTGGGATTAAAGGCGTGCGCCACCACCGCCTGACAAAATGTGGTTTTAATAGTTGTCTTGTGCTTCTGTGTTCTCTCTTGTTTGAAAATAAAAATGAGTTAATGTAAAAGATTTTCTATTGAGTATAACTTTTTCAAAACATTCATTCTTCTTATAGTAGTTAAAAGATGCTTTTTTCTGTAGAGTTTATTTAAAAGTTCTTTTGCATTATTACTACTTTCATGCTCACGGGTCTTAGCAGATGTCATGCACTTGTTTCTACAAGTTAAGTAAATTAGTCACAAAACTAAATATGGCAATAAGTGTTTACTATTCACTGATATAACAACCAGTACAAAACTATCTTTATTCATTTTAAAAGATGCCATACAGATAATTTCACTTTTGCTGGATTAAATATTGTAATTGCCTTTAATTTGAGATTAGTAGTTTAATTATTATCATCAGGCGATTAAAATCTTTCATAAGTTACCTAACACACCTAGAAAGGTAATGTGCTGCCTGTTTTATGTCAACTTGACACAAGCTGGAGTTATCTGAAAGCAAGGAACTTCAGTTGAGACAATGTCTCCAAAAGATCCAGCTGCAGAACATTTTCTCAATTAGTGATTGATGGGGAGGGCCCATCCCATTGTGGATGGTGCCATCCCTGAGCTGCTGGTCCTGGAGTCTGTACAAAAGTACCCATGAGGAGCAACTCTTCATGCCGAGCTCCCAGCTCGAGCTTCCAGCTTCCTGCCCTGTTTGAGTTCTTCTCCTGACTTCTTTTGATGGTGAACAACAGTGATGTGGAAGTGTAAACCAAATAAACATTTTCCTCTCCAAATTGCTTTGGCCATGATGTTTTATCACAACAATATTAACCCTAATTAAACAGGCAATAAAACTAACACTACAAGTCAGACGGTGGTGGCACGCCTTTAATCCCAGCACTCGGGAGGCAGAGGCAGGCGGATCTCTGTGAGTTCGAGGGCAGCCTGGGCTACCAAGTAAGTTCCAGGAAAGGTGCAAAGCTACACAGAGAAACCCTGTCTCGAAAAAACCAAACCAAAACAACAAAAAAAAAATACTAACACTACAGTATAAATCTGGTCTTGTTTTATGCTGAGGGTTTTTTGTAATTTGACTAAATGAGTAAAAATGATTAAAATGCATATTCTCTATATGTGTCTTTAAGACTGTGGGATTGTCCTTACTTAGATGTGAGCTTCATCCAGAATTTGGGACATTACATTGTTGAATTTACTAAACCAAATAGCAGTAACTGATATCTGCACAGTGTTTTAAACTTTACAAGAATTTCTCCCATAATTATTTAACACTGATCATATCTACTACAGGATAAACAACAGAAATTAATATTTTCTCCAGGTGGAAATGAAACAGGTGGACAGCAAAGATGTTGCCATCTCCAGGTCACCCCTAATGAAGTGCTTGTACAGAATACTGAAACATTACTGCAATATTGCTGTAAGGATTCAAATGTTGAATGATTTATATATAATATTGTATGCAGGAGTCATAGATCTAAGTATAAACTCACAAAATCAGAAAATAATGGAAATGTGGCATATAACCTTTTGAAAATTTTACTTAATTCTTTATGTATTATTAATTTATTTTTGACAGTTTCATGTGTATGTACAGTGACTTTTCATTCTTCTCACCTTTTACCCTGTCTCATTATTCCCTCCTTTTCCACTGGAACCCTTCATCCCAATGTGGATACATCCTAATTTCATGGTTTTGGTGTGTGTGTGTGTGTGTGTGTGTGTGTGTGTGTGTGTGTGTGTGTGTGTCCTACTGAGGTTAATTAAGATTGCTAATTGATCGTAAGTTAGAGAGCTGCTTGTCGGTTTGTTTGGAGCTTTGCTGTATTCACCAATACAATGGTCCAGTCACACTGTTTCTCCCCAGACTTCCTGACACCTGGCTCTCAAGACATTACTGTTACTCTTCTGCAATGCTTCCTGAGCCTTGAGGGAAGGGAGGTGAGTTTTAGATGACCTGTTTAGGGTTGAGTACTCAGCACCTTTGTGTCTTCTCTTCACTTTGACCAGTTCTGATTTTCTGTAATAGCTGATAACCACTGCCTAGACTTCTTTTTGGCAAGGACCAAGATTCTCACTGAACTATGGGTATGAAGATAAGTATTTAAAAGTCAGTTTGATTATATATCTATTTAATAAAGTAAAAGTATAGGACTCTCTAGTAGGATATGGATTTCCCAAGTCATGGGTTCTCCTCCAGGTTTGTACCAGGCATGAATTACTTCCTGTGAAGCAGGCTTAAACACAGTCAAAAAGCAGTTGGTTACCTCATGGCATTTACACTACTGTTGTACCAATAACCATTTCTTGCCAATCTCTGAGAAAATACGGGATCTTCAACAATTAGTGCTGGGAAAACTAGATGTCTACATGAAGGAAAACGTGATCCTTATCCTTCACTCTGCTCTGCACAAAAATTGATTCCAAATGTTTTTAAAAGGTTAATGTCTCTGAATTTTTACATTGTTTTACTACTAAAACCAAGAAATTCACAATAAAAAACAAAATATATAAAATGTGAATGAAATACACAGATGATAATTTTTTCAAATAATGAAATATTTATCTTCATTAATTGAGTTATCACAACAACAAAACTACTTGTGGATATAAGATTGATTCCTGTAATTTAAATATGTTTTAATGGTTCTTGGCCATTCCTTGTTCTTTGATATCAATATATGTAATGTTACTGGATTTGAAAATCAATATTTTCATTTGTCCTTTTGATGCCAAGGGAATTGATATTTCATTGCAGTACTGGCATAAAAATATATTCTTCATCTTCTTGCCATATTCTTCAATGGACAATTGGTGATTAGAACAATATGCTAGATAGGAAATTTGCATATGTTAGTCTCCTCCTCATAACACCTTCTTAAGGCTGACATTTTTTTTTCACTTGACAGAGAAAGAAACTTAGAGTCATAGAAACTCTCTTATCTATAAATAGCAAAGTTATTATGGAGTGAGCCAAAATATAAAGTATTTCTTATAATGAAGTCTTCAAGTGTTGTTATTACATTGTTTATGTAGTATACATCAAATATAACTGTTACATATTCAATTAGTTTTAATCCAAATATTTATTTAAAAGGCTGAGCTCTAGGAGTCCAGTCAAAGAGGGAGAAGAGGGGTTCTATGAGCAAGGGCATCAAGATGGGGAAACCTACAGAGAAAACCAAACCAAACTGGTGGGAACTCATGAACTTTAGACCAACAGCTGTGGAGCCTCCATGGGGCTGGACTAGGCCCTCTGCATAAGCGAGACAGTTGTGTAGCTTGATCTGCTTAAACACACACTGCCCCCTGGCAGTGGGATCAGTATCCATCCCTGGTGCATGAGTTGGCTTTTTGGAACCCACTACCTATGATGGGACACCTTGTACAGCCTTGAGGCAGGGGGAGGGACTTGAATCTGCCTCTACTGAATGTACCAGCCTTGCTGACTCCCCATAGGAGACCTTGCATTGTTGGAGGAGGGAATGGGGGGTTAGGGGCAGAAGGTGGGAAGGGTGGGAGGAGAAGGGTAATCTGTTACTGGAATGTAAATTAATAACAATTTCCTTAATTAAAAAAAGTCAAAAAAAGGAAAAAAGTTTCTTCTGAAAGTTAAAAAGTTTGGTAAAATTCTCTGGTAAACTTCAAGTTTTTTTGATGAAAAGAATAGGATGAACCCTGCTAGAGAGCATATTTCTGAACCAATATGCTGCTTTTAATTGCAAAGTAATAAGAAATGAAATTTACAGGGATATTCTTTCATGCATTTATTCACATTCATTGTTGGTATGAAGACATACCAATAGACTTTTTGTATTTGTTGACTGTCCCTAGTAATACGTAATTAAGAAATCAGAAAAATATTGAGAGTGTCTAATGTACTTCAAGTTTAAGGTGATTCCACCATAACTAGATTTCAAAGAGTATAAAATGGACTTTTATGTGTGAACATTTCTTTTACACAAAGGAAACATGCACATTAATGTCAAAGAAAAGAGTTTCTGGAATTCATTGTATTTAATAAAGGAAACTCTCTCCATAGCCAGGTCTCAAAGACTCAGTAGGTGCCTGGCAATGCGATTGGGATGATTGGAATGAGATGCAGAGGGCTTCAGACATTTGGGTGCATTTTGCACTTTGTCTTTTTAACCTAGTCACAAACTTTAATTCTGCCTTGAAATACATGAATATTTCTCACTTGTGAGTGCCAGTCTTTAAGGAAGAATTAAAAGAATCTTTTTTTAGAAGTAGAATTCTTCAATGCCTGAGTTTCTGTCTTCTATCTCTTGTATTCTATTGGTGAATCTTGCCTATGTAGTTTCTGTTCGAATTCCTAAATTTTTCATTTCCAGAATTCTGTCTCACCTATTATTTGATGATTTTGTTTAGACCACCTTCATATATGTGTATATTTTAGGAAGCTTCTATGGTATTTGGTTTACATATGACCCCTCACATGGTCATTGGTTTTAGATGTCTCTCCCCAAATTTCCACCCTTATCCCACTCTCCTCTCCCCCTCACTGATCCTCCCATTCCAACCCCCTAACTATCTGTTCTACTTCCCTTTCCTAGGGAGATGTATCTGTCCCTCTGCTCCCTTACTCTATGTGTACCTTCTGTGATTCTACAGATTGTAGGTTGTCAATGACTTACAGCTAATATCCATGTATAAGTGAATATATATTGTATTTGTTTCTCTGGATCTGTGTTGTCCCACTCGGGATTATTTTCTAGATCCATCCATTTGCCTGCAAATTTAATGATTTCATTTTTAATGGCTAATTAATATTCCATTGTACCATATTTTCTCTACCCACTTTTCTGTTGAGGAAAATTTAGTTGTTTCTGATTTCCAGCTATTATGAATACAGGAGCAATGAATATGGTAGAGCAGTTTTCTATGTGGTAGTATGAAATGACCTTGGGGTATATGTTCATGAGTGGTATAGCAGGATCTTGATTGAGGTAGATTGAATCCCATTTTCTTGAGGAACTACTGCACTGATTTCCATAGTGGCTATATAAATTTGCTCTCACACAAGCAATGGATGAGTGTTCCCCTTACTCCACATCCTCACCAATATGAGTAATCATTTATTTTATTAATATTAGCCACTCTGACAGGTGAAATCTCAGAATAGTTTTAATTTGCATTTCCCTGATGACTAAAAAAATATTGTTTCTCAGCCATTTGAGTTTCCTCTTTTGAGAATTCTCTGTCTATATCTGTGCTCCATTTTTAATTGATTTATTTGATTTCATGGCATTCTAATTTTTTTAGTTCTTTATTTATTGTTGATATTAGCCCTCTATCAGACAGCTAACTCTTTGTATTCTGTAGGCTGCCACTTCTTCTAAATTATTATGTCCTTTGCTGTGAAGAAGCTTCTCAGTTCCATGAGTTCCTACTTATTAATTGCTTCACTATTTCACTAGGGATTATAAATCTGTTGACATTGTCTATCTGATCTTAATTAACTGTTATAGATGGTATTTATTGAGAAAATTATCCATTTCTTTTAAATTTTCTAGTTTGGTGGAGTACACATTTTTACAATATGTCCCTATGATTGTCTACATTTCTTCGATGTTTGTTGTTATGTCCTACTTTTCATTTCTACTTTTGTTAATTAGTATATTCTCTCTGTCTTAGCTAATTTGCTTAAGTGTTTGTCAGGTTTATTGACTGTCTAAAAGAATTAGTTTCTATTTTTTTGTTTGTTTATATTTTATTGATTGTTAACCTGAGTTTGGTTATTTCTTTCTGGGGATTCCATTTTGGTTTTATTTCTTCTTTTTTTCTAGAGATTTCTGGTGTGCGGTTAAGTAGCTAGTATGGGATATCTCTAGTTTTTTGTTTGTTTGTTTGTTTGTTTGTTTCATTTATGTAGGCTCTTAGTGTTATGAATTTACAGCTTAGAATGATCTTCACTGTATTCCAGATCCCCTGGAACTGGAGTTACAGACAATTGTGAATTGCCATGTGGGTGCTGGGGATTGAACCCAGATCCTCTTGAAGAACAGCCAGTGCTCTTAACCACCAAGCCATCTCTCCAGCCCTTAACTGTTTTCCATAAGCTTGGGTATTATACATGCATTTTTGTTCAATTCTAAAAAATCTTTCGTTTCTTGCTTAATTTGTAACTGAATATTTTTTCATTCAATAGTGAGTGTTTCAGTTTCCCTTAGTTTATAACCTTGCTGATTTTTATGTTGTTATTGATATTTAGTTTTAATCCATGGTGGTCAGGTAAAATGCATGGTGTTATTACAAATATCTTACATCTGTTGTGACTTGCTTTGTATATGAGTATGTTGTTAATTTCGGAGAAAGTTCCATGAGGTACTGAGAAGAAGGTATATTCTTTTGTGTTTGGGTGAAGTGTTCTATAAACTTCTGTTAGCTCCTTTTGGTTTATAATGTCAGCTTCAGCATTTGCCTTTTTAGTTTTTGTCTGGGTGACTTGTCTATTGACAAGTGTGACATACTGAAGTATCCTGTTATCAGTGGGTGAGGGTCAATATATGATTTAAACTGTAGTCATGTTTCTTTTAGAAATTTACATGTCCTTGTGTTTGATGCATAGATGTTAACAATGGCAACGTTCTCTTGGAGGATTTTTCCTTTGATGCGTATCAAATTCCCTGTCTCTTATGATTAGTTTTGGTTTGAAGTCTACTTTGCTGGATATTCAAATTACTATAGCAGCTTGCATCTTAGATTTGTGTAGAATATCTTTTTCCATCCTTTACTATGAGGTAATGTCTATCTCTATCCATGATGTTAAGGCGTGTTTCTTGAATGTAGTAGTAAGATGGATCCTGCTTTTGATCCAATCATTTAGTATGGTTATTTTTATTAGTGAAAGAGATCATTGATACTGAAATATCAAGAGCAGTGTGTTTATTAATTCCTGTTATTTTATTGTTGGTGTGTGTGTGTGTGTGTGTGTGTGTGTGTGTGTGTGTGTGTGTGTGTTCCCCTCTTTCAGTTTGCTGGTCTGAGATAATTTACTTCTTGTGTTCTTTGGGGTATACTGTTAACCTTTTTAGATTGGCGTTTTCCTTCTAGAACTCTTCATAGCCTTGGATTTGAAGATAGAGTTTAGATTTGATTTTGTCATGAAATTTCTTAAACTGAACACTGATTGTGATTGAAAGTTTTGCTGGGTATAATAGTCTGGGCTGGCATCTGTGGTCCTTTAGAGTCTGCAGCATGTCTTTTTTTTTTTCTCTCATTTAATACTTTTATTTATTTTTTATAAATATTTTAGTTTTATGATTAATTTAATTTTACATATCAGCCACGGATTCCCCTGTCCTCCCTTCTCCCAACCCCCAGCCTTCCTCTCAATCGACCCCCCATTCCCACCTCCTCCAAGCAAGGTCTCCCATGGGGATTCAGCTCAGCCTGGTAAATTCAGTTGAATCAGGCCCAGTCCCCTGCTCTCTGCACCAAGGCTGAGAAAAGTGTCTCAGCATAGACCCTAGGTTCCAAAAAGCCAGCTCATGCACCAAGAACAGGTCTTAGTCCCACTGCCTGGGGGCCTTCTAAACAGTTCAAACTAATCAAGTGTCTCACTTATCCAGAGGGCCTGGTCCAGTTCCATGGGGACTCCTCAGCTATTGGTTCACAGTTCATGTGTTTCTGCTAGTTTGGCTAATTGTCCCTGTGCTTTTTCCAATCATGGTCTCGATATCTCTTGCTCATATAATCCCTCCTTTCTCTTGCCTGTTGGACTCCTGGAGCTCCGCCTGGGGTTTGGCCATGGATCTCTGCATCTGCTTCCACCAGTCACTGGATGAGAGTTCTGTCCTGACAGTTAGGGTGTTCAGCCATCTGCTCACCAGAGTAGGTCATCTCAGGGACTCTCTTGACCCTTCTGGTTTTTTGCGTCTCCATTGAGATGTCAGGTATTATTGTAATAGGTCTGCCTTTATATGCTAATTGGTCTTTTTCCCTTGCAGCTTTTACTATTCTTCCTTTGTTCTGTATGTTTATTGTTTTAATTATGTGCCTAGGAAACTTCTTTTTCCAGCCCAGTATATTTGGTGTTCTACATATGCTTCTTGTACACTGATAGGCATCTCTTTCTTTAGGATAGGGAAATTATCTTCTATAATTTTGGTGAAAATATCTTCTATGCTTTTGGCCTAGGTTTTGTCTCCTTCCTCTACTTCTATTATTCTTAGATTTGGTCTTTTCACGGTATCCCAAACTTCCTGAACGCTTTGGGCCAGGATTTTTTAGATTTAATATTTTCTTTGACCAGTGTGACATTTCTTATATTGTGTCTTTAGTTTTACATCTCTGCATTCTCTTGGTTGAGGCTTGCTTCTAAGGTACCTGTCTGATTTCCTAATTTTTTCAGGTCCGGATTTCTTTCAGTTTGCATTTTCTTTATTGATTCTTTTTGTACATTTAGGTCTTGAATTGTATTTCTTTCTACTCTTTGTGTTTTCACAGATTTCTTTAAGGGATTTATACATTTTCTATTTAAGGACCTCTATCACACATTCACAGAGAAATTTTCTAGGCAGAGTTTCTCTGTGTCTTGGCAGCTGCTCCCGAATAAACATTCAGAGAATTATTAATTGTAAATGCTCAGCTGAGAGCTCAGACTCATTCCTAGCTAACTCTTACATGTTAAATTAGCCCATATTTCTTACCTAAGTTCTATCACATGGCTCATGGCTTGCAACCTCATTTTCTGCTTTCTACTTCTGTTTCTTCTGCTTCTGGCTTACCACTCCCTCACTCTGCTTTCTTCCCAGGGTCCTTAGTCTGGTTCTCATGCCTAACCTTATCCTGTCTGGCTTTTGGCCAGGCAGCTTCTTCATTAAGCCAGTCACAGAAACATATATTCACACAGTATAAAGGAATTTTCCACATATTTTAAAGCCTTTTCCTTGTGCTTCAGCTACATTGCCATATTCACTTCCTGCTTTGGTAGAGTTGTTCAGCTTTAGTGGAAACATATTGTCCTGGGTGTTATTGATTGTGTTTTAATGCAGGTTTGCTGTGGATGATTGATTGATAAATAAAGTGCTCATTGGCCAGTAACCAGTCAGAAAGTATAGGGGGGACAAAGAGAGAGAAGAATTCTGGGAAGTGGAAGGCTGAGACAGAGAGATGTTGCCAGCCACCACAATGAGAAGCAGATTTTAAGATACTAGTAAGCCACGAGCCACATGGCAATTTATAGATGAATAGAAATGGGTCAATTTAAGATATAAGAACTGTTAGCAAGAAGCCTGCCACGGACATATAGTTTATAAGTAATATAAGTCTATGTGTGTTTAATGGTTGGGTCTGAGTGGGTGAGGGACTGGCAGGTGAGAGAGATTTGCTCTGATAATGGGCCAGGCAGGAAAACTCTAGCTAAAAATGGTACCCAATGGGTTGGCAAGAGTTTCCACCTAAAACCTGAGAAAAAAGATTCTAAATTGGAGCTAAAAACAGCTTCCTAGCTGTCTCTCTCAAGTTAGTGGCAGCCTGCTAGTTTGAGCTACAATATGGTAGGTTCCTGGCATCTGAGCTTGACTGGCAGTATGGCAGGAAGAAGGCATCTCCAAGCCATACGTTACACTGCTATGTGGTGGATTTAGCCTTTGCTAGTAAAAAACAAACAAACAAACAGGTTTCTGGGCTACATGATGCTTTCATAGAAGCATAGAGCCATTGCTTCTGAGATTGTTGGCTCCCAGAGCTGGATGTAAATGTACCACTGCCACGTTGGAGAACTGAGGTAGGTGGAGCCAGCAGCCACAGCAGCAGGCCGTTTCAGTATTACAAATGCTGCAATTTAAAGCAATAGGTTCACAATAAGATAGATTCAGATGAAATAGTTTACAATGTGTGTAAAAATGTGCGTAGCCTTAAAAGAGAGAGAAAAAGTAATTAGACAGTTATATTAAAGAAATAGAAAGTTTTAAAAAATAAAGTCTTTAAAGAGAAAGTAAAGGTAAAATGAAAAATAGGCCACATAAAGATGGATATTACACAGAGAATCTGGATTGTGTTGTCTTTGATATTTTTAACTGCAGAGAGACATTTGATTGTAAAGACAGTTGAGTTAAACCAATATATATATTTTAAAGGTATCTTGACTTCAAAATTTGGATCTGAGGATATGTTTCTTTGGAAAGGAGGCTCTACTTTTTTTTCCATAGAAAGCCAGAGGCTATGGATTTGTTCCAGATTAAGATACATCAGGTTTGACCAGCCAAGACCCCCTGAAAGGTCTCTGATGACACCATGGCCCAGATGATACAACATCTAAAACAGTTTCAAGGCAACTGGCTCAGACAATATACCCTCACTGACTACTCCATAATCCTAAAATTGTCTTTATGTCTCCATAAGATACAGCGCCCCCATCCAGCAAGAAATATGAGAAACTATGCCCAAAATTCCAAAATATACAAAGCTGGCTTTGGATATGGAATTGGCTCACTCCTTTTCTAAAACCAGGCATATTCCTAAAAGAAAAGGTTGAGAGATTCTTGTGTCCCATATCAGAAGAGCCCTCTGGTACGAGACAGAAAAAAATAATATTTTTATTTAAAGCAGATTAATTATAAATACAACATCTTTCTAAAAGAAGAAAGGGGGATATGATACAGATATATAAGATATAGATATGATAAGATAAAAGGGTAGATTGTTGAACCTACTTTTAAAGAGCAACAACTTGTTTAAAAATGTTTTACATTGCTATGGATTTTAGTTTATTGATACAAGTTTAAACTTAATTTTGTTACACTGTATATATATTTCTACTCTCAATTGAGGTATTATGTTTACATAATTGTAATGGATAATTAAGAAATACAGATTAATAATTAGTCTTCTATGATAGTCAAACTTGTAGCATGTTAGTTAAGTTTTCTAGGTATACATAGATATATTTCAGATAGATAGGTAATCTTCAAACACTTCAAAGACCTAGAGAATATGGCATTTAAAATGTGTTAAGAACTTTGACTTTCTGGACAGTGAGACATGTTTGTCCTGACAGCACCAATTTACTACAGAGAGGAGGATGGGCATCAAAGACACTCCATATGGAGTTTATCTTCACCTTAGCAAAAATAGCCATTTGGGCAAGAAACCATTCTTGCCTGGACTGCTTGAAAAAAAAATGTATCAAATGGACATGCAGGACCTATAGGAAGGTGACCACTGAATTTTGCTTGGCAAAATGGTCCTTCAGGTTCCTGCTTCACAGAGGAAACTGCCAGACATTCTGTAGGACACAGAGAGAAGTGACTAAGAGACTCTAGGCCTGTGGGCTGAAGACAAATGCCCCAACTTCACAAAGGAACATTAGGTGACTGTCCAGGCTGCCAGCTGTCTCTGTCTACTCTCACAAGACTCCTGAAAGTTGCTTGTGTCCTTCTTCCATTTCTCAGGTAATATATCCTTCTGATATCTATGATATAGTTGAAGACCAGATCGTTATAATTTTCCTTAGTTATGATAAAAGATAAGTTAAATATGAAACCTTAGACTCACAAATATAGGATAGATAGAATATTTTCTTTAATTTTGCCAAATACAAATAGACTAAATGTTGTAACTAATTCTTGATCGATAACTGTTTTGTTATATGTAATTTTACTATGTGAAAGTTAAAACCTTCCTTTTTGAAAAAAAGAAAAGGGAAAGTGCTGTGGATGATTGACTGATAAATAGTGCTGATTGGCCAGTAGCCAGGCAGGAAGTATAGGCAGGACAAGAAGAGAGGAAGTGGAAGGCTGAGGCAGAGATGCTGCCAGACACCACAATGAGAAGATGTTAAGATACCAAGCCACGTGGCAACTTATAGATGAATAGAAATGGGTTAATTTAAGATATAAGACCAGTTAACAAGAAGCCTGCCACAGCCATACAGTTTGTAAGCAATATAAGTCTTTGTGTTTACTTGGTTGGGACTGAGCAGCTGTGGGACTGGCAGGTGAGAGATATTTGTCCTGATCATGGACCAGGCAGGAAAACTCTAGCTACACAGGTTATAGGCATATGGGTTTGGGAAGTTTGTAATTCTAGGTACTGGTATCTGGTCTTGTCTTTGTTGGGTGGGTTTTTTGTTTCTTGGATTCTGTTACACTCTTTCATTCTTATGAGAGTGTAGAGGCTGTATGTTTACTCAAAGGAAAATTTTTGGAGAACCTGATGTGTGGTCACTAGAGATTCCAGGTAAAATATATTTCTAGCTATTGGGAGCCAACACTTAGGATTTGAGATGGGGGTCCACAGGAGGTAGCAAAGAAGAGTGTTCCACCAGGGTCTGTTTATTTTCTTGGTAATGGAGACAGAGAGTGAGGAGAGGCTGCAGTACTTCGTCTGCTACAGAGCTGTGGATTGGACTGAGAGATTGTAGTCAAAGGATTGGAGAGAGAGGTGAAGATATGCTGTTAGCCTGCAGTTTCCTTGGGAATGCCTGTTGGAGTTAGGGGGTGGAATTAAGGAGTGAGAGGGGGAAAGAAGTTTGGAGGGGGAGATCTGTGTGGTCCATTATAGATGCTGGCATGGGGAATGGGAGACTGGAGGAGGTGATATGCTACAGAGCTGGGGATGTTACTGGGAGATTGAGTTTGGAGTAGCTGAGAGAAGGGTGAATATTGGCCATTAGACTGCCTGTTTTCCTGGCTGGAGTGGCCAAGGTTCCCAGGGAGTAAAAAAAAAAATCTATTTTCAATAAAATTAAATAAAATCCTGACTTGAAATGGCAAGGATGAAAATACATTAAAAAAATCCTCTGGAATTTATGAACAGTCTTCTATAACATTATAGCAACATACAACAAATAACATTTGTATATTTATCTATTTATTCATCAAAGTGTGGTAAAAATGATTCCATATGTTGTTTACCTTCTATCTTTTGAGTCCACAACTCATTAAATGAATGACAGGCATATTGTCATACAGGTATTTCTAGAATTGAAACTTTTGCTAAACATTATTTCTACTTTCATCCTTCTATCAGTCTTTGAAAACCATGGTTTTATTCTGATTCTATGAGTTTAACTATTGAGACTTACCATATAAGTGGAGTCTTTCAGTATTATCTCTTTTGTGATTAACTGATGTCACTTAGCAAACATCATCTTGATTTAAGAGTACAGGTGAAAGGGGAAGGATTTCTCTCTATTCTGCTGATGAATAATATTCAAACCTATTTAGAGATTCATGTATCTGAATTATATGTATGTATATGGCTTATCACTATTCGTTGATTTATCAATAACCATGTGAATTTGTTTCTACATCTTGATGATAGTGAATGATGTGTCAGTAGGAATGGAAGTGCATATATATGTTCAAAGTACATATTTCTGTTCTTTCATATGAATATTCAAAAGTTTACCTACTTTAGTATCATTTTACATATCCCTTCCAACATCAACCTTTTAAAAAAATTATCATTAACAATATATGAAAGAAGGTATTTCATTTCAGATTTTATTTAAATACAAGGAAATATACTTATCAATTCACCAAGATAGACTTCAGGATGAGGTCCTAACCAAATCTTGATCTGTATGGGCATCCTATATATATAACCAGGAATAAAATTCACTAATTGGCTAAGAGAATTAACATTTTTAATATTTTTTCATGTATATGGAGTGCACCGATTATAGTACCAATATACTGAATGGATATTATGCTATTATGAATAACCATAGATAGATAGATTGATAGATCGATAGATAGATAGACAGACAGACAGAAAGAAAGAAAGAAAGATAAGTATTTGAAATTAAATCCATAAGTTTGCACATACCTGGCAAACACATACACTGAGCAGTGATTCAAAACCCATCAAAATGATATATTAACTAAACTCATCATATATAATTTCCATCCATCAGAAACTTTGATCTTAGTGATTTTAAGAATGTCTTACTACTTTTGAAAAAAACATGGCATATTTAACATATTGAGATGATCAATAATAAAGTAGTATAAATTAGTCATCATTTTGATTATGAAGATTGGGTCAGTGAGGTCCATAGCACAGGTAAGAATATAGACGAGGAAGTTTAGAACCACGTACATGCTTCCTGGCAGTAATGGAAGTATAGAGCTTGTGCACACCATGTATTGGCACTTTCATTAGTGTTTTTTATTAATATAGAGAGGGCAGTTAGACAAGAGCAGAATAGTGAGGAACATGTGGTCCAAGAATACATGGAAATAATACCAAATCTATATACTACAGAATGGAATTAGATAAAGACTAAAAAATCCCATATAGAAAATCAAATCAAAGAAACCTGGCTGTGGACTTAGAGATAGTAATCAACTTTAGATTAAGACTCAGCAACAGACTAGAAAATAATACATGATTTTCCAGAAATGACAGTTCAGCCATGAGCTGTTATACTTTAAAATTTTTAAAGTATATACTTCAATTGATTTTGCTAAAATATGATAAACTAGTTAATTTTGAAAGTCATCATTGAAAAAAACTAAGCAATAGCAAATAATGAATGACAAAGTCACTCTCATATGAGAGCAGTGTTAAAGACCATAGCTTTACTAATATTAAATAAGGTATTTAATGTGATCATCTCATACATTTGGTATTGTTTCCTAGCTAGAAGGACATAAACTCCATTGCAACATACATTCTATAGAACAGAAGTGTCTTCCAACTTTTTACTCACTTGAAAATGTTAATTTGACCTTAAAATTTCTGAAGTGTTTTTCTGGATACTTTCTGTTCTTTACAACTGACACTTCTTTCTTTTGTTCACTCAATGTCTTCTTAGAACAATATTTCTGTTTTGAATTTATCTGTCTCTGAAATTCTACAATACACAAGACCAAATGTCATGGAAAAGATTATAGATAAAAAATAAAATGCCAATACTTACAAAACTTTAAAAAATGGAAGAAAACATTGCTGGGGGTCAAAGGTGAAATGACAAGGTAAACGTGGATGAAAACAAAGAGGCTGAATGGTGACCTGTGTCCACCAATTCATTCAATTTCCTTCCAAATAGCAAAGAAAGATACCCGCACCCCATTCCATGAGGCTAATGCAAAAAGATTGCTAAGATTAATGTCCTCACTCAGTGAAGAGAAATCATTGAACAATCCACTGCAATCTGTAGCCTGCTGCTCACTCGGCATAGGTATACACAGGTAACACGCTCTTGGATGGTGTTCTAATATAAGAACACATAGGTAATGTACTCCTGGGTAGGGATCCACTGTGAAGCACACAGGTAACACACTCCTGGATGGCATTCTAACATAAGAATACATAGGTAACATGCTCTAGGCTGATGCTCCACTGTGAAACATATGGGTAACACACTCCTGGATGGTGTTCCAATATAAGAACACATAGGTGGCATGCTCCTGGGTGAGCATCCACTGTGAAACACACAGATAACACACACTTCTATATGTTGTTCCAGTATAAAAACACACAGGTAACATGTTCCTGGATATTGCTTCTGCTTTCTAACTGAAACTGATTTAGCTACAAGAACTTCAAAGATCACTAATAGCCTATATCTTGTCTTGAGTCCTTCAAAGCTCAGTCTCGCCAGATGGTGGTGGCACACACCTTTAATCCTAGCACTTGAGAGGCAGAGACAGGAAGATCTCTGTGAGTTCAAGGCTATCCTGGTCAACAAAGTAAGTTCCAGGAGAGCCAGGACTGTTATATAGAGAAACCCTGTCTTGAAAAATCCAACAGAATAAAAACAGACAAAGAAAAAAAGAAACAAATAACAACAAAAAAAAATCCTCAGTCTCTTAGATATATCTAATACAAATGTTTTGGATAGGACAAGTACTCTCTCTCCAAGGACACAGTACAAATCTTTGAGCAAACAATCAATCTCATGATTGATTCTTTATCTGTGAACTGGGAATGGCAATATTTTTCAAGTAGGATTAATCACCATAATATTCATATGATACCTTGAGTTTCTCATATGGAGGACTGCATAAATATAAACTAATATTATTAAGATATTATATAAAGGTACATTATTAAAAAACTGAAGAACTGGCAATCTTTTCAGGGAATTATGGATAATTGTTATTTTTAATTATTTTAAAGCACATGGAATTTTTTACTGAAATTAGAACAAACAGATTTTATTTTATTTTATTTTTATTGGGTTAGCTGATAATACAATAATGATTTTATTTTAAGGTAATTACAGAGAATTACAAACAGCCCTGAAGGTAGACTAAATTATAGAGGTTACACATGATACATGAATACTAAGAGATAATAGTGTAATAAAGCCAAATATTGTCTTTTAAAAACTTTCTCTTAATATTAATACATATATATATATATATATATATATATATATATGCCAGTGGTTCTCTGTTTTTACTGTCAAGAACCTCCTTGTGTTAGGCGGTGGTGGTGCACACCTTTAATCCCAGCACTTGGGAGACAGAGGCAGGCAGATCTCTGTGAGTTTGAGTCCAGCCTTGGCTACAAAGTCCATTCCATGAAAGGCACAAAGCTACACAGAGAAACCCTGTCTCCAAAAACCAAAAAAATAAAAAGAATCTTCTTGTTATTTTTTCCATATTATGTGCATTATAGTGGCATATCAGAATAGCATTTATAACATAATTATATCATTGCATTTGCTATGAATATTAGTAGTTGGTTATTAAGATTTTAAGAGTCATTCAACATCCTTTGATGAAATTGTTACATCTTAAAATCAATAGTTGTAGGAATATTGACTAAGGAATTGTATAGCCTTGTCAATACATCCCACTGTGCATTTTCATTCAGCAAAAAAAAAAAAAAAAAAAATGAGGTATTTTAATGCCTAAAATACTCCTGAATCACTCTAATATTTCCATCAATGTGGTGGGAGATAAATTGCATCAGTAAAAACACCTTCTCTAGAAACAAACTTCTTGATACACTCTGAGGTACCATATTGTTTAAAAGGCTTCCAGTATTTTTTCAAGTATAGAAAATGTGTCAGCACAAACTTCACTACACTCCTGTAAAATTCACCACTACAATTCCTGTTTTAACAGGTGAGGAAAATGGGAGATCTGAGTGTGGAGTCATACTAGTCCCCAAATTAATGAGTCAAAATTATTCCTATCCAGGGATATTTCAAGCACATTACTATATAATATACTGTTGTCCATCATGCATGCATACATTGCCTCCAGAAATATATGCAAGGTGTATCTCATGTCCATTATTGTTAATTTAATTATTAGCTAATAAGTGTAACTTCAGTTGAGCACAAAATTCACTCTGGCAAAAGTGTGTTTTCCAGGGAGAGAGAGAGAGAGAGAGACAGAGAGAGAGAGAGAGAGAGAGAGAGAGAGAGAGAGAGAGAGAGAGAGAGAGAATTTTGTTTCTTTTTTAATTTCATCAATATGGTGACATAGGTTTAAATAAAGATGTAGATATTTGTGGAAAAAATAAGTCCAGTTTCAGCTGTGACAAGTAAAGAGAACAGAAGTCTTTACCTTTATCCTTAAAAATATGAAAAGTTTGAAGATTATAAATAAAGTAAGATGACAGGGAAAATGATGGTGCATAATTCAGAAGAGAAAACTAAAGTCAGATGGTCTCAACCACCTGAAGAAGAATCCACAGAAATGGACAAGGACACTTAAATGCTGATTTGGATAAACATCTGGGCTATATGTGGAATAAAATAACAATAGGAAATTCCCAGCATTCATTAATAGGCTCCAAGAAGACCCCAATTTCTTGATTTATAGCCCCAAACACTGACAGACTTTCATGGCTGAGAACTAGGAAAGATACCCTAAGGTCTTAGTAGGAGAAATTAAAGAGTAGACATAGGAAATATTCCCATACAGTAGCCTAAACCATTCTGATGTTGTATGGAAAAAGTTTCTCCCAGAGTGTTAGTTGGAGATCTTAGTTGGAGAAGACTGTGGAGAAGACACGAGACATACACAGATTCTAGCCAGACTGAGAAGAGGAAGTGACCATAGGTTCCCACCACTAACCAGGAAGTTATTAATGATTTATACGCATTGGCAAAGGGAAAATCACTTCTCTCCAATGCCTCATTACTGGGTGTATCAAACACACTCCAGGACAAGTCTCATGTCCAGGAGTAGTTGACCAATACAAAACTAACTCAATGCTTTTTCCGTGGACCCTTTGCTTCACTTTGTTTTATTTTGGCATTTTTTTTCTTATTGGTCTTTTGCTTGTTTGGTTTGTGTTTGCTTTTTTTGTGGTTTTGTTCTGTTTTGTTTGTTTTGAAATAATGTTACTTCTATCTGATTCTGAATTCTCTGCCATATCTAGAAGCAGGCAAGAGAAACTGTCTGACTAAAATTCATTTGAGAATGCCACAGGCCAATGGTACAGGTCCACTGATGCCCTAAGATGTCATGATAGCATTGTAGAACTTTCTCAATCCAACACAGTTACATTGCATCATCAACAACAACATCAATGACCACAGTGGACACCAGGTCAGTGGCTACAGCACACAGTGGACACTTAGTCTGTAAGGAAAACTCTATAAATCACAAAGACAACATGGGAAAGTAAGAAAGAAAATAAGACCAATAAAAAATGTAAAGTCTCTGGCATTACAGCTCAGCAAACATTCAAACTGACCACACTCCTAGTTAGAGTATCCTAAATCCTCCAGCAATATGTAGTTGGTCCATTTTTATAACCTGTGTATCACATATACTTTAGGGAAGTGATTTTCCTTTTTAAGTTTATTATTTGAGAATTTCATACATCTGCATAATGTAACTTAATCAAATCCATCCACACCCCTTCCATTCTGGATCTACTATTCAACAAATTAGATTAAATGTAAGTGAAAAAGCAATGTCTCAAGAAGAAAGTAAGCCCTAGGACAAGACTTAAATATGGCAAAGATGTGGGAATCATTTTATAGAAAATTAAAAAGATTATTTACAACTCCAATGTCATGCTAACAAAAAGAAAATTAGCAGAAAAACTGAGTATGGTAAAGAGAGATTGATGTTTTAAGAACAAATCCAATTTGAAATGGCAGAAATAAAAGTACTATCATAGAATGATGAATGGAAAAATGATTTGAGGAAACAATGAACAAAAGAAAAACAGATGTACAACATATACAATTTACAAAATTATAACTTCAAGATAATTGGAATATAAGAAGGGTAACAGTAATCAAAATTAAACAAAATGTAATGGAAGCAAGACAGGAAGAAGGGAAAGGGGAGGGAGAGGAGAAGAGGGAGGGAGGAAAGGAAGAAGAAAAATGTTTGAGGAATTTCCACAAGATCTAACAGAAACTAAAGAGTAAGTACAAAAACACTTAGACATTTAAAAAAATCCTCACATGGCCATATTATGCTAAAACTAGGGAAGGCAAAATTCAAAAAGAAATTTCTGAATCAAGCCAGGTCAAGGTAGATGGACACAAGAACCAAAGACAAACTAGGGTGAGACTCCCTGCCCAATTTTCATTTTAAAACTCATGCAGAAAGAAGAAAGTGAAGTAGCTTAAATGTTGAAATAATCCAATGTTCTATACCAAAGGAAAATATCAAGGGTCAAAGAGAAAGAAAGATATTTTTTAATATAAATATTTATTCTCAGAAGTAATTCTTTCTCACAAAGAATTCATTTCTAGCTGGAGGGCCACAGAATATTGCAAAAGTTCTTAAAAGAGAAGGCAAATGGTTTAGGTCATGAGCTTAGATCCATTAAAGAAAAGCAAGGCAACACTTATGAATAAACAAACTCTTGTCTAGTTGATAACTGGAAAATTAACTCACTTGACAAATAATGAGCAAAGACTCTCAATATGAGATCATAGAAATGTAGGCATCCAATTGATAATAGGTTACACCTCTGTTCATAAGCTTTCACCAAGAGAATGTATAAGTTCTTGATGAAATCCAATGTCTCTCACCCCAAACCCTTTAAACCATACCTAGGAATTCAAGGCACTAAGTCAATCCCTTTTGTCTACCTACAACTGCTCTTTCAGTGTTGACATCTTACCTTAGTTGATCTAAGAGAAGTCAAATTACTGTCAACTCCTGACAGAGAGTTGAAGTAAAACATTATGGCAACATTGATCCATTCATTAAGTCATTCTCTCCTGAAGGACTACTCTATGGAAGCCACCATTGTAGGAAACACTGCAATGGCAGTGAGTGGTTAGGAAGAGATGAATAGAAATCAAGTCTGAGCTCTGGCACTAAGGAAGCTGAATTGAATTTTAAAGTTTTGGTCTCTGTCTCTCTCATTTCTATGTGCTTCATTTGTCCCATTCACTCCTTCTCTCCTATGGCCCTTTCTCTTTATAAAAATTAAAATTGATATTGATGAATGTGAACATCTGAATAGCCATCCCCCAAAATATAAAAGGGACAGGACTGGAAATACAGTACAGTGGGGATGAGTGAGTACTGGGCAAGCATGGAGAATGTAGGTAAGATGCCCAGAATCTGTGGGTATCATTTACTTTTCTCTTGATGTAATTAGATATCATGACGAAAACAATTTAAGGAAGAAAAGGTTTATTTTGCTTAAACTTCCAGAGAGATAAAGAGACAGACAGACACACACACACACAGACACACACACAGACACACAGAGAGAGTAATAGAGGGGTAGCATGGTAACAGGTTGTGAAAACAGGAAGCCGAGAGATCCCATCTTTAACTGCAAACACCAAGCAGAAACTGTAACTGGAAATTGGCTGAGGCCATAAATTCAAAGAATAGCCCTGGTAAAATACTTCCTCCAGCAAGAATGGAATACCTCTCAAGACAGTGCCAGGAACTGGAGATCAAGTCTTCAAACACTTGACCCTGGGGGTGGGGCACACATTTCTCATTCAAACCATCACAACAGATAAAAAGTTGGTCATGTTTAGCATGGTTGGGCTTGGAAACTGGAAGGAATTTGGGCTTCCTGGTCAAAAGCCTCACTCCTGGAGCTTCAGGTTCAGTGAGAGATCCTGTCTCAGGAGACTTGAAGCAGAGAACAGCACGCCTATGTTCTTTTCTGGTGTCCATGCACACATGGCCTACCCACACCATCCATCTCCCCTACACCCCTACAGTATATACATACACAACACACACACACACACACACAGCTTGTGCACACACACACAGTATATATACACACAACAACAACACACAGCACATGCACACACACACACAGAGCACATACATACACACACAAAGAGCAAAAGACTAAAACTCTAAACCAAAGAAGAAACAACTGTCATTATATTGTCATATTCTTAGTGTTCAAATCACAGAATTAATTTTTCTCATGTTTGTAGTAAACTGTAAGCAGAAGTGAAAAAGTGTTTCTTCATTTTTAAATAATCAATGTAAATTAACTATGAAAATGACTAAATATTGTTTTAAATTTTTGAATATATCGTCAAAATCACATAAAGCAATTAGTTGGATTTTTTATCAGTACATGCAATTATTATCTTAAAATATATTTGAAGTCAAGTGTGATACATGATGACATAGTTTGAGTACAGGAAATCTGAGCCAGGGAGAATGCTACCATTTTCAGACCAACCTAGGTTACAGAATGAGCCCTTGTCTCAAAACATACAAGAAAACAATAAATATTATTCACGAATAGAATATATTTATCTATCTCTATCTCTCTATATACATGAATTTTGAGTTCTTGCATGTACCACATAGCATTTTATGTATTGAAATCATTTTAGAAATAAAATATCACAGGTAATTTATTAAGGTGATCATACATAGATTGCAGTGCTCCTGAGTATGCAACAGAAGAATAAACAATAATAATTATGGACAGTCATCATACTATCCATACATTTATTGTACAGTGGGCTCACTGAGCTCCGCAAGCATTAGACAAGTACCTTTCAGAAATGTGACGAGGCAGTTTGTTATTCTCTCCTACATTTCTGGGTTTTTACAGGCCAGTTCATTTTGTCTCCACTGTGAAATACCTTAAAGGGTAATGTGGTATTCTGACTCTGGTAATAATTTATTACACCAGTTAATCTTGTAAAATTGCCCTCTGGATGTAATAATTTGTTATTCTTTTATTAGACCTTCTTTTGCATAGTGTGTTTATCATAAAGATGTCACCGTCGTGATGCCTAGCAACCATTTCATTGTTCTGGAGGTGTTTGCATATATTTTCCTAGGGGAGAGCTCAGTGCAGTCCCTGTATGGGAGAGCTGTCAGTGGATTCTGATGTATGAGGATAAAAGGAGCCCCTGCTGCAGACTCCAATAAGCACCAGTCACGGCCTGAAAGCAGTGACTTGGGCATCACTATACTGTGTTAGAAAATGTGTCAATTATCACATGCACTGCCTAAGGGTATTGCCAGGGTCTAGGTCATAAAACCATCAAGACTGAAAGGGAAGAAAATTGATGAAGAAGTAAGCTGAATTAATTGATAACAAGGAAGCCCGTATGTGGAATACTCACTGAAACCATGGGCCCACAAGTTTTTATATGAGAAGTTTTGCTGTAGATGAGTGGGAGAGTCACACATACACTGCCTGATGTGTTCGCCTGCATAAAATTGTCATTCTAGGCATTTTTTAAAAGTCAGTAGATAGTTGTCAGACTACTCAAGATGTCACTAACATAAAAATAAAACCATGCTAATTATTTTGTATGTGTTTTGCTACTATCGTGGTGCCACTGTGTGGCCATGAAGGAGCAGTGATTACTTATGTAGCCCAGGGCTTCATCATGGAAGGCTTCTGCTCCACTTCTCTAAGCTTTTGGGTAGCTCACTGATGGAAAAAAAAGAATTACCCATTTTAAAAATGTATTCAGAAGGGATTCAGAGATGCTTCAGTGACCTTTCCCATTCCTTTTGTTCATACTGAGTTAGTGAACCAGATTCAAAACATCACATCAGACTGGTTGGTTTCCCTCTAAGAAGAATTATGAAGAAAACTGGCTTTTCACACACAGTATTAAGATTACCAAGAAAAGGACAAGCCCAGGGGGGGTTATTTTAGTTAAACAACAGCAATGAATACTTTGTATCATGATAAACAGGCACTTTGAGCACGGTGCTCAAGGAGCCCGCCTCTCATAGGGTCATTCCCTCGGACTTTTCAAAAGGAAATGCATGATTGGGGCTTGGGAACAGACAGCAAGAACTTACCCACCTTTTAATTGATACTAAAACCTGAGTTTTACCATTTCTTACAATTGTGAGTTTCAAATCAGTGAGGTTACACATTTGTTTCGATTTTTATTTTTATGTACCATGTATTTGTGAGGCAATTCGGATTTTTTTTTTCAGTTTTAAAAATATACAAGATTCTGGCTCTCTTCCTGAAAGTAAAATAGATGATATATTTTCATAATGACAGCCTTGGCTGCCATGCTAGTAATGATACATTGTCTTTCCAAGGACAAACTGTTGCCCCTTGATTCTCTTCTTGTGAGCAAAACAATTTTTTGTGCATTAGTAGTAGTATCAGAGAAAGCTAATTTCATTAATCCTCACTTAATACCTTTCATTTCTTCATTTTGAAGTACATTCTGACCACTGGACAATGTTGCAGTACAGTGTGCAAGATGCTTATAACACATGGCTCATGCTTATCCCATTTTCCTTATGTAAATTGCTACAATTTTCTGTATGTGCAAAACTGATCATTGATACAAACTTTCCAACAGAAATTTTGTTTTTAATGGGTATGCTCTGTGCCTAATGCAAGAATAATATGTGTCAGAATCTGGCCATTTATTTTTCCACTTATCACTTTCTCAGTTACTTAAATTAAGAAGCATTCACCAGCACATCTTAACCAATGTGTGATGACACAGTCAAACCTGCCTCATCCAAACATGAAAACATTACTTTTAAAACCCTTTAGCATCTACTCTATAATGTACCACAAAACATTAACTGTAATCATCCACATCGGGATTCAATTATTTTCATCCATAACTATTACCCATCACTACTATTTTCAAAGTGTAGGAAGTTATTAATTGCCTAAAGATTTGAAACAACCTAAAATTCAAAGATAAACAGAATAAGAAAAAGGCTGTTCTAGAAAGATATAAGGATACCATTTAATGGTGATTTCTCTTATGCTCAGCTTTATAATGATGACAAGAACCTATTCTGAAAGGGGTTGAACTGTAAAGCTGTTTTATAAATGTATGGAAGAAATAAATTTGTCTTGACATTGCAGAAGATTCAATAGCATCAGAGAATCCCACATAAAGGAAAAAAAGTCATGTAGTAGGAGGTCATGGTGATTTGGGGACCAGAAACAAAAACAGAATTTCAGGCATAATTTTCTATTAGATTATCTTAAAATAATAGTCAAAATAATTTATAAACACTGAAACTTAGTTGGACCTGCTCTGCCAATGGGGGAGGGGAGTGCATTTAAAATATACTTTGAAACTCACCCAAATCATTAGCTATGTTTTCTGGTAAGAGTTTATCTTCTTTAACCCTATTGAAACAAATTTATCTCCCAAGAATATTACAGAAGAGAACAGGTCAACTCGTACATCAAGGTAAATGAAAACATGATAATGAAAAGCCTACAACCAAACACTTACAACAAGGTTTGCTCATTTGTATAGATGTAATAGTTCACAAGAAAGGACTAGCTGAAGAAGTGCATTCTCTTGATAATTAATGTGGTGCAGTTGATGACCACACGTGGGAGAACCCTCTTGGCCAAGGCAGAAATACACCCGACCTGGACTTTCAATTGTTTCAAATGATTGAGCAACTAGAGAATACATCATGGTCTATTAGGTAGAATTAGATCCAGCTTAAGTGAAAGAAACTCAAAGGCGGTTAAAACAGAGACATTCTTTTAGATTTTCATGTAGGTCTGAGGATATAGATAGATATACACTTAGATATTAGAACCTTTTCCATAAGCAACAGAAATTTCAGGTTTTTGTCATCAATATGTGGGAGTAAACCACAATTTGAGATAGAAATTGATTTCTAACACTAAAGTTACAATCTAGCCAGAGGGAAGGATGAAGGCTCTGGAGAATTTTGTGGTGATATATTGTGTCCCCCAATATATTGTGTGCCCCAATAAACTTATCTGGGTTCAGAGAACAGAACAGCCACTAGATAGACATAGAGGCCAGAAAATAGTGGCACACACACCTTTAATCCTAGCATTCTGGAGGCAGAGTGAGTTCAAAGTCACACTGGAAATAGCCAGGCATGGTGACACAGGCCTTAATCCCAGGAAGTGATGGTAGGAAGCAGAAAGGTATATAAGGCATGAGGACCAGGCACTAGAGCCTGGTAAGCTTTTAGGCTTTTGATCAACAGTTCAGCTGAGATCAATTCAGATGAGGACTCAGAGGCTTCCAGTTTGAGGAAATGAGATCAGCTGAGGAATTAGCAAGGTGACATTACCTACGCCTGGTTCTGTTTCTCGGATCTTTCAGCATTCACCCCAATATCTGGCTCCAGGTGTGTTTTTATTAATAAGACCTTCTAACAATTCATGCTACAGAATTTCCCCATTGAAAAACAAACAAACAACAATAGAACAAACAAACGAAAACCACCTAAGCTGCTGTGATAGCTATTGGTTGTCAAATTGACTCTATCTGGAATGAACTATAATCCAGAAATGGTGGGCACACTTGTGATCTGGACCTTGAGGCAAGAAGACAGCATGCCTTTGATCCAGATCGTGAGGCTGAATGATACATCTTTATATGGGCCACACTTTCTGCTGGAAGACAAGGGAGGAAGGAAAGAGGTTCATTCATCAAGCATTTGTCCTCACTTAGTCAGCACATCCATTCCTACACTGGCATTGGAATCCACTTCTTCAGGATTCCAGCATACACAGAAGACCGTCTGGGACACCCAGCCTCGTGGGACTGAGAAACTCTAGATTCTTGGACTTTCCATTCACAGCTAGTCATTGTTGGACTTCAGCCTGTAAGTCATTCCAATAAATTCACACACACACACACACACACACACACACACACACACACACACACAGAGAGAGAGAGAGAGAGAGAGAGAGAGAGAGAGAGAGAGAGAAGAGAGAGAGAGAGAAAGAGAGAGAGAGAGACCCATTCTGCAAGTTCTGTGACTCTAGAGAACCCTGCCTAATACAGTTGATGACACAGTAAATCTGAATGCATAATTCAAGAACAAATAATTTTCTTGTCTTTCTATGTATTCTTTGAAATGGGTAGGCTAGTTTCTCTGCAAATATGTGGCCAATGTGAAACAGATTTCTTATATTTGCCTGCCTCTGAGAAATGAATACATTGACCTTTAAGTTTATGGGAAGAGTAGAGTTAAGAAGAACACAAGCGCAATGTTTTCATCCTGGCTTTGAAAATGACACACCATAGTTACATTCAAGAGGGATTGAAGTTGGTTATTCAGTGTCATAGCATGAACTTAATATTATAGAAAATATAGTTAATATTTAAAACAATTGATTCCACTTCACGACATATGACAAAAAATATTCAACTTTATTATACATTTTACAATTAAGTCATATAACTTATAAGAGAGACTGAGAAATGCAGATTTTTATATATCAGACAGCTCTTTGTGAAGCTAAAGAAAATAAAATCTATAGTATAGAGTAAGATCCTCATTAACATTACATAGTCATGTCATGGAAAATATGCTAACCCAAGAATATTATACTTTTTATATGAAACATAATATATATAAAGAAAATGTCCTTAGTGGTGTCAAAGTGGAAATTTAGGGACAATACAAGATTATACTTGGGAACACTTGAAAATGTACAGATCAATCATTTCACATGAATTGTGTTGTTAACTTAAATTGCTTTTGTAACTAAAAGCATTACCCTTTGGAACAATTTTAATTATTTATAAATGAATTTACTATATTTCAATTCCTTTTTTCATCCTCATTAGCAGGTTACTGTGAAAATTCACCAACTTTCCTAATCTCTGATCCATTTCTACAGAAATAATGACTAGTAGATCTTGGTCAATTCTCAAAATAATTCAGTTAACTAATATTTATGGAGTACTTATAACTATAAAACACAATTTAGGTATTCAAAATACAATAGAGAGAAACAAGAGAGTGTATTCCTGTGGAGCTTTGAGTATAGTACTGAAGAGGTTTACAAAATGATATAATATAGAACAAATCATTAAAGAAAATTAGGAACGTTTAAGAAAAATGAGAACATATAATGATGGAAGTGAGTTAAATATTTAATAGGTAAAGTAAGGAAAGACATTAAAGAAAGATTTAAGTAGAGGACAGAGCAGCCACAGTCTGTGTTGATGTCTGTGGCTCCTGTTACCACTGAAGGCTGTGAGGATGCCCATGGTCTGGACCACTACTTGTGGCCATATTGATGTCCAAGGGCCATACCACCACAGGAGCCATCTCAATTTGATTGGCCTGGGATGCCACCTGGGACTATGGAGACTTTTGTTCTTGAGCTGTCACCAAGGGCCATGTCTGGGTCCATGGCACTACTACAGCCAGGGTCTATATTGATATCCATGGTGCCTCTTGTCATTGAGGGTCGTGAGGATGCCTGGGGTCTGGCATCTGAGGTCATGGTTGTATCTGAGGGCTACCCTGCAGCTGGGATGATACTGATCTGAGATTCTTATGCTGCTACCCATGTCCATGGTGACATCTGGACCCAGGCTGCCTGTGAGGACCATGTCTGTGTCCATGATACTACTGAAGCTGGAGTCTGTGTTGATTTTCATAGCTCATGTCATCACTAAAGGCACAAGGATGCCTAAGCTCTGGGCTGCCACCTGTGCAAAGGTATCTACTGGGCCCATGATTCTGGAGGCAATGTCTGGGTCCATGGTCCCACCACAGCCAAGGTCTGTGTCAGTGTCACGATTTCCACAACTCAGGGAAACAGCAAGATATTTAAGAGGAATTTTGGTGAGGGTCCAGTATTAATGGTGTACCAGAAGCCAAAGGCTTTGAGCCTGATGAATAACACACTACATAATGAACATTTACAGTTAAAGCTCTTTAGACAAGAGTCATACTCCAAGATACACAGTATCTCCCAATGCCACTAAGATAAATGAAGAGGTGATAGATACATGGGAAAGATGGAGGAACAAAGTGGTTTTTTGTTGGTGGTGTTTTTCTTTTAAATGTTATTTTTATTATTTCTTTTTTTGTTTACCTTTCAGGGGCACTACAAATGTAAGGAGCAGATATAGATGAGTGGGATTGGGGTGTATGATGCAAAACTCCCAAAGAATAAAAAATGTTAATTAAAAAAAGAATTGAGTACAAAAATGTATGGTAAAAAGATGTGGAAGGAGAAGTTTTAGGCACAAGTGGGAAGCAGATTATGAGACTCCTCTACATCTCATGAAGAAGACTGAGAATGGACTCTAGTGATGCAGGGCGCTGTAAGAAGGCATCAGGTATAGAAGTGATGTGTTTTGTTTTATGGAAACAGCTTTTCTGGATAACTTTAATAAAAGTTCATGTTAGGAGGATGATATAGGAGTCTAGATGGTCATGTTGGCCATCAGCTACACTCATTTCATGATAGATTTGATAAAGTATATAAAGTAATGAAGCTAAGATGACCAAGGACTTGAGAAACTGGAAGGTTGGATGTGGAATGTTCTGGCATGGGAAACTACCACTAGATCAGGAAATGAAAAACTTCAGTTTGAGACAACACAAGTCTGAGATATGTGATACTGTCTATTTAAACTCGAACAAGTAGCTGTCTTACATTCTCATCTGTAATTTGGGACTGCCATGCACTCAGCCTGATGGAGTCATTATAAGACTTAATAAGTCAAAACATATGAAGACTTTAAAAGTGTACCTGAAGCACAGTAGTGGCTTGAGAGACTGAGAAAGACAGACAATGCAGATGAGTATAGGAACTCCCAGAGGAGGCAGGTGTTACCACAGACCTAGGTTTGTGGGGAGGAGGGTTCAGAATGGAGGTAAAAATTTGGGAGCCTTGCTTTAGAGATGGTATGTAAATTTGAGGAATTCAACCTGCATCTTAGTTCCATCTGGATTTCTACAATGTATTTACATACCTCGTATGACTTTGAAAACTTACTCCTCACTAGGAGACTAGTACATATTTTGAGATACTAGAAACACAAAGCCAAGATATCAGATCCAATGTCTAGGAAGAAGTCCTCTCCTTCATTTCAAATAGCTGTCATAGTATTTCTGCTATGGAAAACAGGGGAAGGGTGAGCCCCTGAGTCTCCATTTCTCACAAGGACGACTAACCCCATCATAAAGGTTTTAGCCACACAACCTAACCCACCTCTAAAGACAACTTTCTAATTTCATTCCAGTGAGGGTGAGAGCTTCAGCATGCAACTTTTGTGGGTTCACAAATACACTGCATAAAACCTAGTCAGTAGATAGAAGTAAATAGTGGTACACATGGAACTGCAGTGTTTATAAGTAAGGAATATAAAGATTATTCAGTAATGGGCAACAGGAAAGAGCAACTGTTGAGCAAACAGATTTCAGCAAACACCCATAAGACTTGCTGATCTGTCTCCAGCTCAAATTAGAGGTATCCAGACTGAATAGATTGAAGTAGTTCTAAGGACACTTCTTGTGGCAAAATGTGATTTCTCACTATTTTAATCATTTCTTCTGGAGAATTTTTGAAAATATGCTTTATAGTTATAGGACTTATCTTTCTCAGGGTACAGCATCATGGCATGTGTTATGCTTAGCGTTCCAACACCCCTGAATTCTGTAGCATACAGATATGTAAAAGAACACCAGGGGTACCACTCCCACATCTGTGCCTAGTCCCTCACTTTGTTGAATGACAGGCATTATACTGCCTTTTGTCTTATTATTGGAACTTACTCTCATCAGCAGAGAAGTAAGAGGGAAGAAATAACCTTAAAGCAGATGACAGAAAATGAATAGAAAATTTCTTAATAAAAAGTAGATGACAGAAAGATACATAGATGATAGATAAATGATAAATAGATAAACAGACAGACAGATAGATGATAGATAATAGATAATAGATAAGTAAGTATAAATATGTGAGAAATGATCAATAGAGGGTAGAGAGATGAAAATGATTGATAGGCAATATATAATTTATAAGATATATAGACTAACAAGTAGATTATAGATATTTAGTTCTTGTTCACTACGACGTCTTATAATATTTATGCAACTTGAAAATATAATTGATGAGAAAAAGGAAAAACATTATTTTTCAAATAAAAACTGGTTTTGACTTCTGTTTGAAGTGAAGTGCATGGGTTAAGTCCTAGTCCATCAAATACACTTTTCTCAATATCTGTCATTGTGTTTAAAATGTGTCAGCCATGAGGTCCACACAAAGTTCCATTTTCCTGTCAATACATGTAGGTCTGATTGTGTACCTTGGAGGGCTCTAATTCCAAAGTAGGACAAACTGGAATCAAGGAGTAACTGAGGCATTATTGAAAAATGTCACTTTCCTCCAGGAGGGCAAGAATTCAATTTAAATTATGAGACAAGGTAACATAAGAAGGAGAGCTGCAGTCTGCAGTAGCTGAGCTCGTGTGTAAGCCACCACACCTGCATGCACATGTGTGTGCACCCACCCAGACATGTAGGAAAGCACACTCACATAGCGTGCTTTTGAAAGGTAAGCTGGGACAGCAAAGGACATGGTCAGATGCAGTACAACGAGAACAATAACATTAGACACCCAATGCAATATTGCTATATATGTATTATAAGAGCTGATATGTAAGTTATAAGTGATGTTATAGACCAAGAGGTCTTTTTCCTTCAGTGAACAAAAAGCATAGGTTTAACACAGTGGTCCAACATCATGAACTAAGATGAGAGAAAATTCAGAAAGCTGAAAACAGCTGGCTTTCAGTGCACAGGGAGCACCTTGGAGGAGTCCAGTGTTTGTACACACACACACATATGCATGAGTGCACCATATTTCTGCTTCCTCTCAAAAGCTCTCATTAGTGGATAAAGGCTCAGGCACACGTTTCATGTAATTGCTTGTAAATATGGTAACTATTTTCTTCCACTAAAGTTACAAAAATTCTTTGAATTTTATACCAGGGACTAAATTTGTAATGGAAAATGATGTTTGATGGTGTTTAAATGCGTAGTATGCCACTTTATAAAGCATAGGTCTCTTTTAAGTTATTTTTTTAACTTCTTGACATGTGTCACAATTTGGAATTCTGCTCTCATGGGATAAATGCCAGATTACACGGTGTAGTATTTTTATCCTCTGTACTTTTGCTGTAGAAGCATACAACATCAAAGGAGAGGCAGATCACTCACATCAGCAGAAAATGGAATAGGACTATAATATGCTGGCTTTGATCTTGCCTTCTAGTAATTATCTTGGCTACATGCATGCATTGAGAGCAAGATTTGAATTAATAAGGCCAAGAAATCCTAGAAAATGTAAGAGGTATCCCTGAACGTAAACCAGCTATCTTCAATGTGATAGATTGCAATTGAGGTCTAGGAAGTTTGAGCTGTTAATTTGAAGCAGTTATCCTGAAATGCTATTCTGTCTTTAAATTGTCACTGTTGTATTTAGGACTGTGATCTTCCCAATTAAGACATTACCACTTTAATGTCCAGCTCACCTCTAGGACAGAGCATTTAGCTGACACTCATCTGATTTTTTTTTCATTTTTAAAATAATAGGTCTTATGTTAAATATCAATGTAATTATGAAAAGCTGTCAGCATCTCAACTCTGTCCACTCTTATTAAACACTAGTGAAATGCTCCTTAGGAAAGACAAAGATTTTTATGTGGAAAATGATTCAAATCACCCACATTTCACAGCCCTTTACAATGAGGATGAGGGTATTATTACACTGAGCCACTTTTTTCCCTGTCACTTTTTTCACTAGTGTTTATTGCTATTTTGAGTTGAGATGATTCCAGTTTTTCCCTGTGTAAGTGAGTTTACCATGGCTACTGGATATAATAACATAGTACTTTATCAGAAATGTCAGAAACTAATATGCTCTGGAAATTAGATTTTCCATAACCGAATGTTCCTTCAAAATAGAAACACTTAATTCATTTTATAACTTTAGCCACCACACATGAATGAAACCCTGATTTGACATGAACTATTAAGCACTTTGATTTCTAAAATGTCTCACAAGATGTTGCATGTTCTCTCCGTTGACCATTACTTCAACTACAGTAATATAAGGATTGTTATTATCAACTTCTTTGGTGTGTACATTTGTGTGTATGCAGTTGTGTGTGATTGTTTGTGTGTGTGCAGGTGCATGTTATTGTGGAGAGCAAGGTCAGCCTTGGTGTGGGAGCTATTCCTCTGTTGCTTGAGACACTTTCTCATTGGTATTTGGGGCTTGATACACAAGCGAGACTGGTTAGCTGGTGAAGGCCAAGAGTCTGAAGATCAAACTTCGGTCCTCATGTTTGCCAGGAAGCATTTTATGGGCAGCTCTAATTCTGTATCCCTGCAATCATCAATTGCCAAATTTTAATTGACATATACCTAAACTGTGTTAGAACAAATGTGTTGGACAGCATTTTCTTCCAAATGAAAGTCAAATGAATATAAATTAAATTAGCAAATTTAAAATAGGGGGAAGGTCAATCTGGGAAGATAACTTAGTTCCTGAAGTGCTCCTGCGCAAGCATGAGGACCTGACCCCAATCCCCAGAACCCATGTGATTAAACCAGACATGACCACATGCATGTGCCAGCCAATAATAGAGAGGCAAAGCCAGACAGATCCCTGTGGCATGATAACAAGCCTTTTCATTCTACTTGGTAAGCCCCAAGACAGTGAAAGACCCAGTCTAGAAAAAAATTAAACAGATGGCTCCTAATGATTGGTGTCTGAATTTGTCTTCTGGCCTCCACATTCATGCCCCCACACATGCACATGCTTGCAAGCAGGCACAAGCACATATACATATAGACACCACTAAGTTAAACAAAGAAATGAATAAACAAACAAACAAAAAAAAACAGAGAACCAAGTGAATATCCCCTTCCACATTATAGCAAAAGATATTTTTAAATCTCCCCCCCCACACACACACACATAAACTATAAACCATTTGTAAATCAAACTTAGAAAATAAATTTTTGAAAAGAAACGTTTTTCTTCCCAGGGTATAAAGAGCTCCTTGTTCTCATCTCATGGCTCAAACTCATTTTGTGATACATGAAGGACAAGGAACACATTCCCTTTCAAGAGCAGAGAACACTAGGGTTGGTTGGTTGGTTGGTTGGTTGGTTGGTTGGTTGGTTTGTATTTTAAGTGTTATGGTCTATCTTGGGTGAAACAAGCAGTAAGCATCTACTCCATGATCATGGTCTTCCCTTTCATCTACTGGACTGTTGAGAGAGTGAATACAGAGTGATTTTTACTGATGTTTATATACCTTCTGCAAGCTCATTGCAAAGACAGAACTTTCCAGAGCTGTGATACAGTACAATAGAAGAGTTTTTCTTTAGGATCAAGTTTCCCACATCCTTGCTTGTTCCAGAAAATAGCACCACCTTGCCTCCTTGTCTCTGGTGAGTAGGAAAGAAGCAAAGCAAGAACCAGAGCCCGCCATAAAGTGAAGCTTTGTTTATGTCTCACCTCCTGAAGTGAGGGCAAGTGGGAAAGCACCCATTCTTGTAAGTATGTGCTGGATTCTCAGAAGTCTTGTGTTTCCCTGTGGTTACAATGAGAAAGGCTAGAATTGTGCAGCCAGGCATTGTGCTTCCTGAAACTACTCATCCTGTGTTCAGAGACAGAGAAGGGTCTGAAAGGGGAAGGGAATTGTGTGTCTGTAGAGATGAAACACATAATAAGTTATTAATCCAGAGGATAAAATATTTGAGCAGGTGTATACATCATGATCAGAAATCTTATTTCCAATGGCAAGTGTATCATAAGTGGTATCTATGTAGGACAAAGGAATCAGTCTCGTTGTTCACAGAGAGCCTCTTGCCACAGGAGTCATGTGGTCTCAGTAGCTTACAGTCCTGCCAACCAAAATTCTAAGCTATTTTTTTTCTCTACTTCATTGCCAAATTCTTTGCTGTCTTAAGTGTTTGGGGAAAGGTCACTGGAGTTAAAGCAGTGGCTAGGAGAATATCCCATGTAAGCAAAGCCTGTTGCCAGTGGCTGTTACACATTCATTTTTGCAGCTGAACAAAATCCGACAGGGACAGCCTTGGATTTTGAATCCTATAAACCAGGTCCCTTCAGTGGGGCTCTGGATATTAAAGTAGGGGTGATTTAGGGGGCATTATATGTCGGTCTCTATCAACCAGGAAAGTGCAACCAACCACTGATATCTGGGAAGTCGTTCAGTGCGGCATGTAGGCTCGCCATTGCCAAACAATATTTAAGCACGCAATTTCTACCCCAGTGCATTGAAGGACTGTGGTCGACTCTTTGAACAGAGAGAAATCTAAGACATCCAGAGTGGTTTAAGAACACCAAAAGCTTCCTTCTCTGGCTTGTACTTGAAACATCAAATATATTTTAAAATGTCTAACATTATTTTATTCCAGCAATGTACAGATTTCTGTGTCAGCACCAGAAATAAAAGTAAATTATTCTAGTAATACAACATTACAGCACAGAAACCCCTAAGCAAACAATCGTTCCTTCACGATCTCTAAGCCCATCAATTGTGTTTTATTATTTCTCTGAACTGTGGCATTGAAAACATTTTACTGTTAGGCTGTTTGTAGCTCTTGCATATTTCCTCTGTATGTCTGAGACAAAGAGGTGGTCCTGCAAAAGACAGGCTGTAATTTCCATATTTCTACAAATCTCTTTAATTTCCTAAATAAACAACAGAAATTTCTTTCTGAGGTCTCTGTAACCTGATGACTCAGCCAGTTATTCAAATGTGTAAGCTATACTGTGGAGAAGTGGGATCAGAGGGTCATGATGAAGAGAACAGTCAGTTCTATAGAATAGAGGGGTCTTGGCATTCTATATGGGCTTCCTACTCTCTGCTCTATGTTAAAAATGGAGAGAGACACATAAACTTTACTGGAAGCTGATATTTGCTCCTCTATCTGTACCCAGTCATTTAAAACACAGACACTAGGAACACTCTATTTTGGGATAACTAAGGAGGCTGATGTGACAGTGTTTTCTTCAGTGGCCAGCCACATGGCATAATTTCCTAGATATAATTATTACCTTGATCTAAAGCTTCCTTTTGAATTAAATGTCCCATATTCTCTTTTCCCACACCAGCTGAAATGATCTATATTTTATTTTTTTTTGTAGATGCATCAACGATGGAGTAACTAAAGGGATCAAGGGAGAAATTTTAAAAGGTTATAAATTTTAATATTTTGAATCTTAATCTAAAATCTTATTAGGAAATACTAAGATAAAAGCTACTTCTCCAACCTCAATTGTTCCTAAAAGTATATGATAGTGAAGATAAAAAGTAAGGTAAAAGATATGATCGAAGTATTAGAACTCATGTGTGTGACCTCATAAAAGCCCAGAACTGCATTTGTGATGAGAAGTGTTATGTGCATGAGAGATACACATACTGACGTAGTATGTGAGAGACCCAAGCAAAGCAATGAATAATGATGATGATGATGATGATGATGATGATGATGATGATGATAAAAGAAAATAGCTAAGAGAAGTTCCACCATTTTGGAACACTTAGAACAAATTAATGAATACTATACACTGGAACTATTTTAGAAATTTTCCTCTACCTAATTTATGTAGAAGTTGTTATGAATACACTCACTTTCTTTTAAGGGATCCTGAAAGAATAATATAAAAGTATCAAAATTGTGTATTTAACTCATAGCTTGGAGTTGGTGCACCTTTGATGTTACTGTGTTTAGGAAATGTGAAGTAAGTGGATACTTGACAGGACAAAGGCTTCAGCTGTTCATTTTCTGTAGCTGAAATGCTATTTCTCAAACACCTTCAAGAGAAAGCTGTCTTTCCCTGTGATGAAGTTGAACCAACACTGTACCCATCTACTCCAAATGTATCATTTAGTTTCAACTCCATCCTTATGCTTTCCCACACACCGAAGTTGCTTAATGACTGCTCCTCCAGGAGAATTTCTTTATCTAAAGAAGAAACAGCATTCTCTTTAGAAAGCCTTCAACTGCTCTGAGAGTCAGGGCAGGTTCTGGTGGTGTGTGTTCTTCTAACTCAAAGCAAACATAGTGTCTTTCCCCAGGGCACTAATTCTTTAGATAACTTCTGAATTAGAAAACATGAAAGCAGTGTATACCTTAATGCATCCAATATTTTTTAAGATAGAATATTCTTGTGCAGGAGAAATATGTGATGATTTCTGAATGATCTTGATTCTCTTAAAAGAGACTTAGCAGAATTTTTATAAAACAAGTTTTGGGATCTCTCTCTCTCTCTCTCTCTCTCTCTCTCTCTCTCTCTCTCTCTCTCTCTCTCTCTCTCTGTGTGTGTGTGTGTGTGTGTATGTGTGTGTCTCCCTCCCTCAGTCCCCTTCCTCCCTCGCACCCTCCCTCGTGTGTGTGTGTGTGTGTGTGTGTGTGTGTGTGTGCATGTATTTAATGGGAAAGCATATAAGGAAGGGAGAAGCATGGTAAGCCACATCTAAAGAAGATGTAAGTTTAAAAAGGTGAGAAGACTCGGCTTTCTGTAGGCAGTGGACCAACTTATCTTGTATCCTTGTCAGAGGGATGAGTGATAAGGAGAGACAAGCAATTTTAAGTCAATGACCCAAGGCCTCTATTTTCTCATTGTGATCATATTGAGCAATGGGGCAAAGAATTAAGGACAGTGAAAACTTCATATAGAAAATTAGAAAACATGGGTTTGTATAAAAATGGCAGAATTCAAGATTATTGTATATTTTTTCTATCAGGTCACTCTGTACCACAGATATTCAAAATAAAAAGATGAGTTGCTTCTGATCTAATATTGGGATTCACAGGGAAGAAGAAAGAGTGATTGAGATGCAATAGAGTAAGGGCTTATGTATGTACAGGTCCAATGAGCAGTTCGGTTAAGAGATATTTTTAAAAAATATGAATGTTTATCGAGATTTTGTAAACAATTATGACATCTACTTTGATACATTTTAACACCCTTTGCAAAGAACAAAATATAGGCAACTTTCAAATACTGAGATGCGAAGTGCTATCACCTAAGCTTGGTGGAGATTTAAAAGCAAGAGATTCCTGTTGTAGAATATTATTTTAAGGTGTGCTACTTTTGTTTGTGTTGCATTTGTTTAACTCTGTGAAGCTGTGTCTAAAATACTCCATGTTCTAAAAAAGAACTGAGCGGCCAGTAGCAAGGCAGGAGAAAAATAGGTGGGTCTGGTAGGCAGAGAGGAGATACAGAAGGAGAAATCTGGGAGCTGAGCTTAGGCTTTTTCAGGGGAGATTATGAATATTGAGTCATGAATATGGATGAATGGATGGACAAACCAAGCATGGGGTATTAGAAAGAGGAACAAGACTCTCAACTATGGAGCTGTTACCAGGAAAACAGAGGATTGCATCAGCAGGGAAGCATTGAGATACTGATGTCAGGCAAGCCTCTCACATGGTATGTGATGTCACACTGGCAGTTAAGAAGTGAGCCAAGACCAGAAAGATGGCTCAACAGGTAAAGATGCTTTGACCAAGCCCGCTGATCTGAATTTGATCCTTAGAACCCACATGGTAGAAGAGAACCAACTCTTGGAAGTTGTCTTCTGACCTGCACGCAGACAATATGGTATGCACAGACAGATGGACACACACACACATGCGAACACAAACACAAAGTGTGTAAATTTTAAGTAGGGCAGAGACTTAATATTTTCTATTTGTCTTTAAAGTCTATGGTAAATAACTAGCTATGGAGAAATACAGATTTGTACAAAACTATACAATGTTGTAGAATAATCCTTAAGAAATGGAAAGTGAAACGGACAAACAATAAGAATAAGTACAGGAAGAAGAAATATGATGAGAAGTAACTGGAGCGTCCACATGGTGATTTGAATAGGAATGGCCTCCATAGACTCATGTGTGTAAATGCTTGGTCCAGAGGGAGCGACACCATTAGGAGGTGTGGCATTGCTGGAGTAGATGTGGCCTTGTTGGAGGAAGTGTGTCACTGTGGAGTTAGGCTTTGAGATTTTATATGCTCAAGCTAGGCTTAGAGGGGCAGCCTCCTTTTGCTGTCTATAGATCCAGATGTAGAACTCTTAACTCCTTCTCCAATACCATGTCTAGTTGTACTATTACCTGAAATGGTAAGCCAGACACAATTAAATGTTTTGATTTATAGAAGTTCTGTTGGTCATGGTGTCTCTTTACAGCAGTAGAAACCCTAATGAAGACAATCCACAAGCTTTGATAGGGAACCAAGCACAGGGACATAGGCCTGATGCAATTAACTGTAATTAGAATATAATAACTGGTGTTATTCAAGCAATAAGAAAAGGGAACTCAGTCAGTCAATGTTCATTTCACAAAGAATGATTCTCGTAGCATACGGACTTACCCAAGACCCTGGAGAGACTTCCTCAAAACAGACAGCAAACTCTGGCATCAATTTCACAAGGCTGAGAAAACAAATTAAACTCAACTGTGCCTATTGTGAAACCACACTGAATTCCATTATCAATTAGGGAAGACATCTAACTAGCACAGCTAGGTAACAGTTCTAATGTACTCATGTTTCCCTGCTTTTCTGGCTGCAGAGAAAGCAGAGGAATATTTAAGTTTGGTGGGGAAAGCAAAGAAGTTGAAGAGATCTTTTCTGAGATCCTGATTGACTTTGGCTTCCCCCCATTCATTATCTGTTATCACTCAGAAAGAGAAGGAGACAGAAGGGCGTGTAGCATTGAGGGAAGTAAGTCTTTCCTTTCTTTTCATCCTTTGTATCAGAAATTCTAAAATAAAATTGGGAAAAATCATGACACAAACCTGCTCCTAAAGCCATTAGATAATGAAAGATATGTGTTTGAACCATGAAAACCTACAATATTTAGAGACAGCATTTTTTTTTTAAAAAAAAAAAGTATTGTGGTCAATATTATTTATTACTCACAAGTTGACCTGGGCCCTCTGCATCCTTGATGATATCAAGAGAGTCAGGCACAATGCAAACAGTTTGCACTCTGACAAAGCAGCATGGCAACAGTTTAGATTCAAGCACAGCAGCTCCAAGGGCTGAGAAGGTTCAGGGAAATTACAAATGCATCATATCTTGCTTGATTGTCTTAAACGGCATAGCTTTGATGGACTTGGATTTTATAATTGGCTGTTGTGACAACTGCCCATTTACATGAGCCTGGTTGTAAGTGTAGCAGAGCTGGAAGTACTCTTGTCATATAGCTTGCAAATCACACTTCTACATCATTACAAAGCACATACGTACTTGCCTCCCTCTAACACTGGCCAGCCTTTATATTAGACTGTAATACATTATATTTAATGGTATTGTGGAGTTATTTGTTTTGAGTTGTGACAGTCCCTTCTGAAGGGAAGAAGGAAGTTTACTGGACTCATTAAGTTCTTGAAACATCCCAAAATTGGGCTTCTTAGAGAGGTACAACTTTCAGGAGGCTGTACCCAGATTGTATAAGGAGTAAGCAATTGGAGACTATGGTGGAGCTGCCTTCCAGAATGTTCCTATAAGTAACCCACAACCTTTGTTCTTATTAGCAACCACAATATAGATGTCCACTCACCCAGGCAGATTTGGATGAAGTAATCTATTTGGTGTGACATAGGTGCCTCATCTGGTATGCTAAGATGTTTGTTAATATTTTATGAGAAAAAATAAAAAATGTAAATATGTAAAAAAAATGCCTGCTAGTAGCTCATTTTTTAAACCTTATCTAAATTAGTTTTATATAGTAACTATACCAATGGCACATAATTTTGCCTTTTGAGATCAGAATGATAACTATTTCAATATTATTATATAATGATAAAGTTTTAAGTGTTAAATTTTCTTCCAAATAAACCTAGTATTTATGTGAGCTTTAGCATGCTGTTTGATGCTAAATCAGACATGTAATCTAATTATTTCTTAATATGTATAGTTAAATAGACACTTATTAAAACTTTCAACTTTTACATTAGTGGGATCCACTTAATTGTCTAATTTCTTTTGCTGATACACATTTAATTCTCCACCAGGACTAAAATTTTCATTTAGATAGTCCAACATTTCAAGGAAGTATGCTTCCATATTTAACAGCATCTAAATTAAAAGAACTTCCTGCTTTAATCAGAATATCTCTCTCTCTCTCTCTCTCTCTCTCTCTCTCTCTCTCTCTCTCTCTCTCTCTCTCTGTGTGTGTGTGTGTGTGTGTGTGGGGCAAGGGTCTGACAGTGTGCATGTGAGTATGTTTATACTTGGTCACTTTTTTCACAGGAGGCTCTAAGTTGACATTGGTTGTCTTTCTCTATTCCACCGTATCTTACAAGACAGGGTCTCTCATTGACCTTGGAGCTCAGCAATTACTGGCTGGCAAGCAAGCATCTAGGTTGCCCTGGTCTCCATTCAACAGCACTAGGGCTAAAGATGCATGTAGCCAGACTTACTCTTCTGTGGATTCTGGGAGCCATGCCCATTTCCTTCTGCTTGTGCCTCAAGCATTTTGCCCACTCAGCCACAAACACAGACCTTTACTCAGTATCTCTTCAAACTGACCAAATCTGGGTCTTGACATTTGTTTCATTATGGACATTAAGCTCAATAAGACTATCGGCAAATGAAATCTAGCTTTTCCTTTCCTTCAAGCTCTAAAAGTAATTTTACAGGCTTTCTCTCATTAAATTGTGAACAGAGTGGAATTTTGTAGATTTGAAATGTTTCATATTGAAGAGGCTTAAATTATATTTATATGACCAATGACTGATTATTTTACCTAAATGTATGAAATTATTTAAAACGTTGCAATGAGATGTATCATATAAAGAAGAAAAGTCAGTAGAGGTACAACTTGTGTGTCTTAAACCAACTAGATATACTACATATTTCTAAAAATACAGCTCTATAAACCATTGGACTTGGCATAATATTCTTTCCTGCAAATATAGACCTAATAAAGATGAACTTTAAAGTGTCTCCTATCCCCTTTGTTTATGTAAACTATACTCAATAATCTTACTTCCTCATGTATAATAAAAAGCTCATTGAAATTCAGATTGAAACAATTAATATAAATGAATACATTAATCCATAGTTCTACATCTTTTTAAGGAACATCTCTAAATACCACATGATAGATTTCTAAAATGATTCAATATTCTCAGTATTTATTAATTAGCATGAAAGGTTTTTAGAAATACAGTGTTAGAAACCATTAGTAAACTCTATTTATTAAAGCAATAAAATGTGTTAGGCAGACTTGCTATAATAAACTTAAAACTATTCAAATTTACTGGCAGAATGGTCAGGCGGTAACTATAGGCAGCCATAAAATTGGATGGTGACATAAAGAAGAAGGCCCTGTGCACCCAGGTGGGTTGTGGGGATCAGAAAGAGAAAGGTTTGGGGGACAGTAACTATTCATTCCTCCCTACTCTTCCTCTGTTCTATTTGATGACCCCACAGTCACTAGTCAAAAACTGTAGTCAAGAATAGATTGTTTATCTGGCCTGTTTCCTCAAAATTATTTTACATCCATGTAAGTATGTTTCAACTGTGACTTTCTAATTTCTAAAGTAAAAAAACAAGTATTGGGGAATTATCAGTAACAAAAAAATAATATTTTTCAATAGGGGCAAGTATGTGATAAGTCACCATAGAATTTCAAGCACTCAGTTTAGTGCATTGTATCCATCCTGTCTAGGCAGTGAACAAAAACTAACTGCTGGTGATTGATTACCTTTTATCATACACAAGTTACATAAAATTTCTGAATCAAAATTTTCTAATCTATAAGTTGAGTTTAATAATATATTATAGCATTATTTTTAAAGATATTATGATTATGTGTAAAGCACTAAATTCATTTGTTAAATCTGTACTTGCTCTGTGCAAAGAACTCAGAAGACCATTTACTGTTACTACTATAAACCTTTTCTCTAAATACTCAGCTTGATGATAAGGATATTTATTCATAATATGTATTCACATTTATATAATTTTTATGGTACAGTGATTTCAATTTGCCTCTCTCTATATATATTTTTATCTGTATAATTTCTAGCTGGGCTTCATGGTGTTGGGTTCCTAGCTAGTGTTAATTTTATGCTACTTTGACTCTATATTTAAGTGCAGTCCAATCTAAGATTTTCAGTCATTGATGGAAATCACACTACTTTTATTTATGGTTTTGAACACAGTCTCCAAATACACCAATCTGAAGTAATCAAGACCTCATTTAATGAACTGGCTTCATACTAAATAAATACAAATTCTCAGAAGGTATGGTTTTTTTAGAGACACAAGTAAAATGTGTGCTTTATCTTCAATCAATCCCTTTTTATTGGCCCTTTTCCTATCTCTTTAGTCTTCTAGTTTTGTCTCCTCCAAGTACTTCTATGACCCCACCCCCACCCTAACACATATCCACTCTGTGGTGTGATTGGCAATTTCCACCCGAATACCAATCAAGGTATGTTTAGATGATTTGTCTTCTATGGAAGTAGAATCCTGGCATCTGTCTACCTATATGTTCTTTCATAAATTCCAGTAGCCTCTACCATCAAACACAAAAAAAGAAAGAAAGTATTTCTAATCCCCTACAGATAAAATGATTGCAGTTATTTCTTAGGACTCTTGAGTGGAGCTGAGCCAGGTCTACTCTCACTGTCTTTACAGTCACTGAACAATTGTTAATTCCAACTGGTGTCTTGTCTTGGATGTAGGGTCTTCTGCCCTGTGTCTTTTTCTATATTTATGAGTCAATTAATTGGCTATGTTTTATTTTGGTAATACCCTTTGAAAATGTGTAAGGACACAGATGTCTTTGGCCTGCTCTGGTTAAAGTTAAACATCATCTTTCTAATTTCCACTTCCAAAGAAGATATGTGACAAATGACATGGTAATTTTCCCATTTCTTCATGTTCATAAAACATTGATAATATGATTTTTACCTTCCCTTTGTTCTCAATTAAATGAAATGCTCCAATACAATTAACGTGCTCTTGCGATTTAGGTTGCCTTTAGAGGTTTCTCTTGTCTCTGATTAACAGCATTTCCCATCCATTCTCAGACCCCCCCGACTGCTATTCAGAATGTTCCATTATGCCTGCCAGCTATAAATACAATTGTGAACCAATATCATTTTAATTGTTTCACTAATAACTTGTTTTAAATGATTCAACAGTCATCAGGAAAGATAAGTGCTCTTGTGCCCTGCAGGCTTATGGGCATGATGGTATGAGGCCATGTGGAGAGCTGTATCAGAATAATGAAACCTTATGCAGAAGATAATGACAAAGCACTCACATTGCCGTAAAGATAAATGAAAACAGTAGATCTTCTTTGCTCAGTAATATAACATCCATTTCTCGCTCCCATTTCAATCATTAGACCTTCCAAACAGATTAATGCCCAAATACACATAAGCAACATGTCCCATCGTAACAGCCATATGCTCCCATTTTTCCAGACAGACTGTGAATGATGGAGTTAACGAGCTTTACAAATGCTCTTGTTAATTAACAAAAATTGTTACTTTCTCATTTGAGGGGGGTTTATAAATTAGACTTAATTACACCAGATAATTGCAACTGCCAGGCACTGAGCAACTCCTTCTCATTCTGGTCTTTCAGTGGCAAATCAACAATTGCAACCCTTGCCTATTTGTGTGGATGAATTCAGTAAGCAAACAGCCCTTTTATGTTAATGGTTTACTGGCATTCATGGGTCTGGCAGGAGAAATGTGCTGGGGGAGGGTTTGCTAATGGCAGCACATAATCACATTAATTAAAATATAACTGCCATTTAAAGATTTGTAGTGTGGAATTAGAGCATGTTGGGAACTGAGAAAATCAAGCTAGAGAGCATATTAGCGCCATCAGTCCGTGTTCCCCACACAGCAGCCAGCAACCTTGTGTGTCATAAATGTAATTCATGAATGTTATTTGGTTGGAAATATATGTTTTTAGTTCACTTATTAGAATTTAAAAATCCTCAGTGTTGTCTTCATGATGCTCAGAATAAATTCTCTGAAAGTTGAGACCTATGATCTACTTTTAACAAACGCTCAACCATGATTTTTTTTAATTATGACTTTAATAATTTTTTCATCGTAAAATGAACTGTCTCCTTTTCTGAAGGCAAATTTAAGGCAGACTGTTACAAATTGTGGGCTTTTAGTTATGCTAAGATAATTCCATGCAATTTTATTGGGTTCTTAATAAATGTGATCCTCAATTTTCTTTCTTTGTTCTGAAGTTTAGTGGAAGCAGCTAAATGCTTTAAAGTTGAGCACATGCAGAGAAGACAGTTGAGGAAATATCTTGTAAAGCTTTTCATTAGTCTGTCTTTGAGATCCACTCATTAGTTGTAAAGCTGTCCTTGTTCTAAATCAGTCCCATTTGTACTTCCCCTACAAAGAGGCTAGGAATGTTCCCAGGATAAATGCTGAGGGGCTGTAACAATACCCAGGGGGGATAAAGCCTAATTGATTCTTAATAATGTCAAAGGATTCTAGTTTCAGGAACTAGCCGACTGTGACCAAATTCTACCTGACTAAGCCTTACACCTTCAGCTGAGTGTAAACTGAACAATGAATTACTTGCCTTCATTTAATCTACCCCAAAGTACCTAGAAGGATCCTAAAACTATAGAACTAGCTTTATACATTGTATTGACTGAAATACAGTATATAGGACTCTTGGAGACTGTTACTTTTGTTAATTCCTAGGATACCTTAACAATACCAGTGACTTGAGTATGGTATAGCTAAAAAATGAGTCTATGATAGCCCCCAATCAACAGCGCTGCCACAAACGAAAGATGAATCTTTTCATACGGAGTCCAGAACCACAGCCCATAATGTTTCCCACATTTAAAGTCTGTGTCACAGAGGACTCAATGTTTCCAGGAGCCAAGGATGACTGCTCCTCTACCATTAGCTTACAGGGTATCAGAATCCTGAACATGGAGCTGTTGTGAAAACCTGTCATGGAAAGTGAAAGTAGAATGCAAAGAGACATGAAGGACATGATCCAATGACAAGGTTTAAGGTCGTTGGCCTGCCGTGGTCTCGACATTTCCTTACTAATATCATTTTAACTGACCTGTCATTTTAGGAAAAATACTTACAACAGGGTAATATTTTTTGCCTCTAAAGCAAAATTCATTATCTCTTCTTTGACTTCATATGTAGATTGTGTCTTTAGTCACATGTGTAGCCTAGAAGAAAGAGAACTCATAAAATGTCATTTTCACTCTTTTCAGTCTGTTTTCACAGGTTTGGATGCACAACCATAGATCTTGACTGACGTACAAAGATGTTGCGGGCAAACCTGAGAGAAGCACCTCTATTGTGTAATTTCTCAACATTTTCTGTTAAATTTTTCTATATTCTATAAGGATAACTAAGCACACCTTACAGTGGGGTTTTGTTTGGTTGTGGTTGGCCCTGGTTTTACTATTTTTTTTGGGGGGGGATTGCTTTATTATTATATTTGTTTAATGTAGTTCAATAAGCATATGTTTTTATGTTGTCAACTGGGCACTGAAGGATCCCGTTTAAAAAGTCAGAATCGACGCCCTATTTCTGCCATAGTACACACCAATTGTGTTGCTTAACTGCTGTGTTGCTGTAGATGAGGTGTGAACCTCTTTCACGCCGGGCTCTAAATCTATCCTGCCATGTTTTTAAAGAGGGTCTTTCAGTCCATGAGCTGGTGCGGTAAGGACTTTAGAGTCGTGACTAGAATATGAGTAGTCAAAATTGGGGTCTGTTTTCATTGTGGTTCTCTGAGAAGTGGGGTTTAGGGAAACTACAAATAAAATTGAAGGTCCAGCAAAAACATTTTCAGAGTCTTGGGATCGTGAACAATACTCCTTTCATCTCCCTCAGCAAATGACGTTCTGTTGATACACAGCAGGCACTTAAAAATATTTATTCAAAGTATGCACAAATGAATGCATTCCCCTATCCATCTTCCAGGAGATAAAGCAGACTCTAACTTGCTCTTATAGTTCAGCATTTAAACTAAAGGAAATTTTTACCTGGACCACTTCACGCTCCACTAAATGTTAAATGGCAAAGCTGAGTTCCCAGTAATGAGACTGGGGAATGCCATCACTCCACAGGCACTGAAGCCAGGTTCATTGCAATTCAGCACTGTAGTAGGGGACTTGAGGTTTTTAATTTAGTGCTATCATTATTGTTTTTCTATGAAACGGGGGCTGGAATTAGAAATAGCCACTTGCTAGCTTTCCCGGAGTAACCTTGTTCCAGGAATGAGTAAGTGGTTTCTTTGGGCCCTTACTCATATCTAGGTCCTGTGTCCCAACTTTCCACTTCACAGAAAACTTGCAAGTGATTATGACTGTCATATTCCTAAAAGAACAGATTATTTCCCAATTCTGAGTATGAAGCTGAATCCCTATAAAATTTTCCCTTCTACTTAGAAAAGAACATGAAATTGAAAATGAAATTCACTTCCAGTTCTTTTTTTCTGTTCTAAAAGATTTTGAAATAGACAAGTTTCAAATGGATCACCATGCCTAAAATGATCATAAGATCAGAGGCATTAGTTCCGATGATATCATACTGTGGATAAAAGCACAAGAAAGCATAACCAAGCGTCAAATGAAAGAGAGCAAAGATTAAGAAATTATTCAGAATGCCAAGGAAGATTAAAATTTAACATGAATTATGAGCATAAGTAATCTGACTTTGTTTGTCTATTTATTTGGTTTTTTTCCTTATTTGTTTTAGTTTTGATTTTACTATGTAGCTATAACATCAAGGTCTTCAGTTAATATCTTCAAAGACCAATGGGTCAATGCAAAGTCATATGAAATCATATTCTCTACAATTTTTAAAAGAGTTTCATCCCTGACTTTTATAACAAAGTGGCAGTCTTCAGAACATGAAAATATTTTCACCAAATCCACATCCAACACAGGGCTAATATCTAAAATATATAAAGAACTTAAACAAACCAAATAATCTAATTTTAAAATGTGGTGCAGATCTAAATAGAGAATTCTTATCACAGAAATCTCAAATGGCTGGAAAACATTTTTAAAAATGTTCAACATCCATAGAAATCATGGAAATGCAAAGCAAAACTACCTTGAGAGCCCACCTTACACCTTTCAAAACAGCTAAGTTCAAGAACACAAGTGATAACTTATGTTGGCGAAGATATCCAAGGAGAACACTCCTTCATTGCTGGTTGGTATGCAAACATGTACTACCACTATGGAAAAGTAAGGTAAATATTCATACTAGAAATGTAGAAGACCAGATTAGACTGAAATTTTTTGACAAATGCACCAAAATATGAATATCAATCACCCCAGTCTCATTTTCAGTTGCGGACTGAGAAGAAGCAACTAGGTTACATTGTCAAGAACATGCCCTATCTTCAGGATACAATGCTAGATCTTGAGCAAAAGGCAACCACATGTTTTAAAGACTTTATTATTATGATTTAATGAGTATCTAATGTGATGTGATATTCTGGGACTAATCCAAGAAATTGAAAGATGCTCCAGGAGGGGAAGAAGCATGTCCCCAAAGTGATTCATTCTTCACCCATCTTCATATCTTCAGATGACACCTTCATCACCTGCTGACTTCTGGAAAGTACAAGGTGTGAGAACTTTTAGGAGGCCTCCAAATGCCCCAAGGTCTATACAGAGACAGTTGCAAGCCAGAGGTTATATAAAAAAATTAGTCCATCCTTATGTTAGCAATAACAGGTAGCAATGTTTCTGGAAATATATATTTCCCTTTTCAGACCTGAATTCACTGAGTCTTTCAGGATGATGATGTAATTATTAACACAAGCACTTCATTTCTCATTTTTTTAAGGGATGCTCTACCACTGTTCCTCCTTACTGACCTAGAGTTAGTATTGTTGAAAGAGGTCTCTAGAGAGGAATTCTTTTTGTTTATTTGGTTGGTTTTTCTAGACAGGGTTTCTCTGTGTAGTTTTGGTGTCTGTCCTGGATCTTGCTCTGCAAACCAGACTGGCCTCAAACTCACAGAGATCCACCTGGCTCTGCCTTCCAAGTGCTGGGATCAAAGGCATGTGCTACCACTGCCTGGCCTAGAGGGGAATTCTTTAGAGATAATAGTCAGTGTTCCTTGTAAAAACAACAGGAACTTTCAGAAAAAGAAAACATTCACTAAAACTAGTATTTAAATGCTCTCAGACAAGGAATACATGAACAGGTGTTAGACTTTTAAAGACAAATTCTAAGTGTGTGATTGACATGAGCTGGCAGAGAAACGACACATACAAAATTAAGAAAGCTATGCTCTACTGATGACATGTTTTCCTGGGACCAGATGTGGACCCACATGAGAGCTATTGGTAGTTGTCTTCAAATGAATATTGCCTTGGAAAAACACTTGGAGTGTCCCAAACTAAAGGCTATGTTTCTAAAACTAGAGAGAGAGTCACAGTTTGAAGGAAATGGTAATTATTACTTTGCATTGGATCTACAAAACAAGATGATCAGAGAGTTGCAGATACAACCCAAGAAGGACCAAGAAGGAAAGGATCACTGCGAAATATATAGTACTTAAAATGTCCCATCATTAGATTACAATGAAGCCTATTACAATGAGGGCTATTTCTTCCTTTCCCTTCCAAAAACCTGGCTTGAGAGAAGCCAGAAACATCTAGACTACAGTACAACAAAGTTAATTGGATTAGAATTTGGGCAATTATTATTATTTAGTTTTATATTTCTTAATAACTAAAAAAGAAGTCACTTATTGTTGAAATGGGATCCTTTAAATTTTTCCTCAATTTTTTTTCCTTTTATTTTATTTTACAATACCATTCAGTTATACATATCAGCCACGGATTCCCTTGTTCTCCCTCCTCCTGCCCCCCTCCCCTTCTCCCTTCCTCCAGGGCAAAGCCTCCCCCAAGGACTGAGATCAACCTGGTAGACTCAGTCCAGGCAGGTCCAGTCCCTTCCTCCCAGACTGAGCCAAGTGTCCCTGCATAAGTCCCAGGTTTCAAACAGCCAACTCATGCAATGAGCACAGGACCTGTTCCCACTGTCTGGATGTCTCCCAAACAGATCAAGCCAATCACCTGTCTCACCTATTCAGAGGGCCTGATCCAGTTGGGGGCCCCTCAGCCTTTGGTTCATAGTTCATGTGTTTCCATTCGTTTGGCTATTTGTCCCTGTGCTTTATCCAACCTTGGTTTCCACAATTCTCGCTCATATAAACCCACCTCTTTCTCACTAATTAGACTCCTGGAGCTCCACCAGGGCCTAGTCGTGGATCTCTGCATCCAGATCCCTCAGTCCTTGGATGGGGTTTCTGGCAAATTTTTCCTCAAATTTTATCTAAAGGTAAGTTTAAATTAATCCATTAAGAACCACTGGCTAGCTAAGTCAGATAGTTTCAGCTTCTAGATCATTCTATAAATGGGTTATATACTCACAAAAACATTATATGACAAAGAAAGGGCCTCACTCTGAGACAAGAAGAATTATACCAAGTAAGGTGGCAACAACAGAAAAAATGCTCTCTCTCTCTCTCTCTCTCTCTCTCTCTCTCTCTCTCTCTCTCTCTCTCTCTCTCTCTCTCTCTCTGTGTGTGTGTGTGTGTGTGTGTGTGTGTATGCATTCATGAATATACATGGACAAACAGATCTGGTGCCCAGAATTTCTGGTAATTGGGTGGACTTTGTACATTCTGTGGAAGAATGGCAGGATGAGAAACTGCTGAGGTTTAAAGAGAGCACAGACTCAGAGAACTGTTACCTGAGGATCCTCCTTCTAAAAGAGAATAGAGGAGATAGGAAGCTTTCTTGTTTCTTCATTTTTATGTCATGCAAGGCATGATCTAAGTCAAAGAAGATATCATATCTCAGTCTCCATCAGTCTTCCACAGGTAGATTCAGATGACAGTAAAACATAAACATATTGGTAACAGTAAAAGTAATTGAGGAAAGACAACAAAATATAGAGTTACATTACAAGACATAGAGTGTAATTACTGTTAGAGTAAACAAAGTCAATAGGATAATTTCAACAGATCATATAGTAAATATACTTATTATTCTGAGAGAGTTGCTTATAGCATAGATAAATATAGTAAAAATGGAACTTGATATTGAATCCAAAGAAAAATCAAAGAGCAGAACGATAATTTATAAGTTGAAAACTATTGAAAAAGAAGTTGGATAGAGACTTCTAGAACAGTGAATTTATAGGGAAACAGTGTGAGTGAATGAAGATGATAGAGAGAAAGAAGAGCATTGACTCAGACTCAGAGCTCACACTAGGATAAGTACAATGATTTCCTCAAATTCACTGCATGTTACACGGATGTTTTATTCTGCCGACTCACAGACTACAAGTCTCAAATGGCAGTATAGCCCTTCTTAGCACTGCAGTACAGCATCATCGTGACACCAGGAACTACTTTGTCAGTGCACATATCTAAGAAATAAACAAGAAGATTAGCTTTCAGAGAGTGCTATAGTTCATTCTCAGAGTCACTACACCCAAGAGAGAAAATATGACCGAGAAGTTGTAGTCAAACACTAATAATTTCTCGGAGTGTCACACAGATATCTTTCTTTGTATGGAAGTGATTTGCTCAAGTACACGTTAGGAGCCTCATACTCTTCCAAGTGCTGGATTTTAAAAGCATTTCAACAAACCATGTTGTTGATCTTTGATACCATTACATTTCAGTTATAAAAATACTAAATTGATGAGCATTTAACACATTTGACCAAGATAAAAGTTGAATTTGTAAACAGTAAAAAAAATTAGCTAAGAAACAAAAATTATTACAGAACGAGTAGAGAATAACTTGAAGATTATTTCTCAATAATTGAAATTATTATTGTATAGTTTCGGGAAAACAAAAGCTTTCAACATTAATCAAAGGGAAAATAAAAATCCTTATACACTCGACAAAAGGAGGAAAGTGATGCAAATCCATAGGTCAGAAATCCACGTGACCTTTTCCTTTGATGTGTCAAACTGGAGAACAGTCCTTAGGCTATTGCTATTTCTGTACATTAAAAAAACTGTTTATTGATATTTTAAGAATTAACATTATAATCCCATGAAAATTGAATGATTTAATTTCCCACAAGGAATGTTTTGATTTGTTAGTATTAATAAAATAATATATTCCTTATGATTTTAGATAATTTGTCATTTAATTATTTAAAGTTGTGAATATTGTAAAGTATGCAAAAACATCTATACCTCTTGTAACCTGCCTTCCATTGTAATATATTTACATTGATTCTGGTCTTTTGATAAACTTTGCTTAGGGCAGAATACGCTCTACTTCATGATGATCCAGCCTCCGCTATTTTCTTGCTTATTTGGTTTCACTAGCTGACCTGCTGCTGATACATTTGTCCATTCAGAACCATGACTACCCTGTAGTGGTTTGAATGATAAATGCTTCACATATTTGAACACTGTTTTTTGTGGGGGAGTTTCTAATCTTGCCCCGATTCTGGTGTAGGCTCCAGGCTTCCTGTGTGATAGCTCAGCTCCCTGTTCTGGTGCCTGGTTGCCATATATCTCCTCCACCACAGACTCTCCCACTGGAACCCTAATCCAAAATAGACTTCTGCAAGTCACTTTGTGTCATGCAACAAAAAAGCAACTGGTACAATTACCTTCTACTTGAGGATTTGATATCATTTTGTATATATTTAATCTGCCAAATGAAGCATGTTTTATGGTCATTTTGATTTAAAGAACAAATTCGATTATTAAAGTTTTATGCTTTTAAATAAAAAAAATCTATTTTACATGCTGTAACATGCAGGATATTTTTTTGCTTATTGCATTGTTTTTCCACAACAATTTCAATGATAGGAATTTTTATTTTAACCGTTCCAGGAGAGATTTAGTTATCAGATTAAAACTCACTTGCTATCTCAATTTCCTCCATTTTGGAAAGATAATATCAGTTATGAAACTTCTTTGCCTTAAAATGAAACTTTTCTTTTAAGCAATTTTGTAAATTGCAAACAAGGTAAAATAGCCACGTTTTGTCACTAAATTATCTTAATGTATTACTAACAGTATTTCATCCTTAGTCCTTCTTTATTGCTTTTATTGTTTATTATTCTAGAATTATAAAGAAAAAGGTCGTTTCTAGTAGCGGCACTGCTTATTTAAAAGCTTTATTCCTTAATAGGTACCGTATGTAAAACAGTCATTGTTATAATCAGTACTGTCATTTTTTTTAACATGAAGTCTTCCCCTAATTTTATTCTGTTCTGTTTGCTCAAATAATGTCATTTCAGACCACACTCAACATTCCTCCAGTTACAGCTGTTCTGTTTCTCAGAAAACAAAACTCCCTGTCTTAGACAAAAGAGAGAGATGGACATGCATTAAATCCCAAGACAGAAACTCTTCAGATTAACAATGCTTGTAAATCTTTTGTGCTGAAACAAAAAGCAAAAAAATAAGAAAAAAATGGAAGCAATGTTTGCTGTTGATCAGGATTTGAAACCTTGCATCAAGAATTAAAATGTAGGATAACACGTCTATATTTAAATAAGAGAGGGAAACAATCTCTTAATTCAAATGGCCAATAGTGAAAGAATTCACTTGATCTCATTCATTTTGCCTTGTATCCATGTGGTACCCAAGTCACAGAGATCCCTAAGAATTTATTTTTCTAAACTCTAGAGTTTATCTTCTATCTAACCAGCCATGTTGAAATGATGGTGGGTGTCAACAGTCCAAATTACAGCCATTTCCCATCCTCAAAACAGGCTGTGTGATGGGCATAGCTCCCTAGAAAAAACGCAAAATGAGATTGGAATTGCAAAGCTCCATTTGCATTTTAAAGATTCCCAAGTAATTTTTGTTTTATCTTTTAATGTACTGTCGTACTAGTTTGTTTTTAGTTTTATCTGAAAAAAAATTGAAAACTACTTGATCATAATGAAGACTCAGTCTGCTAATATTTTATGACCTTCAACTATGTATCTGAGATACACACACACATACACATACACACACACACACACACACACACACACACGTGTATATATGTATATATATATATATATATATATATATATATATATACATTACATGTAAATCTTAGTATAACTACATTCATTTTTTACCCACTTTCACTATTTGACATTTAACTCAAACCAACCCAATATGGGAATATATCAAAAATTCATATTTTATACCTTGAAGCAGAAGCTATAAGATGGTTCCTGGTCTCTTGGCAGTTAGTTCAGTATACATGCTTGAAAATTTTTCAAGGACTAAAACCTTTGGGGAAACTTTTTAGTATATTTTAATATCTTATCACATTTTACTAGGCTATTCTGGTTTTCTTGTTGACTAAATTTGGTTTTCATAATTTACACGTGATGGAAAATTATTGATATGCTTCTAAAATTTTTATATAGCCTTATAATTAGACATATGAATATCATATCTACTATTCTTTCTCTTATATTTTTGATATAGAGTATATATCACTTTTAAATATCAGATTAACTTTTTCTATTTTTGGCTTTGATTTTATCATTTGTTTTGAGCACTATTTTATTCTCTTTTAACTATCTGAATGGATTATGCAATTCATCATTTTATTTTCAAAACAGTTTATGTAATTTATAGTAGGTGATTTTGATGGCCAAGAGTAAAATAGAAATTACAGAACGGTAGCAAATTTTTAATTATTAGATGCAGGCCATCTCTACAAAACCAAGCTAATACAAATGATTTAAGAAATGACACATATCATTTGATCACATTGAGATGTATATATGTAATATTTCATTGTTATTCACTTTGTTAAAAAAGCTCTTTACTTAAAAATGTCATGACGGTCCTTTGACAAAGTTAGGTTAGCCTAGCTATTTTATAATTTAATGAACTGTGATCACCATGAATAACATCTTCACTTTGACACTAGAATGCAAGACACTTTATGGTGACTAAAGTCCTCATTGTGTTGGCCTGGCCAGCCTATCCCCAGCCTTCTTCCCATTCCTGACCAATATAGGGTGTGCAAACTGCTAGTCGATGTCAGTGCAGCTTTAGCATCCATGCAGATGCAGTGCTGGCCATTATGCTCTTGTTTCTGACCTTAATGTGAAACCTCATCTTTACATTTTTTTTCTCAAGGCACTTTTAACTCTCCACAATTCCTCTGCACTTGGTAAGGATACTGTGTCACATTTTTCCATTTCTGATTTATCACAGCTTTGTGTGACAGAGAACAAAAGAATGAATCTAGGAATAGGTATTAGAGCCCTCTAGAGCAATGCAGCCAGATTTTATAATGAGTGCTTCTGACTTCTCTGGTGTATGTTGCTTAAAAATCCCAGTTGCTCTGATCTTTTTCACTTGAGGCTATCCAATTCCTTAAAGAATGGCACGGTTGCACTTCCTGTACCTAGAACTCAGTGATTACTCAAGAAAACTTTGTGATGAATAAAGTCACAAATTCTTTGTACTAATTTCCATCAACAAAGCGGTGTTTTGTGATGATACAACACTAATATCTCTGTTGCTATTTATATGTACATGTGCTTATACTTACATATGTCTGTATGGTTACTGCATAGCTTTTGTTTCATTGTTTATGTGATATAATCAGATTTTTAAAACCTGTAGTTTATTTTTCACAATTTGAACCTTGTTTTGTAAAAAAAAAAAAAAAATAGAATAGATCTAGACTCTACTAAAATTTTTTATTTGAATATCTTCAAAATTAATACAAGTATTAAAGATAGATATTAAAATTTATGAAAAATGCATTAATTAGGCATACTGAGTTTGAAAAAACTTTAAATTGCATGTTATCAATTCAATAAAATGTATTTATTAAAAATATATATACTTCCAGAGCTTTTTAAAACCTACTACACTCTACAGGAAATGATAGCAAGAATAAGATAAAATTCTGTGTTCTTAGGAGAAGATTTTCAATAACTATGTTTATACATTGTGAAGCTGAAAGTCATAATATTTCTGTTTTTATGACTTAAGTATTCTTCCATAGCTATTTCTTTTTGGTTTAGTTGCAGAGTTTTAGTACTCTTTTCCTTGATATAATCTGGGAAAATTCCAGACTTTTTTCTGACACTTAATTTTGGGCATATTCACCAATTCATAATAATATTTATAGTCTTAATCCACTCTCCAATTAATGACTTAAGCTTAAACTTATTTTGCTCACATCATTGAAATGGAGACTTGGCACTAAATATTTATGCATAAAGCATAATTTAAAAAAATAAAGGAAAGCAGATGGAATCCTAAGTATAATGAATAAAATATGAACATAGCCACACAATAAATAATATAAGACACAATTAGTTCATGTGTATGGCTCACTAATTTATTTTTAAGAAAATTTAATGAACACTCTCATTCTTGTTTGTAGTATTAACTGTGTACTTGTGATTATTTTTGTCTCCTTGCACTGATCTTTAAGAGGCTGGGTTTTTGTTTCATTTTGTTTTTTGTATGTTTGTTTTTATTTTTATTTTTCCAGAAGCAAAACTCAGTGGTCAATTCTACACTCTTTTCCAATCCCTCTTGGTAGAAGACCAAATTTGCCATCATCAACTACTTCTTGTTGACCACTTCCCTATAAAGCACAGAGACTTAACTCACATGAGTGATCTCATTGACCTCGCACCCCAAGTGGACTAAGGATATAAAGCACAGTGACCACGTATCAATTTCCATGTGACCTCCTAGAACCCATCTATTTGTTCCAAACTTCTAGTTGAAACACCTAGAAGAGAACCCCTTTGGGTAATGCCCATGACCCCAAAAAAGACACTGATCCAATTCTTTATAATTTCCCTGTCAATGCATCTTACCAAAATATCAGTATCTGCTAGTGATGTGGTGCATCCTCTCTTTACAGGCTTTGTAATAACAACAAAGTCTGAAACACTGACATTGTGATTCTGCCATTGACATCCCATTTGAAATCCAATCTCTGACAGGGAAAACATGGCTTCCCAGACAGAGAAAGTGTGTCTTCTAGAGGTGTACTTATACCCCGACATCCTGGGAACATTATTTGCTATCTAAATTGGTAGAGAGACTAGAAGAGTATTATTCAAATACAATTGTACCACATTTAGTCACAGTATGATTAAACATACACTTAACCATGAAGCCAAATGACAATTTCAGAAATCCTAAAATACACATAAATCCCCAATCACCATGGTGGACTGACACATAAGTCAAGAAAATGGAAATTTATTATTCTTCAAGTGTAAGAAATTATTTTCATCAGTGGTTTAGAAAATTCAGGGAATTTAGCTTATGAGAATAAACTGAAAGTCAAATTGAATTATCATGGTTATAGTAGAGAAATGAGTTAAGTGAATCAGATTTAGTTTTTTTTAACTAATTAAAAGACAAATGTAACGTTAAATTTAGTATTCACATGGATCTTCAATAAACATCATCTTTCTAAACTATGGCAAACAATGCTGTTCTCAAGGTAACAGTGAAAATGTAAAAGTCACCAAACCATGGCCCCCTAATCCATGGCAGGAATATAAAGTATCAGCAGCAGTTTGGCTTGGTACCTGCTCCAGGACCCTTTCACTGGGGCTGAGACCTTTAGTTTTCTTTTACATTAAATCTTTTTATTATTGAATGTCCCTCAACCTTCCTTAATTTATAATTTTTCTATAATTTTCTTTAATAAACTTTTCCTCACCTCCCTCCCACATGTAAGTATCTGCATTTTACATCTGCATTCACATGAGAAAATAAACTTGAGACAGTGTTCAAAGTCAATTCTTAGTAATCATTAATATGTAGTACCCTAGTTTCTTGGTTCAAGAGTAATTGAATCTGGATATCAGTCCTCTGTCACATGTGGGGTTGGTGAAGATCTTTTCCAATTCTGTAGGCTGTCGCTTTGCCTTGTTGACCATATCCTTTGCTCTACAAAAGCTTCTCTGAATAGGTGAGGCAGTCAATTGGCTTGATCTGTTTGGGCGGCATCTAGGCAGTGGTATCAGGTCCTGGGCTCGTTGCATGAGTTAGCTGTTTGAAACCTGGGACTTATGCAGGGACGCTTGGCTCAATCTGGGAGGAGGGGACTGGACCTGCCTGGACTGAGTCTATCAGGTCGATCCCAGTCCTCAGGGAAGACCTTGATCTAGAGGAGGTGGGAATGGGGGATGGGCTGGGGGGAAGGGGAGGGGGGCAGGAAGGGAGAGAACAAGGGAATCTGTGGCTATTATGTAGAACTGAATAGTATTGTAAAATAAAAAAAAAATAAATAATAAAAAAAAAGAGTAATTGAATCATGAGATGTCCTTCCACTCTGTAATAATAGCAGCACCTGTGGAGCGCTCTCCCAAACTTGATATCAGCTCTCCTGAAGAAAGCCCTCTACTCCAGCAGGAAGCCTTGTGCCTGCTTTAACTTTCTTAGTTTTCTGAGCAAGGTAAGTTTCATTAGCTTCCTGCATGTTAAAAAAAAAAAAAAAAAACATCTAAGAGGAAGGTTTTTACTTCATCGGAAATGGTTACATCATGTTTCTCATTAACACTACTTATTTACATGGCTTCATGATTCTGTCTGAAAAAAAAAAAAAAAAAAAAAAAAAAACCTCTCCTTCATTTATTGTCTTTCAGGGCATTGTTCCTGAATCTATGGTTCTCACAGGAGCTCACTGACAACTTAGAATAGTCATACACAGGGATGAGTCCAGAACATCCTCTACAATGATGTAGAAAAGACACTATTGATCTCCTCACCCACAGAAAGAAAAGCCCACCACTGACTGCTGTCTGAGTTTACCTAGCATTATAACCACTCTTGGTAAAGATACCATGTGACTAAGAAACATCAGTATGGATGGGCTCATAATTAGTTGTCTGAACAGTAAACACCACATTCAGTGTGTGATTAAAAAAAATCAATGACCATTGTTTAAGTCTGTTTCATAAAAAAAGGAAGCACCATTGATAACATTTTCAGTTTTAAAAACACTTTAAGTATTTTATGGGTCATCCATATCAACCCTCCTAAAGACATCACTAAAACTGAACCTTGGACATTAAAAACTATAGTACTTAAAAGAGCATGCACTTGAGAAATGAGCGCTCAGTCCTTGCCACCTCACTATGGTCAGATTTGCTTAGCCTATCATGACATGACCGGCATGTACCTCATATAAGAAGTTCAGGAAACAGATTGATAAAACATGGCGCCTTTACTCAAAAATATTTCTGTCCACTTGGGATAAAAGATACCTAGACCCATTGTACCTTTAAATAGCATGCAATAAAATGCTTGACCTGACAAAAGAATGTTTAAGGAATTCTCAAAGACAGATGTTCTTCACTGGAAAGGGGCAAAGGCTTCCACAGGATGCCTCATTCAAATCTTAAAAGAATAATTAAGAATTAATAGGTGAATGAGATGAAATTGACAGGCCATTGAGATGTTGGGCTTATCTTAAATAAAATCAAAATCATTTGCAGGTGTGCAGGGTAAAATGCACAATTTCATACTATAGTGTATAAGGAAAAGAAGAACAGGATGCAATTGGAGAGGAATACAGAGGGATAATCAAGGCTTGCAGGCCTCAGTAAGAGAAGTTTGTTCTTATCAATGAATTCATTATAAGTAATAGAATAATAAGGCAAGATAATGAATGTGCAATCAACTTATAATACATGATGCTATAGGCAATAGGAAAAGAGAAACCTCCAGTGTCAATAAATTTATATTTTACTATAAATTAATTATAATTAGTTAATGTAAGTAATTGTAAACATTTGGTCACATAAATATACAACCCACTTACAATCAAGAATGGAAGAAACATTATTTGTTAATGGCTTGCTATTACCCTAGGACTGAAGTAATACAAGTAGCTAAATAAAAGAACTCTGATATATATTATTAGGCTCTTCACTGAAGAGACAAACGAACATTTATTTCAGGGGAAAGATTGGGATTCAAAATGTGTAGAATGACAACTGGGAAACTGACCATTGTATTTGATTCAACAGAGAAGATAGCAAGCCGGAAAGACAGGTGCTAGACAGGCACCTATCCTATGTGGTTCTTTCCATAAGCTGTACTACATGTTATCACCAAGAGAAACCCGAATGTTATCATGCCTGTCCGAAAACTATTGGCTTTTCAAGGCCTTATGCAAACATCTTCCAAGATGACATCAGTAGCAGTGATCTTTGTGGGGAAAATTAAAAATAACCCCAAGAGAGCCACATGAAACACTGACATTTGCAAACTCAGTGACAACTTGCTATGCACAAGGGATTATGGGACATAGGCATAGAGGAATGTTCAATGATAAAAATGTCTCTCTAAGTTCTCTTTGCTTCCAACCTGAATTTCTATCTTCCAGCCACACTGTCTACATGCAAAGCCAAAGGTGACAACAAAGGTCCATGTCATTGCATGCGATAATTTATTGTGATAAACACATAGGATGGGAATTTGTATCAGGACCAAAGACAGAATATAAGAACATCCCTATATCTCTGATTGAAAGGATCAAGGATTGATTTTTGTTCAAAAATTCTTTTCCTACGTCTTTATTCTCCTAGCATTTTATTACAGCACAATGTTAATTTGAAAATTGATATCAGATCTATACACTGGTATGAAATTATAAAGTTCTAGCAGTAAAAGGATGCTGTTTATGACTTATAAAAACCGTTTATTTGGAGGGGAAGATTCAGAAAGGAGAACCCAGTAATTGTCTTATTGCATCAGTGAAAACTGCTTCCTGCTCAGATCAATGCATTGAAAAGTCAATTTTAATACATGACGTGCCTTAGCATTGACAGTAGTATGCTTAGAAATAAGTACTCTAAAGCTTCAAAATTTTACAAATGAAAAGAAAAAATGATTTAATCATAGTTAGTGTGTACACTATGATTATTATGGCTAGTAATGATGATCTGGGGACAAATGAATGTATATTTTTCCAATTTATATGATGATTGTCACGTAAGTGAATTAAAACATCCTATTCTTTTCAAGGCAGTATGTTATCCTCAGTACATACAAATAGTAATGAAAGAATAAGTCAATATTCAGAATTTATTAACTATATTATCATACCTTGCATTTACCAGTCAACGAAGCATCAAAAGTCATCTCACGGAGAGAATATTTTAAATCATTGAGTTATAAATACCTTGTAAACTATTTCTTTAGATGAACTGATTTTCTGATGAGAACAGTGCTGTGTAATCTTTGATCATAGTGCACTTTTCCATCTGCACCCCTTTCAAGTCTGGATAGCTAAACTTTGTTTCTTTTCCCCCATTAAACTGCCCAAACCTTCTCTTCAAGCCTGAACTGCACTTATATTACATAACACCCAAGAGGGAATATGTTTCCTGCAGGGACTCGGTTCAAAAGATGCCTTTTCCACATAAAGATCTTTAATATTTCTGAATATATATTCTTTTCTGAATGTTAGAAACCTGCTTTTCATTACACTCTAGTAGTACGTGATCCCTAGCCTACCTTGGCAGTCTCTTGACAGGCTGTTGAAATAAACAAGATGCACAGAGCACTGAGCAAAGTCTATCCTGCTCATGAGGGACCCTCCTCCATCAACTCCCACAAGAGCCCTCACTGGACTGTGCACCTCTTAGCTAAGTGTTTATACTTAAGTCCACATTTCCACAGACAAAAAAGAGAAATATTTTTGTTTGCTGGAGTTTAAGGTAAAGAAGAAAAAGTCAAGTAATGGTTAGCCCAATGATCACACTCAGCTCACTGGTACATTTTATTTTACCCATGTTTTTAAAATGTTGTGCTTGTATTTTTCTTAAATATCATTTCCTACTGAGGTTCATGAACTGTATTCTGGGTGTAACATATTAACCAGCATGGTGGCAGTTAAGTTGCCAACACCTTGATTTCCTAAGGTGACAAATTCATGTTGAGGCAGCCCATGGTTTAGGGCCTATAGATACTGGTTAGACTTTGAAACACTAAGTGGTGAATGCTGCTGCATGGCACAGTTAGGTAAATCTACTTTCTTTAGTAACCTCAAAAATAAATAATATATACATGGCTACTTAGAAAGTTAGATGGCACTTAACTCATTGGTATTCTGCAGAGGTTTGTTACAAGCAATTACAAGTAAAATGGCCAAATATGTGGCCTTGAGAAAACCATGTCTAATGATGCTTGCAAATGGGAATTTTTTTTCCCTCTGTGATCACCAAATATCAAACCCAAACCCTCTTAAGGAGGTCAATCACCCCAGTCCAAATCAAATATGCAATAATATAGCCACATGTGTGAAAAGCTAGCACGTATATGAAGCAGAAAGGTGATTGTATTTTGAGTCTAGCAAGAGTGGTTTAAACTCCATCTGCAATCTTTTCTTTGAAAAAAAATACCCAAAGAATGCATTAACAAGTTTTAATTTCAGTACCTCTTTATAATTAGGAAGAAATATGATTAAATATTTAGCACTTACAGCTAGCTCCCTGCAGAGTGGTTATTACCATCTCCATTATAAAAATAGGAGAAGACAGTAAGAAGGATTAAATAAATTGCCTGAGGATATACAGCTAGACAGTGGCGCAAAACAGAATCCAAACTGAAGACTGACCTAAAGCATGCTCCTTTATGTTTTCCACTCTACAAACATACTAAGATTGGGTTATATGAAGGATATGAGAAGAGTCTTCATGAGTTACAAGTAAACCTGAATATAAGACTCACATTCTGTGGTTTGTAATACTGAATTGATTAATAGTGATACAGTACATGTATATAGATGGCACACAGATGATTCTGACTAGAACTTTCCAGAGAAGTCAATCAGTGAAGCCTAGAAATGTGAAAAGAAAATCTAGCTACAAAGAGAACATGCTTGAAACTGAGGTCCTGGGGAAAGCTTGAAATACTTGAGTTCTCATAGCCACATAAAACTTTGTAATGTGGATGATAATGGATATTAAAATTATGAATAGAAAAAAGCTAATAATACAATTTGGCTGAAGCAAATTTTGATATAGCAAAATAGAATTGTGCATGAAGAGTGAATGGCATCCAATAGATCATATAATTATAAGGCTATAGATTTTAATCTTTAAGATTTAGAGAAAATGGGAAAGCCCCACAAGCTGAAGGGCTCAAGAGATGGATGAGAAAAGCAAACAGTGAATGCTCAACCTGAGGTTACTGGGGACAATGAAAGAAAACTCCCTGGTTCGTGAAATAGGGAGACATGACTTCAAGAATAAATCTACTTTATCAAAGTAAACATTACTATTAACAAGGTTTTCTTATAACCAACAATATAGAACCAAGTGTTACAATAATTTATTTAATTTTAAGAAATAAATTTTACGAGATTTTAACAATTAGATTAATATGTACCTTCTTCATTGTACTATAATTGCTTATACTTACCATGTGCCTTTCAGACACACTCACAAAGTCTTCGTGGAAAACAGAAACCGGACCTGGGCATCCAAACCTCTTGACTGTATATCTCACCACACTCCCCAGTTTAAGAATAAAACATGATAACAAAACTTTTGCCAAATAGATAAGTCAGTATATAATTTAAAGTAATAATTAAGCTATAAAAGTTTTGCTTAACTTTTTTTGTGATAAAGAGAAACTCCAAAATTATAAAAATTATGTTATTCAGACTAGATAATTCAGAGTTTTAAGTATTTGTTTTCATTGGCCTCTCCCACAAGTCAAGTCTAATGCCATCATCCAAATGCTACATTCTGCTCAAGTCTCTCAGAGGCACTGGGGTCACTAACACCCCAAAGTCAAGCAGAGCTGCCCCTCCAAATCACTTGCAGCTATTTGTTATTTAATCTGCACGACAATGCATTTGTGACACAGACCAAGGTCCTTTGAAGTCAGCCAGGTGGTTGAGTCAAGTCACAGGCATGGTAGGTTTAGGGGTTCATTCAGCTACTCGATTTTCATCTCTCTGTTTATTAGCCAAAGGAAGTCATAAGACCTAACTGAACTATGCTTCAAAATGTGTGATAATAAAACATAGATGTCATGGTGCAATAAAATTTCTAAACCAAAATACAAATAAAAAGAAGTTTCATACAGCTGTGGAGTTGAAGTTTACAGAACAGTACTTTTTAATACAATAACAATCTTAGCATTAAGATCTTATATTTCTTAAAAGCCCTTTGGAGCTCAAAATATTCACTAATACACTGTACAGATGGCTTATAAATTGGTCCTCACAAAAGCTTTGTTCAGCTTTTGTTTTAAATTTATTGATCCACAAAGGATGTCAAAAGAAGTATTATTACAAAAGCACAGCTTATAGACTTTAAAAAAGTGTGTGTGTGTGTGTGTGTGTGTGTGTGTGTGTGTGTGTGTAGAGGGGGCTGGTGGAAGAGAGAGCCCTGAAACAATGGACTATGGACCGTTGTCAAGAACCAAAGGAAAATTCTGGAGTTTTCCACTTCTGATGTGCAATGGAAAATGCAACAATGCTACCTATCTTCATCTGATAAATCTTACATGCCAAGACTACAACCGTTCTTTGACTATTACACTTCTGTTGATGCAGTCTGGGTAATGAGATCTGTTTAGCTGTGTAAACATTAACATTTATACTTAAGTTCATAATCAATTGTCCTTTGATGTATTCATTTTCACATGTTCCAATAGCAGATTTTATGTGTATATGGAGAGTGAAAAGTTAAGGGAATAAAATGAGGATCAGAAACAATGTAATACAATAACAGAGACGCAAAGGACCTGGGGGAACCACAGAGAATGTTATACATACAGGAGAGGCCTGAAACAGTTATTTCAGGTAAATACATTTTTCCACCCTCTATGTGCTCACTCCTAAAGCAGTAGAGTAGGAAGTAACACTATAACCGTCGAATTTCGGGGTTCTGCTTTGCTGTTAAGTAACTGGATATATTTTCTTCCAGGTAGGTATAGAGAGGCCAGAATTTGACATCAAAATATCTTCTTCAATGTCTTCTCCACCTTCATTTTTCAGACTGGGGCTCACCACTGACTAGCAAGAAAATACCTAGGATCTGCCTAAGGCTACTTCACCAGCACTGACTTTACAGATGCATACTTCCACATACAACTTATACATGGGTGCCCGAGTTTGAAATTTGTGTGTCTGAAGTCAGGTTCTCATGCCTTTGACAAAACTCTAATCATTGACTTGTCTTTCAATGCCCCCCAAACTGGATACCTTTTACACTGCAAGTGGACTTATTTACTTGCACAGTACACATGGACATGGACACTAGTGAGACTATAACATAATGATACTTTCTATGCATCTTTATGAATAATCAGCATGCTAATTTTTTGTGAGAGCCTATGTGGCTTAAATCCCAGGTGCCATTCACATGAAACCCATCTAACATGTTAAATCCCATAAGAAATAGTCAACCTGGTCTTACACTACCAACAGAAATTTAATATACGCAATAACTTTATAGTAGTATTCTCTGAGAATAATATATATGAGTAAAGTGAATATTTATGAACTGGTTATGTGTTATGCTTAAATATACATTCATAGGCTATTCTATAATCTATTATTAGCTGAACAGGGTTAATCTCCAAGAAGATCCAGTGCAAAAAGTTTGAAATAATGCCAAAACCAGGTACTCAAGTCTGAAAGTTCAGCATTTCTACTTGGTCAGGATTGAGACAGATGCAGGTCCTGTCATCTGAACAAAGAGATAATTAATACCTCACAGCATTCCAAAGAAGCATCCAGAAACAAGTTGCTTTTGCTTCAACTCTGTGATTGATATGTCCTAACAGAAGAACTTGCCCAGGCATTTGATCTCCCTCTTCAGTGATAGTCTCATCTTTGAGAAGAAAGTAATGGCAGGTCTTTATCTCATGAGATAAAATTAACCAGGAACTTACAGTAAAATGTCCTTGAGTAAGCATGTGATAAACACCTGCTCTTTACATTTACATAGAGTGCCCCTCAGCAGACTCCATACAGATCTGAGTCTCCCATTTTATTGGCCTTGTCATTCTGAACCACTCCCCTTAGCCTATCACTTTATCCCGTGCTTCAAATTTTAATTAAATTTGCACAGTTATTTTAAACTTATAATGAAAGAATTAATTAACTTAATAAATTTCTATCGGATGCCTTTTGTGTTTTGTACTGTCCTAGACACCAAGGACACATGGATACTGTGTTGTTGATTTATGCAATGGAGAACAATAATATATTGCTAAGAAATGTTAGCTAGTCAATAAGGTGGCATCTGAGCACAGTCCTAGAGGAAGAGGGCCAGTAATCCAGGATGATCTTAAGGCATGACTTTTTAAGGGTCAAGATGAAGAAAGTGTTAATGGCTTTTTGGCAGGATCATGCCTAGTGTTTGGAGCATGACAGAAGCCATAATGTCTGAAGCAAATGAGGTAAGAAAAGTGATTATGAGGGTCCAGGAAATGAGATCAGGCACAACTTTGAAAGGAGTGTGGCTTTTACTCTCTCGGAAATGTGAAACCCTAGAATAATTTGAACAGAGAAATGGTATCATAAGATACAGCCTTTAAAAAGCAGAATAACAAACATTTTGTGTCTATATTGCACACAGATTATAAGGTGAGTGTTAATGCAATATGGAAGTGAATGAGATAATAGAGAGCTAAATGAGAAATAATCACAAACATGGATAAGAATGTCAAAAGTAAGATGGAAAAAGACTTGGGTTAGGTGTCTGCAGAACTGGGAACAAATCCAGCAGAGTTTGTTCACAGATTAGATGTGGATGTGAGAAAGACATTAAGATCAACTCAACAGTTGGGTATGAGTTTCTGAAAAGACACAAGTGACTTTTAATGCAGTGCCAAAACAGAAGTGAGTAAGGTATGGGTGAATTTGAGAGAGTCTGGAGTCTGATGTGAATTTTAGATTTGGGATGGCTATTTAAAAATTAATTTATTTGTTATTAAAAAAAACAATCAAACCAGCCTTGGAAATAAGCAAAGAAAAATCTCATACAGGAATTAATCAGACCTAAAGCCTATATATCTCAATGTACTTCTGTACAGTTATAAGAGGTATTCTTAAGCTGTGGAGCCTCACATTGTATTTTATACTTTCATTATCGAATATATTTTACACACTTTCACACCGCCAAAACATACAAAAAAAAAAACTATGATAAATTTAAAACTAGAAAAACAATTAGAGTTCTATCTTCTTTCACGAATCATGTCCACCACCTACACTCTGTCCTTCCTCATCCCCTAATATTAGCCTTTCCTTTTCTGTTCTCCACACGTTATACTGCGCCACTTATACATATGTTTACACTTATGCATATATTATTCATTAGGTTCTGTAAATAAGGAAGACCATTTGTTTTTATTTCTGGTTTGTTCTTTTGCTTTCTGAGATTGCATGGCTTTTTCTAAAATTATGCATTCTAAATCATCCAGTTTCCTTCAAATTTTGTTATTGAATCTTTCTTTACAGCTGTATAATTGTATAATATATATATATATGTATATATTATACATAGACACATATATAATTTTCAGTGTCTATTCATCTGCTGATGGTTATATAGGTGAATTCCAGTTCTTTGCTATGATGAATAAAGCAGCAATAAGCATGTGAGTGATAGCTATTATCTATTTATTGCAATACCAAAGAAGGAAGATAGACTGTAAAGCTAAGGTTACTCTGGGAATGCTCACCATTTTCACAATATTTGTATTTGCCCATCACTGTTGTACTTTGAGCTAGTATCCTTGGTCATTTCTCTCATGATACTCATGAAATTCAGTATGACAGAAAGTAACAAACTAAGGCCTTCTCTACTGCTTGCTCTAAAACAGTGTTGTCAAAGCTGCTGGTATTCCTATAAGGAAAGTGAGCCACAGTATGAGTCAAAGATGCCTTATCAACTCTTGCTTCCAATTTTTTGCCACTACTTCACATTTGGCCATTATGTGCATCACATGATATTTCTGCATCCATATTACACTGAACTCTAAACCCACACTCAGCAAGATGTATAGGGTGATATAGACACTGAGCAGGAGAAAAAAATGAAATAAAATAATTAACTAGTTTTGAGTGTCCAATTTAGTCAGACTAGTGATCTCTGCAGAAGCAGGCAAGTATTTTAAATCATGTCCATTCTGATGTTCCTCTCCTATTATGATTTTCACATTTTTTCCTCTGACCTGCCCTCCTTTTAATGTTTGGCTTCTCTGTTCTAAGTATACTGAACTACATGGGAATGGAATGGTGTATACTCCAGACAATTCTGATAACTCATTAACCAGAGAAGTTTGTAGGCTATGTTAATGCACTTGTTATTACAGCTTATGAGAAAAAGATGCTTTTTGTCTGTTTACAAGTTTGTTTCTACATATACATAAAGCAACATGCAGGGTCTGCACAGATTATCATAGGTGTAATTTGCACTTATTTTGTTTGTTTACCATACCTATTATTTCTCTCATTATTTCCTTTGTCATTTCTCTTTAATTAAACAAAACCTTTTCTCACTAGAGCTCCCAGTTTTATTCTATCCTGTTGCCTCTAAATTCTTTAAATGTTCAATATCCACTAGATATTTAGCAACACAGTGAGATCCACCCTTTGGAATGTCTCTCAAACAATGCATGTTCTATGCACCGAATGAAAATATGCATACCGTTATGCCTGTACTTCCAAAGCTGTTTCTGATTACTGATTGAAATTCCCCTGTTCTTCATTAGAGGCTGAGATTCGTTTAAAATGCTTATTTACGGCTGCATGGTCCTCAGGGGCAGACTGGATTTAATCGCCTACAGCACCAAATCTCTTTTAACATTTGGCCAACTGAGCATTAGGTAACTTGTTGGCTAAGGGGCGCCACATTCCTATTTTGGGTATGGATAAGGTGGCTACAATTCGATACACTTCATTTACTTCCAAGTATTATTAACATTAGTGAGCATTATATCCATGAATCAAGAAGAGATAGAATGGAGTCATGGCTTCTCAGACTTTATTAAACGTTGGATCCTTTTATTCAGCAGGCAAGACTAATTTTAAAACTTTTTTCAAAGATAGATGAAAACAAATGCTCTGTAATTAATGAAGACATTGCTTCTCTGCTTAATAGGCAGCATATATTAGTATATAACTATAGATTTGAAAATATCCTTCCTGAAGGTGAAAAGGAAAATAATTATCATGCTTACTCTAACAGAAAACAATTCATTAACTTACAAAGAGTTTCACTTTCTCCTGATCTAAACAAAACAGGCAGATGTCCTTGTTAATTCTTGTATTACATTTGTACTTGGACCTAAAATAAATGTGTCGCCTTTAAATTTAGTTTTTATGTGATTAACTGTTATTCAGAATGTATATTTATATGCTCTTAGCTATGTATCTACACTATAGAACTGAAAGAAACCTTGCCTCTTGGAAATGTCATCTTATTTATTTACTTTTTGCTTTAAATCCAGAATAAGTTTTCAAGGTCTCTGCTAAAATGATAACCTTTATGAGTCACAGGAGCTTAAGGACATCTTCGGATTAGTCTGTCTTCAGTGAGGTTAAACGGAGCAACAGTATGCCCACAAAGAAACGATAAGCAGTTATAATAGGTATCACTCAACACACACCAAATATAAATCAAAACTAACAAACACCCTCCCCCACAAAGCCCTCTCAAGTTCAGTTCCTTGAATTTAATTACTACAGCAAATGGTAATATAACAAGGGTGTCTACTGTCAGGGAGAAATGTTGAAAGCAGATGTGAACCATAGAAAGCATATGTAAAGCACATGTGATCCGCAGCAAGGTCACGGGACCCAAGGAAAGAGCACATGTGGAGTTCATGAGCCACATGTGGACACATGTTGCAAAAATCATGTGTTTCTGTTCATTGCCAATACTCAGATCATATTCTAAAGAAATCAGGGGCTCTTAAATAAACTTTGTACTTCTTAAGGTAAGCCGATACCTTTTTGTTTAAAATCCCTTCGTGTAAGCGGACAAGGGCCCCAAATCCAAGTCTGCGCTTGGAAATACTCAAGTCCTTGTTTCACTCCTGTTTGCCTATCCCAAGGGAATCTGCTCGATTATTCCAGGGGAGTCAAGATTTCTTCCTTGCCCACAGCTAATTCTTTGAGAATGCCATAGCTTATAAGGAAACCTAAGGGAACTATGCCTAAGTGTGAGAATCCAGCACAAGAGGAGCTTGAATGGTGCTTTTCTTTATTAAAAGACGAATTCTCATGGCCTAGTCTATGCACTGGAATAAAACTAAATTCTCCCATACTCATAATGAATCAGGAAAACATAAAAAAATCAACTGACAGTGTTTACTTCATAATTTTGGCATTATGACATTATAAAATTTTAAATGGATTTTAAGAAGGCAAAGATATACATGAATTCAGGCAATATCTGTTACATGAATGACAGCAGAACTTTCTGGCAAAACTATAATAGCAATATCACTTTATGCATGCACAGTTCTTTATGCCTAAGCTGAATATATTACTTTGTTAGAGCCTCTCTTCAGCATTGCCAGAAACATAATGCAACTGGAAATGTAGAAGGAAGCAGAGGGTATATGAAGAAAGAACAGCATAACTAAACAAATATGATGAAGACATTGGTTCCCTTGGCCTTAGACTTTTGAATTAAAGCAAATCATGCAGGTTTTGAGAATTAGTTTTCATTTACTATCATTATGCAATTGGTCATATGTTAAAATTTTAATGAACTACTGTATATAAAACCACAAAATATATAGAAAATATATGTATATCAACTGTTTTTAGACATTTTGGAGATTATAATATAATTACATTTCTCCCTTACCTTCCCACCCTCCTAACCCTCTCATATACCCCTCTTTGCTCTATTTCAAATTCATAATCTCTTTTTTATTAATTACTGTTACATGCATATAGATAGATAGATAGATAGATAGATAGATAGATAGATAGATAGATATTTATAAATATAACCTACACAAGCCAGGCACTGGTGGCACACGCCTTCAAACCCAGCACTCGGGAGGCAGAGGCAGGTGGATCTCTGTGAGTTTGAGGCCTGGTCTACAGAGCAAGATCCAGGAAAGGCACAAAGCTACACAGAAAAACCCTGTCTCCAAAAACCAAAAAAGAAAAACAAACAAACAAAAAACAAATATAACCTACACAAAAGAACTAAAGGCAACTAAGGAATGCTAAAAGTCTTCTCTGGGGAATAGCACACCAGCTGCTTATCCAATACGCAATTGTCAGCCCTGAAAACATACAGACAAGACATATTGCATACATTATCAGACTGAACAGATTATATTTAGAAATATTAACTGTTTTTATTCACAATGTTCACCTGAGAAATGTCAAGATTCAGAAAGTTGATCCCATTGTCACATGAACAGACATTGGTTGGTTTGAGAGCAGAAAACAAATATTTCTTTTCTTGATGTTCCTTTATCTGCATTGAATCAATGATGCTGAGTACAATAAGCTAACAAGGGTTCATTTTCACCCTCCTTCATGAGACATTACTGACAACACAGTCATTAAGATAACGATATCACATTCTAATTCCAAAGAAAGACATAGACAGCATTTACCTTTTTTTCAGTTTGTGTTACAGGTGAGCAGAGAATATTGTCCCCTCTCTACAAAACACTAAACTATGGTTCTGAAAACACATTTAATAGACCACTGAAGTACACACAGTGACTAAAAGACAAAACCAAGAGTCAAATTCTAGAGTTGCAGTTCAAAGTTCAGTAACTATTTTCCACTAGGTTAAAACACTGAAATAGAAGACTGACAGGTTTTCACCATTTATTTGATGCATATGTAAAAGTCTCTTTTCTGATGCAGGGGTTGTTAATAATGACGTGCTGATGGAATGCAAACAGGCACCAGAGAGGAAATGGGTTAGATCTCAACGGAGAGGGAAACTTGCCTTTGTGTGTTCCAGGCGAGATGAAGTAAGCCAGACATTCTGCACTTCCTGAAGACAGAATCATCAACTTGTTAATTGTCTTCAAATATGTAGATAGTGCCTGTAGTTTTTGAAACTTTTATTCCACTGGCTGTCAGCTTTCAAAATCCAGTTTTCTCATCAATACATTTTTGAGCTATGACATCTTTGATTTAATGACATTTTCCTTCAAATCTGGTTCAATACTCCCTATAGGCAAAGACAAAATTCTACTATCACTTCCGTGAATCCCTCCTTCAATATTGTAGAAAGCCCTTTCATCTTTTCGTGCCCTTTGTACTTTGAGACACCCTCCCTCTCTCTCTGTGTGTGTGTATGTAAGAATATGGATGTGAATGGATGATTGCCATGTTGTAGTTCCTTCCCAGTTCAGAACTTTGCATGTTCTACTCATGTGTACATCATTTGCTACAAAGACACATATCCTAGAGGAAAACCATGCGTCCTAAAGGAAATTAATTAAAATAATTAGGCCACTGGATTTGTATCATTTTTAAAGATCTTTGTTTATGAAATACACATTAGAGTTTGTGGGTGGAGAAAAATTTTCCCATTCATGTGACAATATATTACACACAGTACATTATTGTTTTTGCATGAAGACTCCTCTATAGTCCTAGAACCTGCCTAACACATAGAATTGAAGACATATTTCCTGGAATTATTTGTCTAGATTTTGACACCAGGTTGTGTATGCACTTTTACTATGCCCTGTACCTCCATTGATAGTGCATTAAAAAGCAATTTTTTGTGTTGCAGTTTATGATAGCCCATTGACATTTTCGTATTAGAGATGTTCAGAGTCAAAAAAAAAAAAAGCCCACATTTGGCTGTGTCCTTTTACCATATGCAAGGCAAATCCACTGCCAAACAGCAGTGTGAGGGGAAGGGCCAGCTGATCTTGCTTGCTCCTTATCTGTTCAGTGGGTGTTTGACAATCTTCTGCTTCATTTCCTCCAACATTGTTTTTTATATATTAAACCAGGAATAAAATCTCCAAATCGACCAGTACTTACTGGTCCGTCACTTTATCTTTCATCTAAATATTTCTTCATAATAACATTTGTACTTCCATAAGAAAAAAGTTATAATCAGCGACTGAAGTGACTCAGCAATTAAGAGCATAAACTATTCTTGCAGAAAACTAAAATTTAGGTTTTTTTTTTTTTAATGTCAGACTGTTCACAGACTTTTATAACTCCAGTTCCAAGGCACCTGACACCCTCTTCTGGACTCCATTGGCACCTGGAGACATGTGCACAAATCCAAACACAAACACATACCTATACACATAATTAAAATAAAATAAACCTTTTTAAAGGTTATAATTGGTTTATAATTGAAATGTTTTTTTCTTTAAAATTCCCAACTACTTTTGTATACAGATTAGGCATCATTCTAATCTACCCACTCATGCTCACTTTTACTATTTTTTTCTGTCTTCCCTTATTTTATCTATATTCTATAGGTGAACATTTTCTTTGAAATATAAGTTCTATTTGGTGTCCTGGCTTTGCCTAGTATAATTTGGCATATAATAGCACTTACTGATCCCTCGATGATCAAGTGAAATATTATCAACTTTGTGAATTGCCTCTTTTCAATGTTTTCAGTGCACATTGTACTACTTTTAGGGAAAAATCATCTCTGCACATTTTCCCATCACAATCGTGAGGTCCCCTTGTCCACAGAATGGGAGACCTTGACTTGAGAAATGTGGGGATAGAGGAATGGGTTGGGGGGAAGTTCGGGGGGGAGTGGGAAGAGGGAAGGGGACAGATCTGTGGTTGGTATGTAAAGTGAATAGAAAATTTCTTAATAGTGAAAATATCATCACATCACATGGTGATAATATTTAAATACATATCCTTCTTTGTTCTAGACTAGAGAATTTATCAACATAAGGAATTATATTCGTTTTGATTCTGTGTAACATTCATGTACTCAGCATTTTAACCATAACATGCCTTGCATCTCAGAAAAAGCTTTATTATTGTATGTGATTTATTTATAAGATTTTGAGATTACAATATAATTACTTTATTTCCCTTCCTTTCTTCCCTCCAGACACTCCCATTTGTCCCCCCACATCTTGTTTGTCAAATTTAAATTCACAGACTCTATTTCTTTAATTATTGTCACACACACAAATTCCTAAATACATAAATAAAACTTGTTCAGTCTGTATAATGTTACTTGTATACAGTACAACTTTCTGAAAAACCACATATTTAAATAAATCAATGAATGTGAATTTCTGCAATGTGAAAGGTATTGTGGTAAAAAATCACTATATGAGCAAATAGTATCCTCTTGTCATTAGTAAACAGATACCCTGAAAGGCTTTATAGCTAGCTATTTGTTTTGCTATAATTTCAACTAGGAGGGAACTTCTGGCCTGAGAAGTTCCTAATGATAAGACTGCCCTCCTAAAGAACCAGAATGATGTGCCACCTCCATCCTATGTGCTCTATCTCAAAAGACCCAGCAGCTCTGTCCAACACACAGACACACATACATGGATACACACACATGGACACAAACACATGGACACACACACACATGGATACAGGTAGTGGTATTTGCTCCACCCATGCCCTTGGGGTATATGACTCAAAGGAGGTGGAATATACGTGACCTGTTATAAGGAGTCGGAGAAGGGTCCCATGCTCCTTCTCCCTGTTCCTGCCTGCAAGGTAGATTCGCTCCCAGTAAGATAAGAGGACAACTTCTGCTGTCTACTCCATTCTGTACTCATGAGTGTGTTTCCTCAATTTATATCTTAATAAATTCTGTTACCCATTTAATAGATTCACACATGGACACACATGGACATACACATGGACATACACACAGGGACATACACACATGCAAACAGTCACATGGACAAACACAGAGAGACATAGAGACAGAAAGACAAATACACTCATACAGAAACACAGACACGTACATTGACACATACACACATAAACACACCCATGGTCACATACACAGACACACAGACACAGAGAGACATACACACACAGAGAGACAAAGACAGAGACACACATTCATGTGTACATACACACAGACACACACACACAGACACACACAAGGAAATAATCCCCCCACACACACACACACGAACACACCCACACACATGCATGCAGAGACCTTCCTTATATATAAGATCCACAGTAAGTTTTTGGTTTAAACAAAACTTTCTTTTTTTTTTAATTCCTTAAGTTTGATTGAGAAATGACCTTTATTTCCCAGAAGTTTAGATGATTTATGTTCCAGAGCATGAGCGCTGCAGTGGTGATGGACTGTATGGCAGAAATGGCAGAGACAGGTGTGGGCTATTCTACAGCAAACCACTTCATGTTGTCAGGAATTTGTTATAAGCCAAAAGTTTACTCATTGTCTCTAGAATTATCAACTCTAAAAATTTAATCAGAGCACTGATAGCATCAGAGTTCAAAAGGCCCTTTTCTGGAAGCCCTTCCAGCAGCAGTTTGGTCCAGACTGTGACCATGGGACCCATATTCTTCAAGATTACTGGTTCTGAAGAACACATTCCTTCACTCTTCACAGAAGCTGGATCTCCCTTTTCTTAGAGTAGTCAAACCCTCTAAGTTCTTCTTTTACCAACATCTTTATATTTTAAAATGGGAAGCAAATGCTGTGACAATATTTATCTTTGGGAATGTATTCTTTTCTTACTTCAATCGACTCTCCATTTTAAGTCAAGAAACTTTTGTTGATGTGAGGCAAATTCTGTTTCTCGTGGTGATATGCAGATGAATCTAACATGAATCATCAGAATGCAAAGGACGAAGACCATGAAATAAGAATGATCTATTGCAGAGCTGATATATATATATTCATTTTGGTTTATTGGGTTTTGAGAGGAAGAAACATTATTAATGATCTAAAAATATATAAGTTAAGGTTTTTCATTTACTCTTATCCCACACCTGTGGGACAGCTGTGCTTTTATCCATTTCACAAATTTTAAAGTTAAATGTTTTGAGGATATATGTTTTTAAAGCGATTAGTGACTGAAAGCTTTATGTCTATACTGTTTATGTTTATTCCATTTTGTCTCACCCACTCAAAAGGAAATAGAGTCTGGACATAGTTAGAAATTGTATCCAGAAATTCCATTGTGATGAAGGAATTTTTAATTTTTTAAAGTCACCTATAAATATCACCATACATTTTAATTTCATTTGAGTTGATTTAAAAAAATAGCAGAGACAGCTCATAGCAAATCTGAACTCCTTTTCAGTTTACATGCATGAACAAATGCACACTTGTACATCTGCACACTTACACACTGCAGAATATACCCTTGCATATTTTCCCATTGGCACACATGCTTGCATATCACATGCACAAATGACAGGCATATAAATATTTTGATTTAGAAATTCGTTAAAAAGAAAGCAAAGTGTGGTGAATGGCGCACTAAGAGCTGCATGTGTACTTAATTGTGCTTGGAACGTGAGCCTTGCTTTCCCCAAAAACTGCAGTATTATACCATAAAGTACATAAACAGAACATTCAAACTGCTGAGACCATCTTGGCTTTATATCTGTATCACTTCAACACACATTCTTAATACCAGGAAGCACCCTGTGATGAAAGCACAGTTTATTGTCTTGCCATCATCATTCAGTGTCCTCTGCCACTTTGAAAAACACTTCCTTTGGGTCAAAAACTAAGCTATGCTCACTTGAAATGCACTGAGGCACTCCTGAAACCAATGCACCTCTTAAAACCTTTATGACATTAGAAGAATGTGCACCTTGACACCAGGAAGTAGTTGATCTAGACCTCAATTGATGCTGCCATGGTTTGCTTGAGAGCGTTCTCATAAGAGAAGCTTGTAACAGCTATTTTCAGGATGGCGCATGGGAATTAGGCACAAAATTCTGACTGTAATAGCAGGAGTGGTGTGTTTAATTCTGTTACACATTCTTATTAATGGAAAGCTTTATTTCCAAGCTGCAAGACTTGAAATTCCTAGTTCCAGCAGCAATACTCTCCTCCAGTATCCCATAAAGCTTTATTTCCCTAAGGTTTCCACAAAATGACACATTTGGACGATGTGCAGTTCCAATCTTCCCCTGTGAGCATTCATTTGTGTGTTTTTATTGTTCTCTTAATTATCTGCACATAGATATTAATTCCAGAATGTACAAATGGGCTCCGTTGTGATTTCTCCATCAGCCTTTATATGATAACATCACTTATGAATGCTAGTTACACATTTCCAGGCAGACATGTGGTTGATCTAAATTTGTGGGACACCAGCATCCAGATATCTGCTTTCAATTTATGTGCATGTTTTCCCTTGTTATTTTCCCTCTTTTTTATGGCTGTATTAATTGTTACCAGAAGTCTCTATGAAATGATGGAGCAACCTGAGAGTGGAATGCAGAGGATTAGAAACCATTGTGTTGCTCTGTCCAAGAAATGCGTTGATGCAGAGTAATGCTGATATCTCAGGGACACACTCCCAGCATGAGGCCACTCGCTGACCGCTGACCACCTGGACATGAATTTCCTGGCTGCTGACATTGTCCGCCATTTTACCAGGAGGATATTTGCAGGAATAATGAGGTGAAGCAGAACACGTGGGAATTGCTATGTGGCAGATCACTAAGTCTTAAGGAACTAAGGTTAAAAACTAAAGTCCATAGCTAATAGCTGCCATCTTAGTCATGTTCAAGCACCATGCCCCAGTGAGTGAGCCAATAGGAGGGACCTACAACCTGATACCTCCACATCCAACTACTATTTGCCCAGATTTTTATTATTATTATTATTAAGAAATTTTTTATTCATTTTACATACCAATCACAGATTCCACTCTTCCCTCCTCCCACCAATCCAGCCTCCCTGCCTCAACCTACACCCTACTCCCTCTTAGAAGAAGGTAAGGCCTCCCATGGGGAATCAGCAGAGCCTGGTACATTCAGTGGAGGCAGGACCAAGCCCCTCCCCTTGCCTCAAGGCTGTGTGAGGTGTCCCACCATAAGTAGTGGGCTCCAAAAATCCAGCTCATGCACCAGGGATGAATCCTGATCCTACTGCCAGGGAGGCCCTTAAACAGATCAAGCTACACAACTGTCTCACTTATGCAGAGGGCCTAGTCCAACCCCGTGGAGGCTCCACAGGTGTTGGTCTAAATTTCATGAGTGCTCTCTAGTTTGGTTTGGTTGTCTCTGTAGGTTGCCCAGATTTAATTCTCCATATGCTTATGTACACAGCATAGTACCTATGCCATTTAAGAATAACAAAAATAAAATTATCATCCCCTGATGTCAATGTTTGAAAATAAATGATTAAAGCTGCAGTTTTCAACATGTGTTCACACAATGAATGTAGACTGGAAGAACCCAGCAATAATTCAGTGGTATGAGGAACGATGTTCCTTGGCTATCTATCACTTGGAATAATGGCTTGGGTGTGTAGGTTGAAATTAAAATGTGATTTTATTTAGCCAGTGGAGAAATCATGTATGGGCCAGAAAGATTATTCTGCAAGTAAAGGCACAAACTGATGATCAAGTGACCCAAATTCAGTCCCTTAAACTCAAATGATGAAAATAAAGACTCCCAACTCCTTCAACTTGTCCTCTAACCTCTATGATGAAGAAATACACACACACACACACACACACACACACACACACACACACCATTTCACATAACAAAATAAATTAAAAAGTAATAAAAATAAATGTGAGTGAGGCAACTCAAACTCTAACAATATATAACCTAATAAAATATAGTTACTGCTTTCACCTCAGCAAACATTTCAAGTGGACACACAAATTTTCCATGACCTCAAGAAAGAGGGACAGCAATCATCTTCCTCTGCCTACACCTGAGTTTTGCTTTTACCCTTTGGTTTTAATTCTGGCTGCATATCTACTCAGAGCTATCCAAGAGCCTTTTACAAATATTGATGCCCTGACTCCATCAGGCCAGTGAAATTGAGTTGGGATCTCTTGGGCTTGGGGCCAAGCAAGAACATTTTAGAAACTTTCCAAGTGACAGCAACGAACTTCCAACACAGAGACCATTTTAGAGGAGGTGATCGTTAACTGGCTGAGCATAAATGGCAGTGTTCAGTGTGTGTAGTGTATGCCTGTGAGTAATTCCCAGAGTGCAGCAGGAGCCTCTAAAGCACTGCTTATCAACCTTCCTAATGCTGATATCTGTTAATGCAGTTCTTCATGTGGTGGCCCACAAAATTAAGTTCGTTGCTACTTCATAACTGTAATTTTTTTACTGTTATGAATCATAATGTAAATATTTTTGGAGATAGAGATATGGCAAAAGGGTTGAGACCCATAGGTTTAGGACAACTATTCTAAATAGTCCTTTCCAAATAATATCTAACATTCCGTGCCAACAATCAACTGCCAATTGCATATCACTAGATCTTTTCCTCTTTTTCTCTTCCTTCCTTCATCTTGTCCTAGGTAGAATGCCTGCCCCCTGATCCTTATGATCCCAGTTAGAATGACTATGCTGTACATATGGGAAGTCTTTGACAAGGAAAGAAGCTTGAAGTGTTTCTCCATGGTTCCTATTGTGTCGGACATGATACTCTTTTCAAATTAACAATGTATGACACTGAGGACTAACTGCAGTTCCAAAATGAATGTCACTCTTAGGATTCAGAGTTTAGATCTGGGAAGATGGTTTAGAAAGTAAAGTCACCTGCCACTTTACTTGATAATCTGAGTTTTATCCCCAGGTCCCACATGGTAGAATCACTGAACCCACTCCTCCAAGATGCCCTATAATCTGCACATTCAAACCCTGGCATAATCACACACACACACACACACACACACACACACACACACACACACACACATACACACACACACAACACATACACACATGCAAAACCAAATAAATAAAAAAAATTATATATCTGGATTCAAATCTTTCCAACCTGGTGGCAACGAATGGCAATATTTTATTCTTTTATATTGCCCAAATATATCCCAGCAGGTTGAAGTCATGTAGTAGATATTGTGAATCTTGCATCAATAACCAGAATGAAGACATATCCTTAACATTCTCTTCTCCTTTCCTTTAGATATATAAAAAACAGTGAAATTGGTGGGGCATAGGGCATAATTCTAAATTTAGATTTTTGTTTCTATATTTTGTTTTTCATAACGGCTACTCTGGCATTCTACCTCCAGCGTTATGCAGAAGACATGGTGAAGACCCATGCAGGCCCTGTATTTTCTGCTTCAGTCTTTGGCAGTTCATATGAGCAGTTGATTCAGAGGTCTTGGTTTACTATTGTACTCCATTGCCTCCTGCTCTTGCACTCTTTCTTTGTCCTCTTCTGAGGTGTTTTGTGAGCTCTGAGAGAGGGTGATTTTATGTAGACATCACATTTCCAAAGTCTCTCTCTTTCTATGCATAGTATATTGCTGTGGGTATCTCTATTTGTTCTCATCAGTTGCAGGAGGAAGCTTCTCTGATGATGGCTGAGCATGATACTGATCTATGAACATAGCAGAATGAATATATATATATATATATGTATATATATATATATATATATATATTAGTATTTGGTTTATACCCTAGCTCTCTGGGCTATCTCTGGTCCTTGGATACTCAAGCAGTGTTGAGCATGGGCCTGAAGTCAAATAGGACATTGTGGATACTGTCACAAGCTTTGTGCCAACATTGCCCTAGAATATTTTACATATAGGACAGCATTGTAGATCAAAGGTTTTGTGGCTTTTTTGGTGTTTATGTTTCTCTTGTGGTAGCCTGAAAAGTACCTTACTGTACCAAAGACAAAATAACATAGGGGTAAATGCTCTACATAGGTACCAGATCAAACTCACCATGTTCAATGAAGTCTATGGATGTTGCCTTCAGCAATGGGGCCTTGATGTCAGTTTGCAGAGAGCAATGTACTATCTTCGGAGAGCCAGGCTTGTTTGGAGATTTCTATTGGACCCCACTGGCCAATAACTCAATTGGTTGTAACCCAGTTCTGGTTCTGGAAGCACATTTAGAGATAAGAAATGACCACTCTGTCTCCCCCATTGTTTGGAGACTTTATTAGCATCCTCTTCATATATTATAGGAACTTTCCATTGTACTGGATTTCCATAACACCCCTCAAATGCTCCTCAATTCTAGTTATCTCTCACCACATTCCCTCCCTCAACTCCATCTCCCCTCCCCCACCTCCCGATTCTCTTTTTTCTCTCCACTCCACCCTCAGTCCACCAGTAAATTCTATTCTATTTCCCCCTCCTAGGGAGATCCATGCGGCCCCTATCTTCCCTCCTCTATACCTAACCTCTCTGGGTATACAGATTATAGCTTGGTTTTGATTGCTAATATCCACATACAAATGGATACATACCATATTTATCTTTCTGGTCTTGTGGTAGGATGATTCATCCTTTGAATATATGCCCAACAGTGGTATAGCTGGATCATTACGTAGATTGATTCCCATCTTTTTGAGGTACCAGTAATGTTTCACTTCATATGAATCCTAAAATACATGAATGTGCTTCCCAAATGTCTATTAAGTAAACACTATATGACAATGATGGACTGTCATGGACAGCTTTCTGTACTAGAGAAACATCTTTTCATATGTTTTATGGAGAAACATACGAAGAGAAAAATCAAACTTCTATGTGTTACAAGAAATGTAAGAAGAAAAAATGGACTTTACACATAGGGTTGTTAAGGCATAGGGAAGAGGTTGAGGGAAAGAAGAGAGAAATACACTTTGCAGTGTAAATTAAATATCTCAGGGAAAAGTAAGAAACAAATATTATTATTTAATACAGTAGAATATAAGTGAACAGTTCTGGAGCAGTCCTAAGTTTCCAATTCCCAAGGCATGCATGCTTGTCAAATGTCCTCTACAATGATTTCTCCTATACTTTTCTCAGAAAGCTATGAATGTGAGAAACTTGAACATATTACTGGAGTATACTGTCCAATCTTTATTTTAGAAAGCCTTAGTAATGTTATTCAAATATTATTCCTGAGGTTCTTAGTGCTTGTAAAGTATCCTGCTCTCAGGTGTAGGTTGTTGAACAGGTCAGGCCACTATTAAAGTGGAGGCAAGGGTACCACCTTACATTTCTGAGTGTTACTGCATGAAAACTCCATGTTAGTTCCTTTTTGCCCATGCTGAGTAACATAGCAAGAATACTTCTGTTATTCCAGACTGATTATTTCTGCCATGATGCTGATTCCTCCAATACGTGCTCATCACCCAAATCTGGTGGCACTTTTAAGGACATAGAGTCATAAATTGTATAAGTTCTAATATGATGCATCCTGGTGGATTACAGCCTCTTCTTTTTGCATTGACTCCAAAGTAGTGGTTTATCTATGGTCTTAAAAAGCCAATGTCTATATTCTACAAGCTGGATGTAGTGACTCAATATGGAATCTCTTTACCTGGCAGGTGAAGGCAAGAGAATCTGGAACTAAAAGGCATCCTTAGCTATACAGAAACCCTGAGCTCTTGTGTCAACAGGAAGGACAAGAAAGGACAGGAGAGGGAAGGAGAGAGGGAGTGAAAAAGAGTGAGAGTAGGAGGGAGGAAAGAGAGGAGGGAGAACACTCTATTCAATTATTCTATGAGATTATATACTTCTGGCTGGTACACCGTGACATACCTAGTTACCTTCATGGTCAGGAACTCAGTCATGCGCATTTCTTATTTCAAAATGAGACTCCTGCTTAGATGGTATGCTGCATATACCTATCTTCATGGGTCAGGTATTCCATAATGTACTCAGCAGATTTTTTTCGCCTTTCCAAAGGCATACAAGACAAACTGTTTCTCAGAATTCACATCTACCTCTGTGGAGATGGATAGCTGAACCAACTGGAGATGAACTGGACTCTTGATATTAGCAGGTATCAGTTGGAATAACAGCAGTGGAGCCACATCAGAAGTTCAGCACTGGTCATCATGTTGTCCATGCTGACAAGGGCAGTGTAAGAAGTGAATATAATCAATGCCTCATTACTTCTGTCATGATACAACACAGCCCATGGGCAGAGAATGTGAATAAGTCAACTCATTCTTACCAATATTTATCCTAACACCTTTGACTAATCACCTTTACAATCCAACTTCAGTACTATGTCCTTGCCTCTTGATGGTACAGTGTAGCTCATTTTTGCATTTTAATTTCATTTCACTATTTTATCTCCTTGATTGGGTCCTCTCTGTGTCCAGGAAAGTTATCTTGGGATTTCAAGACATAGCTAAAACCTTACAGCAGTGTAATGACAGGGAAAGCATTAAGAGGTACATATCTCATTGTGGAGAAGCTTCGTCAGAAACCCTCTCATAACCAAATAGTGTGGAATTTTAGAAAGAAAACTAAAAAATGTGAGTACCCTTATAAAATATCATCTCAGGAATCTCTGTATTTGCTCCGCAGGGGTCTCCTTGCACAGATTCACAGACTTAACTTCATGTTTCTAATACTTTTGTGTCCTCCTTATCTTTAATGTAAAGGCAAGGGTCCTTCGGTATACTGCCTTTCACACTTAGCTTTTAATTGTTAACTGAAATTGATTTTCCATTATCTCCATTGGAATTCAAAATAACAACTAGCAATAGCTGGCATTTTATTTTCTTCAGAAGTATGACTCACAATATCTCTTACAACACACCTAACTTATTTAGACTTTCTAGCATCTTTCTCCACCAGTATACAATCAACCATAGAAATACCTGACAATACATTGTTTGATGTGCAACTTTGTTGCCATTACCACTTGTTGTGGTGTGCTTCTTGTCTATAAGATAGATAGTGAGCCATGCCCAAGTCTTCCCTTTACTATTTCCTTTCTTGGATTGTTCTAATTACTACTTGTGTTAGCTTGAGCTGATTCAAAATAACAAGGTAAAACACATGTGAGGCAGAGGAACAGCGAAGAGCCTTCATACTGTACTATAAACATGAGTCTCATAAAGAGGAAACAATGGAATGAGGGTGGGAGGATAAGAAGCTTCTCGTTGCAGCACAAGTCCAAGCTTGTTCCACATGGGTTTCTGTTTGATTCAAGACAAATCTGTCACTGGAATAAGCCTTGATTTCCAGTGGAATGGACCTGCTTTAGTATACCACGGTCTTCACATAATTACCAGGAAGAGAAAGAGAAAATTTGGATAACACACTGACTAATTTGTAAACACAGCAGGTGGGGCCACTGGACAGTTCTATTCATTCAAGAATAATATATTCATAGCATATTTTATCTCTATTCTCTGCTGTCTAACTAAATGTAATCCTGAATCAATATCATGCTTCTCTAGAAAGCATCCATGTCATCCCGACGAGTCTTTGAAGGTCACGCCTTCTCATAAAATGTAAGAATTACATTTGACAAATATTTGGTTTCAGAAACCTGCAGAAATCTTAAAAATAGCAAAACTGTTGGTTAGGAATTAGAAAATTAGAACAGCAGCTAGAGCAAAAGAAAAGCAAATCTAGGTCTCTCCTGTAGGCAGGTGCTTTGATTGGATATCTATTATATTTCAGGAGTCAAAGACAGTTATAAATGAGAGTGGGTGTATTTGAGAAGTACTGTTTGGCATCAATATCTTAATCTTACTAGTTATAATAAATTGACACATTGATGGAGACAATAGCTTGAACTATATCAGATTAATACTCTGATTATTTTTAAGGTCATTCTTTAGTCCCAGGAATATTAACACATGAACTGTTTTTCAAAGAAACCCTTATCCACCAGGATACATGTGATACCCTTTTATGAACATATTTGAAAAGAAAACAAATATAGAAGCATCACATTTTTTTAAATTTGATCAGAGTATTTTAAGTAACCACAAATATGACATATAAAACATTTCTGCTTTAGGACAGAAAGTCTTTACCTTTAGAGATGTTTCATCACTTTCAACCCGACAGCCCAATACATACAACACACTGTAATGACAGGGGTCTTATCTCTGTCCCAAAGATGAGTCTGTTAAAGTTATTGTACCCCTGTGACATAGGTTTTGTGCATGGTGAAATAGACCTGATTGAAATCTTCTACATGTTGACATTCAGTTATGAAAGCACCATTTGTTGAAGATGCTTTCTTTTTTCCATTGTTTGGGTTTTTGTCAAAAATCAGGTGTTCATGGGTGTGTGGACTAATGCCAGGGTCTTCAGTTCAGTTCCATTGGTCCACATGTTGGGTTTTATGCCAATACCAAGCTGCTTTTATACCTATAGCTCTATAGTAGAGCTTGAGGTCAGGGATGGTGATACCTTCAGAAGTGGTTCTACTATATAATATTGTTTTAGCTATCCTGTTTTTTTCCATATAAAGTGAATATTATTCTTCCCAGATCTGTGAAGAATTGTGTTGGGATTTTGATGGGGATTGCATTGAATCTTTAGATTGCTTTTAGTAAGATTGCCATTTTTACTATGTTAATCCTACTTATACATGAGCATGGGAGATCTTTCCATTTCCTCATATCATCTTTGATTACTTTCTTCAGAGACTTAAAGTTCTTGTTCAAGTGGATCAAAGACCTCAACATAAATCCAGTTGCCCTGAACCTGATAGAAGTGATAGTAAGAAGTAGCCTTGAATGCATTGGCACAGAGACTACTTTCTAATTATAACACCAGTAGCACAGACACTGAGAGCAACAATTAATAAATGGGACCTCCTGAAACTAAGAAGCAGCTACAAGGCAAAGGACATGGTCAATAAGAGAAAATGACAGCCTAAGGAATGGAAAAATATCTTCACCAACCTCACATCTGATAGAGGGCTGATATCCAGAATATATAAAGAACTCAAGAATTTAGACATCAAAATGACCAACAGTCCAATTAAGAAATTGGCTATAGAGCTAAACAGAGAATTCTCAACAGAGGAAGCACAAATGGCTGAAAGACATTTAAGGAACTGCTCAACATCCCTAATCATGAGTGAAATGCAAATCAAAACGACTCTGAGATACCATTTTACACCTATCAGAATGGCTAAGATCAAAACACTGAAGACAACTTATGCTGGAGAGGTTGTGGAGAAGGGGAACTCTCCTCCACTGTTGGTAGGAATGCAAGCTTATACAATCACTTTGGAAATCAATATGGTGCTTTCTTAGAAAATTGAGAATCAATCTCCCCCAAGACCCAGCTATACCACTCTTGGGCATATACCCAAGGAATGCTCAATCATACTACAAGGGCACTTGCTCAACTGTGTTCACAGCAGCATTGTTTGTAATAGCCAGAACCTGGAAATAACCTAGATGCCCTTCAACTGAAGAATGGATAAATAAAATGTGTTACATATACACAATGGAGTACTACTCAGCAGAGAAAAACAATGACATCATGAGGATTGCCGGCAAATGGATGGATCTAGAAAAATCATCCTGAGTGAGGTAACCCAGACTCAGAAAGACAAACATGATATGTACTCATGCATAGGAGAATACTAGATGTAAAACAAAGGATGACTAGACTGTTATTCACAACTCTAGGGAGGCTACCTAGAAAAGAGGACCCTAAGAAAGACACAGGATCCCCCAACGACCGAGATATGGATGAGATCTACATGAGCAAACTGGACATGAGGGGAGGTAATGAAGGGCAAGGTGGAGGGAAAGAGAGCTTAGGGGAGCGGGAAATACCAGCTGGATCAAGAACAGAGAGGGAGAACAAGGAATGAGAGACAATGATAAATGAAGACCCCATGGGAATAGGAAGAAGCAGAGTGCTAGAGAGGTCCCCAGAAATCCACAAAGACACCTCCACAATAGACTACTGGCAATGGTCGAGAGAAAGCCTGAACTGACCTACTCTGGTGATAGGATGTCCAAAACACCCTGTCATACTTGAACTCTCATCCAAAGACTGATGGAAGCAGATGCAGAGATCCACGGCCAGGCCCCAGGTAGAGCTCCAAGAGTCCAATCAGTGAGAAAGAGGAGGGATTGTATGAGTGAGAATTGTTGAGAGCATGATTGGAAAAAGCACAGGGACAAATAGCCAAACTAGTGGAAACATATCAACTATGAACCAATAGCTGAGGAGCCCCCAACTTGATCAGGCCCTCTGGATAAGTGTGACAGTTAATTAGCTTGAACTGTTTGGGAGGCACCTAGGCAGTGGGACCGGGACCTGTCCTCGGTGCATGAACTGGCTGTTTGGAACCTGGGGCCTATGCAGAGACACATTGCTCAGCCTGGGAGAAGGGGACTGGACCTGCCTCGACCAAATCTACCAGATTGAGCTGAATCCCCAGAGGAGTCCTTGCCCTGGAGGAGATGGGAATAGGGGGTGGGGTGGGGAGAGGGTGGGGTGCGGGAGGAGGGAGGACAGGGGAATCCGTGGCTGATATGTAAAATTAAAATAAATTATAAAATAAAAAATGGGCTACAGCTCTAAACAGAGAATTTTCAACAGAAGAATCTCAAATGGCCAAAACACATTTAAGGAATTGCTCAACATCCCTAGTCATCAGGGAAATGTAAATCAAAATGATTCTAAGATAGCATCTTATATCTGTCAGAATGGCTACAATAAAAAAAAAATAACACTGATAACAGCTTATGTTGGAGAGGATGTGGAGCAAGGGGAACTTGCTCCACTTCAGAGTGCAAATTTGTACAGCCACTTTGGAAATCAGTATGGTGGTTTCTCACAAAATTGGGAATCAATTTTTCTCAAGACACAGCTATACCACTCTTAGGCATATACCCAAGGAATGCTCAATCATACCACAAGGACACTTGCTCAGCAAGAAAGAGGGATTCCATGAGCAAGGGGCATCAAGATCATGATGGGAAACCTACAGAGACAACCAAGCCAGCCAGGTGGGAACTCATGAACTTTAGACCAACAGCTGTAGAGCTTCCATGGGGCTGGACTACGCCCTCTCTATAAGGGAGACAGTTACTTCATCTGCTTAAGGGTTCCTTTGGCAGTAGGATCAAGATCCATCCATGGTGCATAACCTGGCTTTCTGGAGCATACTACCTATGGTGGGACACCTTGCACAGCCTTGATTCAGGGGAAGGGCCTTGGACCTGCTCCAACTAAATGTACTAGGCTCTGCTGACTCCCCATGGGAGGCCTTCTTGGAAGAGGGAATAGGAGATGTGTTAGAGAGGAAGGCTAGAGGTGGGGTAGGAGGAGGGAAGAGAGGGAAATCTGTGGTTTGTATGTAAAATGAATCAAAACGTTTCTTAATGAAAAAAGAAACTAAATTAAAACCCACTACAAAAATAGTTATTGTACCCATAATAACACCAGCAAAGTGTCATTATAATACACACACACACACACACACACACACACACACGCGCGCGCGCGCACACACACACACACACGCACACACACACACACACACACATGCACACACACAGTCTAATAGAGACACAGGCATCTGACCATATTTTTCCAAACAATTACTGTTAAGATTATTTTAATTGAAACATGAACATGCTTCATGGAAATTTTGCAAACATATGGAATGCAAGGCTTTTATGATTTAAAAAAAATGCCTCAGACATTTTAATTTCTAATAAGAGAACAAATGCTAAATTTGAAAGTTTCAGACATGCAAATGAAAATAGCTATGCCAAAAGAGGAGGAGAAAAAGAAAGCAGTTAAAAGTATGCTCTCAAACATTGGAGGGTTTTCTGGGATAAACTGCATTGAAAGCCAAAATCAGAGCACATATATAAAAGTAGACCAACTTCTATCAAAACCAACTGCTTGATTTGCAAGTGGAATGAAGGCAGTTTAACAAACTCAGAAATAATGAAGGTTTCATATCTCTAACCTAGGCCCCTGAAGATATGCACTGCTCTCAAATTGAAAAGTCTGTAGCATTGCCACAGACGTTTTTTTGTATCCCATTGGCAGAATGTGTGAAGAAAAGTTTCACTTGCAACTCATTGCGTTTCTATAATGAGAAGAAAATATATGCAAGATCTAACTTATAAGGAATTTGCACATAGTGTCTCTATGTTGCTAGACCAAGGAAGAATGTTTATTTTGTAATTTATGTAAATTTATATAATGTAATTTATGGAAAATTAAGTTCACCACTATTGCTGCAGATTCTTAAGATATTGGCATCAATTTCCAAACAACCATTATTTTACAAAGTTCCACATTTGAAACTTTAATTTGGTTAAAAAATAAATATTCCATTAATAAAGAAATGAAGAAACAGGGGCTTCCTCCTCCAGAGCCCGCTTGCGCGGCCCGCAGGGTTTGGGATGGTCATCTCCCGGGTGACAGGCTCTGCACCAAGATGGCAGAGGAGAAGGACCGGGAAGGCACAGAGATAATAGTGGCAGAATTCCATAAGAAGATCTAAGAGGCCTTTGAAGTGGTTGACCATGAAACTAATAATACAGTGGATGTGAGAGAGATTGGGATAATTATCAGGTCACTGGAATGCTGCCCTACTGAAGGAGAGCTACATGATTTCATTGCGGAGGTAAAGGAAGAAGAACCCACTGGATACATTCGATATGAAAAATTCCTTCCAGTGATGACCAGAGTACTTCTGGAAAGAAAATACAGACCAGTTGCTGAAGATGTCCTTCTTAGAGCTTTTGAGGTTTTGGATACAGCTAGACGAGGGTTTCTGACTAAAGACGAACTGGTCAAGTTCATGACTGAGGAAGGTGAGCCTTTTTCTCAAGAGGAAATGGAAGAAATGTTGTCTGCTGCAATTGATCCTGACTCAAATTCCATCAGTTACAGGGACTACATCACAATGATGGTGATAGATGAAAATTAAATGATCCAAAGACTTAAAAAAAAAGAAATGAAGAAACAAGTAATAAAAAGAATAAATATAAAACTTCATTTCATTTTGTTTTCGTGTATGCCCTCTTCACTTATTTCCTCCCTTCAAGACATAGGAAGGGATAGAAACCTCTACTGTCATGGATTCATATACATGGATTCATTCATTCCTACCTTTTTTAACCATATGATTTAAGTCATGTGAATCTCAATTCCTAAAGAATAAACTGAGAGGATGGCAATTCTTATGCACAGCTTAGAGGGGTTCTGTGATTACAGCCTGTGGTCACATATCTAAAGTACAGTGGATTACTATTGACGAAAAAATGTAGCTATAGTTCAGGACTTGTTATTAAATATATAGTGATTTGAAAGATCAGATAATTTTACTATATCTCCTGTATCAAATTAATATGAATTTTATTTCTTTTAAATATTCATTTTATTTTTAATTGTGTGAGTGTGTGTATGTGTATGTACATGTGGGTATGCATGTGCGCATGCATGCATTCATGTGTGTGTGTGTGCATGTCTATGTCTCAGTGTGACTTTGTGATCATGACCAAAGATACCTTCCAAACCTAGAGGAATTAATTTCCCCTAGAACTAGAGGTAAAGGCAGCTGTAAGCATTTGATTTGGATTTTAGCCCCTTCTATGAGCAGTATCTGTTCTTAACCACTGAGTCAGCTCTCCAGTCCCTCAAAAACATTTTAATGATGATACTCATTATGAGGATCTATTTCTGTTGCTGAAATAGGAGGGTGTTGATTTTTAAGAACCAAATTAACAGTTACTCGATATTAAGTAGGTTGTAAAAAGCAAGCAAGGATTGGGTGTTAATTAATACGAATTTTAAAGAAACACTATAGATATTTTGAAATATACAAGTTTGGAGGATAATGATATAAAATTTGTTATAGGAAAGTTTATCTAAAATACAGTTGATGGTATATTCTCCTTAAAACCTAGAAATTCCTATTCAGGATATCTTGAAATATAAGTTCTTGCAACTAAAAGCTTTCCTGGTCCTGTCCAGATCCTACATCCCCCACAGTCTGCAGCCACTCAGACCCAAATAAACACACAGAGGCTTATATTAATTAAAAGTGCTCAACCATTAAGTCAGGTCTACCACTGACCAGCTCCTTCACTTAAACTCAGCCTATTTCTGTTAATCTATAGGTCGCCACATATTCAGTGGCTTTACCTGTGTGCCATTACATGCTGTTCACTGGACAGTAGGCTGGCATCTCCTGACTCAGCCTTCCAGCCTTCCCACAGTTTTCCTTCTCTGCTTATCCTGCTTATACTTCTTGCCTGGCAACTGGCCAATCAACATTTTATTTATCAACCAATCAGAGAAACACATTCACAGCATACAGAGCGATATCCACAGCAGATTCTAATTTCTGAGCACATTGATTGGTTTGAATCACATTTTACATCCATATTTTTCCATCACTGTTGCTATGTTTTTGAAATATTTATTTTGAAGAATTTCATTACTTTTTCTTTGATCTTCTGATTATCATCCAGAGGATTTAAGATATTTAATACTAGATTGTATACTGGAATCTACTATTGTTGCTCTATTTTATGGTTTTGTGCTTGCTTTTGTTTTTGTTGTACTGAAGTATGGTTTTACTTTGTAGACTGGGTTATTGTCTGTCTGGAGATTCTTATGCCTCAGCTCCCCAAGGGCTGGAGTACAGGTGTATAGCACCAGGCCAGATTTTTATTGTATTTTAATCTCTGTATTGTGATCTAATGCCTACACATACATAAAGTTTCTTCATTCATGTAACATTTTCAAAAATATATTAACAATAATGTGGTATCAAATGTCTAATATTCATAACATAATATGATATCTATATTTTTATTCATTTGTTTGTTTCTATAAATTTTATCTGAAAATGTTATTCAGAAATTGGGTAAAACAGAGTGCTTATTGCTCTTCAAGTGGCCTTGGGTTCAGTCTTAGCACATTTGTGGCAACTCATAACAGGCTTTAACTTCAGTTCTAGGGGACCTAACATCCTCCTCTGGCTTATATGGGAACTGTGCACAAATAGTACACATACACCCATGCACTAACACTTTTAAAATATAATTTAAAAAGAATTTTAAGAGATTGGGATATATATATATATATATATATATATATATATATATATATATATATGATTTTCAATTAAACTCTCTTAATATGAATTATAAACAAAATATCCTAGACAGAACAAGCTAGATAAGATGAGAGTAGCAGGGAGACATAAGACTGTCTAGTAGAGGTGTGGTATAGTTGAGTTACACTCCATTGTAGTTACCTTTATATTGCAAATCATACCACACATACCAACAGGTTTAGACTTGTAAATGTTATGATCTGCATATAAATTGCCCCTTCTGTGTTTGGACATTGCTCCACATCTGGGAGCTGTTTGGGAAAGAGGGACAGTCACAGTGGTGAAAGAGCATCAGTGGGGACTGAAATGATTTTTTATTTATTGCTATTTATCGCTTGGCTTTGGTTCCTGCTTTCTCTCCTACTTAGATATGAGAAAGCAACCCCAAGCTTCTGTGAACATTGCCAGGAGGCACAAGTTATCATTAGGCCATCCCTTCTAGGTTAGACTTGACCTTTGAACCATGCATGCCTCAGAGTAAACTTTTTCTCCCTTAAGCTCCTTCCTATCAGGGATTTATTTACAGTGATAAGAAAAGGAACAAATGCAACAGCTATCACATGACATTTGAAAACCCAGGATATACTACCCTATGTGGTTTTGAGAGCACTTAGCATTTATAAAACTAACAGAAAAAAAATGTTTTAGGATAATTATTAGATGAAAGTAGAAGAGAAAGATCAGATACTGGAATCATAGTTGTAGCTAGAGTTATCTTCAGTCCCACCTGGGCCGGCATCCACTCTGACTCAAATAAACACACAGACGCTTATATTACTTAAACTGTTTGGCCTAATGGATCAGGCTTCTTGCTATCTAGTTCATATATCTTAAATTAACCCATTTCTATTAATCTATACCTTGCCACATGGCTCGTGGTTTACTGGTACTTTACATCCCGTTCCTTATGGTGGCAGCTGGCAGCGTCTCCCTCCCCAGCCTTCCACCTCCCAGAATTCTCCTCCTCTTTGTCCTACCTTTACTATCCTTCCTGCCTGGCTACTGGCCAATCAGCATTTTATTTATCTATCAACCATAGCAACATATATTTACAGCATACAGGACATCCCACAGCACATGATGATTACTGAATACACTATTTATTGTAGTATTCTGGGCAAGAGTAAATGAGGAATGTATTACATGAAATCATTACAGAACTCAAAAGACAAAGTAAAAGGAAGATACATTTTGTATATGCAACCTAGATTAATGATTAATTCTATAAGGATTGTTCTCTACTCCTTCAAGCTTCTTGAATGTATATAACCATTTCAAAACATATTTCCTAATTGAACAATTATTATTTTGTCAAATACACATTATGTTTCTTATGTGCATTCCCTGTCTTAGCTAATTTTCTATTACTGTGACACCACAACCAAGAAAACTGATAGAAGAGTTCATTTGGGGCATATAATTTCAGGGAATTGAGTTCATCACCATGATAATGAATCGGGGAGGCATGGCAGCAGGCAGGCAGTCATGGTGTGAGAGTAGTAGCTAGGAGCTGAGATCTTAATCCACAAACATGAGACAGACAGTTTTAATTAGGAATGGAGTGGGAGTTTGAAAACTCAAAGCCCACCTCCAGTGAAATTCCTCTTCCAAAAAGGCCATACTTCCTAATCCTTCCCCAAGTGTTCCACCAACTGGGAACCATGTATTCCAGCATATGAGCCTTTGGGGGCCATTCTCACTCAAATTACCACACTCCCTGTATATCTGCATTCATGGTAGTGTGAATATAGAATTGGTTCTCTCTCATCAGCGTGTCAGGTGCATGTTCCCATCCCTCCTCTTTATGTTTTATTGTTGGATACATCATTCATAGAACACCTCCAAATATGTTGTTTTAAAGGCATGGCTGAGAGTGGATAGGCCACACACAGTGGAAAAATGAACACCATTGTTCTGCTAAAGGAAAATGCAATAAAATAACTCCAAATGGCATGCTGGTATACCCATAGACCTGTGCCTCATTCTGCCATCATCAGAGAATCTTCTGGCGGCAGCAATTGGGAACTAACACAGAGACCCACAACTGGACAATATGCCGAGTCAGAGACTTTGGAGCACTCAGTCCTGAAAGGAATGTCTTCACCCCAGACTTCAGGAAGATATGGAGAAAACAAACAACAAACAAACAAACAAAACTGTAAGAGCAAGAGGGAATGGATGACTCCAAGGACACATTGTCCTCCATACATAACAGGACTGATGATATACTTATGAATCTCAGAAACATGGGGCCTGAATAGTTTCAACCTAGATAGTTTACCACTGCTGGAAGGAGGAAACAGACATGAGCTTCCACAGCTAACCAAGAAACTATCTGCAACTGACACCCATTTTTTTAATTAACTAATTAATTAATTTATTTATTTATTAAATTATACTCATGATATTAATCACATTTGTGGTATTCATAGATTACATTCACAGTATTCATTCAATTTTGTAAATATATTTAATTTTAAATGTTGAATGTCATTTCTTGAAGGGGGTAGGAGGTCTTAAATACAGGCTTACAGCACAAGGGGAGGACCCTGGAGGGCAGAAGTTTGCTCCTGATGTTTTACAATCTTGCATCTAAGCTGTTAACGCCCATTATTCAGGATACACAGACAAGGAACTTCCTTTAAGCATTCAGGAGGGTGGAACCTGGCAAGGGAATTAGCATTGGGAGGATATCAAGGTCAAGGTCCGCAAGCAAGGCAACAGTTACCCAAAATGGGGGCCAGGGACCTGCAGGTCCCCCTTTTATTAAAAAATGAGCTTCTGACTTGGGTTGTGTGGGACATCAGCAGGTCACCTTACCCGTCATGGAGATGCCTGTCCAGGCCACACAGGTGCTCTGTCTTAGGTTGGTGAGTGCCCCCCCAGGCATTACCCATCTCTGAATACTCATTATCATACCGGCTCAATCATGTGTGAGCTGCATGGTTAATTGCTGCCAAAGATCTCAAAGTGGCACTGGGCTTGCAATCTGTGTGTGTGTTCAATACAGAAAAGACCAACAGAGGTCCTATCTCACCCACAGCCAGTAGGCTAAAGGCAACTGAGCCATTCCCTTCCTTATCGAACTATACTGTACGTTGGAGTCCTTGTAAGATAGTATCCCAAAAGCAACTGGAACTTTATAAATTTATAATTTTCAAAGCCAATTGAGATGTATATAACTACTAAATTAAATTTATCATGCCCAATAGAATGAAAGATTAACTAACTGTGGTACCTACTTTTGTTGCCAGGGTCTCCACTGTGCTAGCTGTAGTAAGCAATTATGAAATGGTAATCCCAGAAACAGTAGCAACGGGTGTGCGCCATTGTTATACCAGCAACAGTGGCAGCAGCAATGTCAAATTCTCTTCTGGATTGTGTGGACATCCACTGGCATGGATACAACTCCAGGAACACGAACAGCCAAGGTCCATTTTTCTTGATCCCAGCATGACTTTGGCTGGCAGCTCTTCTGGAGAATCCAATCGCATGGCTAGTTCCTAGGCTTACATTAATGCTTGCCAAAGCTGGCCCTATTGGGCTCTCAATCTCCATTGGCATCAGAAGGGTAGATTTTTTTCATGATGACTCATTAGGTCTCTGTCATGTTGGGCTTCAGCAGCAGCCACAGGGCGTGTTCAGTGCTCAGGAATCCAAAGAGGAACCTCATTGTCCTGAGGAAAGACATAGACCAAACTCTGGGGCCACACCAACACTAGATCGGGTCTCCTCCATGTGCTAGTAGAAAGATCCTTCCATTGCTCCAGAGGGTGATTTGCAACAGGAGCCCTCCAGTGCTTATCTGCATCGGATCCTCCAGCAGAATCCACTGAGAAACTCCAGCAGAACCCACCGATAAAAAAATTTAAAATATATAAAACAAGGGAAAGAATAGAATGAGGAAAGGAATGATGAGTCCCTAGTTATCCCTTTTTTAACTTTAGTAAAATGTTTGTTTGTTTAATATTTCAAATTTTTCTATTTTTATTTATTTTTATTGTTTAAAATTAATTTATTTATTTATTTTTCTATTATCATCTTGATAGAGTATGTATTCTTATCTTAATAGTGAGATGCTTCATTGAGGCTTGCTCAGTAATTGAGTAAAACTGAAATTTATTATAAGGCACAGTCGTCCTGGGGACCTCCATGCTATATATATAGCCTCCATGGTTCTGTGGGTTGTAGTCTGATTGTTCTTTATTTTATATCTAGAATCCACTTATGAGTGAGTACATACCATGACTGTCTTTCTAGGTTTGGGTTACCTCACTCAGGATGATTTTTTCTAGTTCCATCCATTTGCCTGCAAATTTCATGCTTTCATTGTTTTTCTCTACTGAGTAGTACTCCATTGTGTATATGTACCACATTTTTTTTATCCATTCTTCAGTTGATGGGCATCTAGGTTGTTTCCAGGTTCTGGCTATTACAAATAGTGCTGCTATGAACATAGCTGAGCATGTATCTTTATTTTATGAATCAGCATTCCTTGGGTATATTGTAGTTGTAACCAACTGTCTTATTAAATAAGAAACACAGAACCAATATAAAAGAGAAAGCCAAGAGGTCAGAGCTCAGAACTAAAATCTCACCCTTCCTTCTTCGGTGGTCCTAGCTCTCCAAAAAAAAAAGCTACTTTCTGTGTGTATGTCTTTTTATGGTCTTTTTGTTTTGTCTTCTCATTGGTTGTAAACCCAAACATGTGACTGTCTCATTACTGTCTGTATGTACAGCCCCCCAAGTCTTAAAGGCATATGTCTCCAATGCTGGCTGTATCCCTGAACACACAGAGATCTACCTAGCTCTTCTACCAAGTGCTGGGATTAAAGGCGTGTGCCACCACTGCCACACTCTTGCTATGGCTCTAATAGCTCTGACCCCCCGGCAACTTTATTTATTAACATACAATCAAAATCACATTTCAGTACAATTAGAATATCACCACATTTCCCCTTTTTTATTTTAATAAAAAGAAAAAAAAGCAAAAGGTTATAACTAACATAAGAAAAACTATATATAAAAGTACAATAACTATATATTAGTAATAAATATCTAAACAATGTCTAGTTTATTTGTATTTGACAAATCAGAGAAAATAATTTCATTATCTATCCTATTTTGGTAAATCTAAGATGTATCTAATTCACTTTTTATCTTAATTAATCTTTAACTATAACTAATATTTAACTATAACTAACTAATCTTCAACTCCCTCAGAGATCCAAGAAGGAAATAATATTATCTAACAAAAATAAAAACAGGAAGTGCATGCAAACAACTTCCAAAAAAATTGTGAGTTGACAGAAACAGCCAGCTGCCTGGACAGTCATCTGAGATTTCTCCGCAGTGTTGGGGCATCATCTTCAGCCTATAGGCTTAGCGTATCTGACAGACTCATTTGTGAAGTAGGATGTACACAAGGTCAACAGTTTAACCTCACATTGGGTGAGAACAGTTCATGTACCAGAAACACCTGAATTCCACTAATGTCCTGTTATGATTTAGGATTTTAAATTCTGGAAATTGTTGATGGTTTTTTAATTTAGCTGTCCATTCTTTTTGGCTGTGTTTATATGGCTTCATCTCAGCATCCCCTTTTTTGTATATCTCTCTATTAAATGCCAGTCTACTATTGAGAGACGTGAGCCTTCAGTTGCTGTTCCATTGCACAACAGAAGCCATCGGCCCATTGTATGTTTAGGTGCCTTTGAAGAAAAGGGCACTGTACCTTTTCTGGATTGCGAAGGCCACTTCAGGGATGGTGCCATATTGTCCTGGCCTCAGAAGATGTCTTTTGATAAAGTCATAACCACACTTGTATTGGCAACAATCAGTAGTCCTTTGTTTCATGTCCTGTCTGTCCATTTTGTCCTGTTGATTCGAGGATAATTTGTTGTCCAGTGGCTAACTTTCATCACAATGAAAGTTGACTCCATATGCAGTTTCTTCAATGCCCATATTTTCTCTGAAGTAGATTGGTACTGCCAGGAGCTGACAGGTCTCAAAAAAGAAAAAAAATTTAAGTTATTAAAACATTTTAAATGCCATATTTTGTAGATCTCTGAAGGGTTTGAAGATGACCTGTCTAAAACATCTCTGATCAATTTTTAAAACATATCTAATATGACTACAAGTTCTATTGTAATGTCTAACTACTAACTTTCATTTATTTATTTCCTAATAGTTGGTAATAACAACATTTAAGGATCAGAAAATTGTATTACATTGTTAAATGAATGGTATGAATACAATTAGAAATATACATATAGCATTTTTAAAATATCAATTTTAAATTTGTATACAATATAAAACAATCCAATCTAATGTAAAATATTTCAAACTAGTAATTGTCTTTTTTTTAAAAACAAGAACCTTAAATCTAATCTCCTTTGTTTAGCCTTTTTCCTAACCCTTGACAACAACTTGTAACCAACCCCCCTAAACAATGAAAATTATCCCAGACCCAAAACCCTTTAAAAGGACCAAAAAACCACTCGTCCCACATCACCTCTTTGGGAATGTGGGCTTCGTATTCTTAAAATTGTTTCCTGCTGGGTATGGGCGAAGTTATCTTTATCCTGAAAGAAAATTTTAGGTTAGTTGTCAAATTCTAGGAAAGGTAACTATATCCTTCATTTTCCAGTCTGTGTATAATGCCAAAGTTCAGGGTTTATCTCAAGTCCTTATTCAAGTAGTCTTTGAGACTGGATCATCTCAGTTAGTCATCTCAAAATTGTTCTGAGCATCTTGTAGTTCAAAGTTGATCTGTAGATGATGTTTGTCAGCTTAGTGATATTATTTTTGTCCACATGGAATTGTTGTTGTTGTGGGGCCCCATCTTCTTTCTGGAGACTTCAGTTGATGTTAGGCCTGGCCGTGATTTCCTGCAGAAAACCGTTAAGAGACTCAAACATAAAGACATATATATGCAGCTAATTGAAGCCTTTTTTTTCTAGAATTAGTTAGTACTCTATATGACCATTCATATCTTAACAAAGTTTAAAATGTATATATCTATATATCTATATATGTTAATCTTGTAAATTTTGATATAAAATTCATACTTTAAGTAAAGTTTAAAGAATCAGAATAGAATCAAAGAGTTGAGATTAGTAATAGAATAGTCCCTTAATTAATTTGGCTTTTGTCCTGTCCCATAGCAGAAGATGGCTCTTTTATTCTGGCATGATGCAGGGAGTTTGCATTTTCCTTTTAACAACATGCTTGAGTTTAAAGAAGGAGAGAGCCATTCTCCAACTCCAAAGTCAGCTTTAAGTTTTAATTGAACTGGGACTATTAGGAGATCAATAGTGTTAAATCTTTAGAGTAAAGCAGAAACAAACATTTAGGAAGACATAAAAATTTTTAGATAATATATACCCATACGCCATTTCACTGTTTCCTGGGATAGATGATTTTTCCTTCATTCTGCTAAAAGACAAAAACAAAAACCTTTTCCCAAGACTAATTTTGGGGATGTTCCTTTTTGGCCAGTTATTATCTGATTAAATGAAAAGGCATGTGTTACTGGTACAAGTTAGTTTAAATTGGATGTTCATGCTGGTTCAAATGATTTTTAATGGATTCTTGTCACATCGGGTGCCAGATGTAGATGTAACCAAATGTCTTGTTAAATAAGAAACACAGAACCAATGTAAAAGAGAAAGCCAAGAGGTCAGAGCTCAGAGCTAAAATCTCACCCTTCCTTCTGCGGTGGTCCTAGCTCTCCAAAAAAAAGCTACTTCCTGTGTGTACATCTTTTCATAGTCTTCTTGTTCTGCCTTCTCATTGGTTGTAAACCCAAACACGTGACTACCTTGTCACTGTCTGAATGTACAGCCTCCCAAGTCTTAAAGGCATATGTCTCCAATGCTGGCTGTATCCCTGAACACACAGAGATCTACCTAGCTCTTCTACCAAGTGCTGGGATTAAAGGCATGTGCCACCACCGCCACACTCTTGCTATGGCTCTAATAGTTCTGACCCCCCCCACCCCCGGCAACTTTATTTATTAACATACAATCAAAATCACATTTCAGTACAATTAGAATACCACCACAATATATGCCAAAGAGTGGGATGGCTGGGTTTTGAGGTAGTTCGATTCCTAATTTTCTGAGAAACCACCATACTGATTTCCACAGTGGTTGTACAAGCTTACATTCCCACAAACAATGGAGGAGTGTTCCTTTTGCTCCACATCCTCTCCAAAATTGACTGTCATTGGTGTTTTTGATTGTAGCCATTCTGACAGATGTAAGGTGGTATCTCAGAGTCATTTTGATTTGCATTTCTCTGATGATTAAGGATGTTGAGCATTTCTTTAAATGTCTTTCAGTCATTTGTGATTCTTGTTTTGTAAATTTTCTGTTTAGCTCTTTAGCCCATTTTTTAATTGGATTGTTAATGTTTTGATGTCTAGTTTCTTGCGTTCTTTATATACTGTGGAGATCAATCCTCTGTCAGATGTGGGGTTGGTGAAGATCTTTTCCCATTCTGTTGGCTGTCTTTTTGTCTTATTGACTGTGTCTTTTGCCCTGCAAAAGCTTCTCAATTTCTAGAGGTCCCATTTATTAATTGTTGTGCTCAGGGTCTGTGCTGTTGGTGTTATATTTAAGAAATGGTCTCCGGTGCCAATGCGTTCAAGAGTGCTTCCTACTTTCTTTTCTATTAAGTTTAGTGTAACTGGATTTATGGTCTTTGATCCACTTGGACTTGAGTTTTGTGCATGGTGATAGATATGGATCTATTTGTAATCTTTTACATATTGACATCCAGTTATGCCAGCACCATTTGTTGAAGATACTTTCTTTTTTCCATTATATAGTTTGGGCTTCTTTGTCAAAAACCAGGTGTTCATATGTGCATGGATTAATGTCAGGGTCTTCAATTCGATTCCATTGGTCCGTATGTCAGTTTTTATACCAGTACCAAGCTGTTTTTAGGGCTATAGCTCTATAGTAGAGTTTGAGGTCAGGGATGGTGATGCCTCCAAAGGTTGCTTTATCATATAGCTGACACCCATTTTCAAAGGAAAAATTAATGTTCTCCAGCGGAGTCTCAGTGGGTATCTTAAACACACTTCAGGTAGGCCTCATGCTTGGCAGTAGAGAGCAAACACCAAAGGAACTCACTGGTAATTTGGTGGAGTTTTCATCTATTTTTTTTCTTTTTGGTTTGGGCTTTTATGTTTTATTTTTTGTCTGTGGATCTTTTGCTTGCATACTTTAGTTTCCATTTTTTGTGTTTCTTGAAAGTGTGTGTGTGTGTGTGTGTGTTTGTATGTGTGTGTGTGTATGTGTGTGTGTGTGTGTTTCTTGTTTTATTGGTTGTTTTGTTTGTATGTTTGGTTGGTAGATTGGTTGGCTGATTTTTGTTGTTGTTCATTGGCTTGCTTGCTTATGTTTGATTTTAAAAAGAAAGAAAGGGCTGGAGTTGGTCAGATGGGGAACTCAGGAAGATCTGGAAGAGTTGGAGGAGGGGAAATCATGATCAGAAATTATTGTACAAATTTTTTAAAATTTGTAAATGCTGAAATAAGAAAGGAAAAATAAAGGAAAATAAAAAGAAGGCATATGTATGTGTACACACATTATTCTTTGTAACAAAATTATTCAATGGCTTTACATTGTGTCATGAAAATTAATCATCTGAATGAAATAAAAATACATATTTGATGTATTTGGCAGTGGGAGAGCTTTCTTTCTTCACTTTGAGACAACAGCATTTCTAGTCTTTCAAAAAAGCTTCTTCTCAACTCTGTGGCTGCTGAACATTGTCGACTGATCTATCACTAAGAAGGTTTGAGACATAAGAAAGACAGGGATAATCTACTGAATTAGTTATGTTGATCAAAATTTCTGGGAGGTGTTCCTCTGCATTTTCATTACAAAGATGGAAAAGCTCAGTTTTTCATCTTAATCCTGAATTTTTGAAAAAAGCCATTATTTTGAGTCAATAAAAAGCAAACATTCATCCAAAATCATATCCTTGACTTTCTCAACAGTTTGTTGCATGTTAAATGACTCTTTTGAGATCTATCATCTGTCTTTCTTTCTGTCTATAATCTATCTTTGTATCTATATAATCTATCTTTGTATATACATATCTGTCATTTATTAGTGATATTTTGAATTTTAGTAAAACTTTTTAAGAAACCAATGAATCAACTTGAAATATAAAGATTTTATCTTTCAATGAAAGATTCTTTGAATTAAACTTCTACATTAGCCAATGAAGCAAAATAGAAAAAAAAATACCTCTAAAAATCACAGCAGAAGCTATAACCACTTGATTGATATAACTATGCAAAGGACAATGATTGTATGAATATTCCATGTTTCTTGAGACAATATATTCTGTCCTTTCAAATAAATTATTATTTGTGTTTTCTAACTCTCTTATTTGTATCCTGCATGTGTTTCTTTAAAGGTTTTCTCAAGCCTCTTCCTTTATATTAATCCTTATCAGGCCTGTCTCCCTAAAAATATTCCTATGAATGTTTCTAGAACAATACTTAACATAACGCACTATATTTTACCTTGCTTGTGGACAGATCCCTACATGGCCTGCATAGACCCTTTGTGTATGTATATTTTGAAGAACATTTCATTGCTTTTTATGTAGTCTCATCTAGAAGAACATTTGACACAAAGGTTTTCTCTATATATGAATATCTAACAAATGAATAAATAAAGTGATGTAAGGTAGTCCACATCATCAGAAAATGTCTCTTTTTCTGAAATAAAAAAATTTATATTATTTATAAGCAATTATATATTATAAAAGTTTCTTTATGATTTGTCTGCACATTGGAACTTATATAAAAATGAGCTGTGAAGATATTTAGTTGTGCAATAAGTACAACTGAAACAACTTTTCATACATCAACACATTTATTTATGCATTCATTTGTTGTCAGCTAGATGATAGCAGCAGCGATTTTCTTGGCCAGAGACTTTGGGTAGCCCAAACTAGCTTCAATATGTAATATCCCTGCTTTTATTTGTTCATTGTTGAGAGTATAGGTATGTATCACTATGCCTGGGCTGAGCCCCTTCAGAGTTTTAAAAAAATATTGAGATTATAACATAATATCTTCATTTCTCCCTTCTATTTCCCCACTACAAATCCTCACATATATGCTTAAACTCTCTTTAAAATTCATGGTGATTTTTTCATGAAATATATATATATATATATATATATATATATATATATATATATATATATACATGTATATTCATATATATGCAATCTTCTCAGCTCGTATAATGTTATTTGTTGGTATGTTTTCAGGGATGACCATTGGTATTGGATAACTAATTGATGTGCTCTTCCCTGGAGAAGACAATTTCTCCTACTCTAAGTGTTCCTTAGTCATCTATACTTCTTTATGTAGGGTTCAGGATTGCTTGGCTCTCCCTGCCCTATCTTCATAAGCATAGCTATTGTTGTTATCCTTGCTCAATTAATGTTTAGACAGCCATGTTGATGAGACTTTATGGTTGTAATTTCTGCCATTCTTAAGAGACAACCTCACAGCTAACTCTCAGTCCTCTGGATCATATAAGCTTTCTGCCCCCTCTTCTGGGATGTTTCCTGAGCCTTAAGTTCAGGAGTTGTTTTATAGAAATATTTTATGGAGCAAGGATCCACAACTCTGTATTTTAATTGGTTATAGTTTGCTGTAGTGATCTCCACTGCAATGCAAAGTTTCCTTGATGGGTGATGAGTACTTTATTCTGTGAGTACAAGAGCAAATATTGAGAATTTAGCTAAAGATTATGTTAGTGTAGTTAATTGTGGATTTAGGTGTTTGGTTTTTTTCTCCAAGATCCATGACTTCATCAAACTTCAGTAGTTGTCTACCTTTCTGGTACTAGACATGATTTCCTACTGGCTGAGTGGGTCTTAATCCAGTTAAAAAGCCAAGCTTATTCTTAATGGTAAAAGACCTAAGGGGAGTGAAGCATATAAACCTAAGGTTACTTTTATACAAGAGTACTTAAGGTAAGATGAATGAAGTTTCAAAATATGCATACTTTTGTTTTTCCATATTGATATTTATAGAAAAAGGACTTATAAGAGACAAAAAATAAGATTTATTTACCAGTTTCAGATCATAGCAAAACCAAAAACCAGAAGTTAATTCATAGAGACATTTGATTAGGGTCAGTTGTGTTCAACTCAATTAAGATCAACACTGTTTACTTCTGATAACTTTAACATTATTTATTTAGTATCTACTCTGAGAAATATAGTATTTTTTCAGAGCCACGGGTGAGTAAATTTAAGAAGTTACCTAAAAGTGTACTAACTTAGGTAGAATATGCATGAGAATATACTTTAATATTTACAGTTCAAACTTCAGACAGGAAAAACTTGACACTCCTACATTAGGATTCTGTTAAATTAATCATTAGTAAGTTCAACAAATAAATGGTCAAATCATAATAAGACTCAAAATCATGCCTTTCCTGTTGGTGTTGTCCACGTTAATTCTTATAATGCATGCATTGAGAGAGTTTCATACTTTTTCTGCATCTATTTTACATTATTTACATTAGAAGTGTGACAAAACAATTTGAGCAACGACTTTCATGCCAATGTGTACTCATTTTGGGACTACCTCCAGTTGTTCTGGCAAGACTCATACTTTCTTACAGCACCATCTTCCAACAAGGCAGACAATAGTTGTGGCCAACCCTATAATTTTGGCAATAGTAATGCCTAGATGACAAACTCTGAAGAATGCCGTCTCAGCAGTAGCAGTGACATCTGGATTGCTTTCCACACGTGGGACTGTATTGGCTTTCTTGCATATGTGCAGCTGTTGTCCTCTCTCAGTACTATTTTCAAATAAGAAAAACCTACTGTGAGCAAGCTTATTCCTGGAGTGTCATCTCACTACAACACAATTCACTAGGTGTATGCAATAATGCCTCATTTTTAGTATGGTTGCCATTTGTTCATAGAAATATTAAATACAGTACATATCATCAAAGTATATCTTTAGAAGTAGACATATATATATATATATATATATATATACACAATATTTAGATAAGTCGGCAGCTGAGGGTTTTTTGTTTGCTATGGGATATTTTTATTCTCTTTATTTGGCACATAAATACAAGGCATTTATTGCTAAACTCTAGATGCTTGGAGAAAGTGCCATATTTAAATGACTGTTGCATGAAAACAGCACAGCCACTAGGGAGGTGATACTAGCTCTGCCATCGAGAAAATAAAAATTTAAAAGAATTGACAAACACAACTGCACCTCTAGATATCCACCATTTAAGTTCCACAAGCTCCAGAACCTATTTTTAATTATAATTTCAGTTACCATCTATCAAAAATTGTACTGTTCACTATGTATAATTTATCTTATTTAATCATTACAATAAAGATACAAAGTAGACATTATTTCTATTTTATGGAGTTACAAAATGAAGCTCAGAGGAACCAAAGCTCACATAACTCAGAAACAGGAGGTGAGTTTCCAGCTGGAGCCCACGGGTGTCTCAAGGTCATGATGGTCACCTGTGCTCCCCCTATAGAAACTAGTTCGTTGGCTTGCTAGGCAATGAAATTACTAAAATGTGTTCTATGGTAAATAATCTATTTTGTAAAAAATATAAAATCAAGAATCATGAAAGTATTTGGAATGAGGATAAACTGTTAATTCATAATAGAAAAATGGAAACAAAGCTATAGGAATTTTTCATTAAAATGTAATAATAATAATAATAATAATAATAATAATAATAATAATAATAGAAAGGAAGAAGACAAGGTAGTTGCAAAACCCTGGCTTGTCTTCACCAAACACCAAAGCATGTATTCTTACACTGGCAGAAATTTAATTTTCTCAGCTATTCTTTTCTAGAAATAGAAAAATCTTTAATTCCTTAAGACTTTTATATTTGCTACCCCCCTCCAATTCTACAATTTCCAAAACAAAAATTCTAAATGTAGCCATTTCAGTAACATGCAGATCTGCATATCTCTCTTCCCCCTCATCACATGAGATGTTACTATTTCTCTCTTTCTATTATTTCTTTCTGATAGAAGAAGTTAGTCATGTAGAACAAGAGGAAAATTGGATTATTTGAATTGTGGAGTAGTTTTTCCCACTACAACCAATGAAAATAATTCCTTGAAATTACTTATTTCTTGAAATACACACTTTCCCATTTTATAAGAAGAAAGTGTTTAAGATAGTCCAGTGATAAAATCTCAAACCAATTCAAATCAAAATGTGGAGTAGTAACATTAGGAAAAATTATCCTGAAACACCAGCGATGTTGCAGTTAAAGTTCAGGAAGCTTATAGACATGAATTTTTAAAACTATAAGGGTCTCATATTCAATCAAAAGCAATTAGCTCACGAAGGCTCTTAGTGTCTTTCATGAATGAATGTGAGGCTTTTACATACTATAACTCTTCAGTTCACGATTACATCATCTCTGCCCGAGACTATATTATCCTTACCTTTCCTCACAGCCTCTCTTCCTCTCCTGTAAGTCTGCCTGTTCACTGTTCACCCTGAGTAGTACCAGGTCTATAGCACTGCTGGGTTATTGGTCCATCACTGAGATGTCTGTTGATTTCGGCAGCACCGTTGGTGATATAATGGGCAAATCTTACTCCATCTTTATATTAGCCATCTTGTTACAAGGTCAAAATAAATACATTCATGTTTTCTGTAACACTTAGGTTTGAAAACGTCTTGACCCATTTTCTGGAATGTGAAATATTCCACACCCTATACCCTAACCTCTACCCTGATAAGATGTTCTGCCAAATAATTCTGAAATGTTCTGTCAGGTTCCTGCATAACTAAAAACCCTTGAAGACCCCACAGCCTTGCAGTTTGGAGCTAATATAAACCTCGCCTTCCCCTGTGTTAGGCACTATTTTCTCAAACTCTGCTTCAGGGAGATGTCCCTGTTTGACAGAAAATAAAGCTTGATTAATTTGACCAAAGAGTTTGAATAATGGTCTCTACTCTTGTTCAGTGGGAATAAAAATATAGTTCCCACCATTCTTCAAATGAAGCCAGCTTCCTTTTGCTGGTCCTGCTTCCATGACATAGTTAAAGTGGTAGATGCATAAGATTTGAGCTACCTTCTAACTCCAAATCCTCACACCTTAACCTCCCAAGTACAGAGATTCTGGACAGGGACCACTGTGTCCATTCCTCTTTCCTTCTCAATGTTCCACTTCTCCTCTGACAGCACTTTCTTTCTGTCTAAGAACTTAGTAATTATTCAGGAACTTATCTTTTGAAGGCTCTCCAAATTTCACTTTTTTGTTTCATTTAATGTCACTATTTCATCTTTATTTCTGAAAGATTCTGTAGCAGGGTAGAGATTTCTGGGTTAGATTTTTTTTGTTATTTGGAAATAATAGCCCACTTGTTTCTGGCCCCTGCATTTTATAAGAAATATATTGCCATTCCTATGACTTCCTCTATAAATAATATACAGTATTAGATTACAAACAAACCATTCGTCTTTTTTACCTTCCAATAGCTTGTTATCTATATAGGCTTCAAATAAATTCCAACATCCTGAAAAGTGAGCATAGCTGAGCATTTGGAACAAATTATTTTCTTCCTAGAATTTTAAATAGTTAATCCAGTAAGTACATTCAGATAACTGTTTGGGATAAATGAAAAATTTACAAGAGGTAATATATAACTAAGCAGGAGAAAGCTCACAGAAGTTATAGGGCATGTCTACTTTTCTATTAAGTAAAAATTTGCTCTATAGCTCTAGCGAGGTCATTCTGGTGGTAAGATGGATTAATTAATGATGTATTAAGAAAGCCTTGCTTGTACATAGCAGTGAGGATACATGGGAAATTTCACCTAGATAGACCACAAGGTTACACAGCCTTTGATAGGTAAGATGTGAACACTGGTTAACTAAAAATGGCCACAACTGACACGCCTCTACTACTAAGAGACTGAATTCCCCGTTTCTTAATCTTTTCTATTTTGTGTGATTGATTTGGGCAAAAGAATGCAGAAGACAAGATTCTCTGCCATTTTCTTATACAGACTTTGTAAGACTAGGAGCTCTATGAGTACTGAGCCATCAACTGAGATGTCCAGCTGGCAATGATTACACAGATATATGATCCAGGAATTGGGAATGAGGCACTAAAATAAAGTTTGAGGTAAATTTGGACTACATATCTAGTTCAAAGACAGCCTGGAACGCATAAAAAAAATCTCTATCCCACAAAACAATTATGATCAAACCTATTATATAAAGACCAAAACTCTCAAATAAGTAATAAAAGTACCAGAACCAAAAAAAAAAAAAAAAAAAAAAACCAGAAAGACCCAAGTGGTCTAAGCTCACTCCAGGTTCCACCAAAGCTCTTCCATTGTTTTTCTCACTCCATGTTCCACCAAAGCTCTCCCATTGTTATTCCACTCATTTTTTTGAGACAGGATCTCTAACTCAACTTGGATCTCACTTTTGGTTAGTCTCTCCAATTAGCCAGTTCCAGAATCAGCTTGCCTCTACATCTCAAGTTCGTAGATTAATTATACGTTCAAAATTCATATGGGCCCTGGGCACTGCACTCGGTTCTTGTTCTTGCTATTTACGAACAGTTTTCCCACTGGGTAAGCTTCCTAGCCCTTATTTTGGGTTAATGAGGAACAGTACAGAAGACTGCACCCAGAGCCCTCACTCCCTGAACTTCGACCAGAATATTTATACCTGAAATTGTTTTGAATTTCTTTAATTAATGTCTGAAATGCAAAAAAAGAAAGTGCTAGCCCTTTAAATCTCTTTAAAGTCAACTAAGTTTCAATTTCTTTTCAAAATACTTTTCTATTTTCTACAATGAGATAATCTTGCTGTAGTTATCTTCCTGAATTCCCCCACAGCATCATTATGCTAAAGGCTAGTTACCCAGTTTGTTGTTATTGGGAGATTGGCAGAACATTTAAGAAGGGCACACAGAGAAGTCCTAAGTCATTGGGAAAGAGACATTGGTGGGCTTCTAAGACTAATCTTGTCTTTCTTTTTTGCTTCTCAGAAATGAGACAAATAAGTGTCCTCCAATGTTACATGTTCCCAAAGGTGCACTGAGTTACCAGGTGCCCAAAGTACAATCAGGCAGTAATAAACCCTTCCTCCTTTTTGTCTGTATGTGAGAGCCTTATGCATGTGTGGCAAGTTCTCTTCTTCTGTACTATATCACCAGCTCACTTCTTAGCATGAGATAGTGTCTTACTAAGCTGACCAAGCTAACCTTCAATTCACTCTGTAGCAGAAATATAGCTGGAATACCAGTGAGTATAGAGCTACAGCACCAGTTCTGACTAAGCCTTTCTGACTTTTCAATTGATTTAGCTCAAATATTTGTTAGAGCAATGAAAGTTGACTACAAGAATAAGAACTAGATAACAGCATCATATGCAGAAATATATAGATAAAATTACAGGTACTTATAGATGTCTAAAATTATTTCATAAATGTTTAAGATTGTTCAGCATAATAAATCTTCTTACTTTTCTTTGATATAAAATTAATTGACCCAAGTTCAAAGGTATGATTTTATTGCCATATGACCAATGTTGAGATTTAGGCATTCCTACAGAATCCTATAGAATAAGCCACAGTGATACAGTTTCATATGATTTTCTTTTAATTGAGCTCTGTAAAGAAAACACTGTACAGAAAAATATGCTATTTCACCATCCACCAGATGAGTACCTGCCTAGAAGTAGAACTGTATCCTCAACCCCATTCTGTCCACTGTAACCCTTACTCTGCCCAACACCATCCCAGCTGATCCCTGGCCCTGATCCTGCTGGAACCCCACCCCTAATCCCAGATGGCTCCAGCCACTAAGGCACAGAACACACCAGCCAGAATGGGTGAGTTGCAAACCTATAAGCTGAACTGGATGCTCACCTGGAGTCTGCCCCTTTCAAACAGTCCCAGCTAATCCCCAGCCCCACCCCAGAAAATGTGTGTCAAGCAGGCCCAGGCCACAACAGCCAGAAAGGGTGAGTGACCCACCTAACAGCACGATTTTTCCGATTCCTGGATTCTGTCCACCACAATCCTTCCCCATGTCCAAGCCATTCCAGCTGATCCATGGCCCTGCTGCTGCTGAGCCCCTATCCCCAATCCCAGTGGGTTTCAGCCACTGAGGCACAGACTGTATCAGCTTGAATAGGACCAAGTCACACAAGCCAGAACAGAATTCCGCAGACTCCATAGGCCCAGACACAGTCCATACCAGTAGGAAGAACAGATGCCATAGACCCACATACAGTCTGTGCTATCAGAAAGAACAGCCCCAGCAGCTCTACCAGAGACCACACTGGTCATAGGTAACCTAGAAGAAGACTCAGGCTTTACTGCAGGACAAGCTGGACCTAGAAACTAAAGAAGACTCCAGCTTTACTGGAGGCCAGACCAGAATAAGGGAACCAAGCTCCCCCCCAAAAAAAACCCAGTGGAGATACCCTACTAAATATGGAGACTCATCAGTCACCAGAACCCTTGGGCACTGAAGCCAGAAGACCAGATAAGAAACAGAAACCAAGGAACCAAACACCCATCCCACAAAGACAAGGAAAAGAATCAACACCTAGACCTATAATGACTCCAGATCCAGAAACCTAAATGCCAGTGTAAGAACACAATAACAGAAATGGCAATATGTCTCCACCAGAACCCAACTGTCCTATGACAGCAAGACCAACACAGCTGAACCACAAGAAAATAATCTTAAAAATAACTTTATTATTTGCATTTCCCTGATGACAAAGGATGTTGAGCAATTCCTTAAATGTCTTTCAGCCATTTGAGATTCTTCTGTAGAGAATTCTCTGTTAAGCTCTGTAGCCCATTTTTAATTGGATTATTCAGTATTTTGATATTGAGCTTTTTGAGTTTTTTATATATTTTGGAGATCAGCCCTCTGTCAGATGTGGGGTTGGTGAAGATCTTTTTCCATTCTTTAGGCTGTCATTTTGTCTTATTGACCGTGTCCTTTGCTCTACAAAAGCTTCTCAGTTTCAGGATGTCCCATTTATTAATTATTGCTCTCAGTGTCTGTGCTACTGGTGTTATATTTAGGAAATGTTCTCCTGTGCCAGTGTGTTCAAGACTACTTCCTATTTTCTCTTCTATCAAGTTCAGTGTAACTGGATTCATATTGAGGTCTTGGATCCACTTGGACTTGAGTTTTGTGCACGGCTACAGATATGTATCTATTTGCAATCTTGTACATGTTGACATCCAGTTATGCCAGCACCATTTGTTGAAGATGCTTTCTTTTTTCCATGGTACAGTTTCAACTTCTTTGTCAAAAATCAGATGTTCATAGGTGTGTGGATTAATGTGAGGTCTTCAATTCCATTCCATTGGTCCACGTGTCAGTTTTTATGCCAGTACCAAGCTGTTTTTATGGCTATAGCTCTATAGTAGAGCTTGAGGTTAGGGATTGTGATTCCTCCAGAGGTTACTTTATTATACAGTATTCTTTTAGCTATCCTGGGTTTTTTGTTTTTTTCCATCTTACACCTGTCAGAATGGCTATGATCAAAAACAATGAAGACAGCTTATGTGAAGCATAAGGGGAACACTCCTCCACTGTTGGAGGGAATGCAAACTTGTACAGCCACTGTGGAAATCAGTATGGTGGTTTCTCAGAAAATTGGGAATCCATTTACCTCAAGACCCAGCTATACCACTCTTGTGCATATACCCAAGGAATGCTTAATCTTACAAGGACACAAGCTCAACTATGTTCATAGCAGCATTATTCATAATAATCAGAACCTGGAAACAACCTAAATGTCCCTCAACGAAAGAATGGATAAAGAAAATGTGGTACATATACATAATGGAGTACTACTCAGCAGTAAAAAACAATGACATCATGAAATTTTCAGGCAAATGGATGGAACTAGAAAATATCACCCTGAGTGTGGTAACCCAGACTCAGAAGGACAAATATGGTAGGTACTCACTCATAAGTGGATGCTAGATGTAAGGGAAAGGATAACCAGACTACAACCTACAGCTCCAGGGAAGCTAGCTAAGAAGGAGGACATTAAGAGGGACATATAGATAGCCCAGCGAAGGAGAAATTGATGGGATCTACATGAGCAAACTGGAAGTCGGGAGGAGGAGTAATGGAAGGCAAAGAATAGGGGATGAGAATATAAGGAAATGAGAAGTTCAAACTGGATCAGGGACAGAGTGGGAGAGCAAGGAAAGAGATATCATGATAAATTAAGTCATCATGGGAATAGGAAGAGGCAGGATGCCAGGGAAGTTCTCAGGAATCCACAAGGATGACCCCACACTGGACTACCTGGCAATGGTAAGAGGGTGCCTGGACTAGTCTACTCTGGTGAGCAGACTAGTGAATACCCTAACTGTCATCATAGAACATTCATGCAGTAACTGATGGAAGCAGATGCAGATATTCAAGGCCAGGTGGCAGGCTGAGCTCCGGGAATCCAATCAATGAGAGAGAGGAGGGATTCTGTGGTCAGAGAACAACGAGATCATGATGAGAAAACATGCAGAGATGACTAGCCACACTAGTGGAAACCCATGAACTTTGGACTAATAGCTGTGGAGCCCCCATAAGACTAGACTAGGCCCTCTGTATATTGGAGATGTTTGTTAAGCTTGAACTGTTTGGGGGGCCCCGAGGCAGGGGGATCATGATCCATCCCTGGTGCATGGGTGGGCTTTTTGGAACCAAAGCCTAGGCTGTGACACCTTGCACAGTCTTGGTGCAGGGCGAGAGGCTTAGAGCTGCCTCAGCTGAGTATACCAGGCTCTGTTGACTCCCCATGGGAGACCTTGACTTGGGAAATGTGGGGATGGGAAGGTGTTGCGGGGGAAGACTGGGGTGTGGGAAGAGGGAAGAGGGGGGAATCTGTGATTGGCATGTAAAGGGAATAGAAAGTTTCTTAATAATAAATAAAGAAAAGAAAAAAAATAACTTTATGAAGAGGATAGAGGTCCTTAAAGAGGAAATGAAAAACTCCCTCAAAGAATTGGAAGAAGATACAACAGAAAAAAAAATGGAAGAAATAAATAAATCTCATAAAGAATGCCAAGGAAAAATAAATAGCTTACAGAAACAAATAAAATTTCTCAAGACCTGAAAATGGAAATAGACGCAATAAAAAAAAAAAAAAAAAACTGAGATATTTCAGGAAATGGAAAACCTGGGTGGGTTAACAGGAACTACAGAATCACGAATAACCAACAGAATACAAAAGACAGGAAAGAGAATCTCAGCATTCAAGATTACAGAGGAAATAGATTCATTCAAATAAAATATTAAATCTAAAAAATCCCTAATGTAAAACATCCAGGAAATTGGGGGCACTTTGTAAAGACAAAAACTAAGAATATTAGAAATAGAAGAAGGAGAAAAATCCCTGCTCAAAAGCCCAAAAAATATGTTCAACAGAATCATAGAAGAAAATTTTCCTAAAAAGGACATACCTGTAAAGGTACAAGAAACTTACAGAACACCAAATATTCTGAACCAGAAAAAAAGTCCCCTCATCACATAATAATCAAAACACTAAACATATAGAATAAAGAAAGAATATTAAAAGCTTTGAAGGAAAAATGGCCAAGTAACATATAAGGGCAAACCTATCAGAGCTATCCTGACTTCTCAATGGAGACTCTAAAATCGAGAAGAGCATGCACAGACCTCTTGCAGACTCTGAGAGAACACAGATGCCAGCCTAGATTACATAACCAGCAAAACTGTCAATCACCATAGATGAAGAAAACAAACTCTTTTATGACAAAGTCAAATTAAATCAATACCTGTCCATAAATACAGCTCTTCAGAAGGTACTAGAAGGAAAATTCCAACTCAAGGAAGCTAGCTACACCCATGAAAACACAAACAAGTAGATAACCCCACACCAAAGGGAAATACACACACATACACACACAGACACACCACCACTACTATCAACAATGGTAAAAATAACAACAACAAAATAACAGGAATTAAAAATCACTGGTCACTAATACGTCTCAATATCAATGGACTAAAATCACCAATAAAAGGACAAGGGTAACAGAACAGATATGAAAACAGGACCCATTCTTTTGCTGCATACAAAAACCCACCTCAACATCAAAGACAGACATTACCTCACAGTAAAGGGTTGGGAAAGGTTTTCCAATCAAATGGACTGAAGAAACAAGCCAGTATAGCAATCCTAATGTCTAACAAAATAGACTTCAAACTAGAATTAATAAAAAGAGATGAAGATATTTTATATTCATCAAAGGAAAAGTCCATCAAGATAATGTCTCAATTCTGAACATCTATGACCCAAGGACCTACATTTGTAAAAGAAACATTACTAAAGCTAAAATCACATATTGAAACTCACACATTAATTGTGGGAGGCTTTAATATATCCAACTTTCACCAATGGATAGTACATCCAGATAGAAAATAGACAGAAAATATCAAAACTAATAGATGCTGTGACTCAAATGGACCTAACAGATATCTACAGAATGTGTCACCAAACACCAAAGAATATGCCTTCTTCTCAATACCTCATTGAACCGTCTCCAAAATTGACCACATACTCAGACTACAATGGATTAAAGCTGGAACACAACAAAACAAAACAAAAATTAGAAAGCCTACAAAGTCATAGAAACTAAACAACTCTCTACCAAATTATCACTGGGTCAAGGGAGAAATAAGAAAGAAATAAAAGACTCCATAGAATTCAAAGAAAATTAATGCACAACATATCCAAACTTATGGGACACAATGAAAGTATTGTTTAGAGGAAAGTTCATAGCACTAAATGCCTTCATAAAAATTAGAAGAAATTTCATACTAGCAACTTAACAGAGCTTTAGAACAAAAGGAAGCAAATATACCTAAGAGGAATAGATGGCAAGAAATAATAAAACCGAGGGCTTAAATCAATAAAATAGAAACAAAGTAAATAATACAAAGAATCAATGAAACAAAAAGTTGGTTCTTTTAAAAAATCAACAAGATAGAAAAACCCTTATCCAAACTAACTAAAAGACAGAGAGAGAACATTCAAATTAGCAAAATCAGAAATGAAACTGTACAATAGACACTGAGGAAATCCATACAATCATTAGGTCATACTTGAAAAATCTTCACTCCACAAAATTTGAAAATCTAAAAAGAAATGGACAAATTTCTTGATAGATACCACATTCCAAAATTAAACCAAGACTAGACAAACAATATAAACAGACCTATAATACCTATGGAAATATAAGTATTAAAGTCTCCCAACCAAGGAAAACCCAGGGCAGATGGTTTTGTTGCAGAATGCCATCAGACTTTAAAATAAGAACGAATACCAGTAGTCCTCAAATTATTCTACAAAATAGAAATGGAAAGAACTTTGCCAAATTTTTTTATGATGCCATGGTACCCAGATACCCAAATCACAAGAGACCTAACAAGAAGCAGAATTACAGACCTATTTCCCTCATAAACTTTGTTGCAAAAATACTGGCAAACTGAAAACAAGAACACATCAAAAAGATCATCCATCATGATAAAGTGGTGCAAGGATGGTTCAACAAACCAAAATCTGCCAATGTGATCCACCATATTAAACAAACTGAAAGAAAAAAAAAAACACATGATAGTCTCTTTAGATGCTGAAAAAGCACTTGACAAAATCTAACACCCCTTCATGATAAAAGTCTTGAAGAGATCAGAAACAAAAGGAACATCCCTAAGCATAATAAAGGCAATATAAAGAAAGCCAATGGCCAAATGTCAAATTAAATGGAGAGAAACAGAAAGTAATTCCACTAAAAACAGGAACAAAACAAGGCTGTCCACTCTCTCCATATCTATTCAATAAAGTATTCAATGTTCTAGCTAGAACAGTAAGACAACAAAAGGAGATCAAAGGGATACAAATTTGCAGATGACATGATAGTATACATAAGCAACACAAAAATTCTACCAGGGAACTCCTACAGCTGATAAATACCTTTAGTGAAGTAGCTTGTTACAAGATTAACTCAAAAAAAATGAGTTACCCTCTTATATACAAATGATGAAAGGACTGAGAAAGAAATCAAGGAAACAACACCCTTCACAATAGCCACAAACAAAATAAAATACCTTGAGGTAACTATAACCAAGAAAGTGAAAGACTTGTATGACAAGAACTTCAAGTCTTTGGGGGAAAAAAATTGGTGAAGATATCAGAAGATGGAATCTTTGCATTTTAACAGAGACTGGCTCATTTAAAGACACTTTGAACTTTTAAATGTTTTAATTTTTAAAGACCAGCCATCTTACTAAAAGCAATCAACAAATTCAAAGCAATCCCCATCAAAATTCCAACACAATTCTTTACAGACTTTGAAAGAATAGTGCTCAATTTCATATGGAAAAACAAAAAACCCAGGATAGCTAAAAGAATTCTGAACAATAAAGGAACTGCCACTATCACTATCCCTAATCTCAAGCTCTGCTACAGAGCTATAGTAATAAAAAAACAGCATGGTATTGTCATAAAAACAGACAGGTGGATCAATATAATTGAATCAAAACAGAAACAAAAATCCACACACCTATGGATATTTGATTTTTGACAAAGAATTCAAAACTATACAATGGGGGAAAGAAAGCCTCCTTAACAAGTGATGCTGGCATAACTGGGTGTCTGCATGAAGAATAATGTAAATAGACTCACATCTACCACCCTGTACAAAACTCAAGCCCAAGTGGATCAAAGACCTCAGCATAAATGCAGACTGAATCTGATGGAAGAGAAAGTGGGGAACAGCCTTAACTACATTGTACAGGAGACAATTTCATGCATAGAACACCTGTGGCACAGACAGTGAGATTGAAAATTAATAAGTGGAACCTCACAAAACTGAAAATCTTCTGTAAGACCAAGGACATGATAAATAAGATAAAATGGCAGCCTACAGAATGGGAGAAGTTCTTCAACAACCCCACATCTGACAGAGGATTGATCTGTAAAATGGAGAAAGAACTCAAGAAACTAAATATCAAAAATCAAATAATACAATTAAAACATTGTGTACTGACCTAAACAGAGAATTATCAACAGAAGAATCTCAAATGTCATTATCCTTAGCCATCAGGGAAATGAAGATCAAAATGACTTTGAGGTTACATCTTACACCTATAAGAATGGCTATGATCAAAAACACAAATGATAGCTTATGTTGGAAAGGATATAGAGCAAGGGGAACACTCCTCCATTGCTGGTGGGAGTGCAAACTTGTACAGACACTTTGGAAATCAGTATGGCAGTTTATCAGAAAATTGGAAATCAATTTACCTCAAGACATATCTGTATCACTCTTGGGCATATATCCAAAGGACACTCAATCATACTACAAGGATACTTGCTCAGTTATGTTCACAACAGCTTTATTCATAATGGTCAGATACTGGCAACAACCTAGATGGACCTCAAGAAGAATGAATAAAGAAAATGTGGTACATTTACACAATGGCATATTACTCAGCTGTTTAAAAACAATGACATAAAAAATCAAAAACAAACAAACAAAAAAGATGACATCAGGAAATTTGAAAGCAAATGGATGGAACTAGAAAAAAAATCATGCTGAGTGAGGGATGAAGACCCAGATACATGAACATGGTATGTACTCACTCATAGGTGGATATTAACTGTAAAGTAAAGGATAACTGTGCTACAATCCACAGATACAGAGAGGCTAGGTAACAAGGAGGGCCCAAGGGGAGATCTTCCTGGGATGGGGAAATAAGGGAGATGTTTTGGGTGAACTGTGGACAGGTGAGCATGGGAACTTGAGGGACTGGGTTACAATATCGGTAGAGTGGGACAATGTTGAGAGAGAGGACTGGAAATGGGGACATTAGGGAATCAGGTAGAAGCCTGATGCAAGGGAAACCTCCAGCAGTCTACAAAGATGCCCCAGCTAAGACTCCTGGCAGCACTGGTTGCATAGCCTGAACTTCTCTTCCCCCTGTGCTTATCAGACTGTTTACTACACTGGTTGTCATCAGACAGCCTTCATCCAGTGACCGATGGAGGCAGATTTAGAGACCCAAGTATGGTGATATTTTATTTGTACTGAAATGTAATTTTAATTTTATGTTAATAAAGTTGCCCTGGGGTCAGAGCTATTAGAGCCATAGCAAGAGCGTGATGGTTAGAAGAGCTAGGTAGATTTCTGTGTGTTCAGGGATACAGCCAGTATTGGAGACATATGCCTTTAAGACCTGGAGGGCGGTACTTACAGGCAGTGATGAGGCAGTCATGTGGTTGGGTTTACAACCAATGAGAAGGTAGAACAGAAAGACTATTTAAACACAGACAAACAGGAAGTAGCTCTCTCTCGGGGAAGTTAGGAGCACTGCAGGAGGTAAGATTTTATCTCTGAGCTCTGACCTCTCGGCTTTCTCTCTTTTACATTGGCTCTGTGTTTTTTATTTTAAAAAGACGATTGGATACATCTACACCCAAGGACAATCATTGTGCCAAGTTCAGGAAGTCCTGAGAGGAGGAAGGAAGGATTGTAGGAAATGATGGTTAAGAACATCACAGGAAAACCCACAGAAACCAGTAGTCTGGCTCATGGGAACTTACAGAGTATGAACCAACAACCAGGGAGCTTGTAAGGGACCTTCCTAGGCCCTCTGAACATATATGACGGTTGTGCAGCTTTATCTATATGTGGGACTCCTGGTAATGGGAGGAGAGCCTGTCCCTGGTGCTTTGTCCGGCTCTTGGGAACCTATTCTCCATGCAGGATTGCCTTGCCCAATTTGAATACAGGAGGAGATGCTTGGTCTTATGGAAGCTTGATATGCCATGCTCTGCTAAAGCCTATGGGAGGCCTGCCCCTTTCTGAGCAGTTATGGAGGAGGGGTGGATTGGTGTGGGAAGGCTGCAGTCAAGATGTAAAATAAATGAATAAATTTAAATAAATTAATAATAAAGAAAAACTGCATTAAAAACCTTTTCTAAAAAGAGGAAAGAAAAGTAAAATACTGCTGGTTGGCGGGAATACAATGCTCACATACTCAGAGCAGTATGTGAGTTGACTCTTCACAGTTTATATATCTTTCTCTGCCCAGCCATATCACTTCCTTCTTAGTGCAGGGATTAGGTGTATGATTCCAAAGTACTGGGATTAAAGGTGTGTTCCACCACTGCCTGGCTCTGTTTCTCTCCTAGACTGAATCAATCTCAAGTAATCCAGGGTAGCTTTGAACTCAGAAATCCAGACGGATCTCTGCTTTTAGAGTGCTCGGATTATAGGTGTGTGCCACCACTGCCTGGTATCTATGTTTAATCTAGTGGCTTGTTCTGTTCTCTGGTCTTCAGGCAAATTTTATTAGGGTACACAATATATCACCACATGTGATTATTCCTATCTCTGTTGCTGGGAAAAGATAATGTTGATACTATGCTTGGTTCACAGTAGAAACCCTTGCTTACATAAAATATTTAAACAAATAAGTATAGTTTTCTATAATATTGCATCAAGTAGTAATCTTGAAAGAAATGGAGGAAATAAAAGAAGAGTATGCATTGTCCACAAAAGTATTAGCTCTTAGAGCATTAAAATCAAACAGAGTATCGGAACCTCATCAATGTTTTAGGGATTCAATTTTTTTTCAGGTAACAGACAATAGTGATTTAATCAACTTAATGTAAGAATGAACAATACCTAGGCCTCTTCACCTGCTCAGTTATATTAATTTTTACAGTCTTAATTTGATAATCATTGTCAGATGATTATGATGCTAGACAAACATGCATAGTGGATTCCCTCTTCAAGAACTGAATGGAAACCGGAGCAAGTTTCAACATAATCTTAGAAAAGCCCAAAGCCGTTTTACCCAATAAACCCCCTACATTAGAAATCTGTATCAAATGGAATACACTTTGTTTCTTTCCCTAAATAAGATCAACATAAAACTGGCAGTTTCATTCTCTTGGAAAGAAAATTTTATGTAACAATCACACTTAGAATCATTAATGTAATTAATTGTAGTGTATGTCTATATTTGCATGTATGGAATTATAAAAATAAGTGATTATAGTAACAAATAATTGTCCAGCTTTTATTAATTACAGAACTCTTTGTATAAGACGAGAACACAGTGTTTTAAGAAATAAGTTGCCGGGCGGTGGTGGCGCACCCCTTTAATCCCAGCACTCGGGAGGCAGAGGCAGGCGGATCTCTGTGAGTTCGAGGCCAGCCTGGGCTACCAAGTGAGTTCCAGGAAAGGCGCAAAGCTACATAGAGAAACCCTGTCTCGAAAAACCAAAAAAAAAAAAAAAAAAAAAAAAAAAAAAAAAGAAATAAGTCATTTACGCTTAACAGATTTGGCTTTCTACTCCATAAAAACCAGAAAATTTAAAAAATGTAATAAAACAATTTAGCTCTCTTCTAAAAATTGCTAAAAACAAAATGCCTGACAATATCTCTAATATTTAGCTCTTTTCTCATATTTTAGATAAATGATGCTGTAATTAATACAAATTATTTTGTCAACTATCAAAAATATGTGGTCATTATATGTAACATAATCTTTTAAGGAAACATAGTCTTCAAAGTACTAGGTAGACACATAGGAAGGTGGACTGACAGATAGGTGTTTATAGAGATATATAGAAAATGATATGTATACAGCATAGAGGATAAAGGACATATAGGCTATTACAGAATGGTATACTCTGATACACACTGGGGTATTCTGAAAAAACAGATCCTAAGCACAAATTTACCTTGGCATAAAGGCCATTGCAACTTAAGATACATTAAAAATTATCAGCATTTTAATTTACAGTTATATTTTCCTTGTTAATATATCTCATGCTTAATTTTATGCACAGGAATATGTATCACATAATACGGGTATTGGGATAATTGATAACATGTATGAATATTTGATAATATATAAGGCATGGAGATTTAGGCTTCTAATTTTAGCACTCTGGAGGTTAAAGCAGAAGATCAAAAATTTGGTGTCAACTTGGACTATAGTAATTTTAAGGATGCCTAAGTCACTTAGTATGACTCTGTCATGAGGTGGGTAATGGGAAAAGGAGAAAAAGGAGAAGGAAGAGGAGAAGGGGGAAGAAATGAAAGAAGGATGGAATGAAAAAAGGGAGGAAGTAAGGGAGAAAGGAAGGAGCGAAGGAAGGAAAAAAATAGCACTATGCTGTGGAGAGAGACCAAGAGAAAACAAGCAAAAAAGCTAGTATTTAATTTTTTAGTAAAACCATTTCAATATTGTTTATTCTATCATATTTTATAATCCTGATTTACCAAACACATTCCACATTCACAACATTATATCTGCTACATTATTATAATTTTCATTTCCTTCCCAATTTTCTTAACAACTGTTTATCTGTCGTGGCTTTATTGAGCTGTGCTGCTTAAAACACTTCTCCAATTTGTTGAGGTCATATCATGGTCATGCTGAGTTCTGATCTTGACATTCAAAGTGTTAATCAGGCTTTCCAATGAAAGAGAACTGTAAATTACTAAGTTCTCAGACATTCCTATCATCCAAGTCATTGATGAAAATAATAAATAGCCTCTGGCCCACAACTGACCTGTACATAATAAAATTTCTGTTCACCTTGTTGACAAAGAATAATTAATGACTTAGATGGTTCTACCTATTTTGTTTCCAACAAAAAGATCTATGGTGCTGACCCAATTTTCTAAATTTCTGAATGAATCAAATTATTGATGCTTTTATAATTTTAATATTTAACATACAATTTCAAAGTAAAATTAAATAAAAATATTAGCATGAATCAGTGCTTCTTACTAAAATAGATTAAGCATGGTAACAATAGAACATTAATTTTAATCCTTTCTCCTGTTTCTTTTTATTTTCCTGTGTTGCTCCTACGAACTCATAATCTTGGTCACTAGCAGGTCTGTTACATTAGTACTTTCTTTTACTGCTGCTGTTCCACACTATTTTCTTGTTGTGAAAGGTTACATTTGTAAGGGATACTAAGGAAAGCGTAATTGTACATTTAAACACAAATTCTACCGGAAAATAAAATTATTTCATTATTCTTGTTGATTTTGGGGGTGGCTTAATAAAAAAAAATAGTAAGACTTTATTTTGTCTCTTTCTCTAGTAAACTAATTGCAATTCTGCATTCTCCTTACCAGTTTGGCTGCACCTTAATATAAATGATCATTGATGTATGTTTTTAATTTAAAATGTTGTATTTTTAATTAAAACGTAATTACATAGTTTTCTCATTTCCCTTTACTCCTCAAATATTTCCCTTGTTCTCTCTCAAATTCATAACTTCTATTGCCTTGTGTGTGTATATATTCCTAAATATATAGGTACAACCTGCTCAGTCTGCAGATGTAATTTGTAGGTATATAATATCTGGGCTACCTACTGTTTCTGAATAACCAGTAGATGAGTATGTATGTTTCACTACTCCTCAAAGAAACATCTCCCACCAGATAGATACTATTAAAGAAACACACAACCAATCAAAGTGCTGAGAAAAAGTGACCATGTGGTGCTCATTCCCAACTGATACATCTCTAACACCTGCACCTGAGGTTCAGGGATCAAGGGGGAAGTTGGGGCAGAAAAAAAAAACCTGGAATTTGATTCCCTGCTTTTTATCCTCAGTGTGTCAAGACACATAGTTTCAAAATAGTCAGCAGAGGGAAACTATAGGCTCCTTTGAATTCTCCAAATGATATAATGTTGAATAATCAAAAGCAGTAAAGGAAGGAACTTAGCATCCATTTGATTTTAAAATCCTATATTAGGATAGCATCCCTCAATAATCTTGACTGAATATATATGATTTCTTTTGTAATTAGGATGGTGTAGAATAAATTGTTTCCTAAGAATAATTATTCAGTCTTTTATTTTTAATTTTAACAAATTATAATTGAAATAGAATTGCATCCCTTTCCCCATCCCTTTCCTCTCACCAGCCCCTTCTAGCTGCCCTCCCTCAAACTCCTTTCATGTTCCCCCACTCTTATGTTGATAGTCTCTTTTTCTTGGATGTTATTGTTACATGAGAATGTATGAATATGAACAGATGTATATGAATACAAATGTGTGTGCCTTTTTTTTGTTGGTGGTAGTTATGTGATTTCAAGACTGATCACTGTGAATTGAAAAATGAGTAATGTTCATGAGTTCCCACTAGTTTGGTTGGGTTGTATCTGCGGGTTTCTCCATCATGATCTTGATGCCCCTTGCTCACAGAATCCCTCTTTTCTCTCTTTGATTGGACTCCTGGAGTGATGCCTAGTGCTTGGCTATGGATCTCTGCATCTACTTTCATCAGTTACTGGAGGAAGGCTCTATGATGACAGTTAGGATACTCAATAACTCATGAACTTCAGACCAACAGCTGTGGCGCCTCCATGGGACTGGACTAGGCCCTCTGCATAAGTGAGAAAGTTGTGTAGCTTGATCTGCTTAAAGGGGCCCCTGGCAGTAGGATCAGGATCCACTCGTGGTGCATGAGTTGGCCTTTTGGGACACACTACCTATGATGGGACACCTTGCACAGTCTTGATGCGGGTGAGGGGGTGCATTGTTGGACCTGCCTCTACTGAAAGAACCAGGCTCTGCGAACTCTTCATGGGAGACCTTGCCTTGTTGGTGGAAGTAATGGGAGGGGGGACTTGGAGGATAATCCAGGAAGGATGGAGAATGAAAAGAGGGGGATCTATGACTGGTATGTAAAATGAATTAAAATAATTACTTAATAAAAAATAAAAATGAATAACAGGGCACATTGCTGGAAGAAACATCCTAAGAAAGCAATTTGAAAAAAATCACAGAAAATAAAAATAGTTTTTCTTGCATATTTGTAAAAGCATGTATCTTTGTCGTTTTTATTCATATCATTTCATCGGGTTTTTTTTGAAACTTAGAAAGAAATAAAGCCAAAATGATAAAATATGTATTGTAAAATTTAAAACATTTTTAATTTTGGAGGTAGTATATTTGTGTGACTAATTAGAAAGCTTTCAAAACCAAAAATCAAGTTCATGCTTTCCTTAAGCTTCCATGCTCATTTGGCGAATTTATAAGAACCCCATTATTTTTAAAATTATAATCTCAAATGCATCACATATAACTTGTTGAATATTTGTTATGATGTCTGATTTTAACTGGCTAAAAATAGCACAATTTTGGGTGGTATAACTTAATTTTTTGTATATACTTTTTTACATATCTTGCACCTTATTGAACTTCAATAATGAATAACCTCTTTTCCTCTCTAACTATGGAACATAATTTTATTTTCTAACTTTAAATTGGTTTTCAATATCTATTTTTCTCTATGCTAGTAACAAAAATAGGATGATTTTTAACCAATATGGAAATTAATAATGCTATGATTAATTTCAATACAATTATTTTGGTACTGTAACATTTTTTAGGAGGTTAAAAACAAAATCTCATTTTAGTTGAAAGTTATAAAATATAATCTGCATTGAAATGACTTAAAATTCATTTTATTTGTTCAAAGCACTTCTAAAGTATAAAATATGGTCAAAAACACATAATGTATAAAAATTAGTAAGAATTAATAATGCTATGATTAACTTCAATACAATTATTTTGGTACTGTAACATTTTTTAGGAGGGTAAAAACAAAATCTCATTTTAGTTGAAAGTTATAAAATATAATCTGCATTGAAATGACTTAAAATTCATTTTATTTGTTCAAAGCACTTATAAAGTATAAAATATGGTCAAAAACACATAATGTATAAAAATTAGTAAGAATTTTCAAGGTAATTGTGAGTATTGTCACCATTAATTAAAATTTAAAATCATTTTAAGTAAAGGAAAAATCATGTAAAGAAAAGTAAGCTATATGTTACAGAAAAGTGAGTGGCTTATTAACTAACCCATAATAACCATCCTCATTTCTAGATTCTAACTGAAGGATAGATAGACACAGGAAGGTATTCATTCTAATGAATTTTATTTCTGGGTAAATGCTCACATTGCTTGCGATTTTATGACTGAATCCTGATGTGAGAAACCAATCAGAGCAACACATATTCACAGCATACAGAAAGACATCTCTCATCAGAAAAGCATTGAAAAATATTAGCGAACCCAGGTAACACGATGGATGAAACTTTAAGTCACTTCAGTGCAGTCACTGCAATTGATGGTACAGAAATCCACCATGGAAAGGAACATTATTTCCACTTTCAATGAAAAGCACATGAGGAGGCATTATTTCCATATCTTATCACTAAAACCACTTCCATAGATCCCACTTCTAGGCCACCTTTATTGTTTGATTTTTGACTGTAAGCCTATGTATCTATCTGCACAACATATGACAGGGAAACTCATAAGGTGACTTCTCATCCCGTTTCTCCTTCTGCCCCTTCTGTTCCCCTCCTCATTTCCCATGTTCTTAAGGAACTGGAATTGTTGTCTTAATCTGAATAATTCCAATCCCAATCCTTGCTTTAATATTATAACTTGTTGAACTGAATCTTTGAACTATATACAGTTGCTTTGAACCTTTACAGTTGATTTTAGTGTTAACATGCCTATACACAACACCATGCCAAGAATATAACTCCATAAAACACCTTGACAATATATTAAGAAAAACCAATCTGAATAAATGTACTGATTATTGACATCTGTTGATATACTTGCTCTGTGTGTTTAAATCATTTGATTTGTTTCATTGCTCTAACTCTCTGCAGGAGAATGAGAACTTAATTTCTATCTATGATCTACTTTTTCTATGTACCCCTGATTTCATAGAGTATAAAATTAATCATTCTTTTATCTTTTTTTGTACAATATTCAGACCCAGAAAGCATGTGATATTTGATTCCTAACCTTGTAGCTTTTTGAGTGTTTCGGTTCTACTTGTTTTTACTCACTCCTTATTTAGCATTATTATTTTCTACACTTTTGCTATTGAATATTACCCCAAGTTGGCAATTTCTGGATTAGTGTCTTGTCTATTATGGGTCATTCTATGTTTACTTTCCTCTAATCCTGGCTAAAGCATGTGTGAGAAATTTCAAAATTATTAGTGTTGTTTCAAGTATCAAAATACCCTTAATGTTTCTCAGATGACATAAGTAGCAGAAGCCACAGAACTGGGAGTCATATGTGATGACTCCTATTTGCCACTCTCTGAAAAAAAAAGACTTCATTTATCTGTTCTTGAAGGAATTTTAAGAAAATATACAACTTTAATTTAGGCAGTTATACTTCTTCAGTATACTGGAAAATATTATTTTTGTCTTTCAGTAGGCATTTTGTTTGTTATGAAATATCAATAGGTAGTGAAAGTTCAGTTTTAGTAAACAATTATAATGACAACAATGGTGACAATATTTAATCACCTCTTGGATTTTTATGTTTTGTTTTTAATGTCAAATATGATCTCTTTAAATTCTAGATTACATATCTTTCCTCCCCATACTTTATATAAGTTGAGCAACTTACCTCTGTTCATATGCTTTCTATTTGTTGTTACATTTTAGTTCCTGTGACTATTTGTTTAAGAGTAGGAAGTGGAATTTACAATGTATGTTGGGCCTATCCTACTGACTTGATGACTCAGTTTTCTCCATTTTTTTAAAGCATGAATTTAAATGTTCTGATTCCAAGAGTCATTTAACTGGCATTCTGTTCATCTCTCTCGAAACAGCACGGTTACAGGAGAACAAAGCTCACATCTATGATCAGCACATTTCTCCATGCAGCTGCTGGTGTCCTACCTGCCCAGAAATGCCTTACACTTTACACTTCACTGCTTGGCTGTCTTCTGTTTTCCAACACACTACAGTTTTACTTCAATAAGGATTGTCCCCAGAGATTTTCCTACCTTAATGTGCTCAATTGTCAGTAATTTGATAAGCTTCTGGATAATACAGTCATTTGCTTTCACATTAATTTACCTTCCATAAACAAGTTTTCATTTTATATCACCAGAATATTATTAGAGTAGTTAATTTACTGATGTTACATCTACAAATGAGCCCAGCAGAAATTACCAAGTAGGGCTTTATTTCAAATTGCTACAACTGACAGCAAAGATAAAAATAGTACAAGAAACCATTTTCAACCCACACAGGAGTCTCAATCTTTTTCTTAAATGCAGTAGAAGGTCCTTCACACTCTATTTGTCACTTGGGCTTTAAAGTTTTCATTTTGTTGGCTAGAAGACAGATAAAAGGGATTATGGATAGAACTGAGCCTGGTTTCTGCTAATCTCCAACTTGAATTCTTTCAAGGGTTGCAAAATATGATTCAAGTATTTCACAAGCCTTTATAACCTGAGCCAGACTTTGTCATCTGTCTGGTCTATGTGCCATCATGGGTGGATTTGGTGCTGACATTTTCTATCTCTGATCTCAACTGTATAAATATTTGTTTACAGTGACTATCAACATAGCACACAGGCACCTTCTCTGTTCTTCTCTGATATACAGATAAAATAGGAACAGGCTCCAACTATGAGATAGCAAGGAGGCAAATTCTCTATGAAATGAGGTTGTTTGTTCTTTTCCATAGGCAAAGATGTAGAACACATTCTTCTTCTCTAGAGAACTAGAGTGTGTGTGTGTGTGTGTGTGTGTGTGTGTGTGTGTGTGAGAGAGAGAGAGAGAGAGAGAGAGAGAGAGAGAGAGAGAGAGAGTTTTGATTATAGACATTGCACATTTATAACCATGTAGGTGAGTCTATACTTGTGAATTCATTTCCGAATCTATTGTATATGCTGCAACCAATTTACTTTGGAATTAAATTAATAAAAAATTATAGTTATGTTTACCATCTTCCTGGTACTAGTTGCTATAAAACTTTCTTAGTAAGTCAAGAGATACTTTATACAGTATTAAAAAAATATGTTATTAGATTGGTTACTATGAACATATTTATGTGAACATTTGATCAAAATCACAATAAATTTACTGTAGCCAGAAGTTTCTCCAGTCCTGCCCAGTCCAGTGGTTCCACAGCCGCTTATAAAATAATCACATAGAGGCTTAATATTAATCATCAATTATACGGCCTGTGGGTTAGGCTTATTGCTTGATAGCTCTTATAACTCTACTCAATCCATAATTATTAACCTATGTATCTTCACATGTTTCATGGCTTTATCTGTGTCCCATTACATGTTGCTCCTTGGACAGCAGTTTGTTTGGTGTCTCCCCTTACTCTCCTTTCTCCTCTCACTCTCTCTCTTGGATTTCCCACCTGGCTCCATCCTGCCCTGGCATAGGCCAATGCAGCTTTATTCATCAACCGATCAGTGAAGCACATATTCACAGCAAACAGAAAGATATCCCACAGCAATTGACACAAGAATTGTTACTATTTGCCAGTATGTTATTTGTTAGTATATTCTAAAAATCTATAATTTTTATAAGAGAATTGTTCATCCCAAATATTTAATCAAGTCTTGGGAGTGATAGGATTTAAAAGGTTGTCATGGCACATTAAAATGTGTAGTGGGAGGGATTTTAAGGCTCAGAAGAAAAAATAAATACCAGTGTCCACTTTTAGAAAATTTCTTTAAATTTGTATGATTTTTCTCTTAGGATTAAAGAGATAAGTTTAAGTACTGATGATCACATATTCTTTTTTTTTTTTTTAAGATTTATTTATTTGTTGTGTATTCAGTATTCTGCCTGCATGTGTCCCTGCAGGCCAGAAGAGGGAGCCAGATCTCATTACAGATGGTTGTGAGCCACCATGTGGGTGCTGAGAATTGAACTCAGGACCTTTGGAAGAGCAGCCAGTGCTCTTAACCACTGAGCCATCTCTCCAGCCCAGATCACATATTCTTTTCATCTACTGGACAAATGTTTGAAAATTTGTTTCTTGGCAAACACTGTGTGTTGTGTTACAGAAATGAGTCTATTTTGTCCCTGATTAAGATTAACCAGGATGCCAAAATCACTAAATCTCTGCTTACATTGATGAAAGTAACAGTGATTTGGTGAGCAATCACCATTAAAGTTCCAATTTACTGAGTTTAATAACTGTTTTAATCAAATCTGAATTCCTTGCTTTCCTTCTAATGATCTTGAAGGTAAAATTTTAGTCACCTCTGGTAGAGTTTTCGACAAACAAAATGAAACATTGATAATAAATTCTGTGGCAAAAAGGTGGTTTTCATTTCAATTCTGTTGTTGACTTCTGTGGGATAATCCTTTTTTACACTATGAAAATACATTACTCTCATTGGTTAATGAAAAGCTGATAAGCTGGTAGCTGGGCAAGAAGTTAGGTGGGAAAGCCAAACTTAGAATGATGGGAAGAAGGAGGGCAGAGTCAGGAGACGTCAGTCAGCTGCTGAGCAAGCAGGACATGTGAAAAATGAGGTAAGAAGCCATGAGCCACGTATCAAAGCATAAATAGAAATATGGATTAATTTAAGTGTAAGAGTTAGCTACTAACAAGCTGAGCATCAACAGAGTGAGCATTTATCATTCATATTCCACCTCTGAGTCAGTTATTTGGGACTGGGCAGTTGGGACAGGAAATGTCCATTTACAGTTGGAACTGCTGAAATATATATTTTTAACTCTTGAAAAAGTAGAGAAATAAATATGCAATAAAAGAGAATAATAAGAATCCTCATATAATAGGATTACCTTCATAATCAGAATTAGAAATATATTTTTGTCAAGAAACAATGTTTGAAGCTTTACTTATTATAAATACTTAGTGCTAAGAGGCATTATCTAGAGAACACAAGTGTGGAGAGGAAGGTCAATAATCAGTGATTGATGATAGATAAAATTTGGAACTCTTTATTTGGTATTAAACTATAATTAGCTTCTTGTTAAGACTGAATAATATGAACTGGTTGTATACTCTTCTCTTTAACAATTAAAAGGATAAAACGTCCTAATCCAAGGCTTTTAGACATTGATTGGACTAGCTTGTGCCTGGCGATGGGCACTATAAAACTGCTAGTGACAATGAAAAACTTTAAAAGCCAGTAGCATGAAATTTACAAATAATTCAGAAAAATATTGGTGTTAAAACTAGAACAGACTGTTAATCCATAAAAGACATTGGCGGTTTCCTTGTTTTTACTACTAAAATGGATTTCATATTGGTGAAAAATTTGAAAAAGTTAAGTACTTCAATTACTGGGAGAAATTTTTATAAATGCTTCATTTAAAAAGCATGCAAATATAATTTGCTCTAATGTAATACATGCCCCACCAGTTAGGAGAGGTATTCATATGTCTAGTGTTAGAACTAGAGTCCAATTCTCTTTAAGTTCTATTTTGGTTGACAAAAGTAAGCCTCAAAATGATCAAATGGTTTCTTAACTATATTCCAGAATAAGATTTAAAAATAAAATATATTTAAATTTACAAGTTAGTTTTACATATGAAATAAACTTACAAAAATATAAGTTAAAAAAAAAACTTGAAAGGTAAAACAACAGAATCAGAAAAATGAAGCAGATGATATAATTAGTAGAAAAAAATCTAAGTCCTATAAGTGATTTCTATATGTTTGTGAGCTGAGAGAAAGGTATTAATAACTTAAGAGACATGAATGCTTAAAATATGAGCAAAATTGAATATTTAGAGATTAGAAATATACTTTCTTGGGTGACATGATACAGCACTAAAACAGGAGAAAACATAAGCACCAATTAGCTTTCCTGCATTTCTAAACTTCTTATTATGGTACAATCTGCCAATCAGCTATTTAAGTGTGAATCCAAAAATAAAAGTACATCAGTTTGGGTAACATCTACTAATTTACTTTGTTCACTCTGATTTATGTGTAAAGAATTACTTAAGTTTAAAATAACAAACACTTTCATCAATGATATTAAAATTAAGCTTGTAGTCATTGTATTGATTCTTATTTAACATAAATATCTAAGCTTTTCTGCATAACATAATTAAACTTCACTAACAAAAATTATTAATCATTAGAACAGACAATATCTAAAGCTATGAAACAAAGTGTTGAAAAATATAATACAGTTATTTTACTTATTGGGTATAGTTGGCCAACTTAATAGAAGAAGCCATTTAATTATTAACATGTTCTGTCCCCTTCAGAGAAGCAGACTTAAAACTAAAGGAGCAGACACACTTAAAACAGTGTTTACTTTAATATATTATATAAATCATTTCCCACTAACAATAAATCCTACATGAAATTATGAGATTTTTCTAGTACTTTCTGAATGTTGGGATGGCAGAAGATTACCTGGATGCAGAGTTAAGTTTTAGCACATTTTCTGAACATTAGTACAGAAAACAATGTCCTTTATGCCAAGGTAACTTTGTGCTTAGGGATTGTTTTTTGGAGTACTCCAGTGTAAATCAGAGTATAGCATTCTGCTCTAGCATATATTTGTGTATTATTCACTATGCTATATTATATATATGTAACATATATAATATGTACTATGCTGTATACATAACACACACATATATATGCTATATATGTCTCTATCTGTCACTAATGAACATATTAACTTACTTCACACTAATCATTAAATACAGAAAGAGAATGTAATAATCCCCAGACATTGTGTTAAGTAGTGGTGATACAAACCAAGAATTTTCCATCTTCTTTTACAGCTTACATCTGATGGATAATAAATTCTAGCAAATACATACAGCGCACTGGAGACCATGTAACAGAGGGATGTTTCCTCTTCTGTAAGATGAAGATGTGCATGTCAAATGTAACATAACCTCACCTAAGAAGGCATGTGTCTTAGTTTGTTTTACATCGTCATAATAAAAAACTGGCCAAAAGCAACCTCGAGAAAGAAAAGGTTAATTTCATCTTACACTTTATAGTCTATCAACTAGAGAAGCCAAGGCAGGATCTCAGAGCAATGTGGAGGCAGAGCGTGAACATCTTAAGGGAACTATACATACTAGCTTACTTTGCTCGGCTTGCATTCTTATACAATCAATACCACCTACCCAGCCAAGAATGACACTAGGTGAGCTGGGCCCTCCTCCATCAATGACTAATCAAGAAAATGACCCACAGACATACCCATAAGCCAGTGTGATGGAGGCAGTGCCTCACTAAGTCCCCCCTCCCCAGGTATGTGACGTTGTCAACCCAGAATAGTCATCACAGCATGTTTGCAATCATTAGGTAAGTTGAAAAGATAAAATAGCAAGACAGCATTTCCTACAAAAGGGATAGCAAAGTATGAAAGATTAAAGATTCAATAATGAATACGTTTGCTGATATTAGACATGCAGCATGTATCTAAATTATTAATTATTAATGTGTTCCACAAAAGTAGAATGATGTCTGAAAAAGCAGAGTGTATAATAAAAACTAAAATGCATGTGATATAGAAAGGCTAATACTGTGGAAAGCCAAGAGGAGAGTCTACAAAGAGGTTCTCTGTAGCTGGAGTTTTCCTGCCTTGCCCACAGTCAGGACAAATCTCTGTCACCCGCCAGTCCCACAGCCGCTCAGACCCAACCAAGTAAACACAGAGACTTTATATTGCTTACAAACTGTATGGCCGTGGCAGGCTTCTTGATAACTTTTCTTATATCTTTAAGTAACCCATTCTTGCTAACTTTTCTTATATCTTTAAGTAACCCATTCTTGCTTCTTATACACAACTAGTATCTTTACTTCTTATGAGCTTATTACTACTCTATACCTCGCCCCGTGGCTGGTGGCTTATCGGCGTCTTCACATGCTGCTGGTCATGGCAGCGGCTGCAGCCTCTCTGGTCATGGCGGCGGCTGCAGCGTCTCCTTCTGCCTTTCTGTCCTTTTATTTCTCCTCTCTGTTAGTCCCGCCTATCTTTCCTGCCTAGCCACGGCCGATCAGGTTTTATTTATTGACCAATCAGAACAACTTGACATACAGACCATCCCCCAGCACAGCCAAGTGCAGACCATCTCAAACACCTGCACTCAGGCCCATGGTCCTAATCATCCTCTATACGGACCTGCTGGGTAACGCCACATAGAACCCAAGAAGGGCTCCCACAGGACATACAGAACATCCCACAGCAGTTCTCCTCTGCCATAATGACATTGATGTACAGCAAGGTCCCTGATCCAGGTAGCCTAATATTTAGTGAGAAGCACTGAGTTACAGAGAGTCCCTCACTGGAAATCACAAAGGCAACTACTTTCACTTCATTCAAGCCTCTTTTCAGGTAATAAATTTGTACTTCAAATAAAATGAGAGTTAACATTGATTTATTTAATGTTATTACACTTTAACTTTGCTATTAGATTTGTTTTAACATTTTCATGGTACTAACTCTTGATCCCAAATCTTCCCATATAAAAATTAAATGTAAAAAGTTAAGACAATCTTTTCTAACTTCTCTATTTCAATTTTTTTTTAAGAAAAAGTTTATTTGGGGCTTACAATTTCAAAGAGTTAGTATTGAGGACCATAATGATGGAGAACCTAGCTGCAGGCATGGTGCTGGAGCAGTAGCTAAGAGCTCACACCTACACTCAGAGAAAGACACTAGGAATGGAACCTCAAATGCCACCCAAAGTGACACACCTCTGTGGTGATATTTTAATTGTGCTGAAATGTGATTTTATTTGAATGTTAATAAATAAAGTTTTCCTGGAGATCAGAGGTCATTAGCAAGCCAGGGATAGAAGTCAGTTGGTGGTAGCCCACACCCTTAATCCAATCACATGGCAAGCAGAGTCTTTGTATGGTCAAGGACACAGTCAAGAATGGTGACCCTTGAGTCTTCAATCCCAGTACCAACCATAGAGACCAGGAAGTCTGTATAGACAGGCAGTGATGAGGAAGTCATGTGGCTGGGCTTAGAGCCAATGAGAAGGCAGAACAGGAAAGCAATAAAACACAAGACAAACAGGAAGGTCTCTCTCTCAGGGGAAGGATGGCAGTGAGTGGTAAGCTAAAGGTAGTCTTGGCTCTTCGCTAATGCTCTGATCTCTTGTACTTTTAACTCTGTATTTGGCTCTGTGTTTCTTATTTAATAAGACCATTTAGAATTTTGTCTACACACCTCCTCCAACAAGGCCATACCTATTAATCCTTCCCAAACAGTTCTACCAACTGAGGACCTAGCATTAAAAAATATTTTCATTTCATTAATTCATTTTCATCCAAACCACCACATTTAATACACCAATCAATCCTCATTAAACCAGTAAGATAAAGTTTATGCTCCATTCCATAGAACACAAAATAAAATAGAGATTCATTTTAAATTTATAATATCATGAGTTCACTATGAGTCTAAAAGGAATAGAGTGTACTCTCTCTTTTCTATGTATTTTAAAAATAGAGAGTTGTCTTCAGTTCTCATGTCCAATGATGTTTCTTGAGAAAATAATTTTTTTCAATGTATCATTATGATATCACTTATTCATGTTTCTTTTTAGTCAGATAAAATAAAAGCATAAGTACGTAAATAAATTATATAGTATATATCACATAAAATAAACTATATTAGATGCCTAGGTAACTACAAAGTCCTAGTTTCTGAACTGGGAAGAGTCCATTTCAATTTTAAATTATGTTACACTATACCATTTCCATCAAGGTTAGGTAGGTTCCTACACAGTAAGGTCAGTGATAATGAAGGTAGCTAGGTAACTTAAGTTGTCAAATGTGATGAAATTCAGGTAAGCTATGTCTGTGAGTAGTTCATAGTCAATTATTTATATCTACATGAAAATATCGCAGATGTCCTAGCAATTTTAAATAGTGAACAACCTCATCATTCCCATTTTCCCTGAAGTTTTCCTAGATAGTACAAACCAATTACTACACACATTTGTGGTTGGAAACACATATTTCAGAATTCCAATGAAAGTGCTCTCAGAAATAGTTCCTATTTTAAAACAGTCTCCAAAATCCTTCATAATTTGTTCATGAATTGTTCATGATTTAATTAATTCTCCAAATGTTCCCAACTAATACTTAAATATTTCAGGAAGTGATGATGCATTAAGAATATAGCACTAGTAGCTGGGCGGTGGTGGCGCACGCCTTTAATCCCAGCACTCGGGAGGCAGAGCCAGGCGGATCTCTGTGAGTTCGAGGCCAGCCTGGGCTACCAAGTGAGCTCCAGGAAAGGCGCAAAGCTACGCAGAGAAACCCTGTCTCGAAAAACAAAAAAAAAACCAAACAAACAAAAAAACAAACAAGCAAAAATATAGCACTATTTATCTATATTACAAATATCCCTTCTATGGAATTCCTTGCATTTAGCTGTACTTTTAGCCATCTTCTGTCTTTCCAGTTATGTACTTCTTAAAAGATTAGACTGTGCCCAAATTTAACAAACACCATTTCCTCAGCACTATATACTAGTAAAATAAAAATTCATTTTTTTTACAAAATATCATAGGCAAAACTCTGTCATATATTTTAATATTACTTATTGTCTTACAGATTAATTAATATCAAATTTAATTTCTAACTTTTTTATAATATACCTGATAGGATACCATTAGCTCATATTTTTTTAATTTTTATTTTATTTTATAATTAATTTAATTTTACATATCAACCACAGATTCCCCTGTCCTCCATCCTCCCACCCCCATCCTTCTCCCCCAATGTTTCCACCATTCCCACCTCCTCCAAGGCAAAGTCTCCCCCTGGGGATTAAGCTCAGCCTGGTAAATTCAGTTGAGGCAGGTCCAGTCCCCTCTTCCTTACACCAAGGCTGAGAAAAATGTCTCAGCAGTGGCCCTAGGTTCCAAGAAGCCAGCTCATGCACCAAGAACAGGTCCTGGTCCCACCACCTGTGGGGCCTCCAAGATAGTTCAAGCTAATCAACTGTCTCACTTATCCAGAGGGCCTAGTCCAGTTCCATGGGGGCTCCTCAGCTGTGGGTTCACAGTTCATTTGTTTCCACCAGTTTGGCTATTTGTCCCTGTGCTTTTTCCATTCATCGTCTCAATATTTCTTGCTCATATAATCCCTCCTCTCTCTAGCCTGTTGGACTCCTGGAGCTCCACCTGGGGTTTGCATCTGCATCCATTAGTTGCTGGATGAGAGTTCTATCATGACAGGGTGTTTGACCATCCAATCATCAGAGTAGGTCAGCTCAGGCTTTCTCTCGACCATTGCCAGTAGTCTATAGGGAGGTATCTTTGTGGATTTCTGGGGACCTCTCTAGCACTCTGCTTCTTCCTATTCTCATGTGATCTTCATTTATCATGGTATCTCTTTCCTTGTTCTCCTACTCTGTTCCTGATCCAGCTGGGACATCCTGCTCCTATAAGCTCTCTTTCCCCCGACCCTTGCCCTCCATTACACACACACACACCCTCACTGCCTCACATCTAGTTTGCTCATGTAGATCTCATCCTTTTCTCTGTTGTTGGGCAATCCCTGTGTCTTTCTTAGGATCTTCTTTAATAGGTAGCCTCCCTGGAGTTGTGAGTTGCAGTCGGGTTATCCTATGCTTTACATCTAGTATCCACTTATGAGTGAGTACATCCCACATTTGTCTTTCTGAGTCTGGGTTGCCTCATGCAGGATGATTTTTTTCTAGTTCCATCCATTTGCCTGCAAACCTCATGATGACGAGCAGTATTCCATTGTGTATATGTACCACATTTTCTCTATTCATTCTTCAGTTGAAGGGCATCTAGGTTGTTTCCAGGTTCTGGCTATTACAAATAATGCTGCTATGAACATAGTTGAGCATGTGTGCTTGTGGTATGACTGAGCATTCCTTGGGTATATGCCTAAGGGTGTTATAGCTGGATCTTGGGGGAGATTGATTCCCAATTTTCTAAGAAAGCACCATATTGATTTCCAAAGTGGTTGTACAAGTTTGCATTCATACCAGCAGTGGAGGAGGGTTCCTCTTACTCCACATCCTCTCCAGCATAAACTGTCTTCAGTGCTTTTGATCCTAGCCATTTTGACAGATGTAAGGTGGTATCTCAGAGTTGTTTTGATTTGAATTTCCCTGATGATTAGGGATGTTGAGCAATTCCTTAAATGTCTTTCAGCCATTTGAGTTTCCTCTGTTGAGAATTCTCTGTTTAGTTCTATAGCCCATTTCTTAATTGGACTGTTGGGCATTTTGATGTCTAATTTCTTGAGTTCTTTATATATTCAGGATATCAGCCCTCTGTCAGATGTGGGGTTGGTGAAGATCTTTTCCCATTCTGTAGGCTGTCGCTTTGCCTTGTTGACTGTATCCTTTGCTCTACAAATTTTCTCACTTTCAAGAGGTCCCTTCGATTGATTGTTTCTCTCAGTGTCTGTGCTATTGGTGTTATATTTAGGAAGTGATCTCCTATGCCAATGCGTTCAAGACTACTTACTACTTTCTCTTCTAGCAGGTTCAGAGTAGCTAGATTTATGTTGAGGTCCTTGATCCACTTGGACTTAAGTTTTGTGCACGGTGACAGATATGGATCTATTTGCAGCCTTCTACACATTGATATCCAATTATGCCAGCACCATTTGTTGAAGAGGCTTTCTTTTTTACATTGTACAGTTTTGGCTTCTTTGTCAAAAATTATATGTTCATAGGTGTGCGGACTAATGTCAGGGTCTTCAATTCGATTCCATTGGAACACATGTCTGTTTTTATGCCAATACCAAGCTGTTTTTATTACTGTAGCTCTATAGTAGAGCTTGAGGTCAGGGGTAGTGATGCCACCACAGGTTTTTTTTTATTGTACATAATTCTTTTGGCTATCCTGGGTTTTTTGTTTTTCCATATGAAGTTGAGTATTATTCTTTCCAGGTCTGTGAAGAATTGTGTTGGTATTTTGATGGGGATTGCATTGAATCTGTAGATTGTTTTTGGTAAGATTGCCATTTTTACTATGTTAATCCTGCCTATCCATGAGCATGGGAGATCTTTTGTTTTCTGACATCTTCTTCAATTTCTTTTTTCAGGGACTTAAAGTTCTTGTCATATAGGTCCTTCACTTGCTTGTTAGTGTTATCCCAAGGTATTTTATATAATTTGTGGCTATTGTAAAGGGTGATGTATTTCTGATTTCCTTCTCAGCCTGTTTGTCAATTGCATATAGGAGGGCTAATGATTTTTTTTAGTTGATCTTGTATCCTGCTATGTTGCTGAAGGTGTTGATAAGCTGTATCAGTTCCTTGGTTGAATCTTTGGGGTCATTCAAGTATACTATCATGTCATCTGCAAACAGGGAAAGTTTGACTTGCTCCTTTCCAATTTGTATCCCCTTAATCTCTTTAGGTTGTCTTATTGCTCTGGCTAGAACTTCAAGTACTATATTGAATAAGTATGGGGAGAGTGGACAGGCTTGCCTCATTTCTGATTTTAGTGGAATCGCTTTGAATTTCTCTCCATTTAATTTGATGTTGGCTGATGGTTTGCTGTAAATTGCCTTTATTATGTTTAGGTATGTTCCCTGTATTCCTGATTGCTCCAAGACCTTTATCCTGAAGGGGTGTTGAATTTTATCAAATGCCATTTCTGCATCTAGTGAGATGATCATGTGGGTTTTTTTTCTTTGAGATTTTTTCCTTTGAGTTTTTTTGTTTTGTTTTGTATTGTTTTGTTTTTTTTTACAATACAATTCAGTTCTACATATCAGCCATGGATTCCCTTGTTCTCCCCTCTCCTGCCCCTCTCCCCTTCTCCCCAGCCCACCCCCCATTCCCACCTCCTCCAGGGCAAAGCCTTTCCCAAGGACTGAGATCAACCTGGTAGACTCAGTCCAGGCAGGTCCAGTCTCCTCCTCCCAGGCGGAGCCAAGTGACCCTGCATAAGCCCCAGGTTTCAAAGAGCCAACTCATGAAATGAACACAGGACGCAGTCCCACTGCATGGATGCTTCCCAAACAGATCAAGCCAATCAACTGTCTCACCCATTCAGAGGGCCTGATCCAGTTGGGGGCCCCTCAGCCACTGGTTCATAGTTCATGTGTTTCCATTCCTTTGGCTATTTGTCCCTGTGCTTTATCCAACCTTGGTCTCAACAATTCTCCCTCATATAAACCCTCCTCTTTCTTTGTATTCCCGGACCTCCACCCAGGGCCTAGCCGTGGATCTCTGCATCCAGATCCCTCAGTCATTGGATGGGGTTCCTAGCACGACAATTAGGGTGGCCATCCCATCACCAGAGTAGGTCAGTTCGGGCTGTCTCTCGACCATTGCCAGCAGTCTATTGTGGGGGTATTTCTCAGGGTTCCTCAGGGTTTAGGGTTAGGGTTAGAGTTAGGGTTAGGGTTAGGGTTAGGGTTAGGGTTAGGGGTTAGGGTTAGGGTTAGGGTTAGGGTTAGGGTTAGGGGTTAGGGTTAGAGTTAAGGTGAGGGTTAGAGTTAGGGTTAGGGTTAGGGTTAGACACAGGTGCAGATGTTACCATAAGTGCACCAGAATTTTGGCATCCAACTTGGCCTCTTCAGGAGGTAAATGTTGAACTCTTAGGAATTGGGACATTATCTCATGTGAACAGAGTGCAAGATGGCTTGAATGTATAGGTCCATAACGACAGAGAGGAAAATTAAAACCATATGTGACTAACATAGCTATGAACCTGTCGTCGAGATGTTGTATCAGTGGAATATTCAGATTAACATTTCTCTAATCTCAGAAACAAATCATAAACTAGCACATGTATCTGAGAGAAATATTACAAGATATTGTTCTAATGAGTGGTCACCAGCCATCTATATTATACAAGAACAGGGCATAACTGATGATCTTCCAAAGACACCAACAGCTCTACCTTTAAAATGATTAACAGACAAGCCTGTATGGGTTCAGCAATGGCCTTTAGCAACAGAGAAACTCCAGGCTTTAGAAGAGCTGGTAGAAGAACAGTTAAATGCTCAGCATATTGAACAGTCAACCAGCCCTTGGAATTCTCCTGTATTTGTTATTAAAAAGAAATCTGGTAAATGGAGAATGGTAACAGACCTTAGAGCAATTAACAAAGTAATTCAGCCAATGGCCTCTCTACATTCTGGAATTCCCTTGCCTACTCTGTTACCAAAAGGATGGCCTCTCATAGTTATTGATTTAAAAGACTAAATAAAGACAAACACACAGGAAGTAGGCCCCCTTTCGGAGAGGTCTCTTGGCTAGCTGCAGCAGGCTGGTAAGGCTCTTAGCTCTGATCTCTTGTCTTTCTTCTTTGCATTGGTCCCGTGTTTCTTATTTAATAAGACAGTTGGTTACATCTACAGTGGGTTTTTGTGAGCCTCTCTAGCACTTTGCTTCTTCCTATTCTCATGTGGTCTTCATTTACCATGGTCTCCTATTCCTTATTTTCCCTCTCTGTTCTTGATCCAGCTGGGATCTCCTGGTCCCCCAAGCTCTCTTTTCCTCGATGCTTGCCCTTCATTACCCCCGCTCATGTCCAGGATGTTCATATAGATCTCATCCATTTCTCCATCATTGGGCAATCCCCGTGTCTTTCTTGGGGTCCTGTTTTCCAGGTAGCCTCCCTATATGGTATATTACATTGATGGACTTTCTTATGTTGAACCACCCTTGCATCCCTGGGATGAAGCCTACTTAATCATGGTGGATAATTGTTTTGATGTGTTCTTGGAATCTGTTTGCCAGTACTTTATTGAGTATTTTTGCATCAATTTTCATGAGGGAGATCGGTATGTAGTTCTCTTTCTTTCTTGTATCCTTGTTTGGTTTAGGAATCAGGGTAATTGTAGCCTCATAGAAGGAGTTCCTTCTGTTTCTATTGTGTGGAACAATTTAAAGAGTATTGGTATTAACTTTTCTTTGAAGATCTGGTAGAATTCTGCGCTGAAACCTTCTGGTTCTGGGCTTTTTTTTGGTTGGGAGAATTTTAATGACTGTTTCTATTTCCTTAGGGGTTATTGGGCTATTTAAATAGTTTATCTGGTCTTGATTTAACTTAGATATGTGGTACCTATCCAGAAAATTATCCATTTCTTTGAGATTTTCCAGTTTTGTGGAGTAGAGGTTTTTGAAGTATGACCTGATGATTCTCTGGATTTCCTCAATGACTGTTGTTATGTCTCCCTTTTCATTTCTGATTTTGTTGATTTGGATTCTCTCTCTGTGTCTTTTGGTTAGTTTGGATAAGGGCTTGTCTATCTTGTTGATTTTCTCAAAGAACCAACTCTTTGTTTCATTAATTTTTTGTATTGTTCTGTTTCTATTTTATTGATTTCAGCTCTCACTTTGATAATTTCCTGGCGTCTATTCTTCCTGGGAGACGTTGCTTCTTCTTGTTCTAGAGGATTCAGGTGTACTGTTAAGTCACTAGTGTGGGATTTCTCCAACTTCTTTATGTGGGCATTTAGTGCTATGAATTTCCCTCTTAGCACTGCTTTCATAGTGTCCCATAAGTTTGGGCATGTGGTGTCTTCATTTTCATTGATCTCTAGGAAGTCTTTAATTTCTTTCTTTATTTCTTCCTTAACCCATTGGTGATTCAGTTGAGCATTATTCAGTTTCCATGAGATTGTAGGTTTTCTGTAGGTTTTTTTTTTGTGTGTGTGTGTGTTGTTGTTGTTGTTGTTGTTGAAATCCAACTTTAAACCATGGTGGTCTGATAGAACACAGGAGGTTATTCCAATTGTTTTGTATCTGTTGAGATTTGCTTTGTGGCCAGGTATGTATGTATCTTAGAGAAGATTCCATGGGGTGCTGAGAAGAAGGTATATTCTTTTTTGTTAGGATGGAATGTTCTGTAGATATCGATTAAGTCCATTTGAGTCATAACATCAGTTAAGTCCTTTATTTCTCTGTTAGTTTCATTTTGGGAGATCTGTCCAGTGGTTAGAGTGGAGTGTTGAAGTATCCCACTATTAATGTGTGGTGTTTTATATGTGGTTTTAGCTTTAGTAATGTTTCTTTTACATATGTGGGCGCCCTTGTGTTTGGGGCATAAATGTTCAGAATTGAAACTTCATCTTGGTGGATCGTTCCTGTGATGAGTATGTAATGCCCTTCTTGATCTCTTTTGATTGATTTTAGTTTGAGTCTATTTTGCTGGATACTAGGATGGCTACACCCACTTGCTTCTTAAGACCATTTGATTGGAAAGTCCTTTCCCAGCCTTTTATTCTTAGGTAGTGTCTATCTTTGAATTTGAAGTGTGTTTCTTGTATGCAGCAGAAAGATGGGTCCTACTTTCATATCCATTCTGTAAGCCTATGTCTTTTTAGAGGTGAATTAATCCATTGATATTAAGGGATATTAATGACCAGTGATTGTTCATCCCTGTTATTTTTTGGTGGTAGTGTGTGTACTTCTCTTCTTTGGGGTTTACTGCTATGGCATTATCTATTGGCTGTGTTTTCAAGGGTGTATCTGACTTCCTTAGGTTGGAATTTTCCTTCTAGTGCTTTCTTTAGGGCTGGGTTTGTGGATAAGTATTGTTTAAATCTGGCTTTGTCTTGGAATGTCTTGTTCACTCCGTCTATGATGATTGAAAGTTTTGCTGGGTATATTAGCTTGGGATAGCATCCATAGTTTCTTAGTGTCTGCATTACATCTGTCCATGTCCTTCTGGCTTTCAAGGTCTCCATTGAGAAATCGGGTGTTATTCTGATGGGTTTGCCTTTATAAGTCACTTGGTCTTTTTCCTTTGCTGCTCTTAATATTCTTTCGTTATTCTGTACATTTAGTTGTTTAATTATTATGTGGCAAGGGGACTTTTTTTGGGGGGTCTAGTCTGTTTTGTGTTCTATAGGCTTCTTGTATTTTCATAGGCATTTCCTTCTTGAAGTTGGGAAAGTTTTCTTCTATGATCTTGTTGAATATATTTTCTGTGCCTTTGAGTTGGTATTCTTCTACTTCCTCTATCCCTATTATTCTTAGGTTTGGTCTTTTCATGGTGTCCCAGATTTCCTGGACATTTTGTGATATGACTTTTTTGGCTTTGCTGTTTTCTTTGACTGATGAATCTATTTTCTCTATTGTATCCTCTATACCAGATATCCTCTCTTCCATCTCTTGCATTCTGTTGGTTATGCTTGCATCTGTGTTTCCTGTTCATGTACTCAGATTTTGTATTTCCAGCATTCCCTCTGTTTGTGTCTTGTTCATTGTTTCTATTTTCCTTTTCAGGTATTGAACTGTTTCCTTCACCTGTTTCATTGCTTTTTTATGGTTTTCTTTAAGGGATTTATTGCTTTCTTCCATTTTTTTATTTGTTTTTTCTCTAGTTCTTTGTAGATTTCTTCCCGTTTTTTTGTTTGGCTTTTTCTCAATGTCTTTATTAATTTCCTCCACTTTTTTGTTCATATTTTTCTTAATTTCATTTTTGATTTTTTTTCTTGAAAGGCCTCTAGTATCTTCATGATGCTATTCTTTTTTTTTTTTTTTTTTTTTTTTTTTTTGGTTTTTCGAGACAGGGTTTCTCTGTGTAGCTTTGCGCCTTTCCTGGAACTCACTTGGTAGCCCAGGCTGGCCTTGAACTCACAGAGATCCGCCTGGCTCTGCCTCCCAAGTGCTGGGATTAAAGGCGTGTGCCACCACCGCCCGGCCATGATGCTATTCTTAACGTTGCTTTCTTCAGCTTCTTCTACATTATGATATTCAGGTCTTGCTGTTGGAGGAGGACTAGGTTCTGGTGATGCTGTATTTCTCTTTATGTTGTTGTATGTACTTCTGTCTTGACATCTGCCCATCTCCTCATCTAATAGGTATAAGAGGTGCCTGTGTCTGAGAGAGTTGCTGTTGGTACATCCTGTGCTTGTTGTGTCTGTGTCTCAGAGGGCCCTTCTGGGTCTAATCTTAGCTCTTGGTCTAATTGGAGCAGGCAGCTTCTGTGTCTCAGGGAGCTGCTCTTGGGTTAACCCAAGCTAGTTGATTCTGTGACTCAAGGATTCATTCTTGGTCTTATCAGGGCTCTTGTTCCAGTCAGAGCTGACAGATTCTGTGTTTCAGGAAGCCTCTCTTGGTCCAAGGAGAGGTGGCAGATTCTACTTCTCAGAAAGCCACTCTTGGTCTAATGAGGGCTGGCAGATTAACTGTCTCCTGAGGTTACTCTTGGTCCAATGACAGCTCTTTGTCAAATGAGAGCTCTCTCTCTAGGCCCAATGAGAGCTGGGGATTGGTTTGTAAGCCTCGGGAAGTGGTGGGGGTCTCTGGTGGATGTGGATAGGGGCAGGGCATATAGATTACAGGGTCCACTGGGGGGTCTTGGAAAAGGGGAACCTTCCCTCAGGAGCCTTGCCAGCTGGCTGGCAACTGGGGCAGAGTTGGGTGGGTGTTCCCTGGGAAAGACTGAGGCCCAGGGATGGGACCTAGGGGCAAGCCTCCATGGGTATGAACAGAGTCACTCACCTCTGAGCCGGACAGGAGCTGAGGGTTGGTTTCCAAGCCTTTGGAAGTGGTGGGGGTCTCCAGTGGATAGGTGTGGGGGCAGGGCTTGTAGATTGCAGGGTCCACTGGGGGGTCTTAGAGAAGGAGAACCTTCCCACAGGAGCCCTGCCAGCTGGCCAGCAACTTTAGCTTACATCTTAACTAAGAAACATAATCATTTTTAAGAAGTAAACAAAGTTCATGTCTGTGGACTCCAGCTCTCAGAAATCTTACTATTAAACTAAAATTTGCATTCTGCAACTTCTATAAATTTGTTTTGTTTGTTTAATTAAGAACACAGTGGTCCAGTTGATATAAGATACCATATGCTCAATGCCAACTTGACTCCACCAAAAAGCAATAAAACTTAATTCTTCAGTTCATTGATATGTAAATTTTTATAATCAATTAGTTTCATTTTAAAATATGTATTGCATGTATTTATTCATATTTGGAAATATAAAGGATAAAAGCAGGCATTGCTAAAATAAGACAAAATTATACACTAAGTTATATCTCCAGGCTAACATGTGTAGCATGAATCTTGAAAGTTCTTATTAATTAAAAAAAAAATAAATAAAAACTTAGTGCCAGCTATTGGTGTAAATTCTGAAAGATCAGAGAAACAAAACAAGCCACAGCCAACCTCACCTTGCCAACTTCTCAGTTGATCTTGTTTCCTCAAACTGGAAGCCTCTGTGTCCTCATCTGAATGGTTCTCAGCTGAACTGCTGCTAAACTCCTAAAAGCTTAAAAAGCTTCTAGTTCCTGCTCCTTATATACTTTTCTGCTTTCTGCCATTACTTCCTGGGATTAAAGGCATATGTCACCATGCCTGGCTGTTTCTAGTGTGGCTTTGAACTCACAGAGATCCAGATGGATCTCTGCCTCCCGAATGCTAGGATTAAAGGTGTATGCTACTACTGCCTAAACCTATGTTTAATGTAGTGGCTGTTCTGTACTCTGACCCCCAGATAAGTTTATTGGGGTGCACAATATGTCTAGTAGAAACTTGAATTTTGTCGTTTTAAATTTTTAAATTAAATTTACTTTATATTCTGACAGCAGTTTCCCCTCCCTCCTCTCTTCCCATTCCCTTCTCCACACCTGTTTCCCTCCCAATTCCCTCCCCCTCTATTTCTGTTCAGAAAAGGACAGGCCTCCTATGGATATCAAGAAAACATGGCATATCAAGTTGCAGTAAGACTAAGTCCCACCCTACACACACACACACACACACACACACACACACACACGTATTAAGGCTGAGAAAGGCAACCAGTATGAGGATTAGGTTCCCAAAACCCAGCTGAAGAGTTAGAGACAGCCCCTGCTCCCACTGTTAGGAGTCCCACAAGAGGACCAAGCTATACAACTGTCACATATATGCAGAAGAACTAAGTCAGTCCTCTGCAGACTTTCTGGTTGTCAGTTCAGACTCAGAGCTTCTGTGAGCCCAGGTAAGTTGATTCTGTGGGTTTTCTTGTAATGTCCTTGACGCCTATAACTACCAAAATCCCTCTTTTCTCTCCTCAGCTGTATTGTCCAAGCTTGCTTAATGCATGGCTGTGAGTCTCTGCATCTGTTTCCATCAGTAGCTGGATGGATCCTTTTGGATGGCAACTAGGCTAGGCACCAATCTATGAGTATACCAGAATATTGTTAGGCATCATTACATTGAATTTTTTTCTCTGATTGTGTTTGGTTGTATCCCAGGACTCTGAGCCATCTAGTTTCTGGGTCCTGGTGCTCCAGGAAGTATCAGGGATGGGCTCACTCTCGTGGCCTGGGTGTCAAGCTGGAATAGCCATTGATTGGCCACTCCCACAAATCTCTATGCTATCTTTACCCCAGCATATCCCATGAGCAGAACAGATTATAGGTTGAAGGTTATGTGGCTGTGTTGGTGGTGTCCCAATCCCTCCACTGCAAGTCTGCCTGGCCACAGAACATGGCCAGTTCAGGCTACCTATCCACTATTGGTAGGAGTCTTAGCTGGGGTCACCCTTGTAGATTCCTGGGATTTTCCCCTATACCAGTTTTCCACCTGAACCTGAAATGCCCCCCATTTCTATTCATCTCTTTTAGTACTTTCTCCTATAAAATTTATTTTTAATTGAAATATACACATGATACATGACATAATCTTTCAATCAATGTATACATTCTATAATTTGAATTAAGAATAAATATATTCATTTAAATAGTTATCATCTCTCCATTACAAGACATTCAAAATATATTATCCTGGCTTTGACAATATACATTCACTCACTTGGCAATATTTTAAGGGTCCCAAGTTGGCATTCATGTCATTTTTATCAAGGTTATACTGAGTATGGCTCTGTACACTGATTCTGCATCCACTCAATGATGTCAACAGATGCCAGCATTCTTTGCCCTTTATAATCCATATATACTTCATGTGGTGATGGGTTCATTTGCCTTTGATAGAAATTCATAAAAACAGACACAAAGTGTTTATTACTTTGTGTCTATATTGTTCATCACATTTCATTCATAGAATGTTGTTCTATATGTTGTGAATGTGTGTTGCTCTGGTTGGTTGATAAATAAAATGCTGATTAACCAGTAGCTAGGCAGGAAGTATAGATGGGATTAGCAGACAAGGAGAATTCTGGGAAGAGGAAAGCTGAGTCAGGAGTCGCTAGCCAGACACAGAGGAAGCAAGATGTGAAGGCAGAACTGAGTAAAGGTATCAAGCCATGTGGCAAAACAAAATAATAATTATGGGTTAATTTAAATGTAGGAGTTAGTCAGTAATAAGCCTGAGCTAATAGCCAAGCAGTTATAATTAATATAAGCCTCTGTGTGCTTACTTGGGAGATGGAAGTGGGAGAGATTTGTCTAAACCGGGTCAGAAAGGACACAGGAAATCTTCCACCTACAGAGATAGATCTTTGGTTCCTGCACTATTATCCAAACCTTTTTTTTACTACTGTGCTGTATTCCACTGTATCCATTACCATGCTTTGTTTACAACATGGGAATAAGATTTAAATGTTACAACATGGGAATATAATTTGTTGGGAATTGGAGAATTTGCATGCAATTACTATAGTAAGTTCATGTGTCACTCAAGGGTAGATTCTTAAGCATGAAGTTGCTCATTCTTGTAGCAGAAATACTTTATAAGAAACTGAAAATGGAGTGCATTCTGCAACTTCATGTGCAAGGTAGAACTCACATTTCATGGTTGCAGAACAAACATTGGTACTAGCAGCTTTAAAGTTTGATCATCACAATGTGTGGAGTGATATTTCACTACAATTTTAATCACTGCACTTTTGGAAATAGTGAGGGGCTCACTGCTTTTGTAGTATGGCTGCTTTTTTAATTACTTTCTTATGGTTTTTGCCATTTTGTCCCTTTGTGGTGCCTTTTTATTTGTAAGGTATTAAGAAACTTTCATTTATTTTTTTTAATTTATTTGCCAATTATTCTTATTGCAAAGACTTTCCAGGGTGTGACTGGTAGTGTTCCCTGTCACTGCTTTACTTGTGATGCCTAATTTATCGTTACTTTTCTGTTATGGCTCATATATTTCATCCTACCTCAAAGTTATTTTCTGTTTCAAGAGTAACTATTTTTCCTATGAAATTTACTAGAAGTGTCATATAGTTAAGTTACATGGACTGAGATCCATGATCTAGTCATGATTGTTTCTGAGACTTCAGATTTCCACACTGATATTTAGTTGTTGTGCTAATGAGCTACAAAAGCACTATCCAATAGACATGCAGTATAAAATATACAATATTCTGTGTTTCCTGGGAGCTGCACTACAGCAATGCAAATAAGACTTGAACTCAGTTCTAAGAATGGAATTTGTATAGTCACATTTATGTCATGTATCTTTTCAAAATGTAAAAACATACAAATTTCTGATACCAAGGAAAGATGAAAAATAAAACTGAAAGAGCTGTATAAACACTGCACAGGCTGGGACTACAAATGCCTTTCAGCAGCCAAGAGAAAAAACGAGAAATGAAATGGACTGAATTTGGGTAGTATTCTCTTCTCTAGAGAATAGCAGCAATGTTTTTAGAAAACGGGAAGGAAAATAGTACAAAGTCAGGCAATAAAATTTTTACCAGAAACATTCCAACCAGAACAAGGGGGTGTGGAGTCTACATGGGCTAATTAGTCAAAACCTAGAGAACTATCTTTCCTCTTCTGTTTCCTTCTCCTAGGGAGGCCTTTCTGCACACTTTATCTCAGGAGTGTGTTTAGTTGTCTCTTGTATGAATTGGGATATATAGTGAATGTATTTTCTTCATTTTGCTAGCTAAGACTGGATAGTATGTCTCACAACATTTACTGCTGTATTGGCCAAAGGCAAGATGGGAAATTCAGGGCTGAGGGATTTCTTTCAGTGGGCAAAGATACCAGTTTACATTTTCATGACTTGTGTTTTCTTTAGTAGTATGTCTACCATAATTCACATTTATTTAAAAATGTGTCCTTTTTCCTCTAAGTTTCTATCACTGACTATAGCAATTTGATTCTATGTGGCTGTGTATGTTTCCTGAGGTTCACTGGGGCTTACCTACTTATTTGGTTCTCACCATTTTAACAAGATTTAACCCATTATATCCTAAATTATTTTTGTCTTTATATTTCTTCTTTGTATCTGAAACTCTAATTACTTGCAGGCTTTATCTTTATTTTATACCCCAGTGAAATGATTTCTCATCTTGTAATTTTAGGATATTTTCTTTGTAATTCAAAGAGTTATATGATTAAAAAGAGATGCAAATGCATCATTAGTAGTATTTTAGAAATTAAAAAATTCATTAATTGACATGGCATGGTAGAATACATGTATTGGTACAGCTTCCTTTTGAATACCAACTGTAAGAAAAGGTACTACGGACTCACAAGAGCATGGCATTTCCCCAGGAGCTGCAGGAAATTAGGAAAAGTAATGAGCAACTGGACTTGGATGCTGACAAGCAAACTCAGGTCCCCTGCAGGAAGAACATGTGTTTGTAACCCCTTAGTCATTTTACGTTCCCTGAATATCTCTTTTTCATGGAAAATACCTTATTAAATCTTGGAAATTTTCCATGCAATGTATTTTTGTCATATTTGTACACAACCCCTCCCAGATCCATGTCTACCTTTATACCCCTAACAACATCATGTCTTCCTTTTATTTTTCACTTTTAAATAACTTACTCTGTCCAATTGTTGCTTCCTATAGCTCACCTTTTAGAACAATCCACCGGAATATAGGCAATATTTCCAGAGTCATACCAATAAGAAAAACTAACTTTCCCTATTCAGAAGCCATCATCTGTCCAGAGATCCTCAAAAAGGATGAGGACTCATTACCTCTTTGCAACCCCATACTAGGATTTTGACAAGCATGATCTTGTGTGGTCTTTTGCAAGCAAATGGAGTTTTGTGTTCATGAGCACTGCAGCCTTGTCATGTCCAGAAGACACTATGCTGATCCTTTCCAAACTTTGGCTCCCACAGTCTTTCTCTCCCTTCTTCCTTGATTGTCCCTGAACCTTGAGAAGGTGATAATATAGTTCTGTCTCATATGTGGCTGAGCACTCTACTGACATTCATTCCCTGTACTTGACTAATTGTGAGTTTCTGCACTTAATACCATATACTGTACAAAGAAACTTCCCTGATGATGCTTCCGAGGTACACTATTCTACCAGCAGAGAGATTGAAAATTAGAGAGTCAATACATACTACATCTATTTAGCATAACAAAAGTAGTAGATTCATCCTTAAGGTGTGTGAGATATCCTACCTTGGGTTATTGGCCAAATTTATAGTAGCAGGTTTGTGTTTCCTCCTGTGGGGTTGGCCTTAAATCCAATCAGTAAGTGGTTGGTTGTCCTCATAATATCAATGTTTTTATTGCTCCCATGTGCCTACCTTGCCATACTAGTCATTATTATAGTTCATGGGGTTCATAGCTGGATAAGATTGCAGCTGATTTTTCCTCTAGAAGCCTACATAGTACCTACAAAGCTATGCCCTAGGGCGGTCCCTTCCTGGTGAGTACCCATTTGATATTTCCAAGTCCTATGACCAATATATTTTTAGCAGTAGGTCTTGTAATCAAGCCTGGAACCCTTGTTAAAGTTGCATGTTCTGACAAATAGAGTAAGCTAGAATGATCACTTGAGAATTTTTACATTTGACGAGCACTTTTCAATTGCAAGGTTTAGCAAAAATTATTGAAATATAATTAAAAATCATTTTATGGACAATTGAAGTAGGGGTGTGACAAACACTATGAATTATCAGTTGCCACATGGGACATTGATATTACACTTTTTGTGTTTAAAGGTTAGGTACTTTTATGCCACGTGCATCACCTTTGCTCTGGTCTAGTGAACTTTTTTCTTCTTTTCTTCTCATATTTATTTATATGGTCATTGTTATTTATTCTTTAGGAAGCAAGATAATTCAACCAATATCATAGAATATCTAACACAAAACCATAAGATCAGGCATGAGAAATCCCCAAACTGTAGGTCAAGGTAGTCCAAGTGGCTCCCAAAGCAATATAGGTTATTACCATTACCTTTGTGTGCTCCCCAGAGCTTGAATAGTCTTTACTGCTGAAAACATTTCACAACTGCAAGCTTTGTCACTCAGATGCAGAAGATGAAGGCCTGGAAACCATCAAGAAAGATACATTCCCTTCTCCCAGTCTCTATAGCCCATAGTTAATAATTAGTAAATGCAAATTTATACATAAATAATTTTAGGTTTTAATGAACTTGAGAGCAGAAGAAAACAATCTTCCCCAGGGAAAAGCCCCCAATAGGTTTTGTTGTCATTCTTGATGGAGAATTTACAGAAAAAATTTCAATAATAAAAATAATTAATAATTTTTAACAAATGTTCAGAAAATCACTTATTGTAGATGTATAAGATTACTAGTTTTTAACATTTGATTAAATTTTGGAACACAGAAAGTAAATTCTTCCTTCATTACCCTTGCCTCTGAAGTAATAGAGAAGAAATAACACTACTTATATTTAAAAGCATATTGATTTATTTCTGTAGCTGTCAAACATTTTTATACTCATCCCCAGGAAAATATATTTTACACACTAATATAGTACACACACATCCATTTATAGACAGATACATTTAGACAGACCTAAAAATGTGTATTTCACACTGGGGAGCTTATTTTTACTTTCAACTGTGAATACTAATATTGTTTCAACTACTCTGACTGATATAGCCAATGTACTATACATTCCCCATTATTCACTAAGTTTTTACCAGTACCAACCAAATGGGTATCTTAGGCAGCAAAATACATACCTATGATTTGAAAATCACTGACATAATGGAATTTAGAGATAATTGTTGAAATATTTATAAAGCATTGTTTTATTGCTTAAGGATAAAATGTGTATTTTGTGCATAGGCCAAACACTAAAAGGTTGCTTTGCCCAGAGAGATGGTTTCTTAGTGATTTTCCTGTTTTTTTTCCAGTGGCTGTGGTTCTTTAAAACTCCTATAGCTCACATATAGAGTATGTACATCCTTAAGTTAAATGATAAGAGCAGTGTGTGTTCCAACGTGCTAACATGCTTCAAATTGGCTACAGCAAGCAGAAGTTCATTTACCAAATGGCAGCTGATGAACTCACAGGGTAAGTATTTTGGCTCAGAAACATAACCCACATCTCCCTGAAGAATTACTGTTTTCACTAAGTTCTTTCTTCATGTGTTAATTGTGGGGTGGGAAGTAAGTTATATATCTCTTATTCCTCATCTACTTTCTCCTGCTGCAAGAATTCCTTTAAGGTGGTTACAGAACTGGGAGAGATGTTTGTGGAGCCACATACAGAGTGAAACCAAAGGGACGTAGAATAACACAATGTCAAATGCAAAAAACATAATGATAAGTTTAGACGTCTTTTCAGGGGCCAGAGAGTTAGAGCAGTGGGTAAAGGTGCTTGCCAGGCAAGCCTGGTGACCTGCGTTTGACCCCTGGTATCCACTTAAAGGAAGGATCGAACTGACTTCACAAGTTGTCCACTGCCTTTCACACGCATGTCCACACATAATTATCATATAGCCCACACACACAATGAATAAATTTAAAAAAATCTTTGTACACAAAAAGTGATAATACCTTATCAATGAGACTAATAAAATCTTGAAAAGTACCTTAACACTGATTTAAAAAAAGGGAGAAGAGTTTCACTGAGATAGGAAATGATAGCTATAAATTTAACAATTATGTGAATTTCAGGGAAATAGTAATATTAATAACCATACTTTATGCATTATAGGTATGAAAAATAAAAAATAATCTACTCTTTGGTGATGAAGCATTTTCATAAGAAACTTTACCATTGATATAAAAAGATACGTCATCTTTTCTGTCTCATGTGTTGATGAACCTTTTAGAAAATTTTCATACACAAAGAAACTATGTGTTTGGAGAGTGAAGGAAGGAGAGAGAGGAGATTAAGTGATGATCTAGGGTCTTCAGGGCTCCTCTCTCGGCTCTGCCTTGTAGCTGTGACAGTTACCGGAGCCTCAAAGGGGGTGGTATTTCCAGGTCAAAGCTAGAACGGCTACCCACTACAATAGTTTTTTTTTTTTAAAGATAGAGTCCAGCAGCTCTTTCTGTCACCTCCTATCTCATTAGGTAATTATCAATATCGTCAACGCCAGAGCACTATCTGTCCTTTGGCCTGGAGCTCACTGGACCAGGGTTTACACTGGGCAATCTATTTATTTGTAATTAACTTTCAGATTCATAAATATGGCCAAAGAAAATAATCTGAACAATTTAGCTTCAGAATTCAGTGACTGAAATCTGAAAGACTACTGCTTAACTTGGACATGGCAGAGTGAGCTACTGGTGCAATGATTTCTGTACAATAGTCCAAGAGAAAAACAGATCGTTAAAGCCCAGAAGCCACTGGCCAGGGGAAGACAAAACTCAAACATGAGTTACACACACACACACACACACACACCACAACACATGGCCACCCATACATACATACACGCAGACACACACACACACACACACACACACACACACACCACACAAAAATGTATGGTCTTTTGTGTTATGTAAATAAATTAATAGCTCATGTGGGCCAGAGTACTATTTTACTCAATGTATGATTCACAAAGGAAAACATTCTGAGTTACACAGACACATGGGTAAATGTGGTGAGGGTTTTAGTGAAGGCTGCATTTTGCATGGAAATTAAATATAGACACTGGGAAAGTCCTTACTGTGCACACATGGGCAGCCTCCATCGTGAGCATATGGAACTCATTCTGCCTTCTGTAAACTGCACAGAACTCGCTTTCTGCCTCATCTCTCATGCAGCTAGTCAGCACAAGGGGTGTGTGGATGTCACCCAGCCTTTCAGCATATTCTCCAGCTTTACACCTAAAGCTGTCAAAGGCTAGCAACATGTCGATGGGCATGTAACAGCCCGAATGTCAGGAAATACAGAAGGCACAGTGTAGCAGGAAAGGACTGCATGTGTAGAGAGTGCTGATTGGACCCACTTGAAGCCTTCCCCTGACTCCTTCACCACGAGCTGCTGAAACAGGCAATGTCACTCAGCTTCTACTCCTCATCAGTAGCCTGAGGAGAATGTTTCCCATTATAGCTGTTTCATGGCAATGCCGGTAAAGATACTTTAGGTTTCCATTTAAAATATTCTTAGCAATTTAGGGATAAAATGTAGCTGTATTTGGGGTTTATAAAGTTAGATAATCTGATTAAACAGAATTCTTGCTGAAATCATTAAGCAAAGATACTGAAAAAAATTATCCATTTGATGAGAACTGAAAAAAATGTTTGGGGTGTTATTGCATCCAGCAGAGTTAACTATCTCATAAACACTAGTTTTTCTCCCTCTTTATAAAAAACTAAGAAGAAGAACTTAAGTATCTTGGAAGGAATAATACAATACACAACTAAATCCTCAAATTAACATGAAACCAGTAATTACTAAAATGTGGTAAGTTCTCTGCTCAGCTTAACCCCACTTCCCACCAACAAATCAGTTTCTTTTTGATTAATTCAGTACAAGGGCCAAGAACTGCATGGGTCTATTCCCTCTGGGGCAATGTGAAGGCACATCATTTCCAAATAGCAGTATGTACTTATGCAATCCAATCCATTCTTATAACAACATTCTAACCACAAAAACATACTACTCCATAGATATGTCGATTCAGCATTCTCTACCAAAAACACACAAGTAGTCAAAAGAAAAAGAAAGATGTCTACCTCTAGATCTATCAAAGACTTTACCAAAGCTTAACCAAGTGCAACAAAGCATGGAAGTAAGATACATGGTGCTTTGACTAAAACCCTGGTCACAGGGGACTGAATTGAGTATCTGGGTTTAATATGGATGTGTTAAGAGCATTGGCTGCTCTTCCAGAGTACCCGGGTTCAATTCCCAGCACCCACATCGCAACTCGCAACTATCTGTAATTCCTGTTCCAGAGGATCTGACACAAACACACATGCAGGCAAAACACCAGTGTACATAAAAATACATTTTATACAACTTAATTAACCTATGTGCATCCCTTTATCTATCACATGGAATTAATAATTAAACCTGTATGATTATTTTGTGACAAACATTCACATGGTATTGATATTTGTGTGTAACCATAAGACAGATTCTATATTCTTGCACATTGAGTACTCTAAAGGAATCAAGACAGGGTCCAATTTTGCCCTTCTTGTCTGATAGAGAGTATATATAAAAATGATAGCACTTTTATATACTGAATTTACAATCTCTTACAGTGATATGACTATTTTTACTTAGTTCATTGTGTGTGCATGCATAAGACAAGTGAATGCTTAGTATATGAATATAAAAATGTTATAAATTTTTACTCTTTTTAAAAAGTGTTTCAAATTTAAGCTTGTAGCATGTGAAAGGGAAGAGATACTGGTGTTTGGGGGAAGTCAGGAGCCAGCTGTGAAACATGCTAATATAAAGACCCGTGTAGATAGGTACAGGTAGGCCAATATCACTGTCTTAAATGATTAAGGATAAGGTTCAACTAAGTTTCTACCTAACACATGGCCTACACTTATATTCCAGCTCATCATTGTGAGCTTATTTCTAAGATGAATGTACTGATACTCTTACCTCTTGAGATTAAGAATGGTCAATGGGACCATAGCAGTGATAAGATATTAACAAAACTTGTTATGATACAGAAATCAGGAGAGTATCAGCAAAAATGGTTATATGAGGAGATGGAAGTCAGAGAAATAATAGGGAGAAATATGGTTTCCCAGAGAATGTGGGATGCTAAAAATTAAACCCCGGTCCTTTAAGACAATAAAGCATAATTATTTAAATTCTACAGCTGGAGCCTTAAACTTTTGGCAACCTAAGTTTGAGGCCCAAAAACAATGGCAGAAAGAGAGGAACAACTCATCAAGTGATCCTCTGATTACCAGCAAGGGACACACACACACACACACACACACACACACACACACACACACACACGCACACACACTGAACAAATGTTAAAAACTACAGATTTTAAACAAACAACTTAACTCGAACTAATAGAGTGCTGGAGAACTTCATCAGATCATGTGTTCCCTGGTACTTTTGGACTAGGAAATGCAGGATTATGGAAGCCAGCATTTAATAATATTTAACGCCAAAGATTAATGAAACTCTTTCAAATGACTGATGCTTAGGAAATATAGATATAGGTAGGAATAATTATGATTATTTCTACAATTAGAATTAATTGTGAGTGATTAAGATAAAAAAAACTGAAAGTCTAAGTGTTAGAGCTATGCCATAATCCTTCAGCTATGAGTCATAGCAATACACATCCTTCTTCAGAAGTCAAGGCTTGTTTCCTTCAAACTCAGCTCTTCATAGTTCTTTAGGAATATACATTCATTCTTCAGGAGGCAAGGACCATTTCCTCCAATCTCATCTTTGCAGTTTTCCTATGTTTGCATGTCCTCTATCTGTAATTATAATTCATTTTCCTTCAGTTGTTTTTCTTTTTCCTTGGTTTAGTCCCACAGAAGTTATCTCATTGAACAGCAATGGTTACAATAAAATTGTTGATAATGGTCATAAAGGTCACCATCATTTTCACCATCATTGTCTGTGCATTAGCCATAATCCTGAGTAATCAAACCATAAAGATCTCTTTTATGTACCAGAAACTGGAGCTCAAATATCTATGTAATATTGATGTTGGCATTTCCAGTAAAAGATAGCAATACTAAACAGAGATAGTGAGGGACATCAGATATGTTGTTATTTGGTTGAACTTGGTAGTGCTTTTCCAGGTGACAATACCAGTGCAAATTCTAAGTGAAGTGAACAGCGTTGTGTGTCAATCATAGGGAACAGGATATGGATGTGAAAAAAAAAAAAAAAAAAAAAAAAAAACAGCCTCTGGTCTTATAGTCTAGTTGAGGGAAAGAAACATAAAATTAATTAAAAGCCCATTTAGAAAAGACAAAACAAAACAAAAACTAAGCATACAAGGCTGATAGGAAGGCACAAGTGTTTATGGGGATGACTCTGCCAGTAAAGATGAATGAAGGTTATTCTGCGTCATTAGCCCCTATCAATATTTATCTGGGAGATAAAATCTTCCTTGACCATAGAAAAGAGTCCATGGCTCATCCGTTTATGTTGGTAGGCAATTATTTAGCAGTTATCAATGTTCTTCTCTTTCTTCTTCCCTCTGTCCTCTCTTCTCCTATGCCTCCGTCTTCCTCCAGCACTGGCATCTTCTTCTGTCTTCTGTCTAAAGGAAACAAGCAACCAACTGATCAGGGGTACATTTGCACTTCATGTGTGGAATGGTCTTGAAATAGCGAAATTTGTGATCTAGATGTAGCCTTTCATTGTGAAATTATAAAAGTAAAATTGTAAGTGAAACTATTTGTCAATACAGAAGTGACATGGACTTTCTAAACTAGTAGCACAAATATCTTGGGGGAATTAGTGCCAAGAGTGTTATTAGAGCATAATCACACAAGTGGGTCATTTTAAAACACCCAGAGCTGCCTAAATTCTGCCCAGCTTAGGCCCATGAACTTTATAAATTTCTTAAATGTTAGTGGCTCATTTTCCATCACAATAAAATAATTATTTTCCAACAATGTTTCTTTATACCTGTATGGAGGTTGTATTGATAAACATCATCAAGCTCACATTTACTTCATACAATATGTTGAATATAGTGTACTGCTGTTATTCAAAGAATAAAATAGAAAAGGTAATTGTCCTCCCAAGTTTAAAGTCATCAAAACAATATTAAGTGTAATGAACTTGCTTAAAATATGGAAATACTCTAAGAACTCTAAGATATGGAATAAGGCAAAGCATTTCTTTATTCTTTTTGACTCCATCATTTTCTCTTACTATTTCACATGAATTCATTTAATCAGGTTCTTTACTTAATTAAATATAGGGTGTGTGTGTGTGTGTGTGTGTCTTTTCCATGTATGGACAAAATCATCCCTTCTCTAATATGTGTAATTTGTAAGAATGTAGTAAATGCCTCAAACAGACTGAAGAATCACCACAAAATAAAAGCATTGTAGCTAACTATGCACAGAACCCACTAAACTAAAAGCAGCCCTTGCAAAACAAACCATTCTCTTAAGCAATCAGTGCAAATTGCAAAGGCAACAAACATTTAAACCCCAGAAGAAGAAGCCACAGACTGTCCGCAAAAGCCTCCTATGAAATCTGCCACATATTGCAGAATTAGAAGAAACCATTTGGTGGTGTTAAAAGGTGACTTCTCTAAAATGTACTAAAAGATTCTGAGAACATTCAAATGCATAAACCATAGACATCAGTCATCAATTTAGTGGCACTGTAATGCATTCTCTACAGGCTAGAACATTGGAAGCATCTTTATTTAATTATAAAATGCAATCATTAGGAAATTATGAATTTTACTTTAAAGTGTATATTATGAAATAATAAAAATATTGACATGGAATTTACTACAATTTGAAATTTAAGATGTATTTATATAAGAATTATCTGAAAATATCTGCTCTAAGTCTAATGTAACAATGGGCCTAGAGGACCCCAAAAAATATTATCTATTTTTAAAAATAATACTATCTGTTAGAAAGACCATATCAGAATTCATGGGGCTTTTTGTGATAAAATAGAAATGATATCTATGCAAACCATTTGAGAATTTTGAATAAGGAGGCAGTGACATCAATATTTGGATTTTAAGCAAATATTTTCTTCAAAGCATTAAATATTAAAAATGAAAAGCCAAGGTTATTGTTCAAATTATTATAGGTTAATAAATACACTATATTCATAAAATGTGAATATGTTAAAAAAATAAGCAGAGCCTTTTAAAATTCCGTGTCTTCTCAATTTTTTAGCTTTTATTGAATATTCAATTTTATTTTAATGTGAAAAATATGGTCTAAGTTAGGGTTACTATTGCTATGATGGGATACAATGACCAAAAGCAACTTGGGTAGGAAAGAGTTTATTTGGCTTTTCCTTCCACATCATTGTTCATTATTGAAGGAAGTCATGACAGTAATTCAAGCATGGCAGGAACCTAGGGCAGGGGCTGATGCAAAGGTCATGTAGGAGAGCTACTTACTGGCTTACTTCTCATGGCTTACTCAACCTGTTTTCTTGTGGAACCCAGGACCCACCAGCCCAGGGATAGCACCACTCACAATGGGTTTGGCCCTCCCCATCAATCACTACTTAAGAAAATACCCTACAGTCTTGCCCATAGCCCCATCTTTTGGAAGTCTTTTCTCAATTGAGGCTCCCTACTCTCTGATGACTCTAACTTGTTTCAAGTTGACATAAAACTAGCCAGCACAGTTATTTTCTTAGGTACTCATGTGATCTCTATCTATCTATCTATCTATCTATCTATCTATCTATCTATGTGTGTGTGTGTGTGCGCGCGCGCTCGTGCACGCACACGTGTGCATGGGTGCGTACATGTCTCTCTGTGTATGTGTTTATATGTATTTGAATATGTGCATATTTGTGTGTAAGCACACTTGTGCATGGAGCTACATGTCCTTATGCATGAGTTTGGAGAGTACAAGTCAGTATTACTTTCTTTCTTTATCACTCTCAATCTTATTTTTTAATACAACTTTTCTGACTGAACTTGAAACTCACTGATTTGACCAGACTAGCTAGCCAGTGAGATGCAGGCTTTTTCCTGTCTTTGTCTCTTAGCACTAAGATTATCAGCCTATGCAACCATGCAGGCTTTTATAAGTGTTATGGAGATCTGATCTTTGTCCTTGTGCAGAAAGCACTTTAATAACTAACCCATCTCCCTAGCTTCAAATTATCACCTCCATTAATTGATTTCTTTTGAAATTTTTCTTGGTAACTCAGGCTATGGACTCTGGAAAAAAGATAGAAGTAGAGAAAAACAGATGATTAAAAGTATTAAAATCCTAAGATAACTCACTCAAAAACCATTGACTATTGTATTACCTAGAAGCTTCTATTTATACAAGGTGGAGCACTATGCTTTAGAGCCTTGAAAACTGACTTCAACTTTGCACAAGGTACAGACCAGATGGATGATATCATTTCAATGATTTATGAACACGTAATCTCTTACTGTAAGCCTTGTAGCATAAAATAAGACAATGGTAATTGAGCACTATGCAAAAGAAAACAGTTCTATAAACTCTCAGGTGCAAGGGTGAGCATCTTCTTAAGAACTTTGAATCTTCAGGATTTTCTCATTTAACTTAATCACTTCTCAAAGCATTTTTGTAGGTTGATTTGTTTCAGTCCCTTTGGAAATCAAAGAGGACTGTATGCATTAATGAACAGTCTAGAATGCTCTGCTATTGTGATTCAGGTGCTTCATTCTCTAAGTTGTCAAGTATTAGAAATGTGGGGCAGTGGAGGTGCACTTTGTAAGTAAAAGCAAGCAGATCTCTGTGAGTTTGAGGCCATCATAGTCCATAGAGTGAGTTCCAAGACAGCCAGGGCTACACAGACACTGTCTTGAAATCTTCCTCCTTGATAATAATAATAATGGCTAGAAAGATGGCTTAGAGGTTAAGAGGACTGGCTGCTCTTCCAGAGGATCAAGGTTCAATTCTCAGCACCCACATGATAGCTCATAGCTGTCTGTAACTCCAGTTTCAAGAGATCTGACACTTTCACATAGGCATACATGTATATAAACAAATACAAATGAAGTAAAAAATAAATAAATTATAAAAAAGAAATGTGTATAGGTGGTATGTTGCATTTTGATGTTTTTCTGAATTCAGTCAGAACAACAACAAAAGTTTGTGAATTTTTTTTCCTCCAAGATTCTCTTCTCCATTAGTTTTATTCTAGAATGAATATTGGAATAAAGTGACTCCATGGAAAAAGGATAAACAAACTCAAAACTCATGGAGGGAAGTCTATACTTTAGGATGTTTAGTTACTTGTGTAAGATACAACATGAAAATCTAAAAAAAAATCATAAAAGGAATGAATGATGGCAAGAACATGCAATTATGTTACAAAAGCATAAAATAATGTCAGAGAAGATGGAAAAATACAAGATGAGAAAAATATGGAATGAAATTACATGTAAATTTACCTGTTACATATGACATACTAATATTATGAGCTTGCTTTTATTGATATTTACATTGAAGAGACAGAAAGGAGAATAAAGTAAATTTACACTAAAATATAGTGAGAAGTTTAACTAAGTGGAAGGAAAGTGAGAAAAATATGTAAAAATAGTACAAAAGAAACAATAATTCGTGGGAGACATTACAGAAATCTCTGAAAAATGATGGAAGAAGAATCCAGCAAATTTTTTTCATTCTGAGTTGCATATGATCATGACAAATGTTATCTCAACACATAGGAGCACTCACAAGCATGCACGCACACACACAAACTATTGAATATATTTTAAATAACTCTGTCAGTAGATAAGAGTGAGGTTCATTAACTAAAAATGTTATCTATCTCCTGTTACTTGCCCTGGTATTATTTTCTTCAAAGCTCATTTGGAGGATATGGGCATGTCCATATGAGTCCATAGTTAGTGTCAAAGAAGAACAGCAAAAAGGAGTGGGAAGAGAAATCTATCCCACACACCATGTATAGAATGGCCAAGTTGGAGCCTACTGTCAATATATACATATATATCCAATTTTTCATCTTAAATTACCCAAGGCAACTGTAAAATTATATGTTTCTCACAACAAAACGAGTATGATTTGCATAATATTTTAAATTATGATTGCATAAAAATTTTAGAATTTTAGCTCTGTAAAAATGGAAAGGAGCCAGATGATCATTCAGAAAAACCTAATTACAATGAGATGATCATCCAAGTACTTCTATCTGCTTAGGGGAATTTATCATTAAAAAATGGGCAGTGGTTAAGTGCCTGTTCCTTAAATATGAAGGAGTGATGAAAAACTGGTTATTTAATAGCATTAGTAACACTCATAGACTATCAGACTGCTCTCCTAAAGAAAACACAATTTAGCAGAAATGAATGTGGCTGGAAACTGAGACTAGCATAACAAGTACTCTCTTTAGATCCACCCAAGATTTATACAGTGGCCATTCCAATTAGCAGAATAGTTCAGTGTTCGTGGGATCTGAGGCATTTTCTTTGGGATGTCTCCTAATTAAAAAAGCCTGTTTGAAGTGGGATTTAATTTTAACTTTGCAATGCCAAAATATGACTGGAAGAGTCGGCTTTCATTTCAAGAATTGTTGGTTTTGCATGTCTAAGTTGAGAGTTGTCATCAGCTGTCTATGAGGCACATACTTAGGACAAGAAAATAGAGTGGTGGGATATTAACTAATGTACTTAAACTGCTCTCTACTCAGGTTAATTTTATTGATCATTTATTATATCACTAGTCCTCATATTTACAAAGGAAGTACATGTACTTACAGGAACTCCAGACCTCAATATAAAAGTTACAGGGAAATCAAGAATGTACTACCAGTAAATTACTGAAACGTTGCAAGGCATTTCTGAAGTCTTATTGAAAATGAAGCTTGTGTTTCTATTGTGCAAAAATTGCTAGTGTCAGGCCAAAGTGTTGGTTTACTCAGGAAAGTATTTACAGTGCAAGTATGAGGTCCTGACATTGGGTTACCAGCACCCAGGTGAAAAGGCAGGCATGGTACCAAAGAATGTGATCCCAGTTCTGGGAAGGTGGAGGCAGGATAATCACCAGGCTTGCTGGTCAGCTAGTCTTGCCAAATAGGTAATCTCCATGGCCAGTGAGAGACCTTGTCCGAAAGAGGTAGTCATAGCCATGAGCATGCACACAATGCACACATGAAGAAACACAAAGACACACACACAAGCACACGCACATGCACAATTCCTGGTGTTAAAACCATTTACATCATTCCAAACCCTGTTTTTTTAAAGTTGACTTTTAATTGTTATTCACCACCCCATTACTTGTTACTTATAATAAGATTTCACTGTAAATCAGAATGTAAAAAAAAAAATAAGAAATGACTGAAAGAGTGTAAAAGGATTTTACATTTTAAAAAGACACCAGAGAACAGAAAAAGACACCATTAGAAAAATGTGGTGAAGATTCATGTAAATATTTCTGTTAAATATGGAAGACACACATATTGTGAATTCTGTCTTATTAATATGGTCTATTGAAATTTACAAAGAGAAATGAACAAAACAATACACTAAAATCTCTTCTGGGACTGCCATTTACCACACCACCAGGTAGCCCAGCACTTTCCTTTTTCAAAGGCTTGCCATGTTCCCTAGGGCCTTCTCAGACAGGCCCATTTCTTCCCTACAGGATAGTGTCCCAACCCTCCTGTTCTGATATTAACGCCCCCTCCCCCATTAGGTAGGCTCTGCTCCTTCCCATCACTTTGGTACTGCATCATCACTGCTATTCAGCTTCTCTGACTCATTAGTTAGGCATCGTTCTCCCCTCCCCGCCCCCTCTAATAGGCATCCTAATTCCTCTGGGAACTTACCTCTAACTGCTACAGATCACCCAGATCATCTAGGATATCCTGTCCTTCTGATACAAACTTGTTTCACTCCTTCTTATTTTATAATCTACCCAGCCCTATAGGATCTCAACAACTAGTACAACCCTAAAACTCCTAACTCCACAGTCCTTACGACTAAAATCTCAACTGTCCAATATCTCATGCCCCCAACCATCAGTCTACCAAGATTTTCAAAAGGTATAAAAACTAGACTTGGAGAGGCTATATCAGGAGGCAACAGAAGAGAGGACCATCAAGAAGTGTGCTGACAATTGGATAGTATCTGTTTGTGGAGACAGAAGTGGATACTAGGGGACTAGTGATAGTCTCATTTTGATTACAAAAGGACCTATAGTTCTACTTGATACAAATTCAACAAAAAATGGAACAACATCGTATGTCTATTGCAATAAATCTTCTCCTGAAGGCTGTACACACCCACACTGAAAGAAGAAAGATACAACTAACAAGCTACTTTAGATGCACCAGTCCCAGAAGAAAATAAAAAGTAACATGGGTGAAAAAAAACACACAAAGATTCCCACTAAAACTTATTAATCCTGTAGTAAGAAATCCTAATGAGAATGACATGGAAGATATGGCAGACAAGGAATTCAAAAGAATGATTATAACTTTGTTGAAATAACTGAAAAGGACATGGTTATTCTTTAAGATAACAAAAATAAATTGCTGACTTAAATGAGGAAGTCAGTTTAAGTTATGAAAACAAAAATCAATAAAGAGAATTTCTGAAGAAAAGCCAAATTGAAATGTAATAATCCATATAAAAAGCTCAGTGAAAAGCCTCACCAACAGAACGAATATGTGCAAAACAAGATCATAGCTGGAAGAGAAAAAAGAAGAATTGGATAACTCAGTAAAAGTCAATTTATTTATTTATTATTTATTTATTTTAGTTTTTCAAGACAGGGTTTCTCTGTGTAGCTTTGCCACTTTCCTAGAACTGGCTTTGGAGACCAGGCTGGCTTCAAACTCACAGAGATCTGCCTGCCTCTGCCTCCCGAGTGCTGGGATTAAAGGTGTGTGCCACCACCACCCAGATCAATTATAATTTTTAAAACTATATAAATGGAACATGGAGGAGATTTCCCATTCCAATAATTAAGAATGAGGTCAAAATGGGGGAAAGATGCAGATCTAACAGAAAAATTCCAGATCCTCTAATTCCATGTCCAGTGTCTGTAATTTTAATTTCAAAGGGTTTAGATAGCTATATCAAACCAGCTTTGTAGGCAGCAACATAATCTCTTGGCCAAAATATCTCACAAATGTCTGACCCTCACCATTTGCATTATTCTCAGTACTATTTCCTTCCTGGTTTCTACTATAATGGTTCATTAAATTCTGTTAAAGCATTCAGCCACTCTTCTAAACAATATTTCCAAAGTTTCAAAATTATTCTAAAGAATAAATTTTAAAAATATCACACACTTAATATGGTCATCTTCTTCACAGCAATACTCCATTCTTTATTTTAAAATGACGGTACTAGTTACTTTTCTGTTGTGATAAAATTTTACACTAGAAGCAAGTTCAAGAAAAGGTTAAATTTTCCTTATAGTTGCAGAGGTAGAATCATAATGGAGCAGGAGGCTAGCAAGAGGCGAGCAGCAGGTGGCCAGAACAGGAAGGTAAGTGATCACATCTGTACCACAACACAGGAATCAAAGATAAGACAGGAAGCAATGGACTCTGAAAGACCACCCCCAGAGACATCATTCTTCCAGTAATGCTATTAAACCTAAAGGACATACTCTTTCCAAACATGTCTCCAGTATAGGGCCAAATATTGAGATATATGAGCCAATGGAGAATGCTTCTCATTCAAACTACAATAGATAGGAATAGATAATAAAAATCACATCTGATATTAATGAAATAGAAGACAACAAAAGAGCAAAAGAAAAATACAAAAAAGGTTGACTATTTTATATTACCAAGATTGACAGCAAAATTCATCAAATGACAGAGAAAAATGACACAAATTAATAAAATTAGAGATGAAAAAGAAGGCACTACAAAAACATGGAAGAAATTTGGAGAAACCAAAGATACACTTTTAAAAGATTTTCCACTGAATTGGAAAATCTAAAAAAAAAAGAAGAAGAAGAAAATTATGAATTTATACTTGTCAAACTTAAACCAAGATACAGGAAATAACTTAAGCAAACCATGACAACAAACAAGATACAAAGAGTAATTGAAAGTATCAAAGCCCACAACAAGAGGAATGTGGCATAGGCTTCAACCATAACTTCAAAGAAAATCTAATGCCAATGATTCTCAAATGCCATAGGTTAGGAAAAGACAAATATCTAGATTCAAAACCCAAATAATGATGAAACAGCAAAAAAAATGGAATTATAGGCCAATCTCTTTTATGAAAATATACACATGATTCTCGGTAAGATAACTCCCAACATAACTCAAGAACATATCAAAAATACTATCCACCACAGTGAAGCTAGCTTCATTCTACAGATGCCAAGATGACTCAACATATGGTATATCAATAAATAAGTCACTACATAGACAGACTTAAGGACTGAAAATCAATGCATGATCATCTCATTAGATGAAGAGAAGGCCTTTGAAAACACCCATCATACTTTCATGAATCTAGGGATTCTGGGGCCATATCTCAACTTGATCTCAATATATTAAGAGCAATATGTAGATGAATTTCTAAATGGTCTTATTAAAAAGAACACAGAGCCAAATATAGGGGTGAAAGCCTTAGGTCAGGAAATAGGGAAAGCCACAGCTAACCTTACCTCACCAACTCTGCAGCTTCCAAATGCGAGTTACTTCCTGTCTAACCATGCCTTTTTTGCCTTGCTGTTCTGCCTTCTCATTGGCTATCTTAGCCCAGCTACCTCTCTTCCTCTTCCTACACAGCTCTGTCACTTTCTGTCTGTCTGTACAGACCTCTAGGTCTCTATGTTTGGTACTTCGATTAAAGGTGTGTGTCACCATGCTTGGCTCTGTTTCCTAGTGTGGCCTTGAACACACAGAGATCCTGCCTGCTAAGGGATTAAGGGCATGTGCTGCCTGACTTCTTGTTTACTTAAAATGGCTGGCCTCTTCCCCCCTGATCTCCAGGCAAGCTTTATTTATTAATATACAAATAAAATATCATCATATTTCAGCACAAATAAAATATACCACAGTGATAAGCAACAAATATGCAACTAATGACATGCTAATACAGAAACACTAAAAGCATTTCTAGTAAAACCAGGAAAAATTAAAAAAAAAAATGTCCATGTTCTCCCCTCCTGTTCAATATGGTGCTTGGATTCTTAGGGAGGACAATAATTAAAGAGAAGACAAAGAAATACAAACAAGAAGGGGAAAGTCAACATATCCTTATTTAGAGATGGTGTTATTGTGTATTTAAATGACCTTATAGACTCTATCAGAAGACTCCTACATCTGATAAGTACATTCAGCAAAGCAGCAGTAAACAAATTAACACACACAAAAATACTCAGTATGTCAACAACAAAATAGAAATAAGGGGAGCAATGTTGTTCATGATAGTCTCAAAAATAAATATATAACTAAGTTTATCTTGGATTAAATCTAACCAAGGAGATGAAAAATTTGTACAATAAAAATATGAATACCCTGAAAAAATAAGGAAGATATCAAAAGATAGGAAGAACTTTCATTGCTCATTTCTTTATAGGTTTAATATTGAAAAAAATAGCCATCTTACCAAAAGTCATCTACAGATCCAATGCAATCACCATCAAAAATTTAATGAAGATGAGGAGAAAAGGATCTGGTTTTATTCTTCTTCTACATGTGGCTCTTCTGTTTGGCCAGCACACCATCTCACCAAACTGAGAACCTTACGAGCTACAATTATTACTTCCCTGGCAAGAGATGCTCAGTGATGTAAGCATGGAATGAATGTTGTAAGAATAGACAAGCACTTTCTTTTTGGATTTAAGGCCAACTACATAGGATGGAATTGATGTTTATTACTTTTAGCAGAACTAAACAAAATAAACCAAAATAAAAATGTAGCTGAATAGATTATAGTCCCTATAGGAAACCCCTATGCTGCTTGTTATCCTACTAAATGGACATAGTATAAACTCCACTTAAGTTACTTTCTTTATCTACATAGGGTAGTGCATCTCTCAATCCTCACAAGACGACACTTTTGTTTTCCTACAGTAGATAGCAGATGACTTAGAGACCCACAACTGATCAGTGTGCAATGAATAGGAGACTTTGAAGTGCCCATCTATAAATGGGGTAGCTCTATCGCATTCCCTTCCCCCACACCAAAGGCTCAAGCATCATCCCAGAAGAAGGGACAGAGATATTTTAAAAGCCAAATATTGTAGATGGTTGCAGAAAAACACTATTTGCTGCACAGGACAGCCTAATTTCAGATATAAAGTTATAGTGGTTGTAACTTCATGCTCAAAAAACCAAGAGTGCCAAAATTCCATGATGGATAGAAAAGGGACTCATGATTCCCTATCCCTAGCTGAGGAGCTTTTGTCAGTTAATGACTATTAGGGGAGGGAGACCCAGTTTTCTTCAAGGATGTGGTTAGTTGGAGTCTCTCCTTGGCTCCAGTAGGTGGTGTTATACTCATTCCTTTGCACACAGGACCAAATGGACACGGGGGGGGGGGGGGTAAAAACAGCACATGAACAGTAGAGAATACTGTGAAGGTGCTAGAGGATGACTTTGAGGGGAGGTAATAGAGGGTGGATTTGGTCAAAATATGCATGCACATGTATGAAATTCTAAAACAGTTAAGTTTTTTTAAACAAGACAAAATCGATAAGCTAGAATCATTGCTTTATATTTATAAATGAGACAGCTCTTTCAAAACCAAGCTTAAGTCAACAGTAAGTAGATGATGCAGTCATGATGAAAATAAACAAGGTCCCCTTTCCCTGATCACATCAGGAGTGATTTTCTTCAGACAACTTGTGAATTGCTAAATTTTGATCAAGTTTATACACAATTCTCAGGAAACAATGTCTTCCAGAAATTTATTCACTTAAGAAACATCATTGTACTTACCAGGTTACAAAGAGTACAAGCATGTCTGCTATGGTGGACACCCTCAGGTAACCCCAATGACCTAGATGTATGGCATCCACTCCCTTTGTAATAATATCCTCAACCCCGGTGAAGACGAGACTTAATGACTTGTTTCAATTGCATCACCAATTTATTGGAATTCAAAAATCATTTTCCATCTCTGATCTGTAGCTTTCAATATGTAATTTTTATCATCCCTCCTGTGGTATGAATCAGGAGTTGAGGACAAATTTTTTTCACATATCCTAAACAGCTATTGAATTGGGACCTAATATAAATAAGACACCAGAGAAGCGTTGGTGTTGATATTGGTCTGGAGTGAGCTTGAAATGAAGTTTAAGTAACTAATTGAAGGTTATTTTTAATTTGGTCAAGCTTATAAATTCTGAAAAGTTCTCTGGAGGAAAAAAAGGTAGAAATTCCTGAGAACTTGTAATGAAATTCTCTAGAATTGAAGAATAGCAGCTCAGGAAGAGACATACTTGAATGACTAGATGATGTGAAAAGGGAATTAGACACATTGATTTTGAATGTCATGACCTCCTTGTGTCCAGAGAAAGGCACTTACCACTTCAAAAGCAAATGCATCCAGAGTGAAACATGACAACTCTACCATGAAGCTACCATGACATCAACCTTGGACTGAATTCTTTGGAAGCAGTTTATTCCGATGGCTCATTTGGAAGTGCTCATGGCAGTTACACTGGATAGGAAACAGGAAAAGCAGCATCAGAGGAAACAAGCAAGTGGTTGACCCTAAATAGATATGGTAAACTGATGTGAGGCCTCAATCAATTATGGAAATTGATGACTCTTCAAAAACATCCCAATTTCAGGCAATTGATATCTGTATCCTACTGTCAGTCAGTGAAGGGACATCCCCTATGAACAATCCAGTACTGTGCTGAGGCAGTTATGCCCAGAGAGAGAGGTAGCTCTGAGACATAAGCAATTTAATGATCCAGCAACTGGTAAAATGCAAATTCAGTCCTGATGGAAGATGTTTGGACAGATCATTATGTCCTCTACAATCTTTCCAAGAGCTAAGGAAAGTTTCTGATGGGAAGGGGAAAAAGAAGTGGGTTAAAAAAAAAAAAAGATTGCTCAGCAGTTTGGAGTGCTTGCTACTCTTCCTGAAGACCTGGGTTCAGTTCCCAGCATTCTGTGGCTCACTACCATCAGTAACCCATAGCTCCGGGGAATTAGACGCCCTGTTACAGCTCAATGAGCATGAGTCATACACATGATACACATACATACATGGAGACAAAACACTCATACATTGAAAATAAAATAAATAAATCTCAAAGGTTTAAAATATTGAGGAAAAAATCAAAGGCATTCCTTATTCTGGCATCTCCTTGCTTTGCTTTCCCTCATAGGGCTTTACATTCTAAATATGTTACATCAAAATGCTTTGCTAATGCAAAAGGTTTTAAAAATTTGTCATCTCATTTTCTATCAATTATAAAATATTCCATTGATCAACTGTACCTTGAAATATTTTGTATTTAAATTTTTAAATTATATTGAAAATGTCAATTTGTATTATATTGAAAAATATGTATTTCAATTCCAATAATCATATTGTTTTTTATTGTTAACTAAGTATATTAATTTACTATGTCTTTTGGGTATTTTACAACCATTAAATGCATCTTTGGAAATAATTTGTTCAAGAAAGTGGTTCCCTAGTTATTTTATACTTAAATATGAGAAAGAAAAAAAATATAATCCATGGCTGACATGTGAAATTAAGCTAATTATAAAATAAAAATATTTTTTAAAAAAGGTTGAAATAGAAGAAAAGGTGAGAGAGCATCCTGCTCAGTCACTTTGATACTCAATGTGCTGCAAACTGTCCTTGCTGAACTGTGTTGTCAGAACTATGGAATCATCATTGCCTAATGCAACATCCATTCTTTTTAACTGGACCACCATCACTGATAATTTATCTAATCAAAGACACCACTGTTGGTCTTATAAATATGGCTCACCTGTTAAGACCACTGGATACACTTCCAGAGGACCCAGATTCAATTCCCACCACCCACATGGAGACTCACACAATCTAAGTCTAGTTCTGGACTCTGAGGGTGATATACATGCACTTGGTGTCTAGATATCCATGAAAAAAATCCCACCCATAAAAAGCATGATCAAATAATTTAAAAACATTAGAAACCACTAGTGCCACCTTGTTTCTCCTTCTCTACCTTAAATCTTCATCATCATCCAAACATTGTTTAACTTCAGGGAACACACAAACAAAGCTTGATTTTCTACCTTACACACTGCTTCATCTTCCCTTTTTACTTGGTGAAAACTTGCTTGTTTACCTGCAAATCAGACAAAACATGATTATAGTTTATGATCATCAAAGCTACAAGGAGGGATAGAACTTCAGTCCCACCTGTTTTTATAGTCTACTGTTTTACATTAAAGATGGGACACATGGCCATAAAAAAGTTAATGTGGCACAGCCATATCTGCCTGCATACTTGCCTAAAGGTTATATTTGTCAAATTTTAAAATCTATTTTATGTGATATATATGAGTAATAAACATACAAGCTTTGGGATAAGTGGTAAGAATAACCCTATGACTTCCACTGAATTTGATACAAAAAAAATCATGGAATTTCTCTAGACTGGGTTCATTTTCTTTATAGGGATATGCCAGAAAAACATTACAAAGATTTATTCTTTAGTACCCATAGTGACATGAAAGGAACTATTTTCATTTAATTCTCTATCACAACATTTTAACTTCAAAACAATCCTGTAATGAATTCTTAGTTTGTTGTGTCAAACTGAGGACATATGAAATACATTGTGTTCATCAGGTCATACAACAACATAGTGTAAAACATCTGCTTAATGAAAGTGCTATATTTGCGGCAATTACTCTGCTTTAAAAGTTGGTTAACTTAACAATATTCGAAGTTATAAATGCTTTTTCTGTATGAGAGCTGTAACAATTAATTTTAATGAGAACAGTAAACATTAAATATAAATATAGTTTGCTTAACTTATTCTTTTGAAAGATTCTGCATTAAAACTCATGCTAGGCCTTGAAATTACATTAAGTATAAATATAGTTTGCTTAACTTACTTTTTTGAAAGATTCTGCATTAAAACTCATGGAAGACTTAGAAATTAATTAAGAAGGAAAATATTTGCTTACTATGTGTTGGGTTATGGGTTCAGTCCCCAACACTGGGGGATAAAATATTGAAGAAAAATACAGTGAACACTTTCTTCTCACTCTATCCTTTTTCTCTACTCTCATCTATTACAAATTTTTTATAAAAGCATGACTTATTAATTTATAAGTGTTTTTATGTTTGCATAAGTGTATGTATAGCACACTGAGTACACACAAGTATTCAAGGAGGTCAGCAGAAAGCACTGGAACTTCTGGAACTGCATTTACAGGCAGGTATACACTGTCTGATGTGTGTTCTGGGAGTTGAACCTGGGTGCTTGGAATTGTATCCAAATCTTCTGGAAAAGTAAAATGTACTCTTAACTACTGAGCTATCTCTCTACTGAGCAGTTCTCAACCCATGGACCAAGATCTCTTTGGGGGTCGAATGACCCTTTCACGGAGGTTGCACATCAGATATCCTTCATATAAGACATTTACATTATGATTCATAAGAATAGCAAAACTAGAGTTATGAAGTAGCAATGAAAATAATTTTATGGTTGAGGTTACTACCCATGAGGAACTATATTAAAAGGTCACAGCATTAGGAAAGTTGAGAACCACTGATCTTTCTCACAAAATAATCATTTTTATTAAACTTTTGGTGTGCCTTTATATTTTATACTAATATTTACAACTCTCTTTTAAAGATATCCAAACAATATAATGCCATGTTCATGGCTATTTTTATATAGCTTCCCAAAGGACTTTGGCACATTACATATTCTGAGGAGGCTCTTTTGATTTTTTTAATTAATCTTTTTTACTTAAAATATGTATTTATCATAGTCTTTACCCTCACCCAAATCCTCCCAAGAAAAAAAATCAATAAGCCAAAAACTAACAAAACTAAAAAAGCAGATAAAATCCTTAGAGTTCTTTTCTGTGTGGTCAACCACTCCCTTCTATGGAGTGTGGTTGATATACCTAGAGGCACTATTTTTGATAAAACAAATTTTCCCTTTGCCAGCAAGATATCAATTGCGAATACCTTCTTGGTTAGAGGTCAGATTTTGTGTGCACTTCACTTCTCAATGTTGGGATTTTTGTCTGGTTTGAACTAGTGAAGGTCTTGGGCATGCATTCACAGTCTCCTTGAGTTCAGATGTGTATTGGTCCTGATGTATCTGGAAGACTGTTTTCTTGGAGTCATCCCCTGCCCCTGTCTCCTACAGTCTTCCTGTCTCTTCTTCTGCATAGAACCTTAGCCTTGAGTGAAAAGATTTGGTAAACACATCCCATTTAGGGTTGAGTGCTCCAGTCTCTCACTCTCTGCATATTGCCAAATTGTGCATCTCTGTGTTAATTACCATGCACTGAAAGAAGCCTCTCTGATGAGGGTTGTGTTATGTTATGCTCTATGGTTAATAGGTGTCTTAGTTAGGGTTTCTATTTTTGTGAAGAGACACCATGACCATAACAACTCTTATAAAGGAAAAACATTTCATTGGGGTGGCTTTCGATTTCAGAGGTTTTGTATATTTCCATCATGGCTGGGAGCATGGCAGTGTGCAGGCAGATGTGCTGGCTACATCTCGATACACAGGCACCAGGAAGTAGACTCAGTGTCACACTGAGGGAAGCATGAGCAAAAAAAGACCGCAAAGCCCACCCTCACAGCGACACACTTCCTCCAACACGGCCACACCTCCTAATAGTGCCACTCCTTTTGGGGGCCATTGTCTTTCTAACCACCACATTCCTCTACTCCCTGGCCCCCAAAGTCTTGTAACCATATCATAATGCAAAAATTCATGCAGTCAAACTTCAAAAGACCCTATACTCTATCACAGTCTCAAAAATGTCTTAAAGTCCAAAGTTTGAAGTCTCTTCTGAGATTCATGTGATCTCTTAACTGTAATCCACTATAAAATCAAAATACAAAAACAGTACACATATTTCCAACATACAATGGCACAATATATACATTGTCATTCCAAAACACAGGGAAGGGAACATGGTAAGGAAATACTGGACTAAAGCAAGACCAAATACTAACTAGGCAAACTCCAAACTCTGCATCTCCATTTATGATATTAAAGTGCTCTTCAGATCTCCAACTCCTCTCAGCTATGTTGACTGCAACTCATTTCTTTCCCCTTGGCAAATTCTACTCCCTGTTAGCAGCTTTCCTAGGCAGGTATCCCATGACCCTGGCATCTCCAACATCTTGGGGTCTCCAAGATAATCCAGGCTTCAACTTCACAAATTCACACAATGACCTTTCTAGGCTTTCATTCAGTGACACCACTGACACATGCCTGGCCTCAGCAGCTTTCCTTATTCACAGAAGCAAATTCCAGGGCCCTTTCATCTATCCTTAACTCCCAAACCACACAGCCAAAGCTGTCAAGTTCTGCTGCTTATTGGTGCTGGAACATGTCCCCCTTGTTCAATTATATCTTCACCAGCTTTCTGTCCTTCTCTGCATAAGCTTGGCTGTTCTGCAAATGGATCTCTAGACCAGGCTGGCCTCAAACTTAGAGATCTACCAGCCTTGGCCTTCCTTCCTATTGTTGGAATTGAAGATGTGTGCCACCACACCTGGCTCTAAGTTTTTCTTTAATTCCTTTTCACAAGTTGGAAACTTAGCTGGGTGGGATATTGCCCTAAGCTCACCACTACTTTTATTTTATTTTTTCTTTGCTTTTTATTAAAAATTTTTCTTTCCTTTTATATACCCCCATTCCACCCCCATCCCCTCCTCATAATCGGAAAGGTCCCTTTCATTTCTTAATTTGTTTATCTCCTTGAACATAGGATTTAGCAATGTTCTATTTCCTGGTACACCTTTTCTCAATCTGTACATTTTGTATTTTTATTTGCTAAACTTTCCCTTTTCATTACAACTCTTCATTAGAGCTACCACTAATAACCACACAATAATGTCTATACCAAGCCATTTTGAGGTTTCCTCTGCCAACAGACTTCATCCAATACTCTTCACCAATATTATCGTGAGAACAATCTCTAGGTAGCATACTAACATTCTTATACTCTGAAACATCTTGAGCCAGCCCCCAACAGTTAAAGTAACTCTTAATACCACTGTCTTCCATGTTCCTATTGGTACAGACCATTAAACAGTAATTAAAGCATTCCACTGCTTTCCAAACCCAAAGTATCAAAGTCCAAATTCCTCCAAATAAAAACATGGTCAGTATTATCACAATACCCCAGTCCTTGGTACCAAGTTCTGTCTTAGTTATGGTTTCCATTGCTGTAATGAGAGAACATGACCTTGGCAACCCTTACAAAGGAAAAACATTTAATTGGGGTGGCTTACATTTTTAGAGGTTTAATTCATTATCATCATGGCAGTGTGCAAGCAGACATGGTGCTGGCTATATCTTGATATTCAGACAGCACAAATGAACTCAATGTCAAACTGAGGGAAATGTGAGCAAAAGAGACCACAAATAATAAGTCAAATAATAGTAGTAGCCCTACTACTATGTTTTTAACCACTTTAGTAGGGCTAGTTTTGAGTTCCAGCTCATGGAGTAGGGCCTAAATCTAACTAAACAGTGGTTGATTGCTCACATAGTATTTTAGCACTGTCTTACAGGTAGTTTGCTGCTGTAGGGCGCAGAGTTTGTAGATGGATGATACTGATAATTATTTTTCTCCTCTCATAGCGTATTAAGTGCCTTTCAGAACCATGAATACTTGCCAATAGGGTGAACCTTCTAGTTAGGCACTAGCTTGATTTCTCCATGTTTGATAACATAAGTAAGGAGTGTCTTCAGCAATATAGTTAAACCGTCAGTTTATAGAGGGTAACCAATAGCCCAATAGCCTGCAATGTTTTAGAAGTCTATGAGATACCTTTGTCTGTTGATTCAACAAGATATAATCCATTCTTGGCATTGGAGGCTTTACTTGGTATCATAAGACTTATAGTTGGGGAATTGTATCCATTCACTATTAAAAGGTGACTCCAATTAAATTCCTTTCATATATATATATATATATATATATATATATATATATATATATATATATATCAGGATGTTTTTACTGTAGTGGGTTTCCATGTGCAGCTTGTCAAAAAGCCTTTAGTGTTAGATGAATAGAGAAGGGCCAACCAACATCATTCTTCTGTTATAACTTAGTATGTTCTAGAAATTTTTCCATTTTAGTATATATGTTATATTTAACAAGCATATCATCACTTAATAATAATTTATTAATCAAATTTTTTTATTATTTCCAACCTTTCTATATGATCAATCTTGCCTCTGTGATTTTCATGCTACCTATACACAGGGGTAATTGGATCATGGGTTAACAGCTTTCTGGATTGATAAGCAAGTCACTGAAGTTAGTTACCTATTTGGTGGATGCAAAAGGAAGAAAAAAAAACTTAAAGTGGGGATTTTTCAGTTTTCCTTAGTTCTAAGCTGTTGATATTCATGTGTATAGAAAACCAATTCCCTATAAAATCTCATTTAATTCACACAGAGAATACTTTTGGAACTGAGAGCTGATAATTCAGATGGTGCTCACAGGCTTATCTTGCTGCCTATGGATATAATCTTTTTTTTTTTTTTTTTTTTTTTTTTTGGTTTTTCGAGACAGGGTTTCTCTGCGTAGCTTTGCGCCTTTTCCTGGAACTCACTTGGTAGTCCAGGCTGGCCTCGAACTCACAGAGATCTGCCTGCCTCTGCCTCCCGAGTGCTGGGATTAAAGGCGTGCGCCACCACCGCCCGGCTTGGATATAATCTTTTGGATGGAAATATGCAATAAAGTCAGAATTTATGTAGTCCTATGTCCTGATCAAATGTCATCATTAAATATCACTTGAGGAGAGATCCTTTTAAATCGAAATGAACTTCTATTTAAAGACACATGATAACTGGCCACATGTAGCTTTCATGGTTGTCACATGACCATTGTCATTCATGGATAATCTCAGCTACAATGATGTACAAGGAAGTGTGGCTGTAACATAAGAAATCTTCCCACTAATCCTCTAGTGCTGGACACCATGTCTGAAATTGGGAAATATTTGCTTATCTTAATTGACCCCAAACTGAAGTTTCTGTTGGAATAGGCAGCAATGTTTCCTGCAGTTTCCCTCCAGGTAAAGCAGCTAGCTGAGCAGGACAGGGTCGCCAGGTTGTCTTCCCAAATTCCCTAGTCGGTTGCTTTCACAACAGTGTGTAGGAAGTAAATAACGCTCAATGTGGCATTTACCAGGGGATAAGCATCACCCAGCTTCTTTGACATTAGTATTGAAATGTGTGTATTGAGACAGGGATTGCTGTACCAACATAATTAACAAGGGAAGTCGGTGTTCTATGTGAAAGTTAGAGATCAGAAAGCAATCCTCCGAAGCTTGGATAAATATGAATTACTTTTTTCCTGATGTATTTATCAAAGGAAAATATGACAGTTTAATATTTATATTTACACAGCCCATACACGACAGAGCAGCATCAAGCATAAAACCCAGGTTTTCCCTTTGGAGACCAGCACTAGGAGTTAGTTGCCAACTTCTAACGTGACTGAAGAGTGTTGATCGACCAAGGGATAAGATCCAATCACAAAGAATTCTGTCTTATCTGGATTCAATTTTAGAAAAATTTGGCAATTGCCCTATATCAAGTCAGCCAGCCAAATAAACAGATCCACTGAAAAGAGCTTGTATAACATTTCTTGCAGCAGAGCGAGTGATCTGCATGTCATCTGTGTGTATGTGGCTGAGCAGAGCGTGTCCTCCAGAGCTGCGCACATGTGGGTGTATAAATCTCTGTAGCATGCAGACCCAAGCCAGAAGGCCCTGAAGATGCAAGGGACGCAATCTGTTGACAACTCCTAGCTGAAGGAAACTGGAATTAAGTAAGAACAAAACAAACAATGCCAGATAGACTTTTGTAAGGTTGAAAGGCATTTTAATGAATTTCCTGTTGCAAGGCAGAGGAAAGACCCTGCAGGAGCAGGACTAGGGAGAGCCAGAAAGTGTCCGCTAGACAGCCAGACAGATTCTAATACTGAGAAGGGCAATTTATGTGCTATGAAAGGACAAAAATCCTGACTGAAATTCATTCTAGATCTGATGACAGTTAAGATATTCCTAGAGCCGCCTAGCATTGACTCCCTTCCTCTGCTCTTAGCTAAATTAAAAAATAAGATGATATATGTTAGGTATTTTGTCCTTTGTGAGCAAGACTTTTTTTTTTCCCCAAGGAAAGTTACAATTGCAGATTCCAAATATGATGGCAATTTAACAGAAGTCAGAGATTAACCACGAGGGTTAAGCTAAACCAAGAAAACCGAGAGAGCCTTTTGCCAGTGAGGAAGGCCACGGATTAGGGACTGGAGGTGCTTGGCTAAAGCTTTGGGATAATATCATTTAAATCCTCAACAGAAAGCAAATTAAACTGCAAGAAATCTTGATTGCTAGATTTATGTGGACTAAAGGATACCAAGTGAATTCAAAACTTCTAAGAATTTCGTGTTGAAAATCAAAAAATGTCATCAGAATAAATATTGAAATCTCTCAGAATAAGCAATTTCAGAGACTTTGGGGTGACAGATACAAAACTAATTGACAGAATTCCAGAAAAGAGGATCAGGCCATCTTATGAGCCAGAGAGACTGGAGAAGCTGCCCAGGAGAGAGCTCTTAAAGGGGCCTCATTACATTTATCTCCCAAACAGATGCTGATTTTTGTTACAGTTTGTGGGCTATTTTACATTCAAATGAAAACAATTATCCATGTGCTCCCTGCTTCTGCATCTGGAATAAAGCAGGTCTGTCCAGTGTTCAATGTGATTTCACCTACAATTCTGGAAGAAAGAACTACAATAGCTCTATGTGTATCTTACTTGTTCTTATTTTCCCATAGAAGATGTCTGACATTATGTCTGTGACACCCAACCTTTTCTCAAGACTCCGTCCAAGTGGACTACAGAGCATCGTAAGTGTGGCAAATAATGGTCATTATTTTAAAGGCACAGAATTCGAGTGGCAGAAGACTGGATGTTTTAAATGGGTGTCTCGTATGTAGAATCTAATCACCACCATCTGACATCTGTAGGTAGGATATATTTGGTGAGCAAAATTCTTGACAGATTTTCTTTTAAGTGTGAAATAAAAGCCTGGTGTTCAAAAGAGCCATGAGGACTAATGGAAATCTGACTGATTTTTTACACTGGAACAAAAGAGATCAGTGAGGCTGTCACCTTTACCAGCACTTCAAGGGACACAGGAGGAAAAAAAAAAAAAAAAAAAAAAAAAAAACACTCTTAGGACAAGCTTCGGGACAAGCTAAACATATCATGCTAGTTATCAGAATTTCAGTCGATGTTAAGAAGTCCCCTCTGAGGTTGGGCTGGATACGATGTGTCATTCTATGCACAAGTTCAGAAAACTTCATTCAACAGAGCTGAGCCAAACATATATTTATCTCCATTAATCATGGTGTATTTACATATAATTTAACATTTACAGAAAAGATTTGGAGATAGTGATTTAAAACTACAAATGTTTGGATGTTGTTCCTGGGTGGAAATACTAGAATGTACAAAAAAGAAGACAGGTAAAGAGGGATGTGTGGATTGTTAGCTCAGATGGCCTTATATAATTTGGATTTTTGAAACTGTGCAAGAGTCCATAACAAACTGAGGCAGTTATGAGTACTTAACTGATCTTATATAGAACTCTTATGTAAAAAGAAATGTTTTTATGACATGTAAATGCCAACCAGAAGCTAATGGTGAGAGTTCAAATTATTCTGTCACATGGTTTGCAAAAATTACCCAATAGAACAAAATGTTGGAATATGTGTTTGTATGCAAACACACACTTTAACAACATGGTACAGATATTGAATATTTCAGAGGGGTGACAGACTTCAAAACCAGCACTTCCTGTCACTCCATGGAAGAGAGTAGGAGAGTGACAAGGAAAAAAACATGTTTGCAACACTCTGGTGCCCACCCCTGCCCCACAAGGCTCCTAGAAAAAGGGAGAAACAAAGAGATGGCTTCCCCTAGCAGCTCTTCTTCATATTCATCTAAATCTAGAAAACAGCATGAGTAAAAGTCCAACCAAGGGTTAAACAGAAGCCCCAGCTACTTGGCCAGAAGCAGTAAATCCACTAAATCTCAATCTAAGAGGGAGGGCTAACCCAGTAGCTGCAGGTTCGTAAAGTCCTCGAGCTCCTGAGACATGTTCTTCCAGAGCACACTAGACACTTTAAGCCCAATGGGAGAGGCATGCGGATTTTGTTGAGACAATTAAAACTAAAATTACCCAGCGCTTTTCAGTTCGTTTGTCTTATACAAAATTTATCATGGATGAAATGTTTGCTTTATTTTCATTGTGTCCTGTGGGGTTGTCTCCTAACATCAGTTTCCCAAGCCCCCGGGGTATTTCTGTTGATTCCAGTGACACCTACTGGTAGAAGCAGAGATTTTTCCCTAGCCAGCTCAAAAAAAAAAAACACTAAATAGGTTGCATTGGGACCTAAGGGGGAACCTCCTATTTCATACCACACACATACCCTTTAGCTGATATAATGCATACTACCACATGAGAGGAGTCATATAAGATTTCTTATAAATATCACAGAATTGGTTAATTTTGCACCATTTCTCCTTGTCATTATAATCTTTGCCACAAGAATGGTTATGTTCTGAGAAATGTTCTGTCCTCGGTGCAGTAGTCATTGTCATATGAATGAGCTATCATTCAGTCCTAAAGCCTGAGATGTTTTATTCTTACTTCTGCGACATTTGTATTACAGGGACAAAGGCTAAGGCAAGAAAGGAAAATGATACAAATTCCATTCAGCCTTTATCATTGTAAATTCTCATTTTTGAGCTTCTTTCACACCTAGTACTAAAAAGTAGTTTCTCACATAGTGAAAAAAAATAATAAAAGACTGAATGAAGAAAGGAAAAGAAATGGAAAAATAACGAGTTTATGAAACCAAACCTCTGCTGTGCCCTCTTTTAATGGCTTACCGTCACATTTAACACAGGGTACATTGCCACTGAAGACATCAGAGCAAGAAAGGGACCCAGAGCCATTTCTGCCCACTGATCTACAACAGAAGTGAAGCTTTGTTAAAGTTGAGCTGTGATGCAGGGCATGCGTAGTACACCGCTGCAGAATGGATTACAGAGTATAACAGACCTTACATCCAACACAGGATGAGAGGATCCACATACTCAGTGTAACCATCTCTGACCTACACCTTCTCAGGAGTCTTCAACATTCAAGGCAATATATTAAATGATTAAAATGCTCAGATGTTCCACTACATTGTCTTCTCTTTTTTTTTCCAAAAGCATTTTCATAGGTCCAGTAAGTTGGCGGTTAGTATAGAAGCAGGTAGCAAAGAAACAGCATATTAAAAAAAAATAAGAAAGAAACTAAAACTTAAAATACTTTGTATATGTGGCACACTTCTGAGCTAATTTAAATGTATTGTATAGGTATTTTTAATAAAACCCTATATTTTCAATACAACTACCTAAATGTTTTGTTTCTTAAGATTTGTTCCCACATACTTACGTGACTGAAGTGTAGCTAATGTTCAGGATATATAGTGTCTCTGACGCATTCTAACACTTTCAAATAGAAACATATCTAATAGATTATGTAGGAGAAAGCAATTGTTATTAAAATATAAAATCTAAATATACAGCTGATACTTTAGGAAAATAGATTGCCTACAATGTTAGAAATATGTTACTATAGAATTGATCTGAAGAAAAGAAATGGACACAAAGGCATTAAGTATTGATCAATCCTTGACCTTCAGTTTTAGTATTTATCCTAAAAGAGAAATATTTAAGAATTAAAAAATCTATTTCACAACATTTCTAAAAAATTGAAACCTCAAATACATACATATGAGAGACAGATGAAAATTTTGCATCCTACTGTATATTTATCAGAAAAAAAAGCATATTATTATATAATGTATTAAGAGACTGTCATTATTCTCAACCCCTGGAGAAAATGACAGACAGAATATTTTAAGACTGAAGATATTTCTGTACCTAAAAGTTCTTTACTCATTTCTTTCAAAGTTGAAAAGCTTTAATGTCAACAGATGATCACTGAGAGCAATATTCATAGGCCTGGAGTACTTTCATTGATCAAATGAAGAACATTGCTTAATTTTAAAATCCTATGTTGTAAAAATTGCATCCTTTTTTTCTATTCATTACACAATGTCTGTCATCAACCGCCTTTTCTTAGGGGATGTGTGCAGATGTGTAAGAGTGTGTGTGTGTGTGTGTGTGTGTGTGTGTGTGTGTGTGTGTGCGCTTTCTTAATGTCAGAAGAGAATGCGTTCAGTCTCAGAAAAATACAAATAAACGAGTAGATAGAGGTGCAGTTAGGTTCAGCCATTTAAAGATACCAACATGCTTTAAACTCTCACTGCAATCCCCTAAGAATTAATTTTGATTTTGCAAAATTAAAAAAACAAATATCCATCCAGGGACATATTTGTTTACTTACTTAAATAATTGACTTTACAAAAATGCAAACAGAACTGGAAAAATGTACATATAGTCCAATTTAGGTATGGTGCTTCTTAATACAATTTAGTTTTAGAAAAAGGAAAATCTGTCTCATTTATGCACTAGCACTCATGCCAAAACTTTAAACTATATTCTGACACAAGACTTAGAATTCTGTACCCATGCTTTGCAATTGTTTGCTCAGCATTTTGGCCATACAGCATTTTCAGTCTTGTCTATTATGAATACATTATAGATCAGCAGTGGATCCCCAGAAAATGTTCTGGTATCTATTTGGCTCATCACTCAAGACAAAATGCTTAACTCGCTGATGAAAATAGGATTAATGTACTGCTCCAGTTTGCAGAAGCTGTGCTGCCGCCCCTCTCCCGTCTGCAATAGTTTCTCAGGTGATTCTCCATCAGCAAGTATAAAGTAGTATCACACGTAGGAATGAGCAAGATCAGCATCCACATTCCCCCCATCCATCCTAAGACAGGCAGAGCACCCACTGAGAAAGAGAAAGCCTTCTGGTATGCACACAGCAAACATGTGGCTTGTGTTAAGATTTCTCTGAATCAAATGGACAAAACAGACCAAAAAAGTGAATGAATTCCATCAAAGAACAGTCTGAAATCAGTGTCTGACTTTGTCACTAATGTAATTTTTATCTCTTAAGCAAAGAATTAATCTCCTTAAGATAGCTATTGAAGACAAACATCACATATAATTGTCACAAAGCCACTGAATTTCTCAATAAATAGAAAGAGTATTTGGGTGCATATATTGCATTTTATCAGCTAAAAGTAATACAGCAGAAATGTATACTCTGTATTTCAGCATTATATTTAAAATATAATGAGAATTATATTATATATATTTATTGTATTTTCACTATGATTTACTGACTGGAAGATACTAACATATAGCAAATAAATGGTTAAAAGAAATCTGGACAGAAAAATGTAGAATACAACATTAAAGTCAATAAGGGAATTAAAATTTTTAAATTAGGGAAAGCTGAGAAATAAATCAGAGCTGTGAAAATAATATATATCCATAAGATTTAGTTTGACAAGACTATAGAACAAAAGAAACAAAGAAAGCAACATACATTTTAAGAAGAGGAATGAAAAGAAGTATGAAAAGACCCCACTGAAGCAGCACATCAACTAAGAAGCAAATACTTAAGGACGAAAGACAGCAGGCATATTGAGCAGACTGCTGGGAGAGGGGGGAGACAAGGAAGAGCACAGAGTGCCAGGGGCCTGGGGGATGCTCAGAGAAAAAAGGGAACAAGAAAGTTAAAAAAAACAAAAAGGAAGGAAGGAAGGAAGGAAAAACTGTGGAACTGTGGTGAGAGACACAAAGAAAAGACACACGGGGAACAGGACACGGAAAGATGGTTAAGAACAAATGAGAAGGAGAAACAAAGAAGTTAAGTAAAAAAAGAAAAAGAAAAAGCCCCACAAACTGTTTATTTCGTCATTACAGAAAAGGACTCATTTGTATGTGTGTGGCTTTTGTGCTATAGTAGCAATTGTTCTGGATTCTGTAAAGCTATTTAGAAATATGCTCTGAGTTCATATGTGGGAATATAAAAAATATGAGTTATCTAAGAATTGACTACATCAACTTTATATCTTTCATTTTCATGGGTGTTTTTATGGAAATAGCAGGTTTTGTAAAGGTATTTGAAATGGCAAGATTAAGTTGAATAATTTTGTGAACATTATACAGAGTTAAGTGTAGGTGCTATTGTTTATTGTTATTGTGGCTTCCCTTGATTCCATTGTTGACAAGGAATGGATTGATCTCAGATGCTAAAATAACATCAGACACTATAAATTTTAAGGAAATATCAACAAGTAAGTAATCCTATACTGACATTTTAGTTTGACAATTTTCTCCATATAAATGATTAGGAATATTTTGTGAATAATTTGTCATGTATTTTAAATAGAGATTTTCTTGGTATGTACTGATGAAATACATAATATGCCTACATACGTGCATATGCATGTATGTAAAATATAGATTCCTTAAACACAAATCATTACATTTTGGATAATGTGTATTATATTTGATTTGTGTCATTCTTCATATCTACATTTCTATGATGGAAACTAGTCTTTCATTTTTCAAAATATCTTTAATTATATAGCCAAAACAGTCATAATTATACAATTCTATTACATATTTGTAGAAAAGAAAGGGAGATATTGCCATAGTAATAGTAATTAGATGGATGTTCAGTTGTAGCAAAGGGAGAGTTGATCACTTATCGATATAAATAGTATTTTTGTCCAGTAGAAAGGTATTACAGGGGAGTAGATAAATGGAATATTCTGATCATGTCTTCATCATCTGTCATGGAATTGTTTACTCTAGCTTTTCAAATAGTTTCTTACTTCCTGTTTTCTTTTCTGACTTCATTCAGTACATTCAGCTACATAAAACGGGCTAAATGCTGGAATACAATGCGAGTTTCACAGGAACTTGACCATGACTTCATTATCTTACAACGTCTATCTTTAGAGGATTGTCTAGACTGCATTTGGCATAGTAAGCATTCAATTCATGTAGTTAATTAAAAATGAACTATAATAGAAAGCATGTAAAGCATTCTTTCTTTCAGTAATTGTACAAATGAAATATGAGAAAGAACCATCTTAGAGAGATTCATATAAAAAATAATAAAGTCTGTCTTGGGCACAAAATTAAAAATGGGTCAGCAGAGTAGTTTAATTTTTCTTTAAAAAATTGCCTCCCCTCCAAAGAGACCCACCCATACACCTACTGACCAAAATAGACATGCGACCACCTGAGTTTTCTGAGAACAAATCAGAGATAGTTTTCAGTATGTGATATGCTCAAATTTCTGTCCGACACATGTGAGCTGTGTCTGGTGAAGAAATGTTTTACAGGTTTTTGAGGAAACTTCCCAGAACTTCAGGAAGTTTAGTCTGAAGAGGGGCTCTTATAAACATCAATAATTTATAGATAGATTATGGAATACATTTTTTTCTCTGTCTGACATTGTGGAGCTGAGCTAAATAGCAAAAAGCTGAGTGTCTGCTGTAGTCAAGCCCTGCCAAGCAAATTAAAGAGAAAACCATAGCACTCCTTCAATACATGTCTGAAATTGTCACCAACTTGATATCATTTAATCTTTAAACTGCCCTGAAAACAAATTAGAATCATCTTCTGGGGAAAATAAGGTTTGATGAGAGTATTTTAAAAGGAAATATTTATTGGGTGATATTATCTGCCATCAGGAATTTTGAATTGAAAGGAGTGGAGTATCTGGTATGAGAAAATGAATGGTAGCTTGACAAAAACAGAAAGAAAACATAGCTATTTTCTCATAAGTTTAACTAATGTGCACAGGACAGTCACCACTGAGGTCCCTGTCATTTATTTCTAGAAATGTAAACTTTAAAGGTACAAAAATAATTAATAAAATTGAAATCTAACATAATAATTCCTAAAAAAAAATAAAAAGTTGAATACAAGACCCCAACACACACACACACACACACACACACACACACACACACACACACACACAGGAATGAGAAAAAAATATATAAATTCTGCAAGCTGGCCTCATACTTTACTATTGCATAGTAAAGACCTACAATAGTTCTCACATATTTGATGTACTTAATCTATATTTGTTAAATTAATATTTTTTAAAATATGTGATACTCTTTAAAATGATGATAATGTAAAGGGCACAAGCTTGTAGAAAATCTAAAAATATTCAAGATCACAAAATTCTTCAGGTATTTGATAATTTCACTTGAAAATCATATCTATTGAATATGATACATGGTAAAACATGAGCAATAAAAGTTGTGTGTGTGAGTGTGTGCATGTGTGAGTGTGTGTGTTTCCCACTGGCTATAGGGGTCTGTATCAGGAACTAAGCTGCTAAAATAGCACAATGATAGTGCATGGGCAAGAATCTTTGCATAACACTTTCATAAACACACTGCAGGAGAGAACTGGGTGGTAACTTTCAGAAAGCTTGTGTGAATTTGGCTACTTAATCCTTAGTCAATCAGGTGTAGCAGACATAGATTTTCCACCTAATTCTTGGTTGTTTTCAAAACAGAAAAAATGAAGGACAAACAGCAGTGTGGATGTTCAAGATCTAAAGGGTTATAAATATTCTATATGACATTTCCATATCACAAAACATGAAGAAACATATTAAATTATATATATGTGCATATAATGTTACTACTTATAAATTATTGCATTTCCAAATAATAAATAATATTCAGAAGGACATAAGACTAATTATTTTAGTTATCAAGGCACATAACTTCTTAATATATAAGAATGAGTATAAACACATTTCATAAACACACTTGCAAGTCATTAGAAATCAGAGTTGGCATGGAGTCCCTAAGCTGTATAGTGCATGAAGGGAATTTCAAACAGAGAGTCAAATGAAGACATACAAATAGAGGTTCCATGAGCATATAGCAAAAAAAAAATAGTCATTTCATGATCAGGCATCAGCTTCTGACTGTTTTGTTTCATGTAGAAACCTATTTTTCTGTCTCTTTTTTTTCCAGTACAAGGAATAGAAATTAGTAGTAGAAAGTGTTGAGGTACAGAAAGGCTTCTATTACTGATATGTGGATGCAGCATGATGTGTATAAGCAAAGGAAACTGTTCTCTAAGTTAATTATGTTCTCAAACATAATTTCAGGTTTGGTGAACTAAGAAAAGTTGCCACAATTTGAATTGCAGCTTGGGTAGTTTCTCCTGTCACACTAGCAGAATCAGAACATGCTTAAGCATCACTGAGTTATTACAAATGAATGGACATGGTCCACAGCAGAAAGCAATATTGGAGCACTGTAATTATGCAGTGAAGAAATTTTATTTCTGAAACTATAGTCACTGTCTATTCAAACATTCACTAAACTTATTCTTAAACACTATTAAGAAAAGTCTTGAAGAAAATAACATGAAACTTTAGTTTCCATGATTAACATCAAGATTCTCAAAGCTACCACTATCAGTAGCAAGGAGAAAATTTGAAAATGGATTCTTGTTAATTTCCAACGATGTTGGAAATAACAAGAGTCTCCTGGCCGGGGGGGGGGGTGTAAAGAAAATTAACTTCATGTGAATTTATTTTGCTCTGAAATCTGTAACTGGTAACAGACCTGAAATTCCTTAAAGTAAGTGAAAGGAATTCAAAATGGCACCTCAAAGATAAGTATTCAAAGCTCATACATTCCCTAAAATAGTTAAGCCTCCAGGCTGTATCTGTATTACATTAAAATCTAATAACCCTTTGCTTTTCATATTTCTTTGTTTGACTCAAAATATTTTATTAAAAATAGACAGCAAAGGTGGGAGTGAGCCCTTTTGTCTATTTACTAGTCAGGAATACTTTCTGAAATACCTTAATGAATTATCTGTCTGCTCAAACACAAGCTGTCTGCTATGAGAGAAAGCCAGTGAAATACAAGCTCAAGAACTCCTAAGACGTTCGGATGCTCATGGAAGATTGAATTATAGGGCTCTGTTCTAAACACTCTGAAAAGTGGAGCTCTGTGTGAGTAAATGGAAAATGAGATATCATTCCTGAGACTAATTGTGCAGTCTCTCTCTCCAGTACATCTTTTTCCTATCTTTGTGACAAGCCAACTCACAGTGTAACACTGCCCTCTACTTTACTGCAACCAAACTTTCTCCCTTGTTCTTCACTGTAATTCTAAGACCCATAGACAGCAACATCGAATTCACATGAGATTCATTAGAAATCTTCTTCTTTATTAAAAAAAAAAAACACAAACAAATACAGACTCAAACTGGAAACTTTTCCTTACTCTTTTGCTTCCAGAGAAACAAAGCATGCTAGAATATTAGACTGAATGACACAGTGGAACTTAAGAGCAGAAGGCATTTTTCACCTGGAATTCTCTTTAGCTAGCTTCACTATGTAACAGAGAGAACAGAGGATATTTTATATTTTAGTGACTGTCACTGTTACATTCCTCAATTTGATGTGTAGCTATTATTTTTCTTCAAAGCCTAATAAATTTTCTAAGAATAATACATTTTTAACCAACAGTTCTGGGCAGATACAGGTAAAGTTCCCCCTGTTTTTTATGACTGAAACATTAGATACAGCAGATCCAATGAGAATTAAGTTGACCCATCTCTGCTGTGACCAATTTAAAATTAGATAACAACAAATTTACAATGTACTATTAAACACAACTAGCTCCCAGTTTCAATCACTAACTGTCCCTAGCTCAATCTTCTATTCAAACCAAACACAAATTATCATATCTGATAATCTCATATGAAGAAAATGACTCATATATTTCTAATCATCAAAATATATATTTATTATTTACATTAATACATGCATTTTAAAGAGGCGAAGCCAAGATAAATAGCATATATTACCTCCTCAAATTACCATTTCTCTTTGCCATAAAAGTACTTAGAAAAACCTGACAGCGAATTCAAAAACACAATACATTGCTATCATCTCTAATTGCCATGTTAAATAGCAGATTTTTGGATCATGTTTTTCCTAATTCTATTTTGTATCCTCTTTTTCAATATCGCCCTCTAACTATCCTATCCTATGGTAACCACTGTTCTAGTCTTTCTGTTTGTGACTATAATCTGCATATGGGACCATGTAGAATTTGTCTTTATATGTCTAGGTTATTTAATTTAATTAATATGTATTACAATATTTAATTTATTTAATATTTTAATTTGACATGATATTCTTCATGAGGGTTCATGTTTCTAGAAATGACAGCATTTTCTTATTTTTAGGGTTGGAGATATCCTGTCATGCATATATGTCATGTTTTCTTTATCATGTTCTTCTCCTTGCCTTGATTCTATGTTTTGGTTATTGAGAATAGTCCTACAGTGAAGGTGCAGATGCAAACATTTATCCTTTCATGATTCTACTTTCATTTCCTCTAGATATGTGTGTTATCATGGGATTGCTGAATCAGGTCGTAGTTCAATATTTAATTTGTTGAGGAACCACTGTACTATCTCACATAATTGCCCCACCTTCCATTCCTAAGCATTTTCCTTTTCCCAGATGCTTGCAGGAACTTACTGATAGTCATCCAGTAGTCAGACTTTATTCAATCACAGAATCTGCTTCTCTACATATTGCTTTTATCCATTCATTTAACATGCTTATTTTCTGCTATGCAAAGAACATGGATAGAGAATTATTCAAAACAAAGCAGTTTTACTGTCTAGAATTGTGTAATAGTAGTTACTACCACTTGTAGGGGTTTGAATTTCAATCACTTAAAGTTAAGTAACATTAAATACAGTTTCTCAGCTGCACCTGAGTGATCTGTGGCTAATGCAGATTAGAGAATACTTTTATTATGACAGAGTTTCATTGGGAACCCCTGGTCTAGAGGGAGAAACAATGATGCTAACAAAATACAGAAATACCCCTTTTAAATAAATCCCAAGGTCATGTTCCAAATATTAGGGTAGGTAGTGTACATACTAGCTGTCTATGGTCTCTGGATAAATACAGTTCTGACAATATTGAACATGGACTCCTTATATCCTGATGTGCCATAAGGTCCTATCATTTTAAGCTAGTATCAGCATTTGATGGATGATAACTTAATATTCTTAGGAGCTTTAGAATAAACCTATAAATAAAAAGAGGTTATGGATTTCTGTATAATGTTCAGCCATTTCATCTAGATATGTATGCAATACATGGAAATAAGATCTTGGGAACATATTTTTAATATAATTACTCTCTTCCCATTAGATGGGTGAATATGTTGAGTACGAAAGTGTGACTAGATGGGTGGCGGGCGTTGTGGCCGAAGGAGCTTGGGCCTTGGATTTAGTCAGATCTATGTAAGATATAAAATTAAAAATACATAGAGGACTACTAAGATGGGTCAGCAGGTAATAGTTCTCAGTGCCAAGTTTAACATCCCCAGTTCACCTCCCGGACCTGTGTGGTAGAAGAACGGAACAAGGTAAGCCTGAGCAGGAATTTGAAGAGGTTTATGAAACATACCATCCATTTCTCTCTGTGCAGAGCCTAGATAGCTACCTTTTAACTCTTGAATCAATCACACCAGTTCTGGGTTGGCTTTTGTAAAAATCAGTACAATCTAAGCAGATAGCAATGGACAAAGCAGGGTGCAGCTGGGATCTTGGTAAGGAGCATCTGACACTGGAGTATCATGCTGAGGGCATAGGCCTGTGGTTCTGTGGCCTCTTGGAAAGAACACAGACCATCACCTACTGGAAGCAGGTCTTGTGTTAGAGCTTCTGAGAATTTAAAAAGAACCTGAAAATCTCTGTGAATATCACTTTTTTTTTTTTTTGAGACAGGGTTTCTCTGTGTAGTTTTGGTGCCTGTCCTGGATCTCACTCTGTAGACCAGGGTGGCCTCGAACTCATAGAGATCTGCCTGTCTCTGCCTCCCATGATTAAAGGCATGCACTACCACCTGGCTATGAATATCGTTTTTCCTTCTAAATAATATTTTATTTCGTGTGTGTACACTAGTTCATGCCATAGCGTATGTGTAGAGGTAAGGAATCTGTAGGAACTTGTTTTCTCCTTGTATCATGTGGCTCTTGGGGGCAGGTGGGCAGGACGAACTTGGGTTGTCAGTTTTGGTAGCAAGCACTTTTATCCACTGAGCCATTTCACTTGCCCTCCATGTATGTCCTCTAATATTATATGTGTGCAACTACTTCAGTGTTTGAAGTAACCTTGCATACCTACCCTTCTTCCCTGTGAGTGATCTTTCAATGTGCACAGTAGTGTTAAAAATTTCAGACTCTTCTTAACCATTGCAGCCTTAACAGCAGTAGAGCTAATTTAAAAAAAAAAAGAATAAATATTAAGAAGGATTATAAACTCTGGCAAGTTTCCAATCTAGGTAAAATTTATGTCACTTCAAGTAAGCCTACTGATATGCAAAAATTATGAAGGCTTTCTCTGGAAAAACGAGGAGGCATGGGAACACTCACTGGGGGGATGCTCTTTTAATAAGTGTCCAACATGGCAGTGCTGTCTTGGGCAGCACACAGCACAGCTGCCAAGGAAAAGTCCTTGGCCAGTTTATTATCAAAGACATACAGTAACACAAGCAAAGTTTCTCACACTGTAAAACAGCATCTGTGTGCAAATACATCTCTTACCTAGATTGATTGGATTGTCCTTTCTTTGTTTCGATTCACTTTTTATTATTTCTAAATTATGCACATATGTGTGTGTCTGTGCATGCATATGCATATGTGAGTGCAGGTTTCCATGGAGTCCAGAAGAGGGTGTCAAATACTCTGGAGCTAGAATTACACCTGTAGTGTGAACTTAACTTGGGTCCTCTCTCTAAACCCCTGAGCCATCACTCCAATCCCTTTTTTCTCTTTTAAGGATGTTTAATGTTTCCATTTAAGTTCAATAAGTTTGTAAATGATGTCAACCTAATTTTTAATAAATATGTCTATCCTCTGAGAGACATAGAAGAGTCCAGTTAAACAATTTTATTACAAATGTGAATCTAAATGATGTTTTAAATTTTAAAATCTTACAAGGAAAAATCATGGTATCCCTCCAGTTGCTTATCAACATGGAAGACTTTAGTGTCTGAAATTATAAACAAAGGGCATTATATACTTAATGTTTCAGCTACATTTATTTCCCTATGGTCTGAGTGTATGACCAATACAGTATTTCAAGCTAAAAAGATTCTATTTCTATTTTCTGTCGCCATTACTTGTCTCCTGTTGTGAATGTTTATCATTTTTATAGTTGCGAATGCATTAATAAAAAAGACCATATTTCGTTGATGCCACAGCTATTTCCCCCTCCAGGAAACACAAAAAGGAAGAGGTTAAAATGATTTAATTTTCTCAGAATCCCCAGAATGATAACTTTATATGTTTTTATGTTTCTAGCAGGGAGATGTTATGGAGAAGATATAAGTGGAATATTTTGACTAGTAACTTCCTATGCATAATGAGCACATGACTCTATACACAGACTCTTACCCATTGAATTCTAATGAGAAACTTTGATCATATCCAGCGGACACGATAGGACAGAAATGAGTCAGATATGTGCTGTTCTGATTATGAGCATGTGGGCACAGCTTAGATATGTTCTCTGGTTTTACAAGGGAATGAGGAAGAAAAGGTTTGAAAAAAGAGAACAATGAAGAGAGATTTTCCACAGCTAATTTTCGAGCCATCAGTCACCTTATCATTTCTTATAGAAGCTGCTGAGAAAGACAATGGGGCAGTTTCTATAATAAATATAGAGTATTTTTAGATGGGAGAAATTGTATATGAGGTTCACGGAGAAGATCACAGAGAAGGATGATGATCAGAGTTGAAAGGTGAGCAGAAATCACAGGGTCAGAGTTTTGAAGGGAGCGTGCGTGGATGTCACTGTGCCCAGAACTGAAGTAGATATGTTGTGCAGTATATTAAAATATGAAGGCTTTTTAAAAAATATATTTTACATTATATTTTAATTCTACAGTTTTAATAATTATGACTATGTTTTAAAGCACACATGTGTGGGTGCATAAATCATAAAACAGGAATCAGATTTAGAATTTAGTGTAAGTACAATAAACAGCCAGTTGCTTTAAAAGGACAATTTTCCCTTCTTAGTGTATTGTATTCAGATATGAACTAAGCTGACATAAAGAATCACAGAGTCCTTGTCATAGTCACTGGTGTCTTTCTTGTGTATTTTCTCCACCCAGCATTCCAGAATATGTACGCAAGGATGCTATGGGACTGGACTGTGCCTGTCAAAGTTTTGCTTCCTGAATCAATTTCCAACAGCTGCAGAATAGGTAACATGGGAACAGAAACACAAAGAGTCTTCTAGAAGACCACTTCTTCTGTCCATCAAGTACTTAAGGACAGGTTTTGTATCAGCTATTACACCATAGAAGAGTCCTCCACTAAATTAAAAATTAAAAATCAAGTAAAGTAGTCCCTGAGTAGGTGAGGACTTTATGGGGTTTAATGGAAAATAAAGAAGCATAAAATTTTATAAAGAACAATTATTTCTAAACAAAGGTAAAATGGGGAAAAGTTGAAACATTAAACAAAACTTTAAAATTTTATGTCTACCAAAAACACACATACAAGTAACATCGCTTACATTTACTGAATGAGTTACATTTCCATATATATATTCATATATGTATGAAATAACAATTAGTGAAAAAGAGGCTATAACTTTGAAGGAAAGTGAAGAGTATATATTTGAGGGTCTGCAGGGTGGAATTATATTATAATCTCAAAAATAAAATTAAAATGTATTATATTAAAAAGTCTTTAAAACAACATTACATTTCTCATTTTTCAACTGTTTTGTTCTTTTTATGTTAATTTTATTATTGAAAATAGATTTTTTTCATACAATATATTCTGATGATGGTGTCTGCCCCAGGTTCTTCCCTACCTACCCTCCCATCTGTATGCACACACTTTTTGTTTCCTATTAGAGAATAAACAGGCATTGAAGGAATAATATAACATGAATAAAGAACAAACGCATTGGAATTGGAATGTGACAACAGCCAAACAAGAAAGCAAGCCAAAGAAAAATCACAAGAAACATACAGATGCAGAGACAAATGCGTTGAACACTCACCAATCCCATAAAACCCCAAACCAGAAGCCATGATACAGACACAAAGAAAACAAAGCACCCTGGCTTAACATTATAAGACAAAAAACTCCAAAGAAGCCGGGCGGTGGTGGCGCACGCCTTTAATCCCAGCACTCGGGAGGCAGAGCCAGGCGGATCTCTGTGAGTTCGAGGCCAGCCTGGGCTACCAAGTGAGCTCCAGGAAAGGCGCAAAGCTACGCAGAGAAACCCTGTCTCGAAAAACCAAAAAAAAAAAAAAAAAAACTCCAAAGATGGCATTGAATTTAGTTTGGGCTGATTCCTACATACCTGTAAATACCACAGCTTGGGAAGCATCAGAGAGTTAGCCACACTTCAAAACTTATTAAAACATATCTCACGTGAATTTTACACAGTGCACTTGAGAAATCAAAGTCAATAACAGTTGTTCAACCCATCTGGCATAATAAAGGAAATTTAAATGGAGAAGAAAATGGTGGTAACTGCACACTTCTCTACATTTCATTTCTTAGATGGGTGTGGCAGTTCTGCTTTGTGACCCACAAGATTAACGGGTTCTCTCTTCCAAAGGATGGAGCAGGAACATTTCTATTTGCATTCTTTAACCATGAAGAAAACAGATTTGATTTCAAGACTATACCTAAGCGTAAGGGAATTTTTTTAAATTGCAAGGACCTTAACAGATTTAAATTTTATATTTATTAAATACCTCCACCCATATTTCAACCATGATTGGTATTCCTGTCCTATATTTTCTTATGAGATTGAGGGAGAATTTATACTCAAAACCTTAATTGTTATCTCTTGCTGCCCAAATGCTCAAATCCAATATCTGCACCATCTTTGATAAAAGTTATATTGTGTCCACTGGGAATTCAAAAAATGTTCAAATTAAATCACTGTTTCAGATTTTAGACAAAAATCAGTCCTTCTATTTTAAAAGAGAATGAAATTCATAGGCACAAATGTCAGATCTGGATATCATTCATATATTTCTCTAAATATACACTTCAATAAAGATTGTATTCAGCTGAGATACCATGGATCAAGTTAGAAATACAGCAGAATCAATACTTGAGATAGAGAGGAAAATATGTAATAGCCAGGAAACATATTTAATATTGATATATTTGGACTCACTTGAGAATTCTAAAGTTTTGCTCAGTCCATAAGAAATCTAAATTAATTTCAACCACATGCGTGCTTACTTAGCTTGAATTATGGTATTGACACTGTAAGAGGGTCTTCTAACCTAGTAGTGACACAGCAGTCTGTTTAGAATAGCCCTGTGGAATAACACTAAAGTACATGAGAAAGAACTGATGAGACCTAAGAAACATCCTGCCCCTAAAAAGCTAGAAGAAAAGTTGATACATTTGGCACACTCAACTTCAGTGGATAGATCTCACAGAGATTTTCTATATGTATGAGAAATACATATGTATTTTTCTCAACATGCACTCAAATTTTCCTTCCTCAGTAAGTCTAATTGCTTGTGGGATAAATTTTGTCTTCTTATGCTTGCCTTCCATCAAAACCTTTACAGGTAAGTTCTATTTTTTCACGTCAAGGGCAAAGCCACCACTTCCTTGGGAGGTGTGCTTCTCCCAAGTGTTTTCTGTCTTTATTCTCCTTGACTTCTTTACAAAATTCTGCATGTCCATAAGTTTTGAGTTCTTGGTGTCTGAATTTGATACCTTGACTTTAATACTTATCCAGTCCAGTGCTTAGATATCTTTTGAGTTATTGGCTTAATTAATGGCTTGTATTTGAATTTGTCATTAGTAAATTTTATCCAACAAGGACAATCTCTCTTATCATGTATAGAGAGCTTTGAAAGAACAGTATGACATTGGCCTAATTTCTTTTCCTTCATATGGTTTCTGACTGGACATGTTGCTTTTCTCCCTCATTCTGTCACATGTGTCTCAAGGGCAGTTAAATTGCATGTTAGTTTGTAAAATTTTGTTAAACTAGAGCATATATAGTAAGTGCTCAATCAACATATGTCCATTGGTTGATCTGGGCAACTGAGGAAGGTTTAAATGAAAACAAATATTTCTTTGACAGAATGATAATAGCAGAAATAATAGACTTTAATTGAAATTCTGAAACTATTGTTCACTAACTTGGAAATGTCTTAACCTCATTAAGATTCTTCTTCTTTTTATAAATAAGTAACTCCCAGGATAATACTGGCTCCATTCCACTGGCAAGATGATTCATAAGTGATCACCAGGACAAGGGACATTTTTCACAAAGTCACTCATATTTTAGGTGCTTTTCTGCTTATATTTCAGTGTGCTAAGCATTGGACTGTACACAAAGAGAAGCTGAAAACATTACCATGTTGAAGAGATAATAACAACAAAAATAATATAAGGAACATTTAAGTAGACAGGGGATATTCATTTCCATGTCTTTCTGTCACAGTCAAAGGGCCAGGTCAGCAACAGCCTGTAAGCCATGGTGTGACATCAAAGGGAAACATGTGTGAAGCCTCTTGAGGAGGAATGAGTGGGGAAAGCCACCTCTTGAAGGGAAGATCAAGCACACAAACCCTTTATTGTAATAAATGAGACAAGATTTTTCATATGCACTATTTAGTCTCTAAATTTTGTGCATATATATAATATGCATATATTTGCATTACATATATTTCTAAGCCCTTTGCTTTATTTTTTCCTACTGCCCTTTGGACCAAAAGTGCAACAACTTTTCATATGGTCACATCTACTACACAATCAGATATTAATCAGGTAGCTGAAAGTTATTAGCAAAATATCCAAAACCTTGAAGTTGAGCAATTACCAAATGTGAGACTTATATGAAGCCAACTGAAATAACCAGTTCCAGACTCAGGTCTTTTTGATGACCTACTTGCCCTGAAAGTTTTGTGATGGTGGTAGCTAATAGCTCTGGTCTTCATTATGGTTGTCTCAGCTTACTGCCCTGAAGAGATGAAGGATACAAGAGGTGCTAATCCATGAAGCGAAAATTCCTGATGATTTACACCAGAACTAAAAGAGTAGCTTTTCCCTCTCCTACCAGTTTCTCTGTAAGTAATTTCCTTGATAAAGTACAGCCCATATGGAGACAGAAACATTGTAGCAGATACAAGGCAATGCCATTGTCCCTTCTTAAGTTTTGATAGGAGCTAAGGTAGAATTCTGCCTGTATTCATTCACTCATTCATTCATTCACACATTGATATTGAGCTCAGTGTTTCAGAAAGCTCCAAAGAAGGATGAATAAATGCTATTACCACAATTTTTTAGTCAAGCATAATCATAAGCTATCTCAATATGATACCAATCGGAAAATCTATACTTGGTCTTGATGGAATTTTACATCTAAACAATGCCAGGTTTCAGAGGAGAAGCCAGGAGAAATTTATTTCTATGACTTCTCGGGAAGGTAAACAACACTAGATATACCTATGGATGCCTGACTTAATATGCTAATGTGAAGAGTGCCGGCCAAAACAGCCTTCCTTCCTCACAGACCCAGCACAGTGCTTCTGACTCGGAGGAGGAAGAAAATGGGTTCAGATGTCACTTTTTCAATCGTGGTCTTTATTCCTTCTCTTCTTAGTGAAAACGGAGTATCAGTGTTCACAAGGCTCCTCAATCCACACTGTTCTTATGCAGCTGAGCACAAAGCCAGTTTCTTTGTTCCCAGGACAACAGCACAACCTAGCGGAAGAAAGAACCCTGCCCTTCAGGGCCAAGTGAAGCCAGGCATGAGAATTCTTTGGTAAATTTGGTCAGTTGAAAGTCAGCTCAGACTTGATCCCTGCATCTCATTTTCTATAGCAGCAAAAGGTGAAGAAGACTTGTCCCATGACTTTTGAACAGTTGTTACATAAAGGGTCCATAATTTATTTTGAAAATAATAGATTTTTAAAGCTAGTAACCAAATACTCCAATGAATGTTTCTGAAGTATATTTTTTCTGTGACTTTAATTTTAAAACGATGAGTAAATAACATGAAGGAAGCACAATTCACATATAATTTACTCAGGGTAGCTTTATGTTGAATATCACCTCTTGTAATTTTGTCAAAATTGGATGCCTATGAAAGTCATTCCAGATCCCAAAACATCCCATTTGAATGAATTTCAAATTGCCTCTCTCTCTCTCCCTCTCTTCCTTCCTCCCTCCCTCCCTTCCCCCCCCCATCTCTCTCTCTGAAGAGAGAGATGGGTGTGGAGAGAGGAGAGAAAAACAAACAGAAAACAGTGAAAAGAAATACATCTAGGAACCTAAAAAGAGAAACTACACATATATACATATATATGTATGTATAACACAAACATGTAATATAGTGTGCACATTAAGTAACAATTTGGAACTGAAAGGCTATTTTAGTGCCTGCATATGTTAAAATCAATGTCCCTGAATAATAAGTCCATATATTCCCAAAGCTCCACCTAAGTTCTCCCTCAAAGACTCAATTTCAGGATAATTCTCACAAGCTAAAGACTTAATAGCTGTAATAGTTGTTCTTTGTGTTAATTTGACTGCTTTTACTGCTTCTGTTAATACACAGAACAAGATCATTACACCAGTGAACTCCTCATGTCTGTAAAGTTTTAAAATACACATTTGAAATAAAAACATGTAAACATAGAAATCTCAACTCTCTAGAGCAAGGGGAAAAAATGAGCTCTTCAGAAGCCATGCATAAAAATCTAACAGTTTTTCTTCCAAAGAAGAGGGTGGAGGGTACAGGATTCACTCTTCTTCTTTATAGGATATGCTATGGTAAGAATTAAATGTAATTTAGTGAGACAATAATATCATCTCCACACTGTGCTGTTGTGTTCAGGATGGATTTGGGGATGATTAAACGTGTAAATCACACCGATCTAAAACATTTTTTCTCTCCTTCTTTTTTAACACCTCTTTAGATGGCATCTTGATCGTGTGTGCCCTGTGAACACAGAAGGCCTATAGGTCAGCCCTGAAATTATAGCTAAACCTCAACTCCTGAGGTCCACAGGCTGTTTATATCGATGAGAATTTATGATGTCTACACCCCGAGTCCCTGGCCTCTCTTTTACATTGACTTCTTTACAATTTGCTGCTTTATTTTATGGTGGTCCCTTGCCCTCTATAAATATATCACAGTTACTTAACCCCAGATCCCACCTCCGACTCCAGGACTTCAGAAAGGATCTATTTGTTACTTATTCTGCTACTGGGTGTTTCATAATCCTCCACATTAGCAGCTATTATTTTATAGCAGTTAACATTTTCCAAATTCTCATCACCACCTGATGGCTGGTGCTCTAACTACTTTATAAGACTACTCTTAGAACTGTTGTTTAGAGATACACTGAAATAGAATTTTCTCTTTAAACTCACACAAATATTGAAGTATTATCTATTGAGTATCTATTTGTGGAAAAATGAATACATTTAACTGCAAAAATTACATTCAGGCAAGCTTAATTGCCTTGTGCTACCTTAAATATAAAAACTTATAAAAACATGACCTAATCTTAGCAACATGCCACTGAGTAATTAAAGTTTTCTGTGGGTTAGATTCCAATAATTATCTTGTTTTGACTGAAATCCTTATTCCAGTTCCTCAAAATAAAGCTGGAAAATAATAAAGGATTACAGTTTTGCAAAAGCTATTGTCTGATATTAAAATTGTTAAGAAAATATGAGTAGGTATTATGCAAATTCTGACCTAATCCCAGCAGCATTCTGGTAGGTAATTGTGTTTTTTCTTTAAAGGAGGACAGACCCTACAATAATTATGCCTTGTTAGTGTCTGCCTTGCTACATTTTTGATTTATGTATTTTTCTGGGAGTTGACAGATAAGCAAGAAAAATTGACATATTATAAACTAATAAAAATAAATAATATCAGAATGTGCCTAGCAGCAGTCTGCATTGGGAGGTTAAATCAAGGCATTAATCACACAAATTTTTGAGCAAAATATATTTTGCACTAAAATTTTAAATGGCATATATCAAACACAGCTCAATATTTAAATTGCTATGCATGTTACAAAGACGATGATTGCTAAGCTACGCTGCTATATAGAGTATAAAAAAAGGCCATTATTTGTCTTTTATATTCCTTGATATTTTTAGGAAGTCACGTTCTTGGACTCTTCCCTACAGATGGCAAGATGTAACATTTCCATCAGATTTAGCATTTCTAGTTTTTCTCCAAAGAATATTCCTTAATGGAAAACTTGGCTAGTAGACTCTTTCCAATGTTTTTATACAAATTCTTATTCCTTAAAATTCTGCCACTTGAAAGCTTTCTGCTATTTTGTATTCAATATCAGGTGAAAATAAAAGTGTAAAGCTCATGCAGTCACTCGTACTAAAAAGATACATGCCCCACTGCACCTCAGCCTGGACAGAGGGACAAAGGAAAGATGCATCTGTGAGCATAGCCTTTGGTGAAAGGTACTGTTGGTGCTGCAAAGCAAGAAAAAACAAGATGGACAGATGGTGTTTTGTGACCTCACACTGTATTATTTCCATTCGTTCCTTTAACTCTGACCAGAGTTTTGCAAGCAAATGCTTCACAAGTAATCAGTCCAATAATATGAGTGATGGATTAATGTTGTTTCTTTTCTGATTGAAACAAAGTCAGCATTTGGCTTTGTATTAAAATTCCAGTTGTTATCAACTGACCTGAGCTCCTGGGAGTACATGGTCTCTGAACCAACAACAGTTAGAGAGCCTCCGTGGGACTAACCTAGGCCATTTGCTTGTGTGTGACAGTTGTGTAGCTTGGTTTCTTTGTGAGGCTCCTAGCAGTGAGATCAGGACCTGTCCCTGACACTCAGCTGGCTTCTGGAAACCTCTTCCCCATGCTATACTACCTTTCCCAGGCTTGAAGCAAGGAGGGAGCTCAGTCCTGCCTCAACTTCATGTGCCCTGCTTTGTTCAACCCCTTGGGAGGCCAGCCCTTTCTGAATGGAGATGGAGGAGAAGCAGAAGGGGAAGGGAGTAGATGGGAAGCTGGGAGGAGGTGAGGGGGGAGAACAGGAGGAGAGGAGGGAGAGGAAACTTCAGTCAATATATAAAATAAATTTTTTAAAAGTTATTTAAATAAAATAAAAATCTTTTATTTAAAAAAGTTTCAATTGTTTCTACTCTTGAAGTAGATAGAATTTCAAAATCGAACTAAACAATCAAATTCTAGAAATAAAGTAGAGTTATTTTAAAAGTATATATGGAAGTAATCAACAAAACTCTTTGTTCCACAAGAATGGAGAATGTAGGTATCAATATTTTATGATAATTTGTTCATCAACTTAAAAAACTGAATCTTTTCCAACATGTACATATCACCAAACTCAGCTGAACCACCATTCAGTTAAAAGGACTGATAAGCATATGAGTATAGCTGATTACAACATATGAACCCCTTCCATCAGAACAAACTCTTTTACACTGCTGTTTTGTTGAAGGTAATATTTCAGTATCCATAAGCTGCCTTAGACCACAGCAACTACTTCCATATGATATTGCATGTTCATGGTCAGGAGTGCTCAAAACACTAATTTTGTTATCTCACTTATGTACTAACATCTCTTTTTCAAATATACAGGCAAAAATGGTCTATAAACTCAAGAAAAAGCAAGAGTGGCAATTAAAGAATATTATGACAAAAGTTATATATTAGAAATCATATAAAAGTTAGATATAGAAAAATAACCAGCAGATCCAAGAAATTTAGCTAAAACTAAAAGAGGAGCCTATAGCTCATCTGTTATCTTAAGTAGCACCCAGTGACTAGGGTAAGCATAGTAAAAGCACTAAAATCTCTATCATCAGCTTTCATATCCAGCAATGATGTTGCAACACCCAGCTGTCCCAAATAGAGACAAATGACATTATGATACTCACTGCACATAAACACATACATGCACGTGCTCACAATATACAAACAAGAATACACATACATGTATGTATGTTTATGTGTATGAGTATATACAATCAATATATGATAGGTTTAAATAAATATTTTTTCATACATGTGTATCACATCAATAGTATGTTACATGTGTGCATATGTATTGTAGGTCTGAAGATATATACATTTATTTAAGGCATGCAATGTGGTAGATAAGACTCTTACTTGAAAAAAAATAGAGCATATTTCTAGAAGAAATATACACATTTTCTCTTAAAGACTCAAATATTATTTAACATCAAATAAAAGTTCTTCCAGAATAAATTTTATTCTTTAGGTATAAGCTAAGCACTATCCACATTCTAAACTCAAGCATATAATTCTAGCTGTTGATAGATGAGGTATAGTCTGATTCAAGGATTTTATGAGATCATGAGTTTTAAAGTATGTGTTCAATGTACAATATTAAGAATGTAAACACAGGAATTGAGGTTTGGAGTAGTCATTTTTATATGCATAGTCACCACCAGCTCTCAGCAGCTACTCCAGCCTGAAGACCTAATATTATGTCACTTGATAGTCCCAAATAATTTGGGCTAAAATACCCATATTGTTAGAGATAAACATTAATAACATGCAGTCACTTTTCAGAAGTCAAGAGAATTCCAATATATTTCTGTTAATTTCATCAACAGATGAAATTAGATTGAGAGCACAAGATATTATTTGTTTCTAGGCTAAGCGAACATTGACTTTTAAGAAGATAGCAGGTTAATTTAGTAAAACCCGGAGTTTAAATCAACAGAGGGAAAGACACAGAAGCAGAAACTGTCACTGCAGAGAACAGGGACCACGGCCACCATTGGGAAAGATCACAAACATTTTGATTCTCTCAGTTTCTCTGACCAGTTTTTAAATTCTTCAAGAGAAAAACACCATTGGCCTGGATTAGCGTTTATGATTTCTCCTCACAGTCTTCTTGAGTGATGGGCTGGCTGACCGCAATGTACCAAACTGGGAAGAGATCTTTCCTACAGGAAAACCAATTGGCAGAGCAATGAAAGTAGCACAGGGAGGCTAAAACGAAGAAAGGAAAACTGAGATGAAAGCATTAGCCAGGCCACAAGAAGTCAGAAAAAATTCAAAAGTGTCTGTGTTCTGTGAGGTCTGGCTTCTGTACAACAAGATGGCTCTCATTTACTAAATGTCGTCATCCCGAGAGCTGCTTACAAGTAACTCCCTAACTGTGAAACCAATTGAATAAAACATATTATGAATGGGAAGTCTCGCCATTTTGTCCTTTCTTTTCTTCAGAAAGATTTGTTAGATAAAATGAATACAAGCCACACAAATAATAATTTTAAAAACAAAACTATGAAAATGAATGCAGGCTGGATGTGGGATATGTGTTTAGATTGGCTTCTAAATTTATCTTCTAGACCCATGTGATAAGATTTAGTCCTAAGAGTAGCACAACTGGGAAGTTGCTGAACCTTTAGAATGTGAGGTCTAGTGAAAAGATTTGGGTCATTGGGAGTGTGCTTTGAAGAAGGGCCCACCTCTTACTCAGTTTCTTTGATTCCTGGCCACTGTGATGAGGTGTGAGCACTTTCTGTGAATACTCCATCCTGCACTGATAGACTCACTATGCTACCTCATGCCCTAAGCATTATGATCAAGCAACCAAGGCCCGACTTTGAAACAAGGAGTCAAAATGACCTCCCAATAAGGTTGTTTTCAGTGTTTTGCCATGGTGATAGAAAGATACCTGATACTATGTGTCTCTCAATTACAAATGCCAATCAAGCATAGCATAAAGATCTAAACCGTCAAAAGTAGATCAAAACCTTCAGTCCACTGTACCTAAACAGAATACAGAACTGAGCTGATTCCTTCCTAAGTGTCTCCTGGTGCTCTTTCCTCATTCACTCCTTGACACTTCCAAAGGGCCCTTTGGTTTTGGTCTCAAAATTAATTTGCACCTTACTACAGTTCCTTTAATATTCTTGCCCAGCCCTGGTCTTACTGAGATTCAGTCCTCCCAGATACATTGCTTATGCCATCTGTACTAACCTCCTGAAAAACCAAGTGGCTCCATTACTTCTGAACACCTTGCTTCTGCTACAGGATACGCCTTTTAGAAATGTTGAAATGGAATTTCCTAGGAGAACCCACAGTAACCGTACTTACTGTGGCTGACAATAAAATCCCCTTAATATGTCTAAGTCTCCCTTGATGAAGGCTGGCACATATTCTCTTATTAGATTTTTATTAAGTATATTTCATTTCATAATCAGTCTTTGGATCTAATCACTTAGAGATGAGGACAGGTCTCATGCTAATAATTCCAAGTCACCACCCAAGTAATAGAAACACTGTTAAAGAGTTATTGTGAGCAAAGAAGTATCCTTTCATAATTTGAAAAACCACAAAACAAGCTTATGTCTTTAACATAGTTTCAGGAAAAGTCATATCCACAAAGGGATAATTTCAATTACATGCCATTTACACTTTGAAACGGAACAAATCAGTAGTCAATAACAGTTACGGGACAGAGATTTTTCAGGTTTCTCTACTTTTGAAACTACTTTGGGAGATGATATAAACCCTCTCTTTTAAATGATAAGTTCTAGGAAATAATATGTAATTTGAGATCTATTTATCTGAAAGTCCAAATTCCAAAGTCTTTAATTTTATAGTAAAGAATCAATATGGTTAAAAAAAATCTCTCTCTTAACAGTGATATATTGAATTCACATTTATCATTTTTGTTGTTCTATAATGTACTGTGTACCTTCTAGATATGACATGGAAGCTACATTCATGAAATCTCAACTATATGTCTTGCTAAGCAAGACTTGAACAATATCAGTGCAAGGAAGCCTGCCAAGATCAACAGGGGGCATTTCAAACACCACTCCAGATGTTGTTTGTTGTATTTCTCTCTTTCTTTGGGGGTTTGCTCTTGTTTGCTCTTTTGGAGGGCCTGCTACCCAGCTCCCCAATAAATCACACACATAGGCTTCTTTTTAATTACCAATGCCCAGCCTTAGCTTGGCTTGGTTTCAGCTTTCTGTTACTTAACATCCCATCTACCTCTTTGCCTCTAGGTTTTTCCCATTCTCTTACTTCTGTATCTTACTCTGACTCTGTGGCCTGCTGTGTGTGTAGCTGGGTGGCTGGCCCTTCATGTCCTCCTCCTTCTCCTGCTCCTTGCTCTTTCTCCCTTTTCAGATTTCTTCCTCTATACATTCTCTCTGCCTTTTAGCCCTGCCTATACTTTCTCCTGCCTAGCTATTGGCCAGTTCTTTATTAGACCATCAAGTGTTTTACACGGGTATGGTAACACAGCTTCACAGAGTTAAACAAACGCAACATAAACAAAAGTAACCCTTCAAAATGATATTCTACTGCATTTTCCCCTTTTTGTCTAAATAAAAATGAAAGTATTTAAACTTAAACATAGTAAGACTATATATAATAACAATTATCAAGTAAGAATTACATTCATAATATTCTGTCCATTTGTAGTTAGCATATTCAGAGGAAATAATGTATTATCTATCCTATCTTAGTGAATCCAAAATTTTATACCTAATTTACTTTCTATCATAACTAAGGAAAACTGCAATAATAACTATTTAGTCTTCAACTCCTTCAAAGACTCAGAAGGATGTAATATTACCTAACAACAAAGACATTTGGCTGCCTGGACAGTCACCCAAAGTTCCTCTGCAATGTTGGGGCATCCATCTTCAGCCTGCAGGTCTAGAGTATCTGGCAAACTTTTCTATGAAGCAGGAATTTTGGACTGTCAAGCCTTGTTTTGGCAAACTTCGTCAGTCAGTTTTGTGTCCTGCAGAATGTCTGGCAGTTCTTCTGTGAAGCAGGAATTTTGAAAGACAGTCCTACCTTGTTTTGGTAAATTTCAACAAGTTTTTGTGTGTGTGTGTATGTCCTACATGTTTAGTCTGCACAGGACATTGTTAGCAGTCAAAGGCAAGAACAGTTTCTTTGCCTAGTGGCTAACATTGCCACAATGAAAATAAACTCCATAAGGAGTCCCTTCAATGCCCATCATCTTTGAAGTAAATTGTTGATGCCAAGAGAAGATATGTCTCATTGTCATGAAAAGCCCTAAGTTAACAAAACATTTTTACAGTGTGTTTAACAATGTGCATAGGCTAAAGAAAATGAAAAGGGTATAAGTCATAAAAAAAAATGAATAGTTTATCAAATGAAGTCTTTAAAGTGAGATTTAAAAAGAATAAGCCACACACAGATGGGAAATACACAAGTAGTTTGGATCCTATATGTGTTGATTTTGGATTTTCTGACTGTTGAGATGCAGAAGACAACTGCTAGGACACATGGGATTGTGAACAGGACTGCTAAATTGAATCAATTTAGATATTTTAGAAATGCCTTAACTTTAAAAAAGAAGTCAAAAAGTAGATTTGTTGAATGGAAAAAAAATGCTTTGGAGTTTTGTTCCCACAGGAGATGAGAGGCTGTGGATTCCTTCAGGGTTAATATGGATCAGGTTTGATCAGACGAGACCTCCTGAAACTTGACAGGTAATATCTATCAGCTTTGTCTTCCCTGGACTTGGTCATTGTCTCAAATTTTCTCTCTGAGACCCTAAAGATACTTTTTCTACAGCCGTCAGGAAAAAGTATGAAGAAAACTATGTCCACATTCACAAGAGTTGGGGAGTGTGGGTGGCCTTTGGTTATTTGGTGAGTTATGGATATTTATTATCATTTAGAGGAATATAGAATATTGATACAAATTTAAAGTGAGTTTTGTTATACTGTATGTATATTTCTATTTTTATTTAGGGTATTATGCTTATTCAGCTCATTTAAAAATGTAATATATAATTAAGAAATATGGATTAATAGTCATCTATAATCACAAACTTATGATCATGTTAGGTATGTTTTCAAGGTCATACAGAGATATATTTCAAATAGATAGGCAATCTTCAAACACTTCAAAGACCTACAGAATATGGCATTTAAAATGTTTTAAGAATTTAGACTTTTCTCGACAATGAGACATGTCTGCTCCTGGCATTACCAATTACTTCAGAGGATAATGGGCATCAAAGAAACTCTATATGGAGTTTGTTTTCTTTGTGGCAAAAGCCAGACATGTGGGAAACGAAAGTGCTCTTGCCTTGACTGCTGATAGTGTGCTGTACAAATTGGACAAGCAGGACACAAAAGAAAGTGACTGAAGAACTTTGCAAAGACAAGGTGGTACAGTCCTTCAAAAATCCTGCTTCACAGATTAGTCTGTCAGATATGCCAGGACTATAGGCCGAAGACATGCCCCAACGTTGCAGAGGAACTTTGGGTGACTGTCCAGGCAGCCTGATGCTCGTGTCATCAGGTAACACTGAATCCTTCTGGAGTCTTTGATTGAGTTGAAGACTAGATAGTTATAGTTTTCTTTAGTTATAATAAAAGATAAATTAGATATAAAACTTTAGACTCACCAAGATAAGATAGATAATTAAGTATTTTCCCTAATTTTGTCAAATGCAGAGGACTGGATATTGCTACTGTAATTCTTACTTAAATTTTTTGATTAACTATACTAAGGTTAAAACCTTCCTTTTTAATTAAACAAAAAAGAGGAAATGCTGTGGGATAATGCCCTTGTACACTGTAAAGATTTGTCACTCAAATTGGCTTAATAAAACACTGATTGGCCAGTAGCCAAGCAGGAAGTATAAATGGGGCAAGTAGAGTAGGAGAAAGCTGGGAAAAGGAAAGATATATTCAGGAGTCACCAGTCAGCAGAGGAATCAAGATGAGAATGCCGAACTGAGAAAAGGTACCAAGCCACTTGGCTAAACATAGATAAGAATTATGGGTTAATTTAATTGTAGGAGCTAATAGCCAAGCAGTTATAATTAATAGAAGCTTTCTGTGTGGTAATTTGAGAAGCAGTTGCTGGATATTTGGGAGTTGTTTGTGGAACAGAAACTTCCACCTACACCTAGATGAACATCTGCATGCATTTAATGGCCACTAAAAAAGGAAGAATCAGGGCCTAAAGAGATAGGCCCCTTCATAGGTGAATAGATCCCAAGTGATCAGCTGTAAACACACATATACAGAAGCAACACTAATGGTATTCAGCAGTTCATATGTGTGTGTGTGTGTCTGTGTGTGTGTGTGTGTGTGTATGTGCATATGTGTGGGTGTGTGTAACCATAATGATTAAAGAACAAGAGGCCATGAATTTGAGAGGAAATGGATGGAGATATGGAAGGGATTGTCATGAGGGGAAAGAACTAGAAAATTATGTTCATACTGGACTTATATATAAAGTTCTCAAAAATATTTTTATAAATATACATAATATATTTAATAATGTATAATATAAATATATAAAATAAATATTAGACCATCACTGCCAAGTAGTGTAGCCATTTCCCACTAAAAGCTTTTGAGGACTTGAAATCAGATGTAGTATGTGAAGTTTATATCAGACTTCAAAGACAACATCAAAAACAAAAAAATTTAAATAACAAAAAATATTTCATTAACCAAATATATGCTGAAATGATAATAAATTGACATATATTATTAAAACTTATTTCATCTTTCTCATTTTTAGTTTTTCAGTGTGACAATGAAAGAACATTGTGTCTGTGAATCACATTATAATTCTAATGTGTATCATTAGTCTCAAGAAATGTCTGCTAAATTTTGACCATTTAAGGACAGTTTGATATCAGTAATTTCCACAGTTGTAACAAATTATATTTTTTAATATTTCAATTATTTATTCTGGTTTCTATGAACACCACTGAAAAGTTCTCTTGTGTTAATGAAATTAGGAAAAAAAGAACTTTGAAAGAATTATCTCCATTTCAATAAAAATGTCCAAATTTTCTATTTTAGCAATATTTGGAAAATAAAGAGAAAAATGAAAAAATAAAATTGCAGCACAAATAAATCCAGTCAGAGTTAACACTCAATGGTCTATTGAAGTTTAACTGTCATGTTCAATTTTTATTAGAAGATTTTGAATCACAATTGCTGATTGGAAATAGTCGATGTCATATGACATATAATAATACTTGGGGGAATTATTTTTGCATGTTCTAAAAATTAAAACATAATAAGAAAACTTTTATATATTAAAAAGCACATATTTTTGGGATATGAACATGGGTAACAGAGATTCTAAACTGAAGTCACAATTATTGATGCAATGCATCAAAATATGAAAACCTTCAATCGTGCTTTATTTTAGACAGATCAGATTGCTTCAAGTTGGTATTTCCTACAAGACAGACAGACACCGTATCTATGGTTCTCTGATAGCCCTCATTAGTTTTAGATAATTATAATAAGTTATATCTTTTTTCAACTTCCACTTGAGTCTAGGTACCTTCAGGTTAAAACATGTGTTTATTGTACACTATACCTGCAACCATGCCTAACATAAAACCATAGGAGTTAGGGGAAATCTTTCAAAAACCTCTTAGTTGAGTGCATAATTATTTTTAATTCTAAACTAAAATAAACTTTCTATAATTGATCAGTTAATTCTGAGACTGACAACTGGCCCAAAATGCTATAAATGTGACACAAGTCCATGACACTCAGGATATATCATATCCATTAAATATAAATTTCCAAAATATCAGGATCGAGTGATGCAAGAATAATTACATTACTACTTTGTACTCTGATTTCTTTCTTTTTTTTTTCTTTTTCTATTCCTTTACCTTCCATAGATGTTGACCTGTGTCTCATTTGGGTCATATGATCTTTTCCGATTTTACTCAACTAGGTTTCCCATTTCCAACATCTTATCATATATGGCCTGATCTTCAAAAGACATTTCATTATGTTATATTTTTGATGTGCATTGTGCGAGCATAGTGTTTGTACTGTAGTATTCACTCTAAAATACATATTCACGTGACAGCCCATAATATCCTTGAAACAGCCATTACAGTCTGTCAAATAAATAATGCGCATTTTAAAGATGGTCTTTATGTGGGATGGCTCTCCTGCATTTTCATGAGGCAGATTTTTCTTTTATTCTCTAGGAAAGAAAAGCACACAAAGGAAATGAACATGCAGAAAAATATGTTAAGGTGGAAGTGACACAAAGTAGGAACTCTGAACATCCTTCAACGTCTTGCTCTTTTTACTGCTCCGCCATTTTACCGTGAACGTTTTATGAAAAGAAGGGGAGATTAGATTTTCTTCTCTGACCTTCTGTATGTGGACACTTTAAAATAAATGTCTTAGTTTTCTTATTTTTGTAATATCATTCGAACTTTGCATTTGACGGTGATGAATTATTATTTAAAAATTGTCACTGATTTGACAAATTCAGCAACTACAAGAAGTGGCATCTCAGCAGCCAGCTAGTAAATTTTTCTCTCCTTATCTGAAAGTGAAGATTGTTCTGTGTGTTCTTGACAAGCATGGTTCTGCATGTGCTTTCTCTGTGTGTTCTCCTTAACAAGCACAGGTACCGGTGTGCTGTCTTCTGTGTGTTCTTGACAAGCACAGTTCTGGGTGTGCTGACCTCTGTGTGTTCTCCTTGGCAAGCACAGTTCTGGATGCACTGACCTTCCAGCAATGTTACCTGAGTTTATAGGAAACAAATGCTTAAGTCTCTTTCCTGCAGTGGCACCTTACCCTTGACTATAATGGCTATGAAAACAAAAAGAATTCAAATATTTATCGGTGCCTTCTATGGGCCAGGTCCCATAACGCATGCTTTTAGTATATCCCAATTTGATCTCTAAGACAGTTGGGTAATATGAATGTAATTTTTGTAGTACTATATTCAATGTGCTTTTCACAAAATACTTTTACTTATATTATTATTTTATTTTATTTCATAATTGTTGTATTTTAATTTATAATACAGTAATGTCTTGAGTAAAAGTTCTGAGATAAATAAGAACCTGCTGTTTAAGCCAGAGCAGATTGACTTAGGCCTCTTATACTATACATAAACCGCTAACACATAAGAACTAAATTTCTTTGTGCAGCCTAATACTCCCAAATAATCAGAGAAGAGATTGCAAAGGATTCCCTTTTAAAGATTGGAAATTTCATATTAGCTTTCAAACAATCAAAGAGTATGGTGGTATTCTATTTGTACTGAAATGTGATTTTAATTGTATGTTAATAAATAAAGTTGTCCGGGGGTCAGAGCTATTAGAGCCATAGCAAGAATGTGGTGGTGGTGGTGGTGGTGGTGGTGGTGGTGGTGGTGGTGGTGGCACACGCCTTTAATCCCATAGATCTCTGTGTGTTCAGGGATAAAGACATATGCCTTTAAGACCTAGAGGGCTGTACTTACAGGCAGATAATGAAGAATATAGTTACCTTTCCTAGAATTTGACAATTAACCTAAAATTTTCTTTCAGGATAAAGATAACTTCGCCCATACCCAACAGGAAGCAATTTTAAGAATACGACACCCACATTCCCAAAGAGGTGATGTGGGGCAGGTGGTTTTTTTGTTTCTGTTTTTTTTTTTTTTTTTTTTTTTTGGTCTTTTTAATGGGTTTTGGGTCTGGGATAATTTTCATTGTTTAGGTGGGTTGGTTACAAGTTGTTGTCAAGGATTAGGGAAAAAGCTAAGCAAAGGAGATTAGATTTAAGGTTCTTGTTTTAAAAAAAAAAGGAAGAAAGAAAAGAAAAAGACAATTACTAGTTTTAAATACTTTACATTGGATTGGATTGTTTTATATTGTATACAAATTTGAAATTGATATTGTTAGAAAATGCTACATGTATATTTCTAATTGTATTTATACCATTCATTTAACAATGTAATGCAATTTTCTGATCCTTGAATGTTATTATTACCAACTATTAGGATACAAAAAAATGAAAGTTAGTGGTTAGACATTACAATAGAACTTGTAGTCATAGTAGATATGTTTTAAAAATTGAGCAGATATATTTTAGACAAGTCATCTTCAAACCCTTCAGAGATCTACAGAATATGGCATTTAAAATGTTTTAATAACTTAGAAAATTTTTCTTTTTTGAGACATGTCGGCTCCTGGCAGTACCAATCTACTTCAGAGAAAATATGAGCATTGAAGAAACTGCATATGGAGTTAACATTCATTGTGGCAAAAGTTAGCCATGGGACAACAAAGTATCCTCGAATCAACAGGACAAAATGGACAGACAGAACACACAACAAAGGACTACTGATTGTTGTCAAAACAAGTGTGGTTATGGCTTTATCAAAAGACATCTTCTGAGGCCAGGACAATATGGCACCATCCCTGAAGTGGCCTTCGCAATCTGGAAAAGGTACAGTGCCCTTTTCTTCAAAGGCAGCTGAACAGGCAATGGGCTGATGGCTTCTGATGTGCAATGCAACAGCAGCTGAAACAGTTATTCTTGAAGAGTAACTAAGCTCACGCCTCTCAATAGTAGACTGGCATTTAATAGAGGGATGTGGAGAAGAAGGGAATGCTGAGATGAAGCTATATATACACAGCCAAGAAGAATGGACAGCTGAATTCAAAAACCATCAACAATTTCCAGAATTTAACATCCTGAATCATGACATAACACTAGTAGAATTCAGGTGTTTCTGGTACATGGTCTGCTCTCACCCAATGTGAGGTTGAACTGTTGACCTTGTGTACATCCTGCTTCACAAATGAGTCTGTCAGATACACTAAGCCTATAGGCTGAAGATGATGCCCCAACACTACGGAGGAACCTCAGGTGACTGTCCAGGCAGCTGGCTGTTTCTGTCAACTCACAAATTTTTTGGAAGTTGCTTACATGCACTTCCTGTTTTTATTTTTGTTAGCTAATATTATTTCCTTCTTGGGTCTCTGAAAGAATTAAAGATTAGTTAGTTATAGTTGAAGATTAATTAGGATAGAAAGTGAATTAGATACATTTTGGACTTACCAAAATAGGATAGATAATGGAATTATTTTCTCTGATTTGTCAAATACAAATGGACTAGACATTGTTTAGGTATTTATTACTTGTATATATTGTATATAGTTATTTTACTTTTGTATATAGTTTTCCTTTTGTTAGTTGTAACCTTTTGCTTTTTTTTCTTTTTATTAAAATAGAAAAGGGGAAATATGGTGGTATTCTATTTGTACTGAAATGTGATTTTAATTGTATGTTAATAAATAAAGTTGTCTGGGGGTCAGAGCTATTAGAGCCATAGAAAGAGCGTGGCAGTGGTGGCACATACCTTTAATCCCGTAGATCTCTGTGTGTTCAGGGATACAGCCAGCATTGGAGACATACGCCTTTAAGACCTAGAGGGCTGTACTTACAGGCAATGATGAGGCAGTCATATGTTTGGGTTTACAACCAATGAGAAGGCAGAACAGAAAGACTATTTAAAGACATACACACAGGAAATAGCTCTCTTTTGGGAAGCTAGGAGCACTGCAGGAGGAAGGGTAAGATTTTAGCTCTGAGCTCTGACCTCTTGGCTTTCTCTTTTACATTGGTTCTGTTTCTTATTTAATGAGATGGTTGGTTACATCTACAAGAGTGTTAGATTTGAAAGAACTCAACCATGACATATAATCTTTAAAAGAAATGTACCTTTGTGGAATGTGCCATAGTGCCTCGGAGGTCCTACCAATGTACAAAGCTTGAAGATTTAGATTAAAGTCAAGGATGCTCACGTGCAGAGTGTCCTGAATACAAGAAAACCCTGTAAACAGAGAATACCTAAGCTGCTCCAGGTCTGTCTGGAGCAATAAGCTTTGTAACAGCTAAACAATGGCTAGAAGACATGACTAGCCATAAACAAAGCTAGTAGTACTAATAAGTTAAAAATCAGTTCTCTTTCACAATAATTAAATTCCAATACTATAGGGCCACAGATGACTAGTAGCTACCATGAGTGCAGGAGGGATTACTAAACATTCCATACTTATGTCTGGAATGTCCTTTTGGTTAATCTTGTTCTTTTAGGGTAATACAACCAATGATAATTCCCTTGGAGTTTCATAAATGGATCCATAATAATTAAAAAACTTTATGTTATCTTTAAGAGCAGATAGTGATGATCTTCATATCACATGAAAAGGTATGTAGATGCAAAATTTGACAGCTTTTTTAAAATTTGAATAGGTAAGGTAATTACATCACTCTAATTTATTTGTCTACTCCAATGTCTATTATTTATGATGCTTAAAAATCAGCACATTTCCTTTTCATACCCTAAATTAGCTACATCTTTTATAATTTGATTATCTTCCTGTTCCACCATACAGATCATTGTATATTTATGTATTAAATATTGAAAAGAAGTAAGATCAGCCCATGATAATCCAGTTAGTTGTCTCCATTAGTAACATTCTTTTTCTCTTAAAATTGTGTTAGTATTTTCAAGATTGAGAGACTCCACTAGTCAGATCTGAAAACTCAGAGTGTTGGTGCTTTTACCTAGTGTGATGGAAATAATTAACACTATTATTCATTTTGGTTAGAGACTGTAGCTTTAATAAACATATAAAAAATTCAAATAATTTTTTGAAAATAGCAGTTAACAGGCTCATTGGACAGGAAGCTATTTGAGGCAACATAATATGACTTAATTCCTTGGTGTTTCATTCAACTACCCATTCACTTATTCAGTAATATAGTTGACTGCCCAAAATAGACTATCTATTAACATTCTAGTGATACAAACAGATCAGAAAACAAAATAAAATTTCTCAAAGATGTCATTTTTCAAAGAGAAAGAAATATATTAAATAACCAAATAAAATAATGTCAGTTACTGGTAAGCCTTACAATAATAGACTGAACAGGGAAGGCAACATTAGATATATAGAATTTCTCAAAAAGTAAAAGAAATTTTTGAGCAAAGAGGAAATGATAAGAAAAGTTTGTGGAAGAAGCAAGGGCCCATAGAGATTAGTCACAATTGAAGAGCCTGAGAAACAGAAGCCAGTTTAACAAATTAGGAAATACATAAGAACATTGTTAGAGAAATGTGGAGAGCTAGGGTTATAATTAACAGATATATTTCTCATGTTACAAAAATAGTTTAAGTCAGTGTAAATAAAAATGTTATGTAATATTCAACATATGAAAAATTTCAAGGTATATTGAAATTTTAAATTAGTATGCTCACAACTATGTGGTAGCATACACTTCTTCTCACAAGGAGGCCAGGAGAAGGCATTTGGTATCTTTAAGTTGCAGGTGTTCGCAGAATGCCATGTTTCTTACATGGGTGCTGGGATCTGAACTCTAGCCCCCATGATTGCACAAAAAGTGCTCTGAACTGCTGAGACATTTCTCCAGTCCTGTTATGTTTTATTATGAAAAGAGATTATGACATGCTAAATGAGAAGGAAGTTGTATTTCCACTTGGTATAAAGGAATCTTTGATGTGGCCGAACTATGACAAAGTTATTTATCAGAAAATTTCAGAGGAGCTGTGGCTAACCTCCACCAACTCCACTTTTCTCTCTCCATAAAACTGGAAGGTATGTCTAGGAGATGCTGAAGTTAATCAGTCCTATACACAGTAGTTCTCACAATATGAGACAAAGGGTAAATGACATTTACTGTCCTTTCCTGCCCTTTTCCTCCCTTCTGAACAGGATGTAAACATTAGCTGGGTGACACTGATGATGGAGGAAACAAATGTCCCCATAAAACTACAGCACACATCCTGTTTCATTATGCATTTAGTTATACTATTCAAGATCATTTTCTTAATGATAGAAGGGGATATGTATATATGTATATACATATATATTCTTATAATGCATTTTGTAAAAGTTTAATTAATGCTATTCTTGATGGATTTCCTATACAAAGCATCTTAATCCTCATGACAAAATGAAAACATTAGAGCTGATTTGATGTAACATATAAGAACCTAAGTCCACTTAAGATCCATCACAATCTTGTACAAGACATTGTCGCATAATACACTTACAATTTCAGAGTCATGTGCACCATCCAAAACGTCTGTATTTCTTTATCCTGGAGCAATGGTAAAAAAAATAATTGAGTGCACACCAAGCCTGCGTAAAGATGGGTGGATATGTGTAAGGTGAGAAGTAACGGGCTTAGTTCTCATCAGTCTTGACATTAACTTTTAAAAATTCTTACAAATTTTAAATATAATAAAACGATATGCATTGAAAATTCATAAATTTTATATACATAAAAATAAAATCATTACCAAAATTGAAAGTACTGGGGAAGTCATGTAAACAAATTTAGAAATATTTTGTTTGCAAAATTTTAAATTTAAAGGGAGTCAAGTGAATAAAATACACTGGGAAATTCTCAACCATATTTATTACATCTAGATATTTAACTGTGTTGCTCGTAAAAGTTCAAATCCACAGCTCCTGCTTTTAGAGAATCTGAGCATACATCTACTCTAAATAAATGCTTTCTTGTAACATTTTTTCTTACAGAATTACATTAAGTATTTTCAGCAATAAAGCCTCATGGCCCCACAGAAACAGGAACTAAGAAGTTGAGAACCTTGTTCAATAGAATGCTCCTTTATAAAACATTGAAATCCAGTGCATCTGGCTAGGTCATTCGAATATATTTTGCAAATCATAGTCTGGCTCCTGTTATGTTTACAGCAGCCCAAGAAGAGTTAATCAATAAATTAATATAATAGAATTATGTCTAGTCAGAGGTTTGTTCTGCATTTGTGCGATTGGCATCATTTTTCTCAGAATAGATTTAAATTCTAAGAAGTGATGCATTGTTTTTGTCCGAGGACTTTATTTTCTAGACAGAAAAGAGGATAATGGTTCTTTATTCAACTACTATAATTGATTTCAAATTAATAGTGACTGTTTCTCGAGTATATCCAAGAAATAAACATGGCAAGCTATTAAGTAATAATCAATTTTGCAATAAATAAAAAGTCTTTGGTATTAAATTAACCTATAACATCATTTAAATTATATAATAAAATAAGCTCTTCAAATTAGTTTATCTAGCATAGATGAGTAATATGTTTCCAATTCTGTATCTGGTTATTTACATGTATAATGTATAACATTTTAATGACCAAATATCATTATATTAGGATCAATAATATTTACCAATGAGGGAACAACATATTTCATAGTATTAAATCTTTACACTTTAACCAATATATTCAGTAGATTTAGATTATAGAAGATTATTCAAAATATATATCTTTAAGAAATGTTCATTTATCTCTGAAAGGACTTTGAACTGAATTCACAAATGCTGGTTTTAATTTTTGGATCTGTTCCTCCGTAACTCTGTGAGCTTGAGGAATTAAGTTCAATTCAATTCGATATCACTTCATTAAATATTTATGGGGCAGCCTCCTTTGTGCACGGATGGGAAGAGAGAAACCTATTTGAAGGCAGAGGGGAGTGATCGAGGACAGAACAAAAGATTAAAGAGGCTGGCAAGGAGAAGAATTGATGTAATAAGAACTGGAGACAGGGGAGATGAGAGAAAGAGCACACGTCTAGGGGTCAGTCTTTGGGAAGGAAAGGAACAGGTCTTCCTAAGAGATAAGATGAAACCAAATGTAAACTAAAGATAAAGACAGATTTTGCGGAAGAAAGAAAGCAAAGTAAGGCATCTAATTGAAGAGAGTTATTGTTGGTTTAGGTGGTGGTGGTGGTGGTGTGTGTGTGTGTGTGTGTTCTGAGTAAGGAGGGTCATAAGTCATGAGCTAGAGTCAAACTGCTTGAAATGTTGAGATAGTGGAGAATGCTGAAGATTGTTTCAGTGGAAAATAAGTTATGAAAACTTCCCATGATGCATCAGGGTTTGGAACCTATTAAGAAATTTCATTGTGTGATCTAATCAGATTTAAGATGTGTTCCTGGTGTGCTCATCAGAACTGATGAAAGCAACGGGGGAAAAAAACAGGGTAGTCAAAACAAAATTCTTATTCTTGATATTGAAAAAATAAAATGAAGAAATGCTAAGACTAGATGATGGTTTTCAACTAAATGATGAGTAATGATAGTTTAGTTAGTAGAATTTTTGAAATAGCAAATGATCAGAAAATACCCCAAAAGAAATGAAAGTTGTTATCAAAATAACACTTAGGTTTAAAAAAAGTGAATGATATTCAATTAACAGGAAATTTAAGTGATAATAGTACATCACAATGGGATTCCGAGTGTAACTGTTTTGCCTAAAACATCAATATCAATGTTATTGATATTGATATCAATAACAGAAATATCAAGTGTACCTTTCCATCTTCATAAGAGTCATTTTTCGTATACTGTACTATGGTCAGTTAAACTGCTAAGGCAGAGAAATGAATGATTTCATAGACAACAAAATAATAGAAATTATAATGTGCACTCAAGCTGAGCATGACTGGTCTTAATATTTTACAAATATACTCTTCAAGTTTGTAATTAGAAAAATAAAAATGAAAGTTCTACTTCCAAATTACTGTAGTTAATGGGAACCTGAGCCAGTATCTATGCATTCTGCACATAAGTTTGGAACTGGGAAGGTTCTGAAATCTCAGGGTGACACTGTTGGCTCATTTCTACCTGTCCATGTAATCTTTGTTCTCTAAGTACTGCCCTTGATTCAGCACAGTCCCTGGAAGCACAGAGTTTATGTAGTCACCCTCCGGATAGTAGGTAATGCCAACTTAAGACCCAGGGAGGACTCCTAAAGCATATACAGGGTGTTCACTCAGATAGCATGCACTGTTCAAAAATTATTATGTCACACTAAATACAAAACACAAAACTAAAAAAAAATCTGAATTATAGCATTTAAGATAATATTGATCATCATGAATAATGATGTTCTCCATAGAATGTCAAATACAATCCAGGAAAACATGATGGTAAATTTGTATTAGATTACTGGAATCTTAATTTTCCTATGCTACATGATGCTGGAAACTGATAAAGACACTGTTAAGAAAATGAAATTTTAGGGAAAAATCTTTTTCAAATATGTATTTGATAAAGATAGGTTAAAACTAAAAAAATGGACATCAAAATAACTCAACATATAAAGTGCAACATCAAACTCAGAAGAAGGAATGATGCATTAAATTCTAGCACTGTGAGTGGAATGCAGACTTGTCTCTGCCAGGACTTTTGAGCAATTTGTCATGAAGTTAAATGTATTTTTGCTTTACAATCTGATAGACGATCATATTAGCACTCATGGAAATGAGCTGAAAAGCTACATACATAAGAAAGTCTGCTTCTGATAGCAGCTTCATTTATACATACAAAACCATGGAAATATATAAGATGTCATACTTAATGTATTTTTAAAAATCTGTAGAATATGCATACAGCAGAATGTTACATAGTAAGAAAACAGAGCCAACAACTCTCTCAAAAGAGACATTGGGGAACATTAACGGCATGCTGCTAAGTGAAAGAACAAGCCACGTGCTCCATGATTTCAAATGGTATGATCCTCTGGATATGGTAGATTTATAGAGACAATCCAATGCTTGTTAGTTTCCAGAATTGTGAGAAAGAGAAAGAAATCAGCAGAAATTTGTAGGTAAAGCAAACATTTCTGTCTGCTACCTCAATGGTAGATACATAAAATTGCTCATTTGGTAAATCCCATAGAACCCATAATTTAAAGTCTACATCTTAGTATGGTTATCTTCAGTAACAAAGAAGTAAGCATTGTTCCATCATTTGTAACAGCTGTCCCATACCAATGCCAGCTGTTAAGGGTAGAAAACACTTTGCAAGGTGATTCATGTGCCTCATAGTCTGTTTACTCTGCCCCTCAGCTTTCCTGTAAATATACGTCTATTTGATGGACTTAATCATGAAACTGTTCATTTTACTGTGGGGTTGAAAAATGGCATAGCATCCTAACTTCTAGAAACAGGTCACATTTACAGCTTGGGAAATTATTTTTTAAATGTTTCTGAAATTGAAATTCAGATTACAATAAAAATATTAGTAGCAGTGTGATTAAATCAGAGGTTTTTAAGAGAGTCAAATAATCATCTGTGAAAGCCTACCCTAAAAACTGAATGGTAATAAATATATATTATTATTGTACACTCTGGATTTTTACATCTATCAAACCTAATATAATTTGTGTAGCTTAGATAAGTTACTCATTTTGAAGTATTAAAAAGTGAGCAAAGCACAGAGATCATGCATTCTAAATTTCATCTCAATTATAAGGCTGAGCTCAAGCTAGAGCCTTTTGTTTGAAAAATTGTCAATTTAATTTAATACACTTTCTACATCAATGCCCCCATCCTTCTGCATTGCATTGGTGACATTATTTACTGTGGTAGACTTTGTGTTACATATGTTCTTACTATAACTGATGGGATTAGCATTAAATAATATATATTATAAGCCTATGCTGAACAGTCTGTGTGAGAGACAGACACCCCACAAGGGTAGTCAGACTGACCAGGATCAACTGTACATTGCTGATTTTAAGGTTTCTTTAAGTGCAGGCTAGGTGATTGGTCAGGAATGAAGGAGAAGATAGAACTATATCAAGGGATTGCACAGCCCAAAGTGGACTTGCAAGCACATTCTCATCAGTACCTTTGGGAATCAGAATGAAATGTTCCACAAAAAAGCTCTCAGATTCCCTCTGACAACTATCCCTGACAGTTTAAAAAAATGAATTATAAGGGCTAAAACTAACAGAAGTTTCTTTTTTTCTTTCCCCCCTTCTTCCTTTCGTTCCCTGCTTCACTCTCCCCTTAAAAGTCATCTATTAGTTGTTAGCTTTGTCACAGCCTTGTTAAGTGTTTGCCTTTAGATTTGGTTCTTGTGGAGACACAAAAGAAATACCGAGTAAGTAATGGATAGAAAGGGACAGAGAAAAGTTACCAGGACACGTGAGAGGAACATGATCCAGAGTTCCCGAAATGTGCAGGGCATAGTAACCTATGATGGAAGCAGGAAGGGGATGATAGAGGGGGAAAAGGGAAGAACAAAAAGAAGGATTTTTTTGAATGCTACACGCAAAATGTATGAATGATGCTTATGTGCCACACGCTCCAGTATGCTAGAGCACATGTGTACACAGCGGTTGGGAAGTGAAGCCAGGGAAAGAGCAGGTTCAAAGAATAAAGTGCCCTTGTTAGCCAAAGTAAAGCACCAAATTTAATTGCCATTTTCCCAGCCAGGGTGCTAGAGGAAGAAGTCTACAGTTCAAACACATGTTGAGAACAGAGAAAGGCAATTGAAGATTTATCTTCTGTGCAAATCAATACCTCTGGATGATGTGTACACATATAACATCCAACATAATGGCACTACTAGCATTAATCCTATTATTAGCCCTTTGGAAAATCATAAAAGCATTGTGGCATAGTGAGTTCAGACCTAAACATGCTAACTTCAGAGTCTGCCCTCTTGGTTACTTCATGAACAAGCCTGGGCAAACGTATTGCTATACTTATTTTCACTTGTATAAAGAGGAAACGTGATGTAGTTAACTTATGTGCCTTATAAATGTGCAAATATCATTCAATTGAAGGGTCAAGTCAAGCTAGAACATAGTCTTACACTTTAAAATAGCAACACTATGTTGAGATGTTGATCAGTCCGACTGATTAAAAATGCTTAAAGCAATTACAAAACACAAGAATGAATCGTCAATAGTGAGAATTAGTAATTTTCATACTTGAATCATAAAAAAAAAACTTTCTAAAATTTTATTTATTCTTTTGTATTTTCTAGCTATATTCTTGTATTTTTATCTGTATTTTCTTCAAATCCTTCTACACAATGTTAGGAATAATTTTATCATTTCCTGAATACTCATAGCTAATGCCTATGCCCTACACCTTGCTGTAAATACTAACGAGTGATGTAGGATCAATGGCAGTATGCACTGCTAACCTCAGCAGCCAATGCAGCATGTGCAGACACAGGTGCTCCCCCACAAGCAGGGAGGTAGAACTTTGGAATCGTAATAGTCCAATGTGTAAAAGTCTTCACACACTTACATAAGACTTTCTTTACTCCACATGTTCTAGCTTCTCATTGTTGCTCTGATAAAACACTGACCAAAAGCAATTGGAGAGAAAAGGATTTATCTGGCTTGCATGTTACAGTCCATGATGCAGGGAACGCAGAGCAGGAACTGAAACAGAAACCAAGCCATGCTTCCCTCGCTTATACACTACATGGCAACCTTCTTAAGGATGGTACTGTTGACAGTGGGTAAGGATCTCTTCAATCAATTAACAATTAAGAAACTGTCCCCACAGATAGGCCAGTGTGAAAAGACAATTTCTCAGTTAAGGTTTCCTCTCCTCAGGTGTCAAACTGACAGCTGAAACTAACTACAACAGGAGACACTTTATGTTGACTCTGAGACCCCCCCCCCCGCTATGAAAAAATGCTTTAAAAACATGTGTGCATATACTTGTATGAATTTGGAAGATTATTTCATTATCATATATTTTGTAAGCATAATTTTACATGTAAGATATGAATTTAAAATATTTTGATTCAACCTTCATTGCCTTTTATAGAAACACTGTCGATTTGATTCATAATCTCAGTGAGCTAGAGTGAATATTCCTTAATCTCCCACAACTCTGACATCATTAATAATTTTTGATAATATTATAAATTAAAGCATTTAATATTGATTTAATTTTCATCCCATGACCAACAAACAGGCTGTATTTTTCAACATCTTTTGTCTATTTGTACTTCTTTGATGTAAATTTCTTTTTCTGATATTTGTCAATTTTTCCTAGGTTATATTTTATATTAAATGCAATAATCATTTCTCTCCATATTTATTTTACTTTTACCACATTGCAACTTATTGTTTGGTGAGTAGTTATGATTTAAATAACACATATTTTCTAATTTTATTTATTATTATCATCATTATTGAGGGGTGTGTGTGTGTGTGTGTGTGTGTGTGTGTGTGTGTGTGTGTGTGTGTACCCGTGTGTGTACCTGTGTGTGCATGAGGTAGACAAGAGCCTAGAGGGAAACTTTGTGGAGTGTATCTCTCCTTATACCTTATGTGTGTTCTGCAGATGGAACTCAGGTCTCTGGGTTTGTGTGGCAAGCACCTTTGCCTACTAAGCCATTACACTGGCCCCCATTTTTTTCTCCATATTCCATAGTTTTCTTTTTTTTATTTTCCTTTTTTTACTCTTTTCTCATACAATACATCCTGACCACAATTTCTCCTCTTTCCACTCCTTCTGGTTCTTCCCTCTCCCACCTCACCTCTCCTCCAGATCCACACCTCCTCCATTCCCCTTCAGAAAAGAGCAGGCCTCCCAGGGATATCAGCTGAACATGGCATAACATGATGTTACAAGACTAGGCACAAAGCGTCCTATCAGGGCTGAGTGAGGCCACCAGTAGGAGGAAAAGGGTCCAAATGGGTAGCAAAAGAGTCAAAGTCACCCCACTGCCACTGTTAAGATTCCCACAAGAACCCCAAGCTAACTAACAACCACAGCATGTATGCAGAAGACCTAGCGCACACCCATGCAGGCTTTGTGGCTGCTGCTTGAGTCTCTGTGATGCCCTCTGAGCCCCGCTTAATTGATTCTGTGGGCTGTGTTTTCCTGGTGTCCTCCAGGAACCTCAGAAGACGGGGAGGAACTGTAGGAGCCAAAAGAATTTTAAATTATATAATCCACAATTAACATGGTTCTTGGTGTTTTTCAATGAGATGTTAATTAATTTCAATATTAACAGACCAGGTCAGACCCTCTCCGTTGTCGTTTGATCACAGGATCAGATGGTGCACAGTGGTGTTTGGCTTCTTATGTAAATGCAGTTGTTCACTGGCTGCTTCGGCATTTTACCACTTCCCATTAAACGCTGACAATTTTAGGAATGCTTAGATGATGAATGGTTCAATAGGTAGTATAAAACAATTCTGTGTGATTTCTGTCTGGGGACTATGGATCATTGGCAACCATCATTAAATACCACACATTAATCAGGTAATCAAGTGTCATTCATAACTGAGCTAACCTTTGCGTCACTGCTGGAGGAAGGCTGGAACTGTGTTGGACTAGCCCCACCCACTACAAGGATACTTTATTAGCAATGATTCCCATTTTCTTGCACTCTTTGATTTCAGACATTCTCTGAATCCACAGGTGTTCACTAAACCCATACAAAAGGCAGGCATCAAGAAAGGTCTTGTGTCAGTATGTTTCCTAGTGCTGTTCCAAGAAACTACTGCAAGCAGTGCCACAACATGAGGATTTCATGTCTTTCAGTATGGAAGACAGAGGACTGATTGGGCACACTAGCTTTGGGTAAGGTCACATTTCTTTTGGAGACTGCACAGGAGAACCTGTGTTCTAAGCTCTTCATTTGCTAGAGAATGTTAGCGGTCCTCAGGCTCCTGATCAGGGATGAGCTAGTCAGGGATTCTTTCTCACAACAAATCACTCTGACCCGTGCCTTCCTTTTCTATTTTAAGGTCTTTTTTGCATTGTACACATGCAAATAATCTTAGACAAACTCTCTAATTTAAGGTCAAGTTATAATAATTAAAATACTAATCCCCTTTGTCATATAACTTACCTAATTCAGGCATTTGGAAATGGCTCCCAATTTTTGATCACGTACCAATTTAAGGATCCTTATTCTTCTTGCCACAGTCCCCTATCATTGAATTAGAAGACAGAAGAAACCTCCAGAATCTTGTCCTCCTGACACTGGTTTTCATGGGTCATCACATAAAATACAGTAGAAATAAGCTACCTTTGTCAAGAGCTGAAAGCAACCCAATATTGTATACATTTTTGTTGTTGTTTCTTTCTTTTCTTTTCTTTTCTTTCCTTTCCTTTTCTTTTCTTTTCTTTTCTTTTCTTTTCTCTCCTTTTCCTTTCTGTTTTTTTTTTCTTGTCTTTGAACTATACGAGTCTATCTCTTTGTTATTCCTGTGAAAGAACTTGTCAGTGAACTTAAAACTTGTAAATTTGTCAAGCTTTACTCCTTAACATGCTCAACTAAAGCAATTGTTTTCATGAGTGCTTCTAGATGGTAGTCTCAGGGAATGGGGTGTGGAACATGGTTGAACTTTGATCAAAGAAAACACTGAATCCCTGGATAAAAGTTAGCATGGAGTTTCTAGGTACATATGAACTGCACTGTTTAGTCTGCATAAATAATGTTAAAAATATCTACCTCATGAGCAAGGGGAGGTTAGCAGTTCATCATGCTTGTTAACTCTGTCTATCTATCTACCTATCTATCTGTCTGTCTGTCTATCATCATCTATCGAATATCATCTATCTTACTCTCTATCTGTGTGTGTCTCCTTCTGCATATGGCCTGATATTGACTAGATTAATATTCTGTACATCTGATATTCTCATACTCTATATTCTATATTCTGATATCGTTCATAAACTCCATCATTATAATTTTACCTAGCAAACATTTTGTGGAAAGTAACCTACATGTTCTAGCAAAAAATAATTTCTACTGAATTGCAAGCTTTCAGAAGATTCAGCACATGCTACAAGACCACACACTAAGTTACAGTGCTATAAGACATGCTTGTATATCTCATTTGATGGGGATGCAGCTCACTTTATAGAGTACTTACTTAGCTCACGTGATTCTGTGAGTTGAATCATCAGCACCATATAAAACAGGGGGATAGAGGTTGTGAGTCATGCCTGTCATTCTTGAACTCAGTAAGTAGAGGTAGGAGATCAGAGGTTCAAGATCATGACACTGGATAGATGACTCAGCAGTTAAGAACATATTCTTCTCTTTCAGAGGACCTGAATTATGTTCTTAGTACCCACCTATGGCAGATAACAATTGCTGTAATTCCAGTTCCAGGGAAGTCAGATGTCAAAGTCCTTCATGGGAACCTGTACTCACTTGCACATATCCACACACAGAGACACATACATACAAGTAATTAAAAATCAGATAGAAGAAAAATTTCTTTTAAAATGAACTTCAAAGCCATGAAATGGAGGCATAGTTTATGTGAGAACCTGTCCTCTCACCTAAAAAAATATACTAATAATGACGATTTAGGGAAAACTGAGTGATATGGTTTATTTCTGTGATCCCAGCATTCTGGAAGCAAAAGCAGAATTTCTATGAATTAGAAACCAGTCTGAGCTTAACAATAAGACCTTGACTCAAAACAATAGCAAAACTTCCTGGCAAGTAATTAAGCATGTGTATTGTATCTCTAACAATGTGAAAGAGGTATAGTGGTTGGTGCCATTCTGTGAGTGTTGTAGTCAGAATATAGTGCACCACTGAAATTCTGCTGCAGCCCGATTATGGTTCTGAAGCTGCTTGTTTTAATCAACTAGCTAAGGAGCAATTCTCTCTGATTCAAATGCAGTTTGTGGCCCACCTCATTGCCTCTGCGTATGAAGATTCACTGTTGCAAATATTTTATTGCTTAAAAAGAATCACCTCAGAAGTCCCAACCCGTTAAAATTCCAAGGTTGTTAAATAAGATATTCTTCCAAAGTCAGTGCAATGTTCTTCATTTGAAAAATAGCTTTTTATGAATTTATGAAGTCCTAGCTGAAGACGAGTGTTTGAACACTGGTCATAAAGTTACTATGGGAATGAAGTGCCTAGCAAGTGCTAGGCATATAACAACGCTTTACGAGAACAAATTTTCAGTAACTTACTGACTGGCAGATTAATCTATTTGAGATTAAATACTGCATTGCTTTAGAGTCAAACATGTAGCAGGAATCTTAAAAGTTCTTATTAATAAAATCAAACCTGAGGCCAGTTATTGGGGTCAATGCTGGTAGATCAGAGAGACAGAACAAGCCACAGCTATCTCACCTCGTAGGATCCTCAGCTGGTCTTGTCTCCTCAGACTGGAGGCCTCTGAGTCCTCATCCAGAATGGGTCTCAGCTCGAAAGCCTGAAGCTTAACCAGCCACATGCTTAACCAGCCAAATGCTTCTAGTTTCTGGTACTCACACCTTATATATCTTTCTGCTTTCTACCACCACTCTCTGGGATTAAAGGCTGGCTTTCTGCGATTAAAGGCGTGTGTCACCATGCTTGGCTTTTTCCAATGTGGCCTTGAACTCACAGAGATCCAGAGGGATTTCTATCTCTGGAATGCTAGGATTAAAGGTGTATGCTATCTAGTGACTTTTCTGTTCTCTGACCCCAGATAAGTTTATTAAGGTACACAATATTTTGGGGAACACAATATCACCACACAAACACACTTTGCGTCAAAAACAGTGAGCCAAAAATAGTCAGTCTACCCCAGAAATAGCTAAACCTATTTCACATAGCAGGAAACACCTCACCAAAAAATAGACCATATTTAGAAATATGTGAACAGTGTTTTAAAAATCTCTCTTTTGAAAGACTTGGGAACAAAGTCTCATGGTCTGAAGGTGGACCACTCCAGAATGAAGCACAGACATTGGACCAGTTGCTGTTTTAGTGATATTAGGGACTGAAATGTATTTCTCCAAATTCATATGTTAAAACCATTATCTCCAAAGTGACTGTATTTGGAGACTTGGCTTGTAGGACATGATTAAGGTTAAATAAAACATAAAGCTTGGTCTGATCCATACTGGTTTTACAAGCTTACATGCACAGGCTAACAAGGTACATGTGAAGATGTAGTAAGGAGGTAGCCATCCACAAATAAAGCAGAGCCATCAATACAAACAGCTGCATTGGTTGTATGCTACAAACCTTCAAAATATCCAAAAAAATGTTTTTATTACTTAAAAATAAAACATTAAATGGTATTTTGTTATGACAGTTCTGAATGACTAGGACAAAATTATTAAAGTTGCCATCACATGCTCTTATTATTTTGAGTAGAAGCACGAATGAGATAAGCAACCGCGTCATGAGGAGAAATGAGCAATGATGTGGAGAAAGTCTAGGGCAGATATTTTTGCTGCTCCATGCCTCACTCCCTTGGCCTCTCAGGTTCCCTGGCAAAATCCCCTTTCTAGTGTCTACTCCTTCTCACCACTTTCTACCTGGTATTTATCTCAGAGATGATAAATGCTCAGACAGAACTAATAAGGTAGGTTTAGCATTGACTAGGAGGAGAAATGATGCTTTTGGGGAAAACCTTACCAAGAGACAAATGCTTCAGACTCCTGACCTTCTATAGTAGCAATTCTAAGGCACATGTAATGGGTCCTCACAAAGCCCATGACACAAAAGCAAAGTTACCTACTACTTGATCTGAATAAAGCATCCATTGTTATTTTCTTCCTTGTTATACACTCCATATTCACACCTGTAAAAAAGCAAGCACACAAATGATAACAAGAACTTACCTGCCTTTGCCTCCCACTGGTAAGAGTAACAAGTAAATATACTGACATCTGATATTTATTTTAAGCCTAAACAGGTAAACTTAAAGGATACTCCACCAATGGCACTTTGGAAAAGGAAATGAAAGCAACCTGTAATTTGACTTTATAACTTCATCATTCCCTACTATTCTGAGTTCCACCAACTTTGGAGGAAGATTCCAATTGCTTGGTTGTGGTAGAAGTGGAGTTGAAGGCTTCTTTTGGAGCTTGGAGAATGCCAGAGAAGCCTTGCCATCACCAGAGACTGGGTGTGTCTTCTTTCTTTGGAAGAAAGGCAGCAATACCTCACTTATTTAAGCAATATGCAGATCTCTTTTTGGCTATGGCATCTAGCAGGAAGATTATAATTTTTTTAATAGTTGCCTAGGTAACCTGCATTTCTGTTCCCTACTCTGACCTCTCAGTTTCACAGCATGGCCGTCAACACCTGACAAAAGCACTCAGCACTAATTCTGCTTCTGTGATGTGGGAGAACTCTGATGTTTTCAGAAGATGTATAAATATCTAACATAAAAAGCTATATATTTATGTTGATTATGAAGTTGTGATTACAAGCATCGCGAACATTCTTCTAACTCTTCAAGCTGAAATTGACAAAAACAAATTTGTATTTAAGGAATTTGCTTCTATGCATCTTTGGTTGTCAACAAAGTAGCCCCTAATAAATTGATATCCCTTAGAAGTCATGCTAAGGTTTCTGTCTGTGCTAAACTGTCAGCCTTTTGATAACTGAATATGCATTATCATAGGACTATCCTTATCATTCCAAGTGTATTACCTGTAACTGATAGAAAAAAAGTATTATCCAAATAGTCCCTTATTTTCTCATATACATATTTTATCTGCTCTTGTCTAACAAAGATGTAAGTACAGTTAAATATTTGGCTCATATTGTCCTTTTGGAAAGATCCAACAGATACAATTTTGATATAGTAGTACCGTTAGCCCTATTGACAACCTATACCTTACTTGATAGCCAAAAACCAAAAGTCATCATTACATAAACATGAGTGTCTTATAATGTCATGATCAGGACAAATGAGGATTTTCCAATCTCTCCTCTCTGGAAATTCAAAACTGAAATTCAAAGATCACAAACTATAGCTCTAAAATTCCCGTGGATAAAGGACAAACTGAGAGCAGAAGCAATACTGAGGATCTATTGATGAAATTATTAAGGCCACTCCATGTAGTTAAAAGGAAGATTTATTTAGTGGGTAACTTACAAATGAAGGGATAGGTAGGTCGAGGTTTTTGGGGAAGGTGTGTCACAGTATTCTGGTATTCTCTGGAGCTCTGCTCAGTCAACCTCCACCCTCCAGGGTCCATGAACAGAGAGAGAGCTGGCCCATACAGATCTCGGGTCTCCAGGGTCCTCCCTTGGCCCCGCCTTGTTGGTGTGACAGTTACCGAAGCCTCAATGGGGGTTGAAACTTCCAGATCAAAGCTGTAACTGTGAGAGAGCATGAAGAGGGAGAAATCCCAGAGCAAACAAAGGAAGCAGAAAATACACAGGAGAAATGGTGCCTGAAGGCTGAGATGCAGACAGAAACAGATGACAGGGGTGAGTGAAGATGGAGACAGAGATATGGAGAGTGACATGAGAGGGGCTGGTGGAGAGAGAGAGATTGGAAATTCCAAGGAGATGATTTTCAATCATTCCATGGCCTAGATTTTTCTACTCTACTTATGTGTCTCTTCTAGGGCATAGATAGCTTTCCTTTAAAACTAAAGATGCATTGTTTTAAAGCTCTTACGAACTGATAAAAACTGGTCATTTTTTAAAGTTTCAGTTGACATCACTTTTTGCGCATGTCATTTTTATTCTTTTTATGTTTGTATGCTTAAGATATACTGAAAGCTTTTAATGACTATAGTTAAGCAAGCGTAGATTATACTGTATCCCTTTCAAAAACATTGATTGAATAGGATTGTACATATATTGTGACTTTGTGGTTAAGAGCACTGGCTGTTCTTCAAGAGGCAGTGGGTTCAGTTCCAGGACCCACATGGAGGCCCGCAACCCTCTTGTCTAGTCCCTTAGTTTAACAACCTCTTCTGACCTCTGCTGGCATTGTAAACATGTGACATGAAGATGTAAATATAAATAGATAGACAGACAGACAGATGATAGATAGATAGATAGATAGATAGATAGATAGATAGATAGATAGGCAGACAAACAGATAGGCAGGCAGACAGACAGACAGAAAGATAGACAGACAGACAGACAGACATAAAGATAGATAGACAGACAGACAGACAGACAGACAGACAGATAGATAGATAGATAGATAGATAGATAGGTAGGAGATAAATAGACTCTTTTTAAAAAGTAAAAGTATTGATTGGCTGAGAAAATTATAGCTGTAGTTACTCCTATTGATCTTGCTATTATTCTTTGACATATTGGTCATACATGGGTTTTATTTTTAGTCCTACCTAAATCTTGGTCATGTGGGAAACACAAAAAAAGTGCCAAAAGCACTCAATAATCTCTTTGGAATCTCTTTAGTCATGGTGGACAATCCCCAGTATTTCTTTCCAGGATTTACCCTAGCAATGGTTATTCTAGGATGGGCCTCACAGAGTTTCACCCTCCGTAATTACAGCCTAGCCCTGAGCCAAAGAAGGACCTGTGGGGATCTGCACATCAGCTTCTAGGCTCTTGTTCTTCTTGTAATTTTCTTCTTCCATACTTCTACTCCAGAAATCTAACCTCTTCTTCTACTTAAATATTGAATCTCTGTCTCTTTGTTAAGAAGTTGGAGGCTCTTAAATTCATATCAATACCCATGAAGGTACCCTCAGAAAACACATGATTTAGCACAGTTTTCTCTTCCCAGTCAAATGTTGTGTACTGTTTCCAAATGAGAGAAAAATTTTTGCCTTATGAATGTTTTCTTCCACTTTTATCTAGTTATGTGAGGTGAAGTTGGTCATTCATAGTTCTTTCATTGAGAGTAACATGAATTACAAATATGATTTATTGGCATGCAATTTTTCTCAAAATCAGATTTGACTGTTTAGTATTTGATTAGAATATCAATTTTTATGCTTTAAGTTACTATTTGGAGACTTTACTCATTTGCTAGAAATTCATTTTGTCTAATACAGTACAAGGATAAAATTTAAATAACTTTGATGCTGTGTTAACAATTTGCTCTCCCTTACTTATTCTTTCCTATTTGGAGATCCTCCAACTGTAATATGTCAGAATTTCTGCACCACCTTTGTTCTTTTTATCTTTCTTCTCCAAATATTTTTCTTGTCTTAGTTTCTCCCCACCTTAGTAAGTTCCTACAAAATACAGTGAGAGCCAACTCAAGAAACCCTATTCTGTTACTTTCCCATCCACAACCATAAATTTACTGGGCATATTTTTGCTAGTTACTGCAGTTCATAGCAAAACTAATTAGCCATTATATGTGTGCACTGTAATTCAACCTCTAATAATAACTTCTCTTATGATCATCCATCCTGAATACCAAAGTCACATAATTCATTCTTCTTGTTGTCATTTCGTTCTCCCACTTCTAAGCTGTGTCAATAAGATTTATAATAGGATGTTTCTTTAGCACAGAATCCCAGAAATCCTTTTATCTAACAATAAAGTTTTCCTTTATCCAGTGTGTTCCAGCTCATGTTAGCTCCAGCATTTATCTGTGACAACTGCATTTTGATGTACCAAAGAGATGAGTGAGAAGGTAAAAGTCATACAATGTTCCTTAAACTTCTGCTTAGAAGTAACAAAAGTCAAATATCCTTGCATTTGATCTTCTAAATCAAATGATATGACCAAGTCTGATATAAGTAGGATGAAAAGTGCAATCCAGACACAGCAGGGACCCTGAGGTGAAGGGCCTTGAGGGAAGGGCCCATACAGTAAGGCAATGTGTATTTCAGACGTTACTTCAATGCATCACATCAGATTTCAGACTCAAAAGCATTTCTTTGATGTTTTAAGAACATACTTTAAAAAGCCAAAATAGAAGCAAGGGACTCTATTGAAAGAATATTTCAATAATCCAGGTTAAGAGACAATGGTGTCTTGAAAAAGAGCTGGGACAGGAACTAAAGCAGAGGTGACTTGGGGAGGCATCAGTAGGATGGACTGACTGACTGATAACATATAGGACATGAGAGACAAACAGATGTATTGACTTCAAGGTCTTTGCTTAAGACTGGGCTTCATAGCACATAACATTACCTGAACTGCGCTTTTTAGAGCACAGCTCTCAGGACTTCCCTCACTCTTATATTAGCTGAAGTCTCTAGGGATAATTGTGAGGACTCACAGTCCTCCCTGGGAACTTACTGTATATACAGTGCTAGTTTGTTATACAGAAAAGAAACAGATCAAAATCAGGCAAATGGAAGAATATGGACAAAAGAGGGGCATCGTGAACAACACTGGTATCCTCTTCTGTGGAGTTAGAATGTTACACTGCTAGCTAGAACAGGGAACAGCCAAAGGGGTTGTTCTCCAGTGAGGAGGTCCATCTCAGCACTGGTATTCAGTGTTTTCCATTGAACTGGTTTGGTGGAGGCCCTGTGTTCCTGCACATTTGACATGCATTTGTCACAACATATGAACAAAACCCTCCTGATTTATTTGTAGGTGGGACAGCCTTTCACTGTGCAGAAATACCATTGAAAATGACAAAGCTTTCCTCATAGAAACAAAGGATAAAGAGAAGACTGATTTTCTTATAGATATGTATATATCCAAACAAACCATGAATATCAGACAGATCAGATTATTCTGTACTTTAAAGCACTCATCCTCAAGGCAGAATGCACTGATTTTGTAAACAAACTCAAACTAGCACTGCGATTAATCTTTTTAAGCCATATCCCAGAATGCCTTTCCCCTACCCCTAGAAGGGATGTTTGAGTCCTGAAAATGAAAAGTGATGACAAACCAGATTAAATATGTGGAAATTGATGATTTATAATAAAATATGGCTACTCTTGCTGGAGTAGAGTAACTAGGATTGAGTGTGTGAGATTTGAATGAAAACACACATTAAGAGTGGATAGTGAGGATTTGTACAGATACAACAAATGGCTGTATATTTTAACACTGATATGTTGTAGAATATTACTTTAACTAGAAAAAGATGTGTTACATCTATTTATGCTGCATTTGTTTAACTATGTAAAGATGTGCAGTTGTTTTACAATTTCTTTGTAATAGCTCTTATCTAAAAATCTCAATGCTGTGTTCTATAAGGTATTCTTGCAAAAATTTGTTCAAAAATAACTAGGACACATTCAAACTTTTGCCTAGAGATGGTAAAACTTGAGGTTTACCTTAGCAAATGTTGAATCTAATTTGGAAGATATCATGGCGTGATTCCTAGTTGTCATTTTATGTCAATAATGGCACAAATATCCACCCATAACTCCATGCCAGAACCTCATAGGAATTATGACAAAATTGGAGTCAGAAATATTCAACTTAATATTCAACAGTCCTGGAAGAAAGAAAATATCAGGAAGCAAGGGTCTTTGCTGATTATAAATTCCTGATGTTAATGCTGATGATGTTTCTTGAAGCAATATTCTTAAGCGTTCCTATTTCTAACTACAATACAATGTGGATGAGGTCAGAAGACAAGGTTTTTGAAGGGTAGTTAAAACACTAATTGGCTATTGGCAATAGAGTTAACTATTAAAAAATTGCAATGTTTGACTCCTCCTTAATTCAACATATGTTTCTAAAAATTGGAAGCATTAGTGAGTCTGTGGAGAATCAGTGAATGTGAGCTCTTCTTACTCAGACTTATCTTCTTGAAATAATCACTATGTAGCTCATATCTGAAAGCCACAGAGTTTGTGTTAGGTTTTAATTATTTGCTCTCAAATTACCTCCATGTCTAAGCAAATACTAAAAGCTTTTAATGCACAAATATTTGCTAAACTGTTAAATTCTTAGATATTCTTTGTCTTGTTCAACACTTAATAAATATTTATTGTGTGTTGTGTATACTTCTCTCAACAACTTGCAATTAAATTATTATTGTGAGACTAAACAAATTATTTTGACATACAGTTAATCTTTAAATTATTAAATACTTTGTTTCTGCTGTATATATAATTTATAGCTATGATTAAATATATTTGAACAAATAAAGCCATAGCAAACTGTTAATATTTCTAATGGCCACATCTTTTTCCTACACATATTGGTTGACAATGAATGGTTCCAGCATCATTTGTATTCTCTGAATTAACATACAGAATCTCATTTAAATGAATCAATTTTATAGGTAAATGACTAATTTCTGGTTAATCCCACATAGGAGGGAAAATTTTTAAAGATTTGAAAAATTACATATTCTCTTAAAGAGATTTCTATAGATGAGTTGTAGATAATTATTCCACATAAAATGCTCTTTTAAAAAATGTATGTGTTCAACTGGACCCCTGGTGCTCTCCTTCTCCCTCCCTGCCCAACTCAACCCTCCCAATCCCTCATGTTCCCATCCCCAATCCTCCCCCATCCCAGTTTACCCAGGAAATCTCATTTATTTTCCCTTCTCAGGGCAATCCATGTGTCCCTCTTAGGGTCTTCCTTGTTACCTAGCCACTCTAGGGCTGTGGATTGTAGCTGGATTATCCTTTGCTTTAAATCTACTATTCACTTAAAGTGAGTACATACTATGTTTGTCTGTCTGAGTCAGGGTTACCTCACTCAGGATGATTTTTTTCTAGTCTATTTGCCTACAAATTTCATAATGCCATTGTTCTTTACAGCTGAATAACACTTCATTGTGTAAATGTACCACATTTTCTTTATCCATTCTTCAGTTAAGGAGCATCTCGGTGGTTTCAGGTTCTGGCTATTACAAATACTACTGCTATGAACACAGTTGAGCAAGTGTCCTTGTGGTATGATTGGGCATCCTTTGAATATAGGCCATGAGAGGTATTGCTAGGTCTTGAGGTAGATTGATTCCCAATTTTCTGAGAAATCATCATACTGATTTCCAAAGTAGTTATACAAGTTTGCACTCCCATTAACAGTGGAGGAGTGTTCCCCTTAATCCACATCCTCTCCAACATAATCTGACATCACTGTTTTTGATCTTAGCTATTCTGAGAGGTGTAAGATGGAATCTCAGAGTCATTTTGATTTGAGTTTCCCTGATAACTAATGACGTTGAGCAATCCTTAAATGTCTTTCATCAACTTGATATTCTTCTGTTGAGAATTCTATGTTTGTATCTGTACCCCATTTGTTAATTGGATTATTTGGTATTTTAATGTCTAGTTTCTTGCGTTATTTATATATTTTGGAGATCAACCCTCTGTCAGATGTGGAGCTGGTGAAGATCTTTTCCAATTCTTCAGCCTGGCATTCTGTTTTATTGACCTTTGCTTTACAGAAGCTTTTCAGTTTCAGGAGATTTCATTTATTAATTGTTGATCTCATTGTCTGTGCTACTGGTATTATATTCAGGAAGTCATCTCCTTTGCCAATGCATTCAAGGCTACTCACACTTTCTCTTCTATCAGGTTCAGTGTAACTGGATTTACGTTGAGGTCTTTGATCCACTTAGATTGAGTTTTCTGTGCGTGATAGATATGGATCTATTTGCATTTTTCTACAAGTCGACATCCAGTTATGCCAGCACCATTTTGTTTAAGATGTTCTCTTTTTTTCCATTGTACAGTTGAAGAGAAGGAGGAGGGATTATATAAATAATGGTGGTCAAGATCATGAAGGGTAACACATAGAGACAGATGACCTGAATTCACTGGAGCTCACAGACTCTAGACTGACAGCTAAGCAATCTGCATGGACCAACCTAAGCCCTCTGCAAGTTAGTGACAGTTGTGTAGCTTAGTCTACGTGTGGGGTTCCTAGCAGTGAGGCCAGGATCTGTCCCTGGCACATGAGCTGGCTTTTTAGAACCTATTCCCCGTGGTAGGATGCCTAGCTCATCCTTGATGCAGGGGTAGGATCTTAGTCCTGACTCAACTTAATATGCCATGCTTTGTTGACTCCCATGGGAGACCTTACCCTTTCTGAGGAGTGGATGGGGGGGTAGAAAGGAAGTGGGGGAGGGAACAGGAGGAGAAGACGGAGGGGAAAGTGGGTAGTATGTAAAATAAATTTTTAAAATTTAACAATAAAAAACAGAAAACAAAAAGCAAACAGAAAATTATGTGTGAAAGTGTGTGTATGTGTGTGTGTGTGTGTGTGAGAGAGAGAGAGAGAGAGAGAGAGAGAGAGAGAGAGAGAGAGAGAGAGAGAGAGGAAGTAGTACATGCACTATATACATGTGTGGGTGTACATGAAGAGGCCAGAGACCTCTTAGTCAAATGTCTTACTCTCACACTTTCTGCCTTATTCTTTTAAGGCAAGGTCTCTCCCTGAACCTGAATCAAGGCAGGCCTCAACAATCCTCTTGGTCCCTTGCCCTACATTGCTGGGATTTTGCAATGAAGCATACTCCTAGGCATGAATAGACATTTTACATTGGGTATTAAAATCTGAAATCAGGTCTTCTTGCAAATGTTTTGACAGCCTAAGTGGGGGGTTACTTATAGGAGTACAAATGGCTAAAGGGCACCTGTATCACCAAAAATGCCACTTCAGCATCATCATAACTCATAGGAGCTTCATCCTTAGTCCTTCCTGAATAAACTGCAGACAGCTTGGTTGTTGAAAGAGTGTGTTCTCTCTAATAATTCTGTGCTGCCCATATAACCTTACTGAAGTGCTTTCTTGGTGGTAAATATTGTTTTCTAATTGAGACTCATGGGCCTACCTTTAGGAAAGAAAGTTCAAGTTAGAAGAAATTACAACACAACTTTCCTGATTTCTTAGCTGTTCCTGTTGTCTTGCTGTATCACTACCTTGGAAGAAGGACAGTAGTTTTACCTCACTATATTTTTAACCCCACTATTAAGTTTCAGTAAACATTAAACACTATATTTTACTGTTAGCAATTATGCCTCTCCTGTACCCTAAAGATTGAATCACTCTTTCCTGGAGTACAATAAACTGTGAAGCAAGTTAATTATGTAGTAGTCCACTGAATAATCCAGAATTACCTGATGCCCCACCATGTTTTATGCCAGGTTGTATTTTATGAATCTCCTGGAAGTGAGGCTGTGTTCCTTTGTGTCATTGTATCTTCATGAAGAAGAGAAATCAAATTGAGAGTCTGCTGATGGTTCCAGTTTATTTAACTAAGGTGATATCTATGAGACTATTCCACTAGAAAATGACTTTTATTTTCTAGTGATAAGTAATAAATATTTTTGCAAAGAGATTGAAGTCAGGCAACCATTCCTGGCCAAACTTGCTTCATTGAATTTTTTTCAATATGGACTAACATCCTATATCTCTTTTTAAAAATGAATTATGATCTAATATTATTTTAGTTAACTTGTTGCTTACAGTGGCCCAGTTAGGGATGACTCAGAACCTGTTCATATTGCTTCTGTAAACTATTTTTAATGCATCCATTACTCTGAGCTCACTCAGGCTTTCTTCCATGAAAGCCTTCCATAGCTTCCAGGCTATTCTTATACTTGTTTTGCTTTAATGTATATTTGAAAGCAAGATTGGGGAAATAAATATATTTATGGTTGTGAGATTTGTATTGCTTCCATATCATTTTAGTAAAGAATTAAGGAATTTTTTATACCTATGGACATGTGTTGAAATATTGACACTAATACTTCCAATTTCAATCCAGCATTACAAAGTTAGTTCAGCTTCAGTTTTTCTGTTAATTACCTTCAATATTCTTAATTAATTGGATATTTTTAACCATGATCTATTTCTACCACAACTCTGTCTCTAGGAAATAGCCCTATAAAACACTAGGGTTTATTAATTATACATAACTCCACCAGTTTCACTAGGGTAATCAACACCTCCTTTTCAGCTCTGACAATACAGTTAGACCAACCATCTACATGGACACTATACAGACCAGATCACACTGTGAAAGCTTAGGCAAGCACAACTTCCCAAGCAGCATTCACTTTTTTTTAGCACAGCTCTAAGAAACGATACAAGAGGACCCACAGGAGAGATAACCCCTCTATTCTATTTGGACTCCAAAGTTCCATGAGATTGATACTTGCTCATAGACATCACATTTGTGCAACTTAAATTCTAATATCTCACACTCAGATTACTTATTGTCCCGAATCACCATACAAGAAATGACTGTTCTCTTCATTGTCCCCAGTCACCCATACAATGAATGATCATCTTCTTTGCAGTGTTTGGGTTCTATCGGCTGTGCTGCCCAATCTTCACCTGAACACCTTCCTTGCTTCACACAACCAGGACCTAACATTCGTGACAAGGGGATTGTCTTGTCAGGTAAAAGGATCCTGACTTAGAACTGAATTACTCAGAAACAAACAAACAAACAACATGTAAGTAAGAGCCAAGTCTAACAGTCTGCAATTTCATGGATCCAGGAACAACCTACAAGACAGTAATGTATTGATTTACACATTAGTGAAAACCAATCACACAAAATAGAACAATAACATTTATACTGTTTATGATGACAGAAACAAAAAAAAGTACATAGGAAAAAGAAAAAATCTAATAAAATAGTGTGATGTTCTTGAGGAATGCATAAAATTATATGGAGGGGCTAAAATATTGAAACAATTTTGTAGATAATTACTATTAAAAACAAGGAAATGAAATTTGTCTTTTCATACATCAGCAAATGTTCTTTTCGGCAATTATTGCAATGGTGTCATTCAATGTTATTGCAATGGTGTCATTCTAGTTCAGTGATGCCTATATTTATTGTTGGACTTGAAGTGAAGGCTCAGAAACAGTCTACACATTTCAGTCAATTTTATATATGCATAGGAAATAACAGAGTATTTTATGCATTTGTCTAGGAAATATGAAGTAAGATTTACTGAATAAGATGCAAAAAAGCATTAACAAAACAGAAAATAATTGACATATTTCTTCATTTAAAACTATAATCTATATAATAAAAGTCACTAACACAGACAAAAGGTGATTAATAAAATGGAAAAAGATATTTTATTTACAATAATAAAAAAAGATTAATATTGACAGGAAAAACCTCTTTCAAATATGTAAGTTATTTACATATAATACTAATATACCATTGCAATAAATGAGCAAAATATATACTTTGGCAAGGTACACACAGGCAAACCTGAAGTTAGATAAACAAATATTTGTTTAACCTGATTACTAATGAAAAGGGGAGGAATTGGGAGCTGTGAAAGCACACATTCCGACTTTAAAAACTGCTGTCACTTACTAGATTTGGAACTTTATGCAAAGAATTTTGATGATCTAGACTTCCTTAACCAAAGAGAAAGTGACAATACCACCTAACCTATAAATATATTGTGAAAGTCAAGTGGTTTAATACTCGTAGATGTTTTGACCAGCACTTAACATGAAGATAAAGTGCAGTAAGAGGTATGTTATCAATAAATAATGTCAGGCAGGTTCCAGGTAAGAGCACAAGGAACAGATTCTTGCTGACTTAAGACAACGTGATTCCCCAGAACTCTATTTTATGCTAGGTTTGAATCAGTAATATCCAGGAAAAATTCCAAACAGTACATAATTTAGAATTCATACATTTTGAAAATACATAAAAGTAGGTTTTGTTATATTGTGTTTATAGTATATGTTGGTTATAAATTTATGTTAGGAAACATATGTGCCAACTTCAACACAAAAGTCAATGGGAGAGTATAGGGACAGAATAGGAGATGAACTCATTGGGTTTAGCATTATAACTCTTAATATAAACAAAGAGCTTATGATAATTAAGCTGTGTCAACATTTATTAAGACCCAGATGACATGCACATAAATATCTATCATTCACCATATATCGTAAATATTTCATAAATTTGGACTTGTGAGAAGTATTTCTGATTTATTTTATGGCTTTGCATCTACATATTTTCTCTGATACTAAATAATTTCTTGAATACACAAGTAAATCCATTTCTAAATTTTTAATCCCTCAAGTCTGACTGGAGTTTTGATATGTATCAAGAATGTGATGACATTCTAATGAATGAATAAATGAACATTTTGCTGTATACCCTGACATTTTAAAAATTCAATACATACATCTAAATTATTTGTAGAAACAGTTGCAAAAGAAATAAGCATTTTTAGACTATTGAATAGCTACTTAAAATATTCACAGAAATCATTTGTTGTGTATCTTAAACAGATTTCCAATATTTTCCCTTTGCCTGTTTTTTACTTCAAAGTAAAAATTCTTTTTAAACTTACCCATTTAACTTTGTATCAGACTGAATTTTATATCATAAAACCACTTACAAAAATATAGGTAAGTACTCTGAATTTCTTCAACTTAGCTCCCTATCTAGAAATGAATATTGCAGAAAGAGAGTCAAGGGTCAGGAGCAACAAAAGGACTTTTAGTTCATTAGTGAATGATTCATCTTCTCAAAAAAAAAAATAGTGTGAGGTGTTGCACATTGAATCAGACAGCTGATTGTTTCTCATTAAAAAACATTTTAGTCTTTTTTATTCTGTGTGCAAAGCTTCTCTTCATTTTATCCTCTTTCTCTCATGGTAGCATCAAATAAAACTAATCACAATGAATAGGTCTTCCAAAATGATGATGACCTGGACCAAGGGCAATGCATGCACTCAATTGTTTCATATATAAAAATTATTATATTATAGTTATATAATTATATATTAGAATCAGTATTATAATTCTATATATATAACGTGTTTACAAATGTTGTAGCACACAAGGCATGGGATAAACCCTGACTACCATGTAGTTTCAAAAAGTAAGGTGGTTGCTAATGTAGTATTATGTCAAAGGGTCAGAGAATCTGTCTGATGGAGTTTCCAACATACAAGCCAATGGTAAAAAAAAAAAAAAAAAAAAAAAAAAAAAAAAAAAAAAAAAGTATTAAATTATCAGCACCAGAGTAACCAGAGTATAAAACAAATAAATATAACTCCTCACATCAAAAGACTAATAGAAGAAACAAGATTTGTCAGGGAAGAAAAGGAAAGACAAACTCTTAACATTTTCAATATACACCCTTCCTTAAAGGCAAACATTTCACTCAAATATGTGTAATGACTGCCTTCCAGAGTGGAGGGAGGGAAGATAACCATTGCAGGAGAGAAAACAACCTTCAGCAAGGACTCAAAGGTAAATGTGACATGCCACACTGAGAGCATGTGCCACTGATAAGCCTTGGTGAGTGTTTGTGTCTTGAGTGAAGGGTATTATTGTCCAGGGGTACTGCTGAGTTAGATCTGTGGGATGGACAAAGATTTGTTCATCCTGGAGGAAGACTACTCAGACAGTTACAGGAAGTATAGAGAGTGAGAGGCCACTGACAGACCATGACTGGCTGATACCTGAGGCAGAGACATGAAACCAGCAATGGGTCGCTGAAGAGCCCTTACAGAAAGTAACAGTTACAGATCTGCTGCAAGAATAAAATGGTGTCGCCACTGCCCTGGGAGTAGAATCTCGGGGATCCCATGGACAAAGCAATGGTTGGGATGAAGAGACGGGGAGGGAGAGAGAGAGAGAAAGAGAGAGAAACAAAACCTAAAGAACAAACAGCATTAAATTTCACCACCACCATCACCATCACAATCCCCACCCCCACCCCCACCCCATCCTCCACCCCCTCAGTCTCTTCTCCCTCAGCCTACTGTTTTATAACAGTTGCAATATCCTAGGCAAGAGTAGGATTCAACCCAAGAAAAAGAACAGTCTTTCTAAGAGCAGCCATTTCCTATTTTCCAGATTAGCCCAAGTTCCTCTGTCACTTCCATAGTGAGGAGGTGGCTTACTCAGATTTCTTCCTCCAAACCAAACTGTGTTCTAAATCCAAAGAACAATATTAGACAAATCCTAAATGAGGGGCTTTCTACAAACTGCATGACCAGAATCTCTCAAAACTGGGCAGTCATAAGAATATTATAAGGAAATGTTCCAGTCCAGAGAAGCTCAGAAAAAAGAACTACAAAATGTAACATGACATTCCCCATGGAGCCCTCCACTGGTAAGATGGTAGCAGGAAAAGAAAACAAAGACTACCCGGGCCAAACACACCTTTATTTCAAATAGGAAATTTCAGCCTTTGAGATGCTCAATGGGTAGAGTACCTCCTGCCAAACCTGACTACTTGTTTTGTCCCCAGCACCCATACTGTGGAAGGATGGACAGAACCAAATCCCATAGGCTGTTTACTAACCTCACATGAGCACATGGCACACAGATGCACTCCAGAGAAGAAACAAAGAGGCAACATTTTTTAAACGATCTGCTTTCATTCACTAATTGTAACAAATATATCATGGCAATACAAAATATTAATACTAGTAAAAATTGTGTATAAGAGAAAATATTATATTATCTACATTTCCACCTAAATCTTCAAATGCTCTTAAACAAAGCACACACCCTCCTTTCTAAGAAAATACTCCACTTGAGTGTGAGCTGAGCATAGTGACTGTCTTCTAGAGTATGGAAGTAAACGCCATAGCAGTGAAGGAAGCACCCCTTCATGAATAAATAGTACACACTGCGGGTGGTACTCTTTCATGACGAAGCACCCCTTCATGAATAAATAGAGCATGCTGTGGGCAGGATTCTTCTATGGTGGATCTATCCAGGGGACTGCTTGGTGCTAGAGCTCCTGATGAATCACCCTAAAATTATGAATAATCCCCAGAACTCACTGGTTAATAATTCACTTGTGTTTCAACTAGTGCTGAACTGATGTGGGCATTTGTAATTATTGACTCTGATCCCAACATCATCCAGGCTTGATTGGAAAAAGGGTGGAGGACATTTTCTTTTCTTTTCTGGAAAATGTATCTTGATTTATTTCAAGGAGAATCTACACATATACTAAATTATAAGGTACTGGGTCCTGCCCAACTATCAGACAGTTTTGAATGGAGGCGTGAAGATTAAGAAATAATACATATGAAAAATAGAGACATAGATGATGTAAAAGAAAAAGAGACTCAGAATAGCATGAGGAGGGCTCTAGGTCAATACCACAGTCACCCTGTGTTTATTTCTCAGAGCCTTTTTATACCCAAAGCAGGTTAGGCAAAAGACCTCCCCCTCTCAAGGACACCATGGTTCAAGGTACAAACAAGTGTAAACACCCCCATAATGTTCAAGATACCTGGTAACCACGCCTTTGGCCAAACATCCTGTTATCTAGCTTTAAAGAGCAAAGAGAAGTTTGAACTCTCTGACCTTGAGTCAAAATGGAATCAAGCCACAATCTGAAGTCGTTTGTGGGCTCCCACAGTGAGGATTAAATAAGGGCTCAGCAACTGTTTTAAAGGGACACATGAAATTGGCTGTTCCATGAAAGAAAAGGGTTGGATAAGATCCAACCACAGGAAAGGATGGGAGACAGGGTATCTGTGGTACAGAAGAAAATCCAGCAAAGCTGAGTATTGAAAAAAACATATCGTTTTTTGAAACCAGTCAGTTCCACCTACTCTTAACAATGTCTTCTACTTCAGAACCACCCCCACCGTCACTATGCTGCAGGATGCAGTACTGAAGCAATAAGATTCCAAGATGCCTGTCTACTCAGGACAATCTGGATTCCAAGACCAGTCAGCTTTGTCCCAGGCATCACACTGTGAAATGCCAGTGCCATCGTTTTCTATACTGCCATCTGTGGAAAGACTGAAGAAGGAGACCTTTCTTGGGACAATGGGCTCATTAGAGTTGGTGTTTAACCTAGGGGTGGTTCAGTAATAGTTTCATGCTGAGGAAAAATTATCCCTTGACATAGTTGAATTACTATGTTATCAGTTAATTAAAGCCCCACATCCATGTTAAAACCATCAGAGAATATATTTGCTAGCCACATCTCAAACTTAAGACAAATTTCAATTCATATAAGGGTGTTTACCTTTATGAATGAAAGGAATAACTTTTATTAGTATTGTATATTTTCATACAGTATGATGTAATTGACAGAATCTTGGTAGACTGTATACCTAAGGCTCTCCTTGCAAATGAAGTGAATTATTGGTGTGTGTGTGTGTGTGTGTGTGTGTGTGTGTGTGTCTGTGTCTGTGTCTGTGTCTGTGTCTATGTATGTTTAAAATTTGTCTCCAACACTTATTCTTCAAAGTTGCCATGCTGAAAAGTCCACAGGCTTTTGAGTACTTCAGTCATCCAAAATAAGTGTCTGCCATCTGGAGATAGGCTGTAAGAGGTTGCTCATAATATGAGATTAGCTATGGAGGCTTGATTTCAGGGATGTAATGAAATAGATTCTCTGGAGTCCAAGTTAACCAAAAAGAATTCAAGAATCCAGCAGTTCTTGAGTTCTGGAATAAACATACAATAGGCTAGACAGAAATTGTCAGGCTGTCATTATAACACAGGCTGTTAACAACCACAATTAAGGCAGACTACATATCAATTATTATTTGTCTGGAACATCAGCTTCCCTAAGCATGAAAGGAAGTGAGGCAGCCTGTGTTACTGTCTCCTCTCCTTGGCTAATTAGTGCTGTTTTTAATGGCTTCATCTGCCCAGGATCAATTGTCTAATAGGAACAGGGCTCTGTCAGTTAATAAGGTGAGGAACTACAGAATGCAATTATGTCTGGCTCCAAAATAGTGCTTCAAACACACTGAAACAATCCTGTGACAGAATAAACAAACTAATAGGCCAAGGCAGGATCCTTTGTCTAATGTCCATGCACAGTGTTCCAGGAACATTTATGGGAAAAATTAAGAAGGGGAAAATGAGAAGGAAAAAAAATAAAAACAAATGGAGACTTAAAGACAGTCACAGAAACATTCTTCTCCGCCCACCACACACACACACACACACACACACACACACACACACACACACACACTCTGGAGACTTCAGTTAAAGAAAAGCCCAACATAATTATGAATTATACATGGATGCTTAATGAATATTAGCATAGAAAATGTTGATGTGACAATGAACTCTATTCTCCCAAAAATGGTTTCTGAAAAAAAATAAATAAACTATGCTGTCGTTTCCTGGTTGTAATATCAGCTGTGCTCATTTTCCAGTCACAGAATGAATGCAGTTAAAAAAAAAAAAAAAAAAAAAAAAAAAAAAAAAAAAAAAAAAGAGTACTGGGAGAGTTGTTTGTATTCAACTGGCTTTTAGCAACTATTATCAAATTTTTATAGTACCTCTGATCTGAGTAAATGTGCTAAACGTTAGCCTGCCTGGCAACGAGTTAGCACTCATGGATTCACACTTTGCTTACTAAACTGAGATGGAACTGGGTTTGTGAAATGAGTCAAGACATAGTGACTTGGTGACGAGGACAAAAAGCAGTTGTTGTTTGGAGAGGTCGTATGAGGCAATCGGGAAGAGGCATGGGCTTGAGCTCAGGGGCTGAGTCCTGTCCATGGATTCCAGCATCAACTCGAAATAGCTTTTATAACAAAGACAATGTACTTTACATTGTTCAGTTTTCCTTGTCTGTAAAATGGGGGCAATATATAGTTACTACACTCACAAAGAAAACTATTCTGCTAGAAATGAAAAATAGTCAAATTATGGAAAATAGGATTTTAGTGCCATCCTTTCATCATATAGAAACAATTTCTACTTTGAGACATATGGGATGCTGATGATGTAAAGCATGAGCTAGTTCAGATGCTGTTGAGGTCCAGCTTTTCCTTTTGTTAATTTCCCATTGTTAGTCACTAGTTCCCTAATTACATCAAAGTTTTACTCTCTGAAGCTTTCATGAAGATATTTGGCATTGCTTTTAGTGGAGTACAATGTAATACACAAGTGTTCATGATAATAAATAGTGTATTTGTTGACTCCATCTCCCTAGCAGAATTACTTTAAAAACAACAAAAAAAGAGAATTTCCTTTAAAATATGAAATTCAAATTGTCCTTTAAAGGTCTTTAACTTGACTTTATGCTCCCTACCATGCATTAGCACCAATGATCTATCTTGCAGAGATATAAAGAGGCAGGTCTCTGGGGTTCTCAGCCTTTGTAGCTTGGACACTGCATTGTCCTACTGCACTGAAAGACAAGTCTGGCACAAAATCCCTCAGTAAGTACCAAAACTCTTCCAAACCATCTGTCTTTCCTGTTCCTCCTGTAGTGAAATACTACAATCTACCCCAGCAGAAATTTTCAAACACCTTATTAGGCAAGAATAAAGAAATATAAATATAAAGCCAATAATCTATGCACTGCGCTGCCTTCGGTCCCTTCTCAAAACTCAGCTGAGATAGCAGTTTTACCTCTGTAGTATGCGGTAGGCCTAGCAGAGAGGAGAAGCTAGTGTAAAGCAGCAGTTATCTCTATGGAACACGGTGGGCTTGGCAGAGAGGAGAGGCTAGTGTAAAGCTGGAAGTGCTTTCTGCCTCTGGACCAACTGTGAGAGTTAGTGTGTTAAAGTGAAAGCCTCGTTGTGACCCCTTCCAAGCTGGAATTTTAAAAATTAGGTCATTGTAAGAAATACATCAAATCAAAGGTGTTAAATGTAATGTACAGAATAGGCTATTTCAAGGGATTCCCAGCCCCAAAAGAGGGTTATTTTCTAGAAATAGCAGTTTAGTTATCTCTGGAAACTTTGGTTTTATGCCTAGTCAAGCTGTGAGTGGCTTTGTGGATTTGAGTTAGTCATTTAACCTCTCGGGTCCTTCGGGTACTTTTCCACAAAATGAGGAGGCTGGGCTCTGGCCCCTTCCAGCTCTCAAAGCCTATTCTGTGGTTCCAGGATGCTGGGGGCAGACAATTCATTTCAGGGTTTTGTATAAATGGCATCCAGTGTCATGAAATAATGTATCAAGAGCAGCTGCAGGGTCTTTCTATCCTGCATCTGGTTTGAAGCCAGCAGATAAGGTTGCTTGAATTCATTTCTGTTTCTTTGGTGAGGGGATAGGTTTGACGACCTAATGGGCCTTTTCCATCTCTTATATCTTTGATGAGGCCACAGGCCTCTGAGTTGAGAGCTGTAAAGAGTTACTGTAGAGAATTCTCCTTTGTAGTGATTTTCCCTTTTTGATCATATTTGACAGTTTTGCAATTGTGCTTTGATTCAGTTTTGTCTACCACATAGCTCAGTGTGATAGTGAGCACCGACTCTGGTAAGATACAGGCACGCATGCAGAAATTAAACACAAGACATGGCATCACTGATATTTATGTATATGTATTATTTTATATATATTCAAAACAAACACACACACACACATATATATGTGAATATATATGATAGTTGGTTGTATCCCAGTTAAGATCCATAATTATCAAATGAACTTTGACAAAAAATATACGCATATATATTTTCCATATAGTAAGCTTACATGGAATGACTGAAATATATTTTATACAACTGTGCTTGTGTTCAAAATGAAAAAGTAATTATTTTATAAAAATGGTTCAAGATAAAAAGCAACAAAATTTGTTTTATGTATTTCATTATTAGAAATAATCCCATGGCCTAACTCAGATGATGTCCAGACCCTGGAAAGAGACCTAGCTTCCTCCACTTCAACCCTGCCCTCTCTGGCCTGAGAACCTCCCTGTAAGCACCTAGCACTGTAGCCTATGGCTCTCAATTAGACCTGATTCTCCTATTTTGGCCTCAACCACTCCACCCTGGGACAATTGCCTCAGGTATCCTGTCTAAGGCTCCATATGGAGACTATTTCTAGACAACTCAGGTTACAGAATATTAGGACATGAAGCAAAATATAGGATCCCATTATTCAGTCAGTGGAGATGAGAAGCTAAAACCTCATGAACACAAAATGCAGATGTATCAGGATACCACAACAAGATTACATTTATGAATTATGGGCATATAAAGAGACAAATTCCAGGCCAGAGGCATAGAACATGCTTTCAATAAAATCATAGAAGAATGCTTCCCAAATCCAGAGAAAGAAATATCCATTCAGGTATAAGAGACACATAGAACACCAAACAGACAGGACCAGAACAGAAACTGTTGTGGCATATTATAGGTAAAGCACAAAAAATGAAGAACAAGCTGGGCAGTTACACCTTTAATCCCAGCACTTAAGAGGTAGAGGCAGGAGGATCTCTGTGAGTTCGAGGCTAGCCTGGGATACAGAGTGAGATCCAGGAAAGGTGCCAAAAGGTACACAGGGAAACCCTGTCTCAAAAAACAAAACAAAAACAAAAAACAAACAAACAAAAAAACAAAGAGCAAAGGAAGGGTACTGAAAACTAAAAGGGAAAAGACTCAACCATATATAAAGGTGGGCTCAGAAGTATCACAACTGATTTCTTAATGGAAAGATTAAAAACAAAAAGAGCTTGGAGCAATAAATTTTGGGTTCTGAAAGAAAAAATATACCAACACAGATTAATTAACCTGGCACAGCTATTAACAATAATTGAAGGAAAAAGAAAAATTTCCACAATAACAGGCACCAAATCAGCCATACAAACTAGTAGAAGGAATATTTCGAACAGAAAAGAAAGATAAGCATTCCAAGCAGCCATGGAGGCTGTGAGATAAATAGTAAATGATGCTAGAATAGCAGATACATAAAATAGGAGTAAGAAAAACAAACACCACAGAAAAACAAAATGACAGGAATTAATACAAGTTTTAATTTGAATATTAATGACAGTAATTCCACAATTAGAAGACACAGTCACTATTATTAGAATAGAAAACAGGATCCACCTTTTTGTTGCCTACCAAAAACACATCTCACTCTCAAGGATAGGCATTATCTCAGAGTAAAGGGATCAAAAAATTTTCCCATGAAAATAAGACCAGAAAACAAGCAGGTGTCACTATTTTAAACACAAAAGAGCCTTCAAGCAAAACTAATCAGAAAAGATAAAGAGGGTCACTTCATTCTGATGAATACAGCAGTCCACCAAGAGGAGAATAAAATTCTCAACATCTATGTGCCCAATAGTTAAACGCATCTTCATAAAGCCAACACTACTAGACATTAAGCTACAGATAAACTCCAATACAGTAATACTAAGTGACATCAATATCCCAGCAATGTATGAGTCACTAAAGAAAAAAATAAATAGAACACCATAAAAGCTAAACATTATAGACATTTACAGAATATTCAATCCAAGCTCCAAGAATGTACATTCTTCTCAGGAGCATATGTATATTTACCTAAAATATACTACATATTAGACCATAAAGTAAATCAGCAGATTGAAGAAAACTGAAATAATCCCTTGTACTCTTTCTGATAACATTGGAATAAAGCCTGAAATAAATAATAAAAGAATCCATAGAAAATACACAAATTGTTAAGATTAAACAACACTCTTTTGGAAGAAAAATGAATCACTGAAGACATAAAGAACTCAAAAAACAAAGGATCAAGTAAACAAGCAACTCAATTAAAAACGAATGGGCTAGAGATACAGATGGAGGGTTCTCAAAAGAAGAAATATAAATGGTTAATAAACACTTTGCACAGTGTTCAACATCAGCAGCCACTAAAGATGCAAATAGATGCTTTGAGATTCCATCCAATTGAATTAAGAATGGTTATCACCAAGAGATTAGGTAAAACAAATGCTGGCAAGGATGTTGGGAGAGAGAAACCCTCAGTAACTCTTTGGGGGAGTATAAACTGGTGCAGGCACTAGGGAAGGCAGCGTGGAGAGTCCTTGAAAAGCTAGTGATAAAATCCACCTATGACCTAGCTGTCCCACTACCAGGCTGATTTGGTTTACAATTATAGTCCATCATTAAGGCTAGCCAACAGAGGAATTCAATACAGGAATTCAGAGACAGGAACTACAGCAGAGACACAGGAACACGACTGGCTGTCCTCCTATCCATAACTTGCTCAGTCTGCTTTTTTATTTTACCCAGGACCACCCACAGGAGTGGCAACCTCACAGTGGGATGGTTCCACCCAAATCATAATTAGTCAAGAAAATGCTCCACAGATATGCTAACCATCTAATCTGGTGGAGGAAATGCCTCAGTTGAGGTTCCCGCTTCCCAGCTAACTCTAGTTTGTATCAAGTTGACAAAATCTAACCAGCACAACTATGAACTGAAAAATAGATGTTGCATGTCTTCCTGAATATGAAGTCCTTACCTTTGAATCTCTCATGATGTGTGTTCAACTTGGAGTTCTGATAAAAATCTAGAAATCTAGAAAGGAGCCAGTGAGATATGGATGCTTTAAAAACAAAGAATGTAGGTTATATGAAACTAGAAAGAGGTTGGAATGCACAAGCAGGTAGACAGGGGCCCATGTGGGACAAAGAGTTAACCAAAATGAGCAGGGTATAAAAAAGCCATAAGAGAAGTTTGCAACCAACTGAAAAAACTTAATTTATACATATACAAAAATATCATATACATCATATACATATAGTGTGTGTGTCTTGGAAAGAAGATACTTTTATTGATAAAAAATAGCTTTTCTTAAAAGTTATGGGTTAGCTGGGCTGTGGTAATGCATGCCTTTAGTCCCAGCACTGGGGAGGCAGAGTCAGGTAGATCTCTGTGAGTTCAAGGCCAGCCTGGTGTACAAATCAAGATCCAGGACAGGCACCAAAACTACACAGAGAAACCCTGGCTCGAAAAACCAAAAAAAAAAAAAAAGTTATGGGTTATTAAACAGAACCTCAATGCAAAGTGTGGGATGCCTTCTTCATAAACGGTGGTACAGGACACCTAGAGACCTCCAAAACTGTACAAGCTTTTGTCTTTCATTTTGGTTAGCTACCAAAATTAGATAATGAGACTCTATTTGCTTAAGATACCACACAACTTGGGTATATGATACAGAGAAATCAAGCTGAAATGGAGCTGGAAGTGTCTTCCTTGCTGGCCAGCTTTTATTAGTGACAGAGGGACCTAGGTAGGCTGCTGGGAGAGATAAAGTGTCAATGGTCTTACCCAGATGTGAACCCAAAGGACTACAGTACTAGCCTGCTGGGCAAGATGTGAACAGAGCACTTAGGAGACAGCAGCAACATGGCTATAAGGGTGCCCACCCTCCCTCTGGATGAGAGGTTGTCTCTAGTGGAGGGCATCTGCACCTCACACTGTAAACCTGCTCAAAAGCCCGTGTTGTGCATTTGCTAATGTGGATTGGGCTTTCAATAAAGTCAGACATGAATGTGCAACTCCTTTAATGTTCATGCCACTATTGCATCTATGGACATCTTGCCAGACCAGTTAGTACTGTGTCTCACAGTGTTCACAGAAAATCAATATTGTTGGTAACATTTCTCCCCCAGACTACAGAACACCTTCTATAACAGTGAAACCAGACAGTAAAGAGGGAGATCCTAGTCAGTACCAACTGCCTTTCTGAAATTCTCATGACCAAAGCCTACGGCGTCTTCAGCAATCACATTTATTGTCAAGTTCTTGTGGGCCAGCAAGAGCAAACACAATAGCCCATGTTGCTTTGATGTTTTGAAGGACATTCCTGACCAATCTCCAGAGGAGCAGGGTGCAACAACTGGCACTAAACTTTTTATTTGACAACCTGTGGCTTCTGGGAGCTGCAGTATCCCATTTGTAGGAAAACTCAAATTAATCTATTTTATGTGAAGATAGATAGACAGATAGATGATAGATATAGATGATAGATAGATGACTGATAGGTATATGATAGATAATGATGGTGAAGATAGATTATAAATAACTTGTAATATATTATATATATTGGGGAAAATTATAAAGGCCACTCCACATAGTTAAAAGGAAGATTTATTTAGTGGGTGACTTACAAATGAAGGAATAGATAGGTTGCGGGGGTCTGGGGAAGGTGTATCGCAGTCCAGCGGTGTTCTCTGGAGCTCTTCTCAGTCAACCTCCACCGTCCAGGGTCCAGGAACAGAGAGAGCGCTTGCCCATCCAGGTCTCGGGTCTCCAGACGCCTCCCTTGGCCCCACCTCGTAGGCGTGACAGTTGCCAGAGTCTCAATGGGGGTTGGAACTTCCAGAACCAAGCTGGAATAGCTACCCACTACAATAAAATAGTATATTTCCAGGTAGAATTTTCAAATATCCTTAAACTTGCTCATCCCTAACTTATGCTGCATTGTAAATCTAGCCAAGAATCCATGTCAAGGGAGCTCATAAACACCAGAAGTGAACCTACTATTCTTTTGTTAAAAGAACATAGTATCAAATTGTCTTCTACTATCATATCTCTATACCCAGAGATTAGAGCTGTTTTCAGAGAAGAGAGAAGTTTCTTTGCACAGTGAGCATTTTAAACATAGGACCTCAAAACTGGTCAAAGTGTAGAGAGTAAGTGTCTATGAAGTACTCAGATATAAGTGGAACATTTGTATTACAGCTGCATTCCCATTACACAAGGATTTTGTCAGAAGAGAGGCGGAAAGGTTTTAAGATAAAGTAGTGTAGACAACATAAAGGAAACAGTGTTTTCCAAACACAACAAGGTAGCTGAACACATGAACTCTGAGCATCTTGAGAGCATGCCCCAGGCAGGCGAAATTATAACATGGAGACCACAAAATCCCACCACTAGCTAAAGAACTGTTGAAAGTTGTTAGCGGCTATGAGAGGAAAGGTGGATTTTCTTTAATGGTATGACCCTGGATCACATGCCAGGGCAGGCTCCACACCCAAGACTGGTCTCGGTGGGAAAAAAAAAAAAAACCAAACTCTCAAAGCTTGGTTTAAAGGGAGGTAAGGGCGGATTGGGTGGTTATAGGAAGAGTTGGGGTAAGGGGGTTATATGTTCAAAATATATCGCATGAAATTCTGAGTGAATTAATATTTTTTAAATGAAAAGAAAATATTGAAGTTTGGTAAACTGAGTGAGTTTAACCACAAAAATGGGAGTTTTGAAAGCAGCTGTAATAAGCAGACAGTAACATTTACAAGAAACCTGGCAGTTTGCACCAGGACAAGAAAGGTATCTTGAGGGTAAGAGTCCAACCATTGAAAGTTTCATCTCCTGAAAAGCAAATTAATTTGGAAAGAAAGAGACTAAAGCATAATAGTCTTTGAAGGAAACCCTTTCTCCTCAAAAGCAACTGTTTAGGAATGTTCCCCCAGGGACAGCAAACAGAATCTGATGCAACATGGTCCAAGAGGTCAGGGTCCAGCTCAAACTGGAAATCTGCTGGGGAAAGTACTGAGTACAGATGGCACAAAAAATAAATAAATAAATAAATAAATAAAAAAGGTTAACTGTGCTACAGGCAGCAGAGAGCGAGAGGTGGGGCTTCCAAACTCTTTTGGAAACCATAAGCTTCCATCACAAGCTACAAATGTTGTATATGATGCTTCAGTGTTTAATGCTTCCCCTGTTGAGTTTCCAAATTTTAATCAGAAGTGCCTTCTACATTCCCTTTAAGTGAAGTAACAAAGTTTAGAGATACAGTCCGACACACTTGGCTCTTGTCCTCTCATATTCTGTGCCTCCCTTGGTGACTCTAATCAGTACTATTTTTAATATGCTAGTCCTGTCCCCATAACATGGCAAGCCTGAAGAGTACTCATTTCTCCTTGGTTGAACCCAAACCCCCAAAACCCATTGCTTCCTCCTCTTCTGCATTCTACAATATTTCTTTCTGCTTAATGTTTCAATTTTAAAATACTTCATTTTTTAATTACCTTACAAAGTAGCAGGTTTTCAAATGGCATTTTTACACATTTTTCATTCTGGCTGATTCTCTCTGACCTCCACCCTTGCTCCCTTTTTGTCTCCATGCACCCCTTTCCCACACTGAACCCTTCCATGCCCAAGATTCCTGCTTCCACTTGTTCTATTCCTGGATACCATATCTTAACTTCCTTTCTCACTCCACTGTTTCTAGTTTCCTGCCCCTTACTTATGTATTTTTTTCACCAGGATACATACATTTAATAGAAGCTTTGCACTCTCTTTGGACTTGCTGTGGATTTACAGCCCCATGGATGAAACATCTGCATTCCAGGGGACATGGGTTCTTCCTCAATGGGCAAGCCTTTCTGATACCCTAAAGTGAAGAATAGACTAATTTCATATTGAGCAGCAAATTGTTCTTGATTGTCACCATTGCCAGTATATTTCTAGTTTAATCACTATCATCTTCATTACCACAGCTCCTCCATCATCAATATCATTAAATAATTGTCATGTAATCCCAAATATTCATGCCAAATTGAGTGTTAAGTACTCTGAGTACATTAAATGAAGTGATATAATTATCTCTTGTGATTTTATTGTCAGTATTTTATAGGAGTTGAACAGTCTCAGATTCACAAAGGCTAAATGTCTTCCCTAATGCCCAATTACTGTTGCAACCAGAATTCAAACAGCAATCTGGTGTAGAGGTCCCTGTGACCATCGGGGCCAGCAGAGTATTGATTGATAAGAATGATGAATTTTAGGCCTCCTGAAGGGCCCTTCACTGTCACGACAAACAGAATCAGAGCAAATCAGGAAAAGGCCATGTTTAATGGGTAACACTCCCCCAGATGATCCCCTGGTCCCTCAGAGAGGAGACTGGAAAAACCTCGAGTCTGTTTTCTGGGATGCCACTTATATATCCCCTGTGGGAGTCGTCCTAAGCCTCTCTGGGGGAGGAGCTGTGTTTGGTGGGCTTTGAAGGGGCAGGTTTGGGGAAGAGCTATGTTTGGTAGGCTTTGGAGGGGTGGGTTTGGGGAAAGAGATGAGGAAGAGAGCCGAAGTGGATCTTCCACAAGACTCCTTCCAAACATTCCAGACTCTTTGGGTATAGGGATGCCAGGGTACCAGGGGTTGAGGTGGAGCTCCCACCTAATACTGGTTCAAGTCTGACTACTTCCTTTGGGCATGGGGCCACATGGGGAAGAGGAGTTGGGAATTAATGAGCTTACATTCAGCAGGAGGTGTGAGTGGAGGAGCATTTTGTTAATTGTCATCCTGGAGACCTTAGACATCTGTTTCTTGAGGAAGCAAAGAAGGCAAGTTTCTAGGGGAAAAAAAAATAGATCATTAACATCTCCCCTAGTTGTACTGTAAAGATGAATGTACAGAGCAGAAATGCAGATAGGCCCTTTAGTGGGACATCTTGGAAAACTGGAGGATGGAGGGTTCCAGCTGCCGTACAGACCATGTATCCTGAATAGGTGCCTGCTTGAGCTTGGAGAGTTGGTACCAGCATGGATGTCCCAGGAGCTTGGCAGGAGCTGGGATGGTGAGGATCACTGTATAAGGTCCTGTCCATCAGGGCTCAAGAGACTTAGGAGCTAGCTGTTTGAGGAATACTCTGTCCCATGGGGAGAGAAGGGCAGGCTCAGGGGCAGTTGGGTCTGTTGGTGTTGGGACAGGGAGATAGCTGTCAGCATGTGAATGGAGAAGTTATTTAAGTAGAACTATCCATCCTTGTCCTGAGTGGCTCCTTTTTTCAGGAGTTCATCCCTCTTCTCTAGTTGATAACAGGGCTGGTAGGAGGGCATCAAAAACAAAATATGTTCTGTTGATCCAGAGGATCTGGAGGCCTGTCTCCTGGCTACTGAGTCAGCCTTGGCATTGCCTAAGGCCACTTGATCCTTGGAGGACTGATGTCTCCAGCAGTGAATTATGGCTATCTCTGCAGGGAGGTGGAGGGCCTCCAAGAACTTGGCTATAAGGGGTCCATTAACTAAGGGAGTACCCTTGGTAGTGAGGAAGCCCCTTTCCCTCCACAGGACAGAATGGGCATGTGCTATTAGAAAGGCATATTTAGAGTCAGTATAGACGTCAGCCCATTGACCCTTGGCTATCTGGAACGCTCGCTCTAGTCAAGGCAATTAATTCAGCCTTTTGTGTAGATGTTCCCATAAGCAGGCAGGTGGCTTCAATTGTTTTAGTGAAGTAGCCACTGCATATGCCGCCTGGCGGTTTCCTGATCTGTCTCTAAGAGAACTGCCATCAACAAACAGGGTGAGCTAGGGGATTGTGAGAGGTTGGTCTAAGAGACCAGGCCAGGGTGAGCATAAGGCCTCCACAGCCTCTGGGCAGGAGTGAGAGGAGGTACCTGAAGGAGAGGGGACAGGAAGGAGGGTTGCAAGGTTTAAGGCAGGACTGGAGGCCAAAGTAATTTGAGGGTTTTCTAGAAACAGGAAGTGAAATACTTGGACTCAGGAGGGCCCAAGGAGGGAGAGAGAAGAATGGTTTAAAAGGTCTGAGAGGCAGTAGGTGGAGTATACAGTAATTGACTGGAACTGGGTGATTTTGAGACCTGCCTCGTGAGTTCAGCTGCTGCTGCTAGAGCTCTCACACATGGCTGCCGTCCACAGACAGTGGGGTCCAGTTGTTTGGACTAGAATCCCCGTGGCTCCTCCCTGTCTTTCATCTGTATACAGGTGATAAGGTCAGGAGGGGTTTGGAGGAGCAAGGGTGGGGGCCATTAGAAGGTCTTCTCACAGTAAAAAGAAGCGGCGTCAGACAGCTGCCAGGTGGGTGAGGGGTCCCTCGGGAGTCTCTCTAACTGCAGCGTATAAGGGCTAAGTTATAATGTCAAAGTAAGGGATCCAGTGACAGAAGAATCCCGCCAGGCCCCCAAAATGAGAGAATCTGGTCTGCAGTGGTCTGCGGGCTGTAAATCAGAGGTGAGGGTCTTAGAACCCAAGCTGAGTTGAACACCCAAATAGACCACAGTGGGAGAACACAGCTGGGCCTTAGATGGGGAAACACGGTATCCCAGAGAGCCAAGGTAGTTCAGGAGTGAAGAGGTGGCCTGTGGGGACAGAGGCAACGTGGGACTGCAGAGGAGGAGATCATCTATGTATTGGAGGAGTGTGCTAGGACCAGAGTCAAAGGTGGAGAGATCCTGAGCTAGGGCTTGGCCAAAGAAATGGGGACTGTCCCGAAAACCCTGTGGGAGGACGGTCCATGTAAGCAGTCTGGAAGACTGAGTGTCAGGTTCATCCCAGATGAAGGCAAAGAGGAAGTATGAGTCAGAGTGTAAAGGGACCATAAAGAAGACATCGTTCAGGTCCAGAACAGTAAAGTGGGAGGTGGCAGGAGGAGTGTTAGACAGGAGTTTGTAGGGGTTGTTAACCACTGGGTGGGTTGAAAGAACTGCCTCGTTGATGAGGCGGAGGTCTGGAACTAAATGGTAAGCACTGGAGGGTTTACGTACAAGAACGGGTGTGTTGCAGGGTGAGTCGATAGGTATTGAAAGTCCCTGAGATAAAAGGCAGATGATAATAGGCTTAAGGCCTTGGTGATAGGTTTCAGACATAGGAAACTGGGGCCTGGAGGAGAAGGAAGAAGGGTCCTTAAGGCAAATTAGAACTGGCTGACGGTGAGTATCCACCACTGGGGTGGAGATACCCCATACTTGGGGATCCACTGGATAAGGAAGGGGAGAGAAAAGACAGTCTGGTGTTGGAACCTGTGAGGCTATTAAGGGGAGAAGAAAACAGGACTCAGGAGAGGTTGTGGGGGCCAAGGTGAGGGTGGCCCCAAAGTGGCTGAGAATATCACAACCAAACAGAGGTGCAGGGCAAGCAGGTATAACCAGAAAAGAGTGTGAGAAGAATCTCCCTGAAAGAATGCAGGGAAGTGTCAGGGTCTTAAGTGGGAAGGAGGGGATCCAGTCCACCCCCATGGCAGAAATTGGTAAGGGTACTTGTAGGACCCAAGTGAGAGGTCAAAACAGAATAGGTAGCTCCCATGTCCAAAAGAAAGTCAATGGACTTACCCATTACCTGCAGCGTCACCCTAGGCTCCGAGAGGGCAATGGGAGTCTAGGCTGTATCAGTCCTCTGCCAGGTTTACGAGTTCAAAGGCCAGGAGAGTCTCAGTTGCCGATGTTGGTGAGGCTGGACCCCCATAGCATTGCATAGAGGACAAGCCTGCATGGGGCGTTCCGATTTCCAGTGGCCAGGCCTGGCCTCCTGGGTAGCTGGGAGTCAGGGCAATACTGTGACCAGAGGCCCTGTTTGCCACACTTGAAGCAAAGTTCTGGTGGAGTTGACTTGGGCCAAGCTCCAGCGGGATGTAGCCTCATGGCCGACTTCCTTTGTCTCCCTTGTGGGGGCCCTGGTGGCCTCAGGGCAGCAGCTGAGGCTTGGGCTTGGAGCATATTTTGTTGCAACCTTGTCTATCGGGATGCCTCTACTATCTCTTCTCCAGCATTAAAAACTTTAAAAGCCATTTTCACCAATTCCTGTAGGGGAGTTTAAGGGCCCTCCTCAACCTTTTTTAATTTTTTCCTGTTATCTAGCACTGAGTGAGAAATGAAATGAGTGGCCAGGACCGTGGCTCCCACTGGGGAGGCTGTGTCAAGATGAGTATATTAAACCATGGCCTCTTGTAACTGGTTCAGAGAAATAGCTGGGTTTTCATCAGCTAGCTGTGTATTCTCTCGGAGCTTATCAAAACGAACAGCTTTGTCTGAGACCATTTCCATACCTTGGAGGAGGCAACGAACCATGAGGTCCCTTCTCTCGTGACCATTTTGACCTGGTCTGTAACCCGACTGGGTGAGGGCACCATCACCACCTCACCCACAGGGACTGCATTGTCCACAGGTGGGTTTGGTCTGCATACTGCCTAGCTGCAGCCTGAACTCGAGTTTGTTCCTTGGGAGTGAGGGTAGAGGCCTGGATCACATAAAGGTCATGCCAGGTCAGATGGTGGGCCTGGGACAGATAACAGAACTCCTTGATATAAACAGAAGGATTAGCAGAGAAGGAACCCAATCACTTTTCTATTTGTGAGAGGTCTTGAAAGAAGAAGGATGCGTGGACTCGGACAATTCCTTCAACTCCAGCTACCTCTTGGAGAGGGCAGAGAAGGGCAGGAGTTTGGTGAGACTGAGTATGACAAGAAACTGGAGAAAATTCAGGGGCATTAAGTCAGTGTGTAGAAGGGGACCAGGAAGTAGGTTGAGGCATTGGGGGATAGGGAAGAGCAGTGATGGGGAGAAGAGGATCAGAAGGTGGGTAAGGAGGAGGGATTTGGCCAGTGAATGGGACATGTGGCCCCCTAGGAGGGGGCTGGGTGGGGGAGAGTGGGGGAGAGGCCGGTGTCTCCATGGCCATGGTCAGGGAAGAATTTTCAGGATCCCGGTTCCCAGAAATAGGCGGGAATCTGGAGGAGCCATGACCCTAGCCAACAAGACCGGTGCCATGAGACACGGGCTGCTGTAGGGAGGGCGGGGACGCAGAACCCAAAAACCATGGACATGGGGCAGTTCTGTTTATCTCTGAACTAACAAAATTTTCAAGATCCCGAAGGATGGAAAATTCTAAGATTCCTCCGGAGGCCATCTTCATGGGTTATCAAGGGTGTATTGTGGCCAGGCCTTAGTGCTCAGAGAAATCAAGCATTTAGGATAGATTGTAATAGATAGCCCCAATTTGAATATGTTTTGTAAAAGACAGCACAGGGGTGTTTGGGGATCTGACTTCAAATTGCAAGTGCCCATTTTACACGTCCATGCTGGTGACCCAAACAAAGCCTAGCACAATGCGTCCACTGTGGTCAGTCTTGGGTCAAAATGGGAGGGTGTGGGTAATTACCTTCAGCAGAACATCTTCTGGAGAAAGGTTCCCATGGAACAAAGACAGTCCTCTGCACCCGAAGGGGTCAGGGTGGACTAAAGGCAGCCCTGTGCTCTGGAATGGGTCGGGGGCTTGGCACGGCTGCATCTCTAGAAAGACACCCTGAAAAATGAAGAGGCCCTGGGCCTTCTAGGCAAGGACTTGACAAGGGTAACTTATCTAGCCTAGAGTCAATCTTAGTCTGGCAGAGAGCAGGTGTCGGGTAGAGGGGTGTTTTCCCATCATGTGGCCCTCAGCCAGTGGGAAAACTCAAACCCCTTGGTGGAAACTCCAGATGATAAGTTTTAGGCCTCCTGAAGACCTTTCTGCTGTTGCAACAAATCAAATCAGAGTAAATCAGGAAAAGCCCAGGTTTAATGGGTAAAGCACTCCTGGGCAATACCTGGCCCCACAGAGGGGAGACTGGGACATGAGACCAGAAGAACCATGAGACTGTTTTCTGGGATGCTGTTTATATATCCCCTATGGGAGTTGTCCTGAGCCTCTCCAGGGGAGGAGCTGTGTTTGGTGGGCTTTGAAGGGATGGGTTTGGGGAAAGAGGTGGGGAGGGGAGCAGAGGTGGATCTTCCACCAGACTCCTTCCAAACATTCCAGACTCTTTGGGTATAGGGATGCCAGAGTGCCAGGGGTTGAGGTGGAGCTCCGACCCAAACAAAGAAGCTAGAAGGATGTCGGTTTCAATATGACTTGGTAGCCAGTGCTGGTTGAAACTTCTGGAGTCTGATACTGGATAGTTTATTTAGGGAATATTTAAGTATTACACAATTTTGTAAAAATGTTTCCTGATGACAATTAACTCAAATCCATGTACACAATTAAACTTAATGCATGACAACATCAAAACTCTTTATAAAGTACATGTGACTTCTTCCATAAAGATGGATTCTATTGAATGAGAAATGATGTTAAGATAGGGTTCAGAGAGAATGACTGAGATAAATGTAAGGCTCTGGGAGAACAAGTTGTTGCCTGGGTCATATAGTTAGCACAGAGGTCATCAGGCTATTATCCACCTCAGCTCCTGCTTGTGAGACTATCAGGGAGCCGTTGTGGTCTGGCCACACACAGAGCACAGAATTCACCAGGCTCTGTCCATTCCTTGCCTTCTGGGCAGAAAATAGGCTACACATCTTTCTTTAAAGAGATAACCCTACATTTTTAGCATTCCTGACTTCCTAGTGCTTATCTGTGAGCAAGAGGACTTTGTGCTCTCAACAGTCTGGTTGGTTTCAAACTAGCCAACTAACCACTACATTAAATATCCTCCATTTATCAGGATTTGTTGTTTCATGGTGGGGTATAAGCTTAAAATTACATTATTTTGACTACATATATTTAAAGTTATAGAGTTAAGGAATATAAAATCTCTTGGTAAGCTTGTTTGAAAACATTAAATATATAGTTAAAACCCAGAAATCCATGACTATTAAAACAGGCTATTATCGAATTAATTACTTTCCTGAAATAAGAGAAGGTTGTGAAAAAGAACAAAATAATTTTCAAACAAACATGCTTTGATGTTATAAAATAAATCCAACTTTTTAAGAGAAAAAAAAATGGAAAACTGTAAAGTTCAATTACAGACTTTAATACAGGAAGTAGTAAGAAGAGAATATTCTGAGTGCCCAAGCCTCCTGAGCAGGCAAATGACACTTATTTCCTTTCTGTCTCGGACCCACTGAAACTTCCAAATCATGGTTAACTTCTGACCTACTCTGAAAACAAATTATGTTCTTGCTTTAAAAAAAATAGTCTGTTGTTCCTTCAGAATTAGAAAATAAAATAAAATGGGAACCCTAAACACTATTGTAAGTCTAGTCAGTATAATTACTAATGTAACCATTTATAGACTCCTTATTTAGCTTCCTCTACAAGACTCATACCACTGGAATATACTGAATTCAATGCTTTACTGTTCATTGTTGAAGAACCAACCTATAAATTACTCTTTTTAGACTATATATTCATTCTATAGCCTATATCATGTCCCTTTCAAATCACAAACAATAAGTTATACACTTTCATGGTATTAGATCAAAAAGCTTGATCTGAAATGCAAGTGTGGCAAGAAACTGGAGAGATGACAAAGTGGATAAGAATATGTACTGTTCATCCAGAGCATCTCTTGAACATGGGTTTTCCTTTATTTGTCATTGCTAGGTGTAGAGATGAAGCCATGTCATTGTGTGAGATGGAGGTCTTCTGTTCACCAGACTCCATTAGGTAACAACTGGAGTAGACTAAAGAATTCTTAGGTGTATATGACATTTGCGTGGAAGAGAAATATTTTAAACAAATGTTTTATCTTATTCCAATTACAACCTTACATATTCTTGAAACCAATAGAACTGCTGACGTTCTTGAAATCATCATCATAGGTACCCCATAATCTGTCTGCTACTTCTCAAAAACACAAACAATAAAAATCTTGAGGCATAATAAAGGTTAAAGGTCTTGAGACACAAAATTATTGTTGGGTATATAATTAAATATGCTATAATGATTTAAGAAACTATGATAATCATTTGTAAAACATGACAAAAATGGAATATGTACATCAATAAATACCAAGGTTGGGCTGCAGAGATGAATTTCTTGATAAAGTGCTTACCATTAACAGAGAGGGACTGAGTTCATCATAACCTACGCATACATACACACACACAAACACACACACTCACTCAAACACACATACACACATACATACACACACAATTTAAAAAATAAACAAAAGTAAACACTGAGATTAATATAAAATCCCTGACTGGGAAAAAAAAGAAGCTTCAATTTTATTTATTTTCAAATTAGTTCCTGTAAATCTTAACATCTGTAAAATCAATTCCTAATCACCACAGACACATGTTTACCTGGCACAGAAAAATTGCACATGTGGAAATGATAACTTCCTTTAACAATGCAGTATCTTAAATAATACATTACTAAACAGCCTATACAGTGTTAGCGTCTAGACATCACACCAACTTAAAAATGATACAAATGCAAACAACATATTTGGAAAGCATAAATGACTACATTTAGCCATAAATACAGTGGAAGATGTTTATCATTTTCAGAGAATAAAAGAAGATTTCAATCTAGCATGTTTTCTCACATTGCCACAAATGACATTCACACTACTTGAGACCCAGACAGCTCTACTAGACACAGCTCTTGGAACCTTGCACACCAAACAAAGACACATAGTCTGTTCATGAGCTTGTGTCCTCCATTATAATCTAGGATTTTTTCATTCCATTTCTGTTTTCATGAAACTCTAGAACAGTCAAAACCAATAAACCTCGATGTTGGCTCTGATATCAGATTTGGCAGGATTTTTTAACACACGTGTATCTGGAAGTACACATGACGTGTATGTGCAAGTGACATCTGAAAAGAACATGTGAAACTCTAAGTCGCACAGCTGTTTTGTCAGCTTTTCTACAGGGAGAAAATCTGGAATTTTTCCATCGATAATAACATATATGCCATAAAGCTTCAAAAACATTGTTCAAATTGTCCACATGTGAAAATATATATAAAACACAAAATAACTCTTTTCAACATATGAAATTAATCAAAGGACTGAACATATGGAGAAAGGTGAGCAGAGCAGATGGCACTCTCCTTTCCCTAAAAACGCTCAGTCTCACGTCAGTTTCTCAATTTACACGTTACAGGAAAAAATGAAGCCAAGTTGAAATTTACTACAGCATTCTCTGTCTGCTTTTGTTGCTGTGAGGAAAAAACATGCCCATCACACACATACATGAGCTTTTAAAAGAGAGTAACATATATGTTTTATATATGTGTGAGAGTTATGTGTATGTATGCCTATATGCATACAAATTGTAAATTTAAGAGACCCAGAATGTAATTAGAATTAATGTTTCATCTTCCTGTTACCAATGACAACTCCCTAAGTGTTGAACACAGGGTTGCTTTCTTCCCTGGTTCATAGGAACACTGGGTCAGATGAAGCAGAGCTGTGACATAAAGGCATTATGTAACTAGGTTTACTTTGTTGTTTCTCTTTTCTTAAATAATATGAAAATTGTGGAAAAGAGAAGGGATAGACTAAATAAGAAAATATTGAATAAAATAAATAAAAAAGAAAGCTTGGATTCTCATTTCAGGATGTGTATTACTTTCAATGTTTCTCATTATGAATGATTATTGGAAGATAAAGTCTAAATTCACAATAATATATTTTAGTATTAAAATAAGGAAGGCTTATAGATCATCATAATCTTATAGAGATAATATTAATGCCTGTTTTGTATTCAAATAAACTACATTGAACTATTAATGAAAATACTAAATATGAGATGATTAAAAACCAGGAAATAATTATCAAAGGTTACTTAAAAGGACTTTCGCCTCAAACTGGAAATACATGACTAGATGTCGATTGTAAGAAAACTTCAAAATGTTATTTTAATTAACACTTCAAATTGTATGTATTTGCATTTGTATAGTTGACCAGAAGACTTTTAGCCACCTCTGCCAGAATGCATTTTCCAAAACACATTTTGAAGATGCAGTAAGGCACATTTACATTAGAAATGTGATGCAGGCTGTAGAGATGGCTTAGTGGTTGAAACTGCTTCCTGCTCTTGATTAGTGACAAGTTCCTTTCCCAGCACTGAGTTTGTTTGTTTTTTGTTTTGTTTTCTTTTTGTTGTCTTGTTTTGGGGTTTTTCAAGCCACAGTTTCTCTGTGTAGCTTTGGTACCTGTCCTGGATCTTGCTCTGTAGAACAGGCTGGCGTCGAACTCACAGAGATCCTCCTGGCTCTGCCTCCCTAGTGCTGGGATTAAAGGTGTGCGCCACCACTACCCGGCTCCAGGACTGAGTTTGTGTGGCTCATAACCACCTGTAACTCCAACTCCAGTGTATCCACTGCACTCCCCTGGCCTCCCTGGGTTCTGCATTCAGATGTGAAAACCCAGACACCCACACACAGATGCACCATTAATAAGTAAAAATGAAATTTAAAAATTAGGTAAGACCTAGATCTGCATTAATATGATTATGGAAGAATGGATGCTATGTGGCTTCTGAGGCTTCAACATGAGCTGTTCATTCCCTTTGCTCCTGTGCCGAGGATCTTATTCTTAGAACTGTGCCATTATGATATGATAAATTTTCAGCTTTATTGTGAGACCTCCTGAGAAAGAATCACCAAGGAGACAGAGGCAGACTTCTCTAAGTATAGGGAAAATTTAAGATCATTCATTGAAATAAATGATTGCTTATTAAATCAAGAAAGTTGGAGGTTTTGTATATGTAAATGAGTTAGCTGGAACTTCAACATACTCAAATGCTTTAACTTTAATAAAAATTTAACTGATTTAAAAATGTCAACCTGATAACTAGTACAAAGGGGACAACAGTCTTTAGTACTTAGAACATTGACCAAGGCGTTGATTTAGAGCAGGTGGTTTTCTTGCAGGAAACCGCCAGTTAGTTCCCAGCAGCCAAATGGCAGCTCACAATTGTAAGACAGAGTGCTGAATGGTCTTATTAATAAAAAACCCAGAGCCAGATATCGGAGTTAAAACCGAGAGATCAGAAAAGCAGAAAGAAGCCAGCCATGTCTCACCACTTGGAGATCCTCAGCCAAAGAGACCTAATTCCTGTATACCCACACCTATATGCCTTTCTGTTTTGCCATCTCATTTCCTTTCTCTGCCCAGCTACATCACTTCCTCTTCCTGCCAAGCTGTCACTTCCTGTCTGTCTGTACAGACCTCCAGACTTTCATGGTTAGTGCTTGGATTAAAGGTATGTACTACCATGCCTGGCTCTGTTCCCAGTATGGCCTTGAACTCACAGAAATTCAGACAGACCTCTGCCTTTTGAGTGACAGGATTAAAGGCATGTACTACCATTGCCTGACCTCTATGTTTACTATAGTGGCTGGCTTTTTCCTCTGATTCTCAAATAAACTGTATTGAGGTGCACAGATAAAATATTATCACCTTTCCCCTTAGTGGCTTTGGGACAGGCAGGACACAGGAAAACTTCTGACTATACACGACTGTCTATAATTCAAGTTCCAGAGGATCAGATGCTTCATTCTGGCATAACATTGTGCACAGACATCCATCAGGTAAAACATCCATATACACAAAGTTACAAAACAATAAATTAAAAAATAATGACCAAATAAAAATGAGACATGATGGGAAGTAATCTCTTGGGGTAATAGTAGCAAAACATATTCCATACAGAGAGATCCATAATGAGGGGGAATGCTAGTATTCAACTGTTAAAAAACTATAGGTACAATGGGGAATGAGAGAAACCACACCATGAGTATTTGTGGATGTCATACTTAGTATTTTGAGTGTTATTCTCTAAGATATCAATGAAGCTACTGAGTGAGTGATTGTGGATGGGACATTAAGTTCTTTATCAGGAGTGAATTAAACAAAGATTGAGACAAAAAGAAAGCAGAAAACTTCTAAAAGCAATTTTTAATGGTATACAAGGCAAAAAAAATAAGGGTGACCTCAAGAAAATGATGGCCCGGTGCAAGAAGTCATGGACAGGTGCTAGATGGTTAAAGAGAGGAACACGGCCTGAGAAACTGGGGGAAGGGACAGAAGATGGAAGGCTTTCCCTACTTCAGATAAGTGACTACAGTGTAATTGTCATTAAAGATAACACAATGTAAAGGAACATATTTAGAAAAGAAATGCAGCACAGACAATATGTAGCTAGGGATATAAAAATATAAAAAGCTTATGTATTGTGATTTTTTAATTACATGAATAAACCTGAGGCTCAAGAAATAAATATATGTAAAACCTTCTGATATCTTTTTCTGAGACAGAACCATAGCTGAGAAATTGTTTTTTTCCTATATACTTATATAATTTTATCATTGTATGTGTCTGCATGTGTCTGCATTTGTGGGTATGAATGTGGTAGGTGTATGTCACAGCATGTGTGTGGAGGTCAAAAGACAGTCTGGATTTCCACCTGTGTGAGACAGGGTCTCTTGGCTTGTTTATTTTTTGTTTTGTTTTGCTTTTGCTTTTGTTTGCTTGGTTTGGTTTTGGTTTTGGGTTTGGGTTTGGATTTGGGTTTAGGTTTGGTTTTGGATTTGGTTTTGGTTTTGGTTTTGGTTGTTTGGTTTTTGGTTCCACTGAAGATGATAGGCTAGCTGGCCTGTGAGCTTATGGGAATTTCTCCCATTTCCTGTCTCTGTGAAAGTACAGAAGTTTGTTATCACATTTGGTTTTTTACTTAGTTCTGGAGATTCAAACTCAGGTCATCATGATTGTGTACACCATCTTTGCAGCTACCATATATATTTAGACTTTTTTTTCACATCTGTCTTAGTTAAGGTTTCTGTTGCTGTGATGAAACACCAGAACCAAAGGCAATTTGGAGAGGAAAGGGTTTATTTTATTCAAATAAATATAACAGTTCATTGTCAAAAGCAGTTAGGGCAGGATTCTATCAAATAGGACAGGAAGTTAGAAGCAGGAGCAGATGCAGAGGCCACAGAAGTGTGCTGCTGACTGCCTTGTTCTACGTGGCTTACTCGTGCTACTTTCTTATGTAACCCAAGACCACCAGTCTACAGTGGTATCACCCCCATAGGCCGGGCCTCCCACATCAGTCACCAATTAAGCTGATAGGTTAGCCTACAGCATGATCTTTCAGAGGCATTTTCTCAGTTGAGATTGTCTCCTCTCAGATGACTACAGCTTGTGTCAAGATTGAAGAAACAAAGCACCCCCATTTCAAGCAAGCCCCTCACCCCAGCTTGAAACAGGCCTGAGTTCCAAAATTCTCAGAGCTGCTGACATAGGTCCCAGGACAAAGTCAGGATGATTGAAGAGCCATCTGGTAAAAACTGATTAACCATAGAATGCCCCAATGCTGGAGATGGTCAAAGTACAAAGTCAGGATGATTGAAGGACTATCTGGTAACAATTGTTAACCACAAAAAACTCCAATGCCGGAGGTAGTCTGTAAAGTTTGACAAGCAGCTGGTTAAATCTACAAAGTAAGATAACACAGAAATTCTGGAAAGCCCCTAAAACTTGAGCCAATCAGAATTGTACCCACACTAGCACCCTTAAATGATGTAACCTTGTGGTTTTTGCCTTTAAAACCTGAGCTTACAGAGGGGTGGCCACCTCCTCCAGCCTCTACTGCGTTGGATGGTTTGATGAGGTTCCTGCCATGGGGCTTGAACTGCTTCAATAAACCTTGCTTTTGCATTTCGGTGAGTTCGTGTCTCTGGTGGTCTCTTCGGGGGTCTCGTGCCCAGGGCACAACAAAGATGACATAAAACTAGCCGGCACAATAGACCTGTTGTCATTCAAACATATCACTGTTAAGCTTATTACTGATCCTGTAGATCATGGATTAATATCAGTTTATAAAATATTCCAACTTCTAAAAGCACCAGTCTTTAAATATTAAAACACTTAAAAAGTATCTTAAAACTAGCCAGTCTCTGTTAAATCCAAAGACTCTGTCATCTAATATCTTCTCCAATTTCTTTCCTCAAAGACTTGAAATTCTTGTCACACAGGCCTTTCACTTGCTTTGTTAGAGTTACCCCCAAGGTATTTTATATTGTTTGTGGCTATTGTAAAGGGTATAGTTTCCCTGATTTCTTTCTCAGTCCTTTTATCATTTATATATAAAAGAGCTATTGATTTATTTTCAGTTAATCTTGTATCCAGCTACTTCACTAAAATTGTTTATCAGCTGTTAAGAGTTACCTGATAGAATTTTGGGGGTCACCTATGTATATTATCATGTCATCTGCAAATAGCAATAATTTGACTTCTTCTTTTCTACTTTATATTCCCTTGATCTCCTTAAACTGTCTCATTGCTATAGCTACAATTTCAAGTACTATATTGAAGAGGTATGGAGAGAGTGGAAGGTTTTATCTTGCTCCTGATTTTAGTGGGATTGCTTTGAATTTTTCTCCATTTAATTTGATGTTGGGAGTTGACTTGCTGTAAATTGCTTTAATTATGCTTTGGCATGTTCCTTTTATACCTGATCTCTCCATGACTTTTATCATAGAGGGGTGTTAGATTTTGGCAAAGACTTTTTCAGCATCTAATGAGATGATCATGTAGTTTTTTCTTTCAGTTTCTTTATATGGTAGATTATATTGACAGATTTTCTTATGTCTAACCATCCCTGCATCTCTGGGATGAAACATACTTGATCATGGTGAATGATCTTTTTGATGTGTTCCTGGCTTCGGTTTGCCAGTATTTTATTGAGTATTTTTATATCAGTGTTCATGAAAGAAATTCATCTGCAATTCTCTTTCTCTTTTGAGTCTTTGTGTGGTTTGATTATGAAGGTAACCTCATAAAAAGAATTTGGCAATGTTTCTTCTCTTTCTATTTTGTGGAATAATTTGAGGAGCATTGGCACTAACTCTTCTTTGAAAGTCTGGAAGATTTCTGTCCTGAAACCCTAATGGCCCTGGGCTTTTCTTGATTGGGATACATTTATAACTGCTTCTATTTCCTCAGGGGTTATAGGTCTCTTTAAATTGTTTGTCTGATCTTAGATTAAGTTTGGCATGTGGTATCTATCAAGAAATTTGTCCATTTCTTTTAGATTTTCCAATTCTGTGGAGTACAGGTTTTTCAGCTATGACCTAATGATTGTCTGAATTTCTTTAGCATCTGTTGTTACATTCCCCATTTCTTTTCTGATTTTGTTAATTTGGATTTTCTCTCTCTGCCTTTTAGTTAGTCTATTTGGTGTTTTGTAAGTAAGAAGAAAAAAAAATCTCCCAGGCTCATTGATCAGTAGGATTAACATAGTAAAAAAGACCATCTTACCAAAAGCAATCTACATGTTCAATGCAATCCCATCAAAGTTGTAAGACAATCTTGAAAGAATGATACTCAAATTTGTATTGCAAAACAAACAAACAAAAATAAACAGAATACCTAAAACTATCCTGTACAATAAAAGAATTGCAAGAGATATCACCATCTCTGATCTCAAGTTCTACTATAGAGCTATAATAATATTTGCATAAAAACAGACAGGTGGACCAATGAATCAAATAGAAGACCCAGACATAAATCCACATATCTATGGATATTTGACTTTGGCAAATAATTCAAAACTATACAGGGGAGAAAAGAAAGTCTGTTCAACAGTAATGCTGGCATTCCTGGATATCAGCATGTAGAAGAATGCAAATAGATCCATATCTATCACACTGCAACAAAATTCAAATCCAAGTGAATCAAGGACCTCAATATAAATTCCATTTCATAGAACATGTTAGAAGACAAAGTGGGGAACAGCTTTGAACACATTGGCACAGGAGACAACTTCCTTAATAGAACACCAGTGGCACAGGCACTAAGATTAATTAGTTACTAATTAATTAATTAGTGGTACCTCATGAAACTGAAAATCTTCTGTAAGGCAAAGGACACTGTCAATAGGACAAAATGGCAGCCCAATGAATGGGAAAAGATCTTTACCAACCCCACATTTGGCAGAAGTCTGATCTCTAAAGTGTATAAAGAATTCAAGAAACTGAACATTAAAAAGATGAATAATCCAATTTAAAAATGGGGTTCTGAACTAAACAGAGAATTATCAGTAAAAGAATCTCAAATACAGAGCAACACTGAAAGAAATATTCATCATCCTTAGCCATCAGGCAAGTGCAATTCTAAACAACTCCAAGATTCTATTGTACACCTGTCAAAACCACAAATGATGGCATATTCTGGATAGGATGTGGAGAAAAAGGAACACTCCTCCATTGCTGGTAGGAGTGCAAAATTGTATAATCACTTTGGAACTTAATATGGCAGTTTATCATAAAATTGGAAGTCAATCTACCTTAAAATCCAGCGATACCACTCTTGGACATCTACCCAAAGGATACTCAATCATACCACAAGGACACTTGCTCAGCTATGTTCCATGCAGCCTCATTTGTAATTGCCAGAACTGGAACCAACCTAATTGCCTCTCAACCAAAGAATGGATAAAGAAAATTAGGTGCATTTACACAATCAAGTATTACTCAGCTGTTAAAAACATTGACATGAGGAAATTTGCAAGCAAATGAATGGAACTAGAAAAAATCATTCTAAGTGAGGTAATCCTGACCCAGAAAGACAAACATGGTAAGTACTTACTCATTAGTGGACTTACTTTAATAATTGTAAAGAACAACCATGTTACAATCCACAGACCCAGAGAGGCTAAGTAACAAGGAAGGCCCAAGCTAGGTCTCATGGATCTCCCTGAGAAAGGGAAATAGAGATCTCTGGGTTGAACTGAGTGCAGGTGGACATGGAAAATTGAGAGATCAGGTTGAGGCATAGGTGGAGGGGAACAGTGTTGAGTGAGATAAATAGAGGCAGAGGGGGGCTTTACACGGTCAGGTAGAAACCTGATACAAGGAAAATTTTACACGTCTACAAGATAGGCCCCATCTATGACTCCTAACAGCAGTGGATGCATAGCCTAAACTGACCATCCACTATGATAGGATTGGTGATTTCACCAATTTTCTTCAGAGAGCCTTCATCTGGTGACTGATGGAAGCAAATTCAGTGACCTATATCTAAACATTTGGCCATGTTCAGGGTGTCTAGCTGAGGAGGAGGGATCATGGGAAACAGGGATTTGGAACTTTGAAGGAAAACCCACAAACACCACTAGTCTGGCTCATGGGAACTCACAGTGTCTGAACCAACAAGGGAGCACTCATGTGACCAATCTAGGCCATATATGTGACAGTGGTGTAGCTTGGTATAGATGAAGGACTTCTGGCATTGGGAGCAGGAGCTGTCCGTGGTGCTTTGCCGGGCTCTTGGGAACCTATTCCTCATGCTGGATTGCCTTGTCCAACCTGAATACAGGAGGAGGTACTCGGTCTTATGTCAACTTGATATGTCATGCTTTGCTGATGCCCATGGGAGGCCTGCCTCTTTCTGAGTAATTAGGGAGAAGGTGTGGATTGAGGGAGGGCCGAGGAGAGGAGGGGAGAAGGAAGGGAAGGAGAGGAGGGAGGTGATGATACAGTCACGATGTAAAATAAATAAAATAATCAGTAATAAAAAAAATTTAAAAAAATCCAGAGACTGTAAACTTTCAAAATCTCTTTAAAAGTTTAAAATCTATAATTGTGGTCTCTAAAAAATTTTTAAAAATAAGTTAAATATTTTCTTATCCCAAGAAGGAATAGCCAGTGCACAGTTGCAATCAGATCAAAGCAAAACCAAACCCTAACAATACAAATAACTCATTGCCCATGACTGGGACTTACTCATAGTTTTCTAGGCTCCCCTAAATGAATAGGGTCATTTCTCTGGCTCCATCATCTGCAGTACACACTGCTTATCTTCTAGACTCAAGTCAGTTCCACCCAATTGCTATTGCTACTGCTGTTCTTGCCATTAATAACACTGCACTAGCATTTCCAAAATATTAGGGACTTTCACAGAAACTGGCCTGCATTTTCACCAATAGCCTCTCCTGGGCTCTCTTCATCGTTCCAAGCCTCAACTTTTCTCTATGACCCCTTCATGCCTTAAATACCAGTGCTACTGTAGAGACCCTTCCACATGACCAATTTCAGCTGCCAGCATGAGTTATCTTAGCCAGCTCTAGAACACAGCTTCTGTGTGCTGACTCTGAAGAAACACTTCTCAGAAGGTCTCACCTCAATGATACTGGTCTCTTCTTAATCACTGGAAATTTTTTTCTGCTTCAACTGGCCAGCATTAATTATCCCAGTAAAGCAAATGTTTTACTTCAGTGGTTCTGATATCTTCTTAATCACAATTATTCAGTCCAAGCTATAACAAAACACGGTTCTTAACTCAAAATATTCAATGACTCAAACAGTAGTAAGCAACTCTCAAATCTCCCTCTGGAACTTCACAGGTCATGCCTTCACCATCTGCATTTCTCTCAACACTCTTATCTTCCAAACTCCCACAGAACTGATCATCAAGCTTTGGACACCCAATGGCTTTTCTAGAACAAAGTTCCAAAGTCCTTCTACAGTCCTCCCCAAAAAAACCACATGGTGAGGGCTGTGACAGCACAATCTCACTATCTTGGCATCAATTTCCATCTTTGTGAAACTTATCCATGGTCATACCACTCACAATGGGCTGGGCACTCCCATGTCAATCACTAATTAAGATAATGCTCAATAGGCTTGCCTACAGGCTGATCTCACAAAGGCATTTCCTCAGTTAATGTTCCCTCATCTTGGATGACTATATCTTGTGTCAAGTTGGAATAAAAATAGCCACCACAACATCCCTGTTTACTCTTTTGTACCCTACTATTTTTAATTGAATTTATCTTTGTCAACACACGGAAACTTAAAAACTGTGTGTAATGGGATATCATTGATTTATTTTTACATATATTTGCTGTGATCAGGTTGAGCATGTCTATCCCCTCAAAAATACCTAGTTACCTTTATGTGTGGACTTTCAAGCCAGATGAATCAAGGCTAAAACTCTTCACTTTACCTATTTAGAAATAGTGGTCAGTCAAATATTATGACTCAAATACATAAAAATTATTAATAGTGAAAATTTAGTACTCCAGAATCAGAAACAATTCTCTTTTTTAACATAACAAAACAAAATATACTAAGATAAAACAAAAACAAGCACATCAAGAGTGGACAAGGCAAATCAATAGAAGGAAAAGAGCTCCAAGGGAAGACACTAGAATCAGAGATCCACTCATTCACACACTCAGGAGCCCCATAAAAATACTAAACTGAAAGTGATACTAAATATGCAGAGGACATGGTGCATACCCATGTTGGCCGTGTACTTGCTCCTTCAGTCTCTGTAAGTTTCACATGAACTTTGCTCAGATGATTTAGGGAGCCTTGTTCTCCTGGTGTCCTCCATCCCCTCTGCCTCTTATACTCTTTTCACTTCCTTATCTGTGGGGTTCACTGAGCTCTGGGGGTGGGGGATTTGATGAAGACTTCCCATTTAGAGCTGTATGTCCCAAAGTCTTTCTCTCTGAGTGAAGTCTGGCTGTGGGTGTCTATATTTGTTCCCATAAGCTGTAGGAGGAAACTTCTCTGATGATTGCTTAATAAGGCCTGATCTATGAGTATAGCATAATCTTAGAAGTAATTTTACTGGATATTTTGTTTGTTTGTTTTAGAACAGTAATATTTGGTTTTACCCTAGGCCTCTGGGCTATCTGGTCTCTGGTTCTTGGTCACCAAAGTAGTGTTTAAAATAAGTTCCATATTGTGGAGTGTTCCTTAAGTCAAATCAGACATTGGTTGGTTTCTTCTAGTTTCTTCCACCATGGCCCTAGCATATTTTGCAGGCAGGACAGATTGTAGATCAAAGGGTTTATGACGGTTTTGGTGTTAACATTTCTTTTTTGATAGCCTGCAGAGTACCTTTCTGTTCTAAAAAAAACTAGAACATAAGGCTAAAGGTTCTATGTAGGCATCGGCTCCACATGTTCAATGAGTTAGTGAGTGTTGTCTTCTGCAATGGGGCCTTGCTGTCCATTCATGGAGAACAACCTATTAACTTGGCAATTACCTAGGTTGTTTGGGGATTTCCATGGGACCACTTTGGCCAACAACTCAATTGGATGTGAAAGGACCAAGCAGATGCCATAACAGGCTGCTCAGTCTTCTCTCAGAGATCAGGCCTCAATTTCAGTTTCCTGAAACTGAGCAAGCAGTCTCTGGGAGGGCCGTAAACAAAAGACAGTCCTTGCAGAAGCTCCCTTTCTGCACATACTCTGAGTGCTCAAAGTTCAGCCAGATGTTTACTGTCTGGGACCTCTCTCCAACTTAGAGCTATGTGCGTGAGTCAAGGACAGAGCATGGACCACTGAGCCCACAGTCAGTATGTGCTAGGCCAGCCAGCCCCTATGGCAGCTCAAGGACAAAGCCTGGGACTTGTGCCAGACTGCCCCAAAAAATAATAATTGTAACCCCCAACAAGTAAATTCAAAGGTTACATACCCTCATCCAATTAAAAGAGAACAGAGATAAAAATAAATCAATCTGAGTTGCACCCGTGCCAAACCCCTAACCACCCTGAAGGACTTGTGGGTTTTGCCTTTGAAAAGCTAGCCTCACAAAGAAAGAGCAACTCCTCCCTGCCTCACTGTATTGGGTGTAGAAATGAGTTCCCTGTCTAGACTTGTATCTATAGAATAAACCTTGCTGTTGCATTCTGGACATCCATGGTCTTTAGTGGTCTCTTTGGGGTCATAATCTGGGCAGAACAGATGTATCCTAATACCAGTACTGGAAGTTTCTTTTGGTAACAAAAGATGGCCAGTTGGAACACTTTCTCTCTCCTTATTTGGAGATTGCATTAGGATATCCCTCATATATTTTAGGGAGTTTCCACAGCATTAGATTTCCATACTGCCACTCGAATGTCTCTCAATTCTAGATATCTCCCCCTGCCTTCCCTTGTTCAGCCCCAGTTTCTTCCCACTCCCGACATGATCTTCCAATTCCCAAACCTCCATATGGAATTTCCAGGGGTCTGGGGGTTTTACTATATCCAGTGTGGGATATCTGATAGAAAAATATCTACATATGCTATGTTCTTATGTCTGTAAACTTTATTCCTCTAAGACAAAATTCTATCAACACAGCTATGGCTCCATCAGGCATTCAGAAGGAAAATAAATAAAGATATACCAAGCTCTTTATCTGTCTACTTTATTTCTCTGGGATGAAATCCTATCTACATAGAATCAGTTCTGTTCAGTTCCCTAACCCATAGTCTTGCTGAAGACTAAACTCCTATGCTTCCAGCTTCATCTCCATCCTCCATTTCCTCCTTCTCCATTTCCACTACTCTCTACTCCTGGCACTCAGAAAACTCTACTTGAGATCTGCTTACCCTCTACAAAACCTCTGTCTTTCTCTCTTTTTTCTTTGTTCTGTTTCTGTCTGTTTCTACAGAAAATGTCTGCCCTTTCTTTCCCTGGACATGCTGTTCTCTGCCTCTTCAGGAATGTTGCTCCACTTTACACCTTGATATGTAAAAACCTTTTTTGCTCTAGAGAACCACTAGGCCTCAAGGCCAGATCCTCTGAGCTTCATTTTCATAAGAAGCAAAGCTGTCTCCAGTCCAGTCAGCTTGTCTCCTAGGCTCAGCTAGGGAAGTTAGTAACCTAGAAGTTCAGTGGGTCTAAAAATAGTTGGGCATGCAAGAATTTCACAGCAGAAGACAGATGAAATAAAGGCTAGATAGCACCAAATATTCATATTAAATGGCTTGCCTCTTGACAGACCTTTGGCCAGTCAAAGCATAGCTTTAATACACAGCTGAATCTCTATGATATAATCTTGTGGCCCGCAAGATCCATCCTCAGTCCACTGATAAAATCCACAGGTTTTTCCCCTCCCAGGAAGGAGCCATGTGTCTTTATTCCTAGTCTTTCTTCTATACCTGACCTCTCTGGGACTATGAATGTAGTTTGACTGTCATTCATTTAACAGCTAATATCCATATGTAAGTGAAAGATACCACATTAATCTTTCTGGTTCTGGATATGTCACTGGGGATGATTTTTTTCTAGTCCCAACCATTTGCTGCAATTTTCTTGATGTCATTTTCTTCACAGATGAGTAATACTCCATTGAGTAAATATATCACACTTTCTTTATCAATTCTTCCACTGAGGGACATCTAGATTGTTTCTAGTTTCTGGCTATTATGAATAGAGCTGCAATGTACATAGTTGAGTAAGTGCCTTTCTGGTAGAATGAAGTATCATTTGGTTATATGCATAAGAGTGGTATTGCTGGATCTTGAGGTAGATCCATTCCCAACTTTCTGAAGAAACGTCATATTGATTTTCATAGTAGCTGTAGAAGTATGTACTCCCACTAGCAAAGTACTGTTCCCCTTAATCCATATGTGCACCACATAAGCTGTCATTTATATTATTGATTTTGGCCATTCTGACAGATGTAAGATAGAATCTCAAAGTAGTTTTGATTTGCATTTCTCTGATGACTAATGATGTTGAGTATTTGTGTTTCTCAGCCATTTGAGCTTCATCGGTTGAGAATTCTGTTTATTTCTGTATCCTGTTTGAATTGGATTATTTGGGGTTTTTGATATCTAGTTTCTTGAGTTCTTTACATATTTTGTGTGGTACATGCCTTTAATCCTAGCTCTTGGGTGGCAGAGGCAGGTGGATCTCTGTGAGTTCAAGGTCAACCTGGTCTACAGATCAAGTTCCAATACAGTCAGAGCTACACAAAAAAACCTTGTCTCAGAAAAAAAAAAACAGAAACAAAAAATATACCTATATATTTTGGATATTAGTCCTCTGTTAAATGTGGAGTTGTTAAAAAAAAATCCCATTCTGTAGTCTATTACTTTATCAAAATAACATCATTCTGTGCCTTACTGAAGCTTTTCAGTTCTTGGAATCCCATTTATTGATTGTTTCTCTTAGTGCCTGTGCTAACAATATTGTGTTCAGAAAGTCTTCTCCTGTGGCAATGACCTCAAAGTTATTCTCCACTTACTCTTCTATCAAGTTCAGTGTATCCGATTTTATGTTGAGGTTGTTGATTCATGTGGTGTTGAGTTGTATGCAGGGTGATAAGTATGTACACATTTTCATTCTTCTACATGTAGACATCCAGTTTGACCAGAATCATTTCTTGAAGATACTACCTTTTTCCCATGTGTATTTCTGGACTCTTTATCAAAAAATCAGGTGTTCACAGGTTGGTGGACTGATGCTTCAGTCTTCAATTTGATTCAGTTGATCAGTATATCTGTTTTTATGCCAAATACCATTTTTTAACTATAACTTTGTAGTACAATTAGAAATAGGGAATGGTGAAACCTCCAGCAGTTCTATTATTGTTCAGGGTTGTTTTAGCTATCCTGTACTTCTTGTTTTTCCATATAAAGCTGAGATTTGTCCTTTCAAGATCTGTGAAGAATTGTGTTGGATTTTTATGGGGATTGCACTGGTGATATATTGTGTACACTAATAAACTTGCATGAGGATCAGAGGACAGAGCCAGCCACTAGATTAGACATAGAGTTCAGGCAGTGGTGGCACACACTCTTAATCCTATCACTCGGGAGGTAGAGATATGTCTGGATCTCTGTGAGTTCAAAGTCATACTGGAAACAGAGCCAGGCATTGGTAGCACACACCTTTAATCCCAGTACTGGGAAACACACATGCCTTTAATCCCTGGAAGTGATGTCTGGACAGAGAAAGGTATATTAGAGGTGAGGAAACAGGAACTCACTCACTTGAGGCTGAGGATTTCATAGAGGTAAGCTAGTGGCTAGCTGTTCTGCTTCATTGATCTTTCAGCTTTCACCCTGATATCTGGCTCTGGACTTTTTTTGTTTGTTTGCTAGCTTGTTTGTTTGTTTGTTTGTTTGTTTGTTTTATTAAAAGATCATCTAAAATTCGAACAACAAACCTATAGATTGCTTTTGGTAGAATGTCCATTTTTACTGTGGTAATCTTACTGAAGCATATGCATAGGAAATATCCTGGTGGGATATTCTAATATCTTCTTCAATTTCTTTCTTCCAAGACTTGTAATTTTGCAACATACAAGTCTTTCATTTGCTTGGTTAGGGTTCCCCCAAGATAGTGAATTTTTTTGAAAATTTTGTGAATGATTTCTTTCCCTGATTTCTTTCTCAGTGAATTTCTTTCTGTACAGGAATTGTGATGTAAATATCTGATATGCAGGATAACTGATATGCAACCCCCAAAGGAGTCTCAACCCACAGGTTTAGAACTACTGTAATGGAGGCAGAAACCTAATCTTGAACTCTGGCCCACATGTGTGCCATTTGGTGAGCATACTTGCATACACAGACAGACAGACAGACAGACAGACACACACACACACACACACACACACACCACATCATACAAAGTCAGACATAGAGAGTCTTTACACGTTATTTGTATGTGGATCAGAAAGTAAAGTTATGTCGAAATATTTAGAGTCAGTAAAATCTTGATTTATGAAAATCTGCTTATCACAGGAAAACATAATCAGTATATTTCCTACAAAATTGATTCATTTTTTCCTTAATTAAAATTGATCCAGAAACCAATTATGAGACAAGGTCTCAAATTTATAGTGTTTTAGAAAAAAAATACAAACATGGCAAAGTACGAAGAGAAAATAGGACGTTATGAGATAATTTTAAATTCAATATTGGGCATAAATTAAACTCAAATGGAATAGAATGTCATTTCTGATGCCCATGAACACATACTATAGAAAAATACAAAAAGAAAAGAGAGAAAAAATGACAGGAACTGTCTTACAAACAAAATGCAATTAAATATTAAAAGAATATTGAAAAACTTTAGATACTTGCTAGTTCATACTATTCATACATTGTGACTTGTGTTAAGATGGTAATTGTGTGATGGGATATAAATAAAAATATACTAAGGAAGAGGGGAATCACTATTACAACTGAAACACATTGATTTAGGTAAGGAATTATTACCCAGAAAAAATGAGAAATACTTTTTGCATTTTGCCTGAATAATGAGTTACTAGGACCTTTTTGGCTTAAAAGGCAGGAACCCAACTCGATTCATTTTAAATAAAAAGGAAATATAATGGTTAACACAACATGAAAAGAAAAGCCAAATAGTTCAGAAAATCACAAGGTATATCTTCTTTCCCCCTGTTTTTCTCTGAAAACTTGGCTTATTTTCCACAGCTACCTATAGGCACATTCCATATTGGGGAAATCTGGCTGTTATAATCCCAGGTCATCAGCATCAACAGAAAGAAAATGTTTTTTAACTCTTCCTTCAACTGTCCAGTATCCCTAGGAAAGCATTCTGAATAGGCATCTGCATACATAATCATTTATGCAGGAAAGAAACAGTTCATTTCTTACTTGGTCACAGAGGTAACTCCTCTCAATAATCACGGTAGCCAAGTAAGCAGGCTGTGATTCCATGTATCTACAAGTCCATCCTCATAGACATGAATTAATTCTAGATATATTTAAAATTCTCTATACCAATCTTCACATAAAATAATAAACCTTTCCTATCTGAAAACTAATCCTCATGTCCAAGCTGTTGTATTTGCCAAGATAAAATTGTCAAGCTTTATCAAAAGTTAGCTTCTTGGCTATTACCGAATTTTTACACCGTTCTCCTACATACCCAAGAGATTAGTTGGCATGTAAGCTTGTTAGCTACAAATTGCAAAGGAATGTTACTGAGGGCATCCTTGATGGACATTTGAATCACCTAATTATCAGCTACACAATGAGAACAGTAATTTGTAAATAATTGAGCATAGTATAAATAATTCTAAATAATAGCAAAGGCCCAAGAAAATTTAATATGGTTCCCACATGTGGATTACATGGGGATTTGTGTTGTTTCCACAGTTAGCACACACAAAAGTAAAGAGAAATCAAGGCTGGGAACAGAGTCTTGAGAAATATCAACCAGGGTATGTTTAAATGAAATTACCGAGAGTAAGATAGAATTAACACATTATGAAACTCAAACAGCAGGTGACAGAGTAAGCAACAGGGTAACGGGTACTAGACTCACATTTTTGCCTCCTGAGATCAAGAACTGGACAGACCTGCACAAAACAAACATATCCAGACTTTGATTCTTCCCTTCATGACAGACCATACCTCCCTTCCAGAAGACAGACTGAGCAAATCTCCCCCATAACTGCAATTGCTTGCTGTTTCCTACAGCCTCTGAAATCACAGTCAAGTGGAAGCAAACCCAAGCAGATTCAAGGCATCTAAGATTTACACTGAGAGTGAAGGAGACAGAAAAGTAGTGAAGAGAGGTAAAACAAAGTTCTCAAAAGGGAACTATCTCTAGTCTTAGAGCTCTGGGATTCTGTACACGCTCCTTGTGTCTATTGGAAAAATGCCATCAACCTGAGCAAAGAACTGCAGGACTCAGTCACCTAAACCATTATCAGAGTTCACAAGGGAGGAGGAGGTACTAGAGTGAAAACTAGTGACAGCAAATAAACCGTGGTTGCTACAGCATGGGTCTTGGATGTCTTTCAAGGCCCACTTGATAAAGGCCTGGTCCTTAGGTTGATATTCTTGTCATACGGTGGACCTTTAGAGGGCTCATATTCTCACTATATGGTAGACCTTTAGAGGGAGTGTACTCTTGCCATATGGTGGACTTTGTAGGGGCTACTCACCACCCCCACATTTCCCCTGAGTGCTCTTGAGTAGGAGCAGAAGGAAATAGTAGTTAGATGGATATAGAGGGGGGAGATAAAGACAGAAAATAAAGGATAGCCTCGAGAGGGCCTGGAACCTATTCCAACGGAACCCCGACTGTCTCTGCCCTAGGGTATTTATAGGAATGCCAAGGGGTGGAGCAAAAGACCTCCCCCCAGCACAGCCAAGTGCAGACCATCTCAGACACCTGCACTCAGTCCCGTGGTCCAATCAACCTTTCTATGCAGACCTGCTGGGTAAAGCCACTAGTAAACCTGAAAATGGTCTCCCACAGTGGGCCTTTAGAAGGAGCTTCTGGGATACAGTAAGAGGTCTTTCAGTTGTTGGAGCATGCCCTCAGAAGGTTATTGCACAATCCTGGTCCTGCCATTTGTCCTTGTGCTCTTCACTTCAGGCTGTAGAAAAAAACAAAGCAGTTCCACCTCTTTCCTCACTCCTTCCTGTTGTGCTGCCTGTCACAAGCCCGGCGCAGGAGAGCTAACTTAGCATGTGGTGAAAACATGGACACAGTGAAGCCAAGTAAATATTTTCTTTCTATGAGTTATCATAAGTGTTTATTAAAGAGCAGGAAAGCTGGCTAACACAAGGCGAAGATAGGCCTTTAAGAGAGGACCCGAAAATCTGGTTCTTAATCCAAAGGCTGCAGTAACCCCAAATCTGTGTAGATTTATATCGACAGAACTTCATGAAAAATCAGTGAATTCTACCTCACATGCTAGTATGAGAAGAAGAAAGACAACAAACACTTAAGATACTCAACTATGCCATTCATGTCCTAATCATGTATTACTAGCCCTAGGAAAACCAATTCAATATTAATGTTCCCATGGTCAATATTTTGTTATTGCTCTTTAGAGACAAGACTGCTTTTGTAGCTCAGAATGGCATTAAGTTTGCTATGTATCTTAAGTTAACCTTGAACTCACACTCCTCAAGCCTTAGTTTCCAAAAACTGGGATAGGAATATTCCACTACATCAAGCTCCAAATGTGAATTTTAATGAAGACAAATATAAATGAATAAAAACAGACCTATAAATGGCAGAGTTTATAAAAATTCCAAACACAAAGCTACTTATTTAAAAGACATATGACTACATTTTTAAAAAGTCGATAAGAAGGGGATAAGGGGAGGATTCAAAGGTTAAGAGCACTTTCTGATGTTCCAGAGGACTTGAGTGCGGGTCCCTGCATCTGCTTTGGGCAGCTCACAGCTGCCTGTAACTCCAGTTCCAGGGGATCCAATGCGTTCTTCCACATTGCATCCAATCTGCATCTGCAGGCGCTACACTCATGTGCACATGCTCCCTCACAGACACATAATTAAAAGAATAAGTAAATCCTTTTCTAAAGGTAGAAAACATTTAAATGAAATTATGACATAAATTTAGAATATAATATGTACAATACTTGTATTAAAAAGTGCTAATTGATATTGGGATTCAAGTCTGTAAAAGTAAAATATCATATTCCTTAATTTCTGCAGCCATTCTGTATGTGTATGCTAGCTTCAAAATGAAACACAATATTAGGTGAATTTTTTGTGAGTAAATTATTTTAGAAACAATATTCTCTCATGAATTTACTTACCAAAGGGATAAATTGAGTATATTCTTAAACTTAACCTTTGTGCCTAGAAACCTAAAAAAACATAAATCAGAAACAAATTATTTTTCTCTCCTGAGAATCCTAAGTAAATGTAGGTTCTCAAGAAAGCAATTTCAGTGTTTAAAAAGAAATAAAATTAAGTCTTGTTACTCATTTGCTAGCACTAGATGTTCAAGGTGGTTCCCAAGCACACTCCAGGGAAGTTTCCCCACACCCAACCTATGCACCCATTTTGCTCTTAGATGACATGATGGAGTCATCCTGGTAAGTTGAGAACAAGCTGCACCTTCTAAATTTTTACAGAACTACGTTATAGTGTTTGTGTTACAAACATAAGCCTGGTCTCACAATTTTGCAATGACAAGGGCTGGGTGCAAAACACCTGAAGAGTTTCACAGAGGGCCCCTGAGGACACAGGGCATAGGGAGATTGTCTCAAAGCAAGAATTTCAAAGGGTAAGGGAGAGGTCAGCATGATAAAAATAGGGGGAAAAAAGATGAAAAATAGGAGACAAAAATGACAGATCTGAAATAATTTTTCTATAAATATCTATAAGTTCTCAAATGATAAAGGAAAAAGTAAATAAAAGGAAGGACAGAAACATTAACAAAATTTAAACCAAACATGCAGAAAAGCAAGTTTTAATTTTGTAATTTAAAATAAGTTTCATTTAACATAGCAACACACTGCCTTCAAAATACCTATGCTTATACTCATAAACAAAGAGATCCCATCCTTAATCATATCTGCCTTTCTGTACAATGGACAGTGATGAGTACATGCTGTGGGTATTGCTCTGTATGCTGTGAAATGTTGCTTTGACTGGTTAATAAATAAAGTGCTGATTGGCCAGTAGCCAGGCAGGAAGTATAGGCAGGATAAGCAGAGAAGAGAATTCTGGGAAGTGGAGGGATGAGTCAGGAGAGATGCTGCCAGCCACTGCCATGAGAAGCAACATGCAAAAAGGTACTGGTAAGCAATGAGCCACGTCTCAAGGTATAGATTTATAGAAATGGGTTAATTTAAGAGATAAGAACTAGATAGCAAGAAGCCTGAGCCATTAGGGCAAACAGTTTAAATAATATAAGCATCTGTGTGTTTATTTGGGTCTGATTGGCTGCAGGCCAGACGGGACTGGAGAAAACTCCAGTTACAAGTGCAGGATTCCTGGCTCCCCAAGATGCAGAAGATAAGCAATGGATGTGGGCCCAGCCTTAAACAAGTTACTTAAAGCATGCCATCTAATGCTCAAGGAACAGTTCAGACATGAAGGCAAGAAATATGTAAGAGCCAGAAGAAATAATGAAGGGCTATGGACACTCTTTTTCTAGACTTGATACAATCACTATGCTACAGCCTCTATAATTATAAACTCTTAGCTGTAGTTAATGGCACTGGGCCCATACAAAAAGTAACCACTTCAAATGAACATTCAAGGGATTGGGGAGGTTCTCATGAGGAAGTCCTACCCTTTATATACCAACTATTGGCTATTGAAATGAATATGAAAATGGCCCCATAGTTTCATATATTTGCAAGCTTAGTTCACAGCTGATGAACTGTTTGAAATGGATTAAGAGGTGTGGCCTTGTTGGAGGAGATATGTAACTTGGAGTGGGCTTTAAGGTTTCAATGGCCCAAACAAGGCCCATTGTCTCTCCCTACTACCTATGGATCAGGAGGTAGCTTACAACTACTTCTCTACCACCATGCCTACCTGCCTTCCTGTCTACTACCATGCTCCCCATCATGATGAAGTTGGATTAACACTCTGAGACTGTAACTAAACCCCCAATTAAATGCTTTCTTTTATAAGAGTTGCCTTGGGCATTGCATTGCTTCATAGCAATAGACCAGTAACTAAGACAGAAATCTATAGATTTTAAGAGGAAAAAAATCACTGTCATTTGGTGTGTATCCTCTGTTGAGCCCACCAGCTCCAACCATTAGCTCTAAACCATAATCACACAGATGCTCATAATTAAACTGATGAGTCACAAAACAAAACTAACACACATTCACTCTAAGGAGGAGATTTGTAGAGAGAGTCTAGGTGAGGGTGAAGAGGAGTCTAGGGACATGGGAAGTCAGAGTAATCAGTATGTAAAATATACATATCTAAAATTGTAAAAAGTTTAAAGTGTTTTAAAACTTTAAAAAAAAAAACCTTTATATTGACTGTGTGTAGTGGCAAATACCGGTAATCTCAGCATGTGTGTCTAAAAAAAGAAGATTATATGAGCCCCAAACCACCTTATATTGTACAGAAAAGAGAAGAGAGACAGGGGAAGAGGATGGGGGGATAAATAATAACAAAAGTCCCAAACCTGAAGGTTAATGCTACCATAGTTTCCAAAATACAAGTAAGATAATCTTTTAAATATAGTACAGAAGAAACACTTTATTGCTTGATGAAATTTTTTTCAAACAAGTAGTAAAATAAGAATCCTCAGGTTGAGGCAACCCACAAGTAGCAGCATGTAAGTATAATGCACTGGTTTTCATATATACAATACTAAAACTACAAAACAACAAAAATAATTTATAAACCCTAAAAACCAAGAAAATGTTAACCCCAAGTTCTCAGAAGAACAAGTTAATGCACTGCAAAGTTAGGAAATTTTTAGAAATTTGCAAGGAGAAAGATTAGATCTTAAAAATATTTTGTTCTTGTTCTAATGTCTTTGAATCATAGAGGTAGTAACAAACACTCAGAAATAAGTAAGTCAATCAATACATTTTACAGGTGTGATTACATGTCATTCCAAATTAATCTGTAGAGTTAATGAAATGTCAATCTAACACACAAAAAGACATTTTACTGATTTTAATGAGCCTTTTAAAGAAAATTGACATGAAGATTGAAGGAAGACAAGTTGAGAAGACAATTTTAACAGGAGTAGGGAAAGGAAAGAGAGTGGAGTGAATATAATTAAATTAAATAATATAAATGTATGACAATGTCATACAGGAGCCAATTACTATATATAATTATTATGTACTACTAATGATAAAAAATGTGGAAAATAAGGGTCAAATATCACCAATATATTTCTAAAGGATCACAGACTTATTAGCTCCATACCAATTTTACCAGAGCGGGCTCCATGAGACAAAAGCACTGCTAATTACTAGTAGTTGTAGATGAATTTCTAAACAACAAGAAACACAGAGCCGGGGTTAGAGATTTAGCTCAGTGGTAGAGTGCTTGCCTAGCAAGCACAAGGCCCTGGGTTCAGTCCTCAGCTCTGAAAAAAAAGAAACGCAGAGCCAAATACAGGGGTGAAAGCCATAGACATCACAGTGATAGCCACCAACTAACCTTAGTTCACCACATTGCTGTGGCTTCCCAAGAGAACCAAACCAGCTTCTTCCTGTCTAACCTACACCTTTACTGCCTTGCTGTTCTGCCTTCTCATTGGCTCTTAGCCCAGCCACCTCACTTCCTCATCTCTGCCTGTCTGTACAGACCTCCAGGTCTCTATGATTGGTACTGGGATGAAAAGCATGTGTCACCACACTTGGCTGTGTCCTTGAACACACAGAGACCTTGTCTGCCATGTGATCGGATTAAGAGCATGTACTACCACCGCCTGACTTCTGTTTATGGCTGGCTATGACCTTTGATCAAACTTTATTTATTAACATATAAATAAAATATCACCACATTTCAGCACAAATACAATATCACCACAAGTAGTATAAGTTGCAATGTAAGCAAAATTTAGGAAAGTCACCAGAAAATCTTTATAAAGAATCTAGAAATATATCTTCAAATAATCTCAAATTTCTAGCAAAATATTCAACTTAAATACTATAATAGCACAATCATGGAATTCAATTAATAATTCACTATGTAAACACATTTTGGTGTCTTACCACCATGGGTTGGTATTTGTGTCTGAGATATGGCCGTTAAAAAGGTGATGCTTTGGTCACTAGAAACTTACAAATGGGATGCTAAGAGATGGACAATAAAGAAATATGATGACAGAAATAATGAAAGAAGCCTTAAGAAGGCAGGATGCTGTCTGGTAGTTAAGATTATATCTTGGAGAAAGTTACATTACTGAATAATTTCTTATTTTAACTTACTGTTTCACAATTATATACATGTATATAAACTGTACCTCAACCATACTCCCCTCTCCAGTGCTGTGGGATGTTCTGTATGTCCTGTGGGAGCCCTTCTTGGGTTCTTTGTGGCGTTACCCAGCAGGTCCGCATAGAGGATGATTAGGACCATGGGCCTGAGTGCAGGTGTTTGAGATGGTCTGCACTTGGCTGTGCTGGGGGATGGTCTGTATATCAAGTTGTTCTGATTAATCAATAAATAAAACCTGATCGGCTGTGGCTAGGCAGGAAGGATAGGTGGGACTAACAGAGAGGAGAAATAAAAGGACATGAAGGCAGAAGGACTGACTGCCAGATGCCGCCAGCACAAGAAGCATGTGAAGATGCTGGTAAGCCACGAGCCACGTGGCAAGGTATAGATTTCTAGAAATGGGTTACTTTAAGATATAAGAACAGTTAGCAAGAAGCCTGCCATGGCCATACAGTTTGTAAGCAATATAAGTCTCTGTGTTTACTTGGTTGGGTCTGAGCGGCTGTGGGACTGGCGGGTGACAGGGATTTGTCCTGACTGTGGGCAAGGCAGGAAAACTGTAGCTACACTCCAGAATCCTCTCTTTTCCCCTTCTGCTTCCGTAGAATCCCTTCTTCTTCCCTGCAAGCCCCATAACCACCACACCTACCATCATGTCCTTTGTATGGCTCACTACATTTAATTAGGGTTGCCTACATGAACACACAGAGGGGATTCTTTTCTTAGGCAAGGACTCAAGCAAGTGGCTACAGCACTGATGAATATGATTCACCTCCTCCAGAAATATTAACTGCATGTGGCTCCTCAAGGAAGCATGAAGACTAAGCTTCTCCATCTATAAAAGAATGCTGATAGTCTCAGTTTTGTGTGGTCTTGTTCAGGAACTACTATGGTAGACTGTGTTCTGTTAGTAGTAGTGAGAATAATATGTTGCATTTATTAATGACAGACTGCATGCTCAGCTAGCACTGAGTTGTAAAAACCATTACCTATTGACTTGTTACTATGGGGATTTGCTTCAGAAACAGACTAAAGGGCTCAATATTCTCACCTTAGTCCATTTATATATATATTACTTGTTTTCTCTGAAAACTGATATTTTTATCACATAATATGTCCTGATTAGAGTTTCCCCTTCCTATACCATAGTTTCTCCCCAAATATTCTTCCATCTGGATCCACATACTTTATATCTCTCATTAGAAAACAAAAAGTTTCTAAGGAATAAAAATAAAATATAATAATAAACAAAGACTAACACATCAGAACAGGACAAAACAATTAAACAGAAGGAAAAGAGCCCAAGAAAAAGCACAAAACTAGAGACCCACTCATTTGCAGACTAAAAAGCCTTTAAAAAACTAAATGAACCATAATACATACTGTAGGGTAAAAATATTTTATATGTACATATATATGCATATATATTCTCTAGATATATCAGTGTCTAGATATATAAATTTAAAAAAATAAAGGAAAAGCCCTTACATGACATATAAGACAATGAACTTCCAAGATATCATTGACTTTGTTTTCTGTTGGCCATCTACTCCAGGGCATTCAGCCTACCCTTAAGAGTAGTTTGTTTTGCCAGTGAAATTCTCTTAGAGGTAACTAAATTTCCACTTGCATGTGTTTATTAATTGGAGAAGGCTTCTGAGTTAGGGATGGGAACATGTATCTACTTCTACTTTCATTTCTAGAATCCCATCTGGTAAAGGTCTCTCACTCACTGCATAATGTCTGGCTATGGGTTTCTGTATTTGATCCCATCTTCTGCAGAAAGAAATGTCTCTAATGATGGCAAGGTACCTGAACAAGGTACTGGTCTGTGAGTATAACAGAATGTCATTAGGAGTCATTTTATTATTAATTTTTTAGAACAGTCGTATCTGGTTTTACCCTAAGTCCATGGACTATTTAGTCTCAGGTTCTTGGTCACCCAAGCAGTATTTGGTATGGGTTCCATCTCATGGCCTGGACCTTAAGTCAGATCACACACACACACACACACACACACACACACACACACACACACACACACACATATATATATATAAATGTAATATATATATGATGTTTTTCCTTTGCCATGTAGAAGATTTTCAATTAGATATTGCTTTTTAGATAGATAGTGCTTCGATTTTTACCCTACAGTATGTATTATGGTTCATTTAGTTTTTTAAAGAGTTTTTAGTGTGCTTTATTATGGAATGACTGATTTTCTCCATCAATTGTTAAAGTTTTGCTTGGTATAGTAGTCTGGGCTAGCATCTGTGGTCTCTTAGAGACTTTAGATCATCTGGCCAGGCCCTTCTGTTTTTGGGTGTATCCATTGAGAATTTAGATAATAATCTGACAGGTCTGTCTTTATGTGTTGATTGGTCTTTTTCCACTGAAGCTTTTAATAATTTTTCTTTGTTCTGTATTTTAGTGTTTTATTATATGGAGGGTGAAATTTCTTTTCTGGTCCAATCTATTTGGTGTTCCATAAGCTTCTTGTACCTTTATAAGCATGTACTTCGTTAGATTGGGAAATTTTTCTTCTGTGATTTTGTTAAATACATTCTCTGGTTTTTTAAGCTGGGATTCTTCTCCTTCCTCTATTCCTATTATTATTAATTTGTTTTTTTTCACGGTTTCCCAGATTTCTTAGATGTTTGTGTTGGGATAATTTTAGATTTAACATTTTCTTTGATGAATGTATCCATTTCTTCTATTTTGTCTTCAAAGCCTGAAATTCTCTCTTCCATGGCTTTTTTTCTGTTAGTGAAGCTTGCCTACATGGTTCCTATTTGAATTCTTAAATTTTTCATTTTCAGATATCCCTCTTTTGGGGTTTTCTTTACTGATTCTATTTTTATTTTCTAGTCAGTTTTATTCATTTCCTTCAACTATTTGTGTTTTCCTGGATTTTTATAAGGAATTTATTAATTTCCTCTTTCAGGGCCTCTATCATATTCATAAAAGCTATTTTAAGGCCTTTATCTTGTGCTGCAGCTATGTTGGAATATTTGGGGCCTGTTGTGTGGTAGGGTTGCTAGGCTCTAGTGGAGACATATTGCCTGGCTGTTATCGATTGTGTTATGCTGGTATCTAGAAATCTGGGTTCTGGTTAGTTGTAATTCCTGGTGCTCTTGTCTTTTTTGGGTGGATGTTTTGTTCCTTGGTTTCTGTTACCATTTGGTTCTTAGGAAGGTTTGGTGGCTGTTTGTTGCCTGGTAGGAAATTCTTCTAGGATCCTGATAGGTGTCCACTGGAATTCTGGATTATTTGTTTCTAGGTGTTGGGATCCGACCATCTGGAATGGGACTGGGCTGTGCGGGGGCTTCACAGATCCAGAGGAGGGAGGAAACCCGGTTGTCCCACTGAGATCTGCTTAGTTCTCTGGAAATGGGGGCTGAGTGAGGCAGGGCCACAACAGGCAGTCTGCTCAGAGCTTGGCATGAGACTGAGGGTTTGAGGATTGGATATGGAAGAGAGGAGGGAGAAGATTTATAGTTAAGACTACCTGTTCCCTGCCAGAGTGCATGCCGATTCTCAGGTAATTCCAGCTGTTACATATTATTGATAGTCCAGTTAGTTACTATGTGTATTTTTCTAGATTGTTTCAGTTATCTTTGTCCAATATGTATTTATGAAATACCATTTTTATAAACCATATTGAATATAAGTCTTTTAAATTAATAACTTACAATTTTATCATTCTCAAAGAATTATTAAGCATATATATGTTATTCTATCTTTTTCTGAAATCAATGCAAAATAAAAAGCTAGCAAGAAACATTACCCTGTATCTAAATCAATAAATTGGAAATGCCACATTTGAATTTTTAAATTTCTGTTTTACAAGTATTTGATAACAGGGTTGGTGGAGGAAAGATACAGTATGAGAAGGGCAGCTTTCCAATGGCAGTACTGTAGTTGTTCGTTCCAGCTCAGCTGTAAGAGGACATTCAGTACCATCCCAGATGACCATGTGGCCTGCTGACATCATTTTCCTGCTATCCATATGATCAGGAAGACCAAAGACTCTTAGATTAATAGAATTTTCAAAATAGGTTAATTCATTTTAGAAGTGTGCTGAAAAAACAAATGAGCCACATATACATATAGTGCACTACATAACTAATTAAGAGGTCCAAAAAAGAGTTAAATGCAGTTACTTTGCACTATAAAAATATATTTTATGTTTACATAATTCTATTTTGTGTTAATGTCACTATGTAGTCTAGTGTATGTGTGTATGTATGCACATACATATGATATATGTTATATATGCAAATGTTATTTTCTGCATTATTGTAAGCAACTTAAGGAAAGAGTATTTATTTCAGTTTTTAGTTCAAGAGGATAATCGTGGAATCATGGCAGGAAAGGTATGGTGGCTGAACTAGAAGGCTGTTGGTCACATTTCATTCGTAATCAGGAAGCAGAGATTTACAAATTGTTATGTTTAACTGCCTTTATTCTTTTTATTCAATCTTGGACCCCAGATTATAAAAGGTGCCACCCATACTAGAGAGGGTTTTCTGAACTTAAATAACTTAATCCTTCATAGACTTGTCCAAAGATTTTTTTTTCATCGTAATCATAAATTCTATCAAGTTGACAATCAAGATAAACTTTCACATCAGACAAATAGTCTTTGAAATGTTAATATAGTATTATATACCTTAAAGTGTGGGGATGTTGGTTGATTTATCTCTTCCTTCTTTATCTTCTCACTGATTAAAAATATCCCTTCCTGAAATACATTTACTTGTTACTCAATTTCAACTCCCCCTGTTTTCTTTTTGCTAGCATACTTTGTTTCTTATAGCACCAACACATGCAACATACCTACACTTACCGGGCTATTCACAGATATGCCAGCTTTCCTTTCTTGGTTTCTAGATTCTGCTAAGTCTTATGAGGTAATACAAATAATACATAAGTTTCAAGCATTTGTGGTTCCTTGATTCTTTGACTACATTTTTGTTGAATCCCAGCTGAAGGGTTAGACTCAGGTTCACCTATGATATATAGACCAAAAGGGAACTTTGCAGTTGATATTAGAGTTTCAACAAACATCATGAACCTCTCACACATGTATAAGCAGCTACCCTCCTAATAGTCATAAAACCAAATGTTATTAGAGAAAATAAATAATCAATTGGTATTCTGTGGTTAGATACTTGTTGTATCAACTAGTTTGCCTCTTATGCCTTTATGTTTACATAATTCTTACAAGTTTCACTCTTCCATGATTTCATTATGGAGGGTATAAAACTAAATTTCAAATCATAAGCATTCCTATCTGATATAGAATAAGCAAGGTGACACAATGTGGGACAATGTGATATAAGTAAAACTCATAAAATTATTTGATTTTTCTGGGGCTAAGAAAAATTACTTGAAAGTCACAGAGCTATCCAGGCATCAGTGACTAAAAAGGAAAATATCAACTTCTCTTCATCAGAATGTGTTCCTTGCTAAAACTCCAAGTAGGTATGACATTTTCTTTGTTAGTAGATACTGTGTTTGAATTTACAACTCTCTTTGCTTGGCATGGAGTAAGCTATGCTTTTTCTTTCTCTTTATAGAAGTGATTTCTAATATTAAATGGAATGTAATTTTCAACAGTGAATAGTAGAAAAACTAATAGAATTTCTAAATTCTCTTATCTGCAAAGTCCCTGTAGGAGCAGGTTGAAGGTAAACCTAGAATCCATTGGCAGTCAGGCTGTGCCACTTTACTTGTGTACCAGGATTAAGAAGGAGCCATTTATGGATTTCCAGGTATTACAGAGAGGATATCATCACACAGTCTATACTTATAAAATGAGTCTTTAGTTTCAGGGTAAAATGTGCAATTAAAAGCATTCAATGAAGATACTCCCACAAATTGTCTACTTAGAAAAAATGATGAAAATTTGTATAGGGAAATATTGGATGAAACTGAGGAAAAAATATTAAACTGGATAGTTACAAATGAACATAAAAATAAATATGAGATATAAGGAAGACAGAGAGATTATAGATGAATCTTTACTTGTGAATGACCAGGAACAAAGAAAGGCATTAAGTTGTAAGTGGGGAACAAAGCTCCTGAATGCATTGACACAGTGAATTTGAGTAGCAGAATATTTCGATGGAAATGGAATACATGTGTGAACTCAAAGAAGAGATTTGACCTTAGAATGCAATATAATACAATCAGCCTTGAAAAGTTGCACATGTGTTCTATCTTGGAGGAAAATGTGTTTGCAGCACAAAAAAAGAAATATGAAACAAATAAAAATGGGAAAAATCAGAGTATTGAAATCATGTAAAGATTCTCTAGAAAAATGGAGTGAGTGACAATGCCAATTGCTGCCTAAGGATCACATGAGGTGAGACCTGGAAAAGAGTTGTCAAAGAAATTAATCATTTATATGTCTTTGATTACCTAAACTGGAGCTGTTGTACCAGTAAAAAAGGAAGACAACCAAATGAGGCTAATTCAGTAAGAAAGGCAAGGTGAGGAAAAGCAAATAAAACTCATAAGGCTAGACAACTGTATTACTATATGTCTTTGTGAAGAATATAAAGTGTCTAGAAAGACAGCGTAAGAAAGAGGAAGTTTTGGTATCCATGCTTTCCTTCTAGCAAGGAAGAACTAAATATTGAACATCAACACACTCATGTATTTAGCGTACTAGCTACTTTTCTTTGGCTGTTACAAAATACATAACAGAAACAATTTAAATAATAATTGACTTAGTTTAGCTCATATTTGAGAATGACAATCTGTCAAGGCAGAGATTTCAGACAGTGACATCGAGAACAAAGAGAGAAAGGCAATGGTCAGGGAAAGATATTCCTAAACATCCATCTGAGTGGTGGATCCCAGCAGAATCATCTAGTAGCTTTGCTTACAATATTATGACATTGGTCTTATTCCTAATTCGTCCCATAAAACAGTTCCAACAACATCATTTAACCCTAAATTTCACAACATCCCAAAACAGCACCACCATCTGTTTATAAAGTTCTCAACAAATGATTGTTTTCAGGGGACATTAAATACCCAAACTAGTGCCCAGATTCTTCAATCCTTCTTTCTTCCCAACACATTATGAAGTTAGTATTACAATTATTCATATGAGGACAGTGAACTGAAGAATAGTTAAGTATATTTCAAATTTGTGAGTGAAAGTTTCCAGACAGACATTGAACTTTAACTGAATCTTCTGCAAGGCTGACTAACTGATTAGAGCATCAAAGATTGTGGATAAGTTGGAATGCTGCAGATCTAGAGCCTAATACAATTTAATCTTGGGTTGTCTTTAGTCCCTAAATAAACGCTTCTTGTTCACCTCCATGCCTGACCTACTATCCTATGATTAACAGATAGAGGTTTTGGAATGTGTTACCTTAAAAAAATCATTTCTGCCAATCAAAGAAAAGCATGTTATCACATAGCATCTGAGACCTATAGCTGGAATTTCTCCAGTTGGTATCTCTTTCATACTTCATTTTGATGAATATACAAATATTTTATTCATAAGTAAGATGAGAGCATGAATATTCATTTTTAATCCATCATTCAAAGGAATATACAGTAGAAATATCAATGAGCACAAAGAACAGTAGAAGTGATATATGTAATCGACAACAGCATTTTTCTACTTTTAATTGATAACAAAGGTGAAGTTTCTAAACTATGATAATACACACCTCTTAGCAGTGGGCATTTTCTTCATTAGTGACTGATGTGAGAGGACCCAGTTCCCTGGGGAGAAGCCACACCTGGGCAACAACATTAGAGAATGTTCAATTACAACCAACAATCAAATTGGCCTAACTGACATTCATAAAAAATACCTAAGAACAACATAGGGCATATTTTTGCATCCAACATTGACCCACACAGACCAAATTCTCTGCAACCAATCAAATCACAAGCACCGGAAATGATATACAGTATGTTTTCCTGTTCACAACAGTTTAAACAAAAACAAACCTAATGCAATGTAACCCTAAATATTTAGAAATTTCTATAATCACAATAAACTCTAACTAAGCAGAAAAAAGTAAATAAGAGTATAAATTAATTAATTTAAAATATATTAATGACAACAAACCCATAAAGTCATTTGTAGAACTCTGTATCCTACAAGTACCATAGCCTTTACCTATCTTAAAATCAAAGCTACTGTGCTTGTGGCCTCAAAAACCCTTAGGAGATTTGGGTAAGTGCTCTTCCCTCATAGCAAAGAAGGAGTGCCTCCAAGGCTCAAGTGACTCCATGCAGCCTTCTCTCTTCAGATAATATATAACAATGCACAGTTACTGGGGACAGAAGAATGATTCTTCAGCAATGTAGCTGCCCATAAGTGACCCATGTTCCTATAGATCAAGAATGTCATTGGTTCAAGCTGTTTTCTTCATGGCTTCATCCTAGAAACCTGACTGGGACACACAGGAATAGAGAAATGACAAACACTGAAGAAACAGTAACAGATACACACAGAGAAAAGCTGTGATGGGTTAGACTGTACTCCATAGGATGGAGGATAGGTATTCAGCTAAGAAACTCAGCGTGACTATTAAACAGCACAAGAACGGGAGTTTGTCTAGTTTTGGTGGAGGGTCTTTGCAGAGGAGCAGTCTCAGGCTGTAAACATCTAGGAAGAGGAAGCTGTGGTTGATAGTTTCTGTGTACACTGGTTTCAGCTAAATGTCAATCATTTTTTAACACCCATGCTCCAAAAAGAGGAAGGTTTTGTCTTTACCTGAGCTTCAGCCAGGGAAGGTTTTTCCATTTCCACACATCCAAAGCATTGGGGTCCTTGACACAGCTGTATCTATTTCAACAGTATGTATTCAACATTTTGATGCAGGACTTCATCTACTCTCCACAGTATGCCAAGCTAAACCTGGGTACAATCATGAATAGACATGTAATATTAATAGCATGAGATGGTAAACTATTTTTCCCTTAGTTGAAAGAAATGGCATACAATTAGATAGAATGATGAGAGAGAGAGACAGAGAGACAGAGACAGAGACAGAGAGAGAGAAGCAATTTCAGAAATAAAAATAGGGCATAGATATTAGAAACATGAGTGGTGAGTGTAAAGACTGTGAAATGACTGTAGTGCTCTGAAATGCAGTTTAACTTGAACTTCCAATTTTGATAGTAATTCAAAATTAGAAAGAAGCCATATAGTCATCAATGAACAGGTAAGTCAATCATAGTCCATCCACACAATAAATTATTGGCAAAGAGATAACTAAACAGTAAGCAGACCAAAAAAAAAAAAATACTTGATGTATGCAATCAACATGTTACTCAGAAATGCTGAGGTAAGTGAAGATGGCAGGTATAGAGAGCTATAAACTATGCAAATGCATCTATATGACATTCTATAAAAGTCAAAATGATACAATTAGTTGAGGTAGGACCAAGCCCCCCCTCCCCCCACATCTAGGCTGAGCAAGGCATCCCACCAGAGCTAATGGACTCCAAAAAGCCAGTTCATGCACCAAGGATAAATCCTGATTCCACTGCCAGGGGCCCTTAAACAGACCACACTACACAACTGTCTCCCATATGTGGAGGCCCTAGTCCAGTCTCCTGCCTGTTCCACAGCTGTTGATCTAAAGTTTGTAAGTTCCCACTAGCTTGGTTCAGTTGCGTAGATTCCCTTTTGGAGGAGGGGATGGGGAGTGGTTTAGGGAGGGGGAAAGGTTGAAGGGAACAGTAGGAGGGATGAGTGGGAGATCTGTTGTTGATATGTAAAATGAATAAAAATTTCTTAAATTAAAAAATAAAAAAGAGTACAATATTCCAGTAAAAAAATTTAAATGATGGGTTCTGAGATTGGATAAGAAATTTTTGGTTTAATTTTTTTGAGAGTCATATATGAACACTATTTTATATCATTACCACTCCTCCCTCTCACTGCTTAATTCCTCACATAGGCCCCCAAACTCTCCCTCAAATTCGTGACTGCTTCTTTAGCTAATATACACAATATATATTTTATATGATAAACATACACCCATAAAATCTGATGAGTCCATTTAACATTGCCCCTATTTATATGTGTTTAGGAATGACTGCTTAATATACAATACCCTATTAGGGGTATCATTTCTAGAGAAGACTGATTCTTACTCTTACAGAGGCCATTAATTGCCTGAGCTCTTCAATTAGATGCAGAGTCTTGTGAGATTTACCCCCTTCTATATTGGCATGTCAGCGATGTTTTCATTGTTCAGGTCTTTTTACGCATTATATTGCTGAGATTTCATGGGTGAAACTTCCCTGTCATATATAGAAGATACACTTTCTCGAACAATACTTAACTTTATATGGAAAAACAAAATACATAGGATAGCTAAAAGAATCCTGTATAATAAAGCAACCTCTGGAGGCATCATGATCCCTGACCTCAAGCTCTACTATAGAACTATTGTAATAAAAACAGCTTGGTACTGGCATAAAAACTGACATGTGGACCAATGGAATCAAATTGAAGACCCTGACATTAATCCACACACCTATGAACATAAGATTTTCAACAAAGAAGCCAAAACTGTACCATGGAAAAAAGAAAGCATCTTCAACAAATGGTGCTGGCACAACTGGATGTCTACGTGTAGAAGATTGCAAATAGATCCATATCTGTCACTATGTACAAAACTCAAGTCCAAGTGGATCAAAGACCTCAACATAAATCCTGTTACACTGAACTTGATAGAAAAGAAAGTAGGAAATAGTCTGGAATGCATTGGCACAGGAGACCACTTCCTAAATATAACACCAGTAGCATAGACACTGAGAGCAACAATTAATAAATGGGACCACCTGAAACTGAGAAGCTTTGTAGAGCAAAGGACACAGTCAATAAGACAAAACGACAGAATACAGAATGGGAAAAGATCTTCACCAACCCCACATCTGAGAGAGGGCTGATCTCTAAAATATATAAAGAACTCAAAAGGCTAGACTTCAAAATACTGAACAATCCAATTAAAAAATGGACTACAGAGCTTAACAGAAAATTCTCAACAGAAGAATCTCAAATGGCTGAAAGACATTTAAGGAATTGCTCAACATCCTTAGTCATCAGGGAAATGCAAATCAAAACAACTCTGAGATACCATCTTACACCTGTCAGAATGGCTAAGATCAAAAACACTGAAGACAGCTTATGTTGGAGAGGATGTGGAGCAAGGGGAACACTCCTCCACTATTGGTGGGAATGCAAGCTTGTACAGCCACTCTGGAAATCAGTAGGCCGTTTCTCAGAAAGTTGGGAATAATTCTTCCCCAAGACCCAGTTATACCACTCTTGGACATATACCCAAGGAATGCTCAATCATACCACAAGGACACATGCTCAACTATGTTCATAGCAGCATTATTTGTAATAGCAAGAACATGGAAATAACCTAGATGTCCCTCAACTAAAGAATGGATAAAGAAAATGTGGCAGATATACACAACAGAGTACTACTCAGCAGTAAAAAAACCAATGATATCATGAAATTTGCAGGCAAATGGATGGAACTAGAAAATATCATCTTGAGTGAGGTAACCCAGACTCAGAAAGACAAAAATAGTATGTACTCACTCATAAGTGGATACTAGATGTGAGGGAAAGAATGGCCAGACTGCAACTCATATCTCCAGAGAGGCTAGCTAACAGGGAAAGACCCTAGGAAGGACACATGGATGACTCTGCAAAGGAGAAGTGGATGAGATCTACATGAGCAGACTGAGTGTGGGATGGTGGCAGAGGGCGAGGAGTGGGGGATGAGAACATAGAGAAATGGGAAGGTCAAGCTGAAACAGGGACAGAGTGGGAGGGCAGGGAGGGAGATACCATGGTAGATGAGGACATCATGGGAATAGGAAGAGGCAGGGTGCTGGGGAGGTGCTCAGGAATCCACAAGGATGACTGCACCTTGGTCTGCTGGCAGTGGTCCAGAGGGTACCTAAACTGGTCTACTCTGGTGACTGGTCTAGTGAATAACCTAGCTATCATCATAGAGCCTTCATCCAGTGACTGATGGAGGCAGATGCAGAGATCCACGGCCAAGCACCAGGCTGAGCTCCAGAAATCCAATTAATGAGAGAGAGGAGAGATTCTGCAGGATGGGGACATCAAGATCATGATGGGAGGATGTGCAGAGATGACTGGCCACACTAGTGGAAGCCCATGAACTGTGGACTGGTAGCTGTGGAGCCCTCATGGGACTGGACTAGGCTCTGTGGATATGGAAGACAGTTTTTTGGATTGAACTGTTTGGGGTGTACCCAGGCAGGGGGAATCAGGATCTGTCCTTGGTGCATGAGCAAGCTTCTGGGAATCTGGTGTCTGTGGTGTGGCGCCTTACACAGCCTTGGTGCAATGGGAAGGGACTTGGAGCTGCCTAGACTCAGTGTGCCGGGCTCTGCTGACCCCCCATGGGAGACCATGATTTTGGGGATATGGGGATGCAGGGTGGCTTGGGACAGAGGGCTGGGGGTGGGAGGAGGGAGGAGGGGGATCTGTGGGTGGTTTGTAAAGTGAGTAGAAAATTTCTTAATAAAGAAAAATAAAAAAGGATACACTTTCTCAGTAGAAGCCCTTGTTTTCTGGCCCTTACTATTCTTTAGCCCTTCTCATGAACTATTCTCTGAGCTTTCAGTGTAGAAGCTATGTTGTAGATGTAACAGTTGTGGCTAAGCATTCTACAGTCAGTTGTTCTTTGCACTTTGACCGGTTGTAGATTTCTGTAATCGTATCCATCTACTGTGAAAAAGAAGTTTCTTTGATTAGAGGTGGGAGATTCACTCATCTGTGGGTAGAAAGATATGTATTTATAATGCAGTTATGAATTATATTGGTTTAGGAAAATGGTAGTAGTAAGTTCCCTCCTCTAGGGTCCATGACCTTACCAGCCATAAACAGTTGGCTAGGTTTATAGTACTAGACATGAATTCTCCCCTGTTGAACAGGCCTTAAGTCAAATTAGATAGCTGTTATTACCCCCAAGATATGTGTCACATCTTGCCATGTTGGTCATTGTTGTGACTTATAGGTTGGGCTATTGATTGCTTTTCTTCCTTAGAAGCTTGAATAATATTTCAGATAATATGAGAACTAATCTTCAGCAAGGAGACTCCCAGCTCAGTTGCAGTTTGAATCTTCCAAACACTGTCTCCAAACTGTGTGGCATCTTCAGCAACAGGGACTTACCTTGAAATCATGGGAAGCAACCAAGGGAAATGGCTGTAGTCTATATTATTTTAATAGTCTCTTCCATTCCCCTGACCAACAACTTGAAGATCTGTTTCCCATGCATGCCACTGGGGGTCTTGTTAGATAGTCTTGGCTCTTGGTTCTTGTACATCACACACACACACACACACACACACACACACACACACACACACACACACAAACACACACACACACACACACACACACACACACATACATCCATGTGTGTATATATATATGTATATATATATGTGTGTGTGTGTATGTATATACTTCACTATGTATATGTGTGTATGTACTATACTTGTATATATTACATATGTAATAATTAAACAAAATAAGTTTTTCTATAGCTTTTTCAAACATTCTTAGTGTCATTTACCCCTCCTTCCTCCCTCACCCTCCGAATTGATTCCCCACTTACCTTCCCAATTACTAACCCCATTTCTCCAATTTATCCAGCAATAGCAGCTTTTTCTTAGTATCCTCCTCTCTAGAACTCCTTCTCTCACCACCCACAGTTTCTTTTTGCTTCCCTCGTTTCAGGGGTAACTCCATTTATAGCTACACATTTAGGAGTGAGAGCTAGGAAACAAATAAGAAAACAGAGGACATTCGGCTTTCTGTGTCTGGGTTACCTCCCACAGTACAATATTTTAAACAAAGAATTGTGGCAAGATAATAATCAGAAAATCTCTTGGACCACCTTTTAGTGAAAGTTTCTGAGTCTTGGAAACAAGCACACACCAATGAAGAATAGTTAAATTGAAACTTGATTGAATATTGAGCTTTTTTCATTTTATTGTGGCAGTAAAAGTCATGTCATGAATACCCTATTCATTCTTCCATATAAGGATGCTCCTAATTAATCTCTTATTCAAAAGTCACAGTATTATATAAGTGCCTGCATTATTTCATGACATTGAATAAAGCCCAGAAGCAGGTTCCTATGACCTAATTAATTTTTTTAAAGCCTTTTCCTCAGCAGGATGCTGCCTACCTGGATGTTTGAATGAAAGGATATTAATGAAGCTGCAATGCAGATGAATATATTGAAAGTGATGAAGAATTTATTAGGAAGACAGACATCATGGCTGTGCGGTATATGAGGCATAAAACTGCGCTAAGTAATGACAGAGTGTAGTTTAGGCAAGTAATGGGCAGCAGAGCTACAAAAAGAGAGCTTGGAGATATATTATTTAGTAATAAAGTTCCCATAAAATTTGAAATATGAGGCGAAAAGATTAACATGGTCATACAAGTCATCTTTAATGTTCATAGCCAAGTTCTGCCTTTTAGAAAAAGTAAACTGAATTTATGTCTGTGACAACATGCAAGTAAAAGCCTTTATTTATATGTTTCATGCAAATGACTGCAGACCTTTCGATTGCAGTTACCAAAATAACGTGCAGCAGCACTTGAATTCATTACATTAACGTTGGATCAGGCTGTATTTCTACCCATCAAAGAGCTAGTATCTGTAGGTCATGTCACCAAGCAGTAGACCATGCAGACCTCTGCACTACTGACCCCAAATCAGCACACCTAAAATTTTCTGTTTTGCTTTTCTCTTTTAAGTGAATATGGACATGTTGTTGTTTACTCTGTATTTATACTTTAGTGGTTTTCCTTGACATCTTCCATGTGTTACCTCACCTTATTCCCTTCCACAAAGATGAGTAAGGCTCCACTGTAGATGGTGAGCTTTGGTAGAAGGTGACCCTCTTGAAAGCTTGACAATCTCTTATCGGTTGGGCAACCTTGACCAGAACATTAAAGGTGTTTTGCTCATGTATTTTAGCTCTAAGAGAAAAACATAAAAAGTCCAATTTCATGAGATCACTACAGCAATAACTGATTAGGTAACTGGTAGTTACCTAATCAGTTATTATTCTAATTATTACTAATATACTCTGGTATTATCCAAATTAATTGAAGCCAAATGCACTCTGCTCCTCGTTCCTCTATGCCTCAGCTTTACTTTGAAAGTTAAAGGCCTGCAGGTTATCTTGTATCTAATGAGGTATGTAATTAAATTGACAGCCATTAGGATTTGACTCAAATGGCTTATAACAATCCCTCGCTTTTATGACTTCTCAGAAGTGGGCATAAAATAGACCTATAGTCTGAAATGAAATTGAATTGTAAAGGAAAATAAGATAAATATTTGCAAAACAATTTTATTCTGAATTTGAAATATTTCCCATTTAAAGTCAATCACATGGAAGATGGAAGCAATATTGCCATTTTAAATAGGGTATTCAGAGAGGATTCAGTGAGAAAACACACCTAAGCAATGACCTGAAAGAAACAAAAATAAACGCAATGTAAGACTTGGGGTGAAAGCAATTTAGGTAAAGTAATAGAACATGAATATCAAGGAAGAATGTGGTCAGTGGGCTTTTCTCACCATGGGTCAGGCAATAATGTGTGCATTATACATAGAACATTTTAGAGTACCAAAAAATTGATAAAATTTGATTTTTACCTTTCACTAACAATTGCATAAACAATCAGTGATAAAATGTTCCTTCAAAACTCAATCTGCTTTGGTCTTAGTTTTAAATAATCACTAGGGATCCTCTTGAGTCAAGTGGATGGCTCCCCTAGCCCTCTGTCCTTGCCACTTTGGATAGTATATAAAGGAGATGGGAAAGACGGCAAATATTTGAATCACGTAGAGCAGAAGACAGAGTGGCACATGAGGAGTTAATGGTTGAGAGCAACTTTATACTGTGCCCGGCTCTGGATTCTGGAAAGATGCTTGTACTTCTATGCTTCACACAGATTGCACTGTATGTGGAGTGGGGACCTGCAGGACTGTTTGTACTAGATAATTTCTAAACATTGCCTGTGTTTCAGCAAGATGATTTCCATGTGGGAAATAGAGCTCATGAGGGGCAGAAATGTCAACACAGTGATTGTTCTGACCACTTGCTTTTCATCTCATTGACAGACTAGATCCCCTAGATGACTGGAAATAGACAAGAGCATAGCCTTTGGCCCATCAAAAATGAGACTTATAGCAACTTATTAATCACACAGCCTGGGATAGAAGGACACTCCATACCTTGGAGAACTTCTTGGGGAGGGCATTTGTGAAGAGAGTGAGCCAGTAGGAGCTGCAGAAATCAGGCTCTGCAATGTAACTAGAGAGTACTGTACATTCTAGTTTTCTGGAGAAGGCCAATTATGTGAACAATTTCTCAAACTAGATAGAAAGTGAAACCTGAACCAAGTGAGTGCAGCTAGTCTGACTGATAAGTGAAGTTATTGTGTGTTTTATTTTATTTTATTTTTCAGTACATCCCAACTGTAGTTTCCCTCTCTCTGCTCCTCCCAGCCTCCCCGCACACCCACCTGTCCCCTCTCCCTGACCCAGTACTCCTCTGTTTCCCTTCATAAAAGAGCAGGCCTCCAAGGGATATCAGCAGAACACAGCATAACAAGTTACTCTAAGACTAGGAATAAACCTTCTTATCAAGGCTGGGCAAGACAAACCAGTGGGAGGAATAGGGTCCCAGGAGCACCCCATTCTCACTGTTGCGAGTCCCACAAGAACACCATGTTAACAACCATTACATGTATGCAGAGGACCTAGCACAGATCCATGGAAACTGTGGTTGCCACTTCAGTCTTTGTGAGCTCTTGTGAATACTGCTTACTTGATTCTGTGGGCCATGTTCTCCTGGTGTCCTTGAGCCCTCTGGCTCTGACGGGTCTTCCTCCCCATCTTCCACAGGTTTCCTGAGCTCCAATGGAGGGGCTCAATGACAATCTCCAACTCTCTCTCTCTCTCTCTCTCTCTCTCTCTCTCTCTCTCTCTCTCTCTCTCTCTCTCTCATCTCATCTCTCTCATCTCTCATCTCATTTCTCTCTATCTCTCTATATCTCTATCTCTCTCTCTCTCTGCCTAATGTTTGGCTGTATGCCTCTGCATTTGCTCTCATCAGCTGTCAGCACAGGCCATTCTGGTGATGATTGGGCTAGGCATCAGTCTATGAATATAGCAGAATATTGTTAAGAATCATTTTACTGTATGATTTTGTTTTGTTTTGTTTTTCTAACCTAGCTCCCTGAGCTATCCAGCCTGTGGTTCCTGGCCATCCAGGCAGTGTCAGGCATGGGCTCCCTCTCTTGATGTGGGCCTTAAATTAGATAAGTCATTGCTTGGCCACTCCCACAAGTTCTGTGCCACCACTGCCCCAGCACATCTTGCAGGCAGGACAGAGTGTAGGTGAAAGACTTTGTGCCTGGGTTGGTATCCCAGTTCCACCACTGAAAGCCTTTCCTGGTTTCAGCAGGTGGCTAGTTCAGGCTCTTCATTGTGTGTTTTAAAGAAATTATCTTGGAGGGGAGCTTTCTTTGTTGCAAATAGACATGTCATACAAGTTCAAAGTAACTAATACTGGCATTTTAGGCAGCAGGGAGACTCAAAGATATCAAAACAAGACATAATTTTTCATTCCTACCATACAAATATGGTTTTGAATAACTGGAATGTGATTGGTGAAATTAAAGGAAGTGAACCAGTGCTGGATGTATTTTGAAGGAAGAGCCAAGAGAAATGTTGTGAAACTTGGTGTAGTGTAGTGCTTGAGTAAGTCAAGCTAAATGACAACGGTTTTTAACCACAGTGAATAAAAAGATACCTATGTGCTGTGCTGATATTAACAAAATTTATAAGTATATTAGGTTTGGGAATATGCATAAAATAAAATAAACATTGAGTAAATTTATTAGGTACTGATATGAAATGTTTCAAGATATAGTAAGTGACTAAAACAAGATACAGGGTATCAAGATTTGTGTTAAAAGGGGCAAAGAGATAAATGGCTACTCGCTTTGACTTGCACAGCGAGTAAAATTAAAAATAAAGCCCATCATGCAAAAACACATAATGAACAAAGTTACGTGGTGGAGGCAGAGTGTAGAAACTAACTGGGTTGTGGTATGGAGGGGAGAATAATCTATTCACTGTATTTTAATCATGTCTTCTGTTTGTGCCTTGTGAAAGCACTGTAGCTTAATTTACACTTTGGTATAGAAATTCTGTTTTAACAAAATCCCATCAGCATGACCGCCTAAACATGAGCTAAAAAAAGGTGACACCAATAGAAATGCCAAATTCGGCCAGGCAGTGGTGGCACACGCCTTTAATCCCAGCACTCGGAGGCAGAGCCAGGCAGATGGATGTGAGTTCGAGGCCAGCCTGGGCTACCAAGTGAGCTCCAGGAAAGGCGCAAAACTACGCAGAGAAACCCTGTCTCGAAAAACCAAAAAAAAAAAAAAGAAATGCCAAATTCGACAAAGGAAAGCCCACCAGACCTCAGCCCCACACAAAGAAGCACAGGCAACTAAGGATTGCTGAGCATAAGAGAAACAGTCTTCCCCAGGGGGGAGCACAGCAATTGGTTTTCCAATATGACATGGTCAGCTCTGAAAACATATATCCAAGTAACATCCTGTGGACTGAGCAGACTATGTTTACGAATATATATATTTATATACATATAAATGTATGCATGTGACAACAACTAATGATCAATGAGCCCATGAATTTGAAAGAGTGCAAAGGGGAGTATACGAGAGGTTTTGGAATGAGGGAAGGGAAGGGGAAAATGTTATACTACAATCTCAAAAATAAAAAATGTGTAACTGAGCTTCTATCTTTGTTTCAGTTCCCATTGCCCTGATAAAAGTACTCTTAACAAAAGCAACTTAAAGGAGAAAGAGTTTATTTTGCTCACAACCCCAAGTTATGGTCCATCAGTGCTGGAAGGAACTTGAAGCAACAAGTCATCTTGCATATACAGTCAAGAGAAGAGAGGAATGGATTCATGCATCCCTCATGGAGACCTCCATCCTAGAGTACTGGAGGTTGTGTCAAGCTAACTATCAAAAAGAACCACTCCACCCTGATACAAGGACTATTCAAAGGCTTTGTGGAAAAACTGATGTTCATATTCATCATCTTAACAGGAGGGAAGACTGATAAAACTTAAAACAATCTAAGGCTGAAACTAAGCAGAGGCTCATTACTGATTTACAAATGTGGTGTCCCCATCTCCTCAGCCATGGCTTCATTTTCCAAGGCCTCAGTTAGTGCTGTGTTAACAGCAGTTTGAATATATTAAATGCAATGCTCCAGAAATGAATAATTCATAAGCTTTAAATTGCAAGTTGCTATGAGTCACATGATGAAATCTTGTGCTGTCCTGCTTCCCTCCGGCTCAGGATGGGAACTTTGGGTTCACCCATTTAACTACATCATATATGCTACCTGCTCACATGGTAGCTGTCTGTTATCAGATCAGCAATCATGATATGCACTGTTTGTGCTTAAATGAGCCTTCTATGATTTAATAGTGGCCCCAAAGCACAAGAGAATGAGACTAGCCATTCAGATACACTAAGGAAGGATATAAAGGGCTTCCTTTAATATCCTTCCTTTCAAAGGTTGGAGAGGGGCTGTGGATATGGCTCAGTGGGCATGGATGCAAGCATGAGGACCAGAGTTGTGGTCCTTTCCTACCACGCATGTTGAACCAGGCAACTGCCTAAAATCCCAACATCCAAGAGGCCTTGGCAAGGTTTCCCCAGAACAAGCTAGGTAGGCACAGTAGCTGATCAGCAAGCTGAATTTTTCTGACTCAGTCCCAATTAAAAAAAAAATGGGAATGGATTAAGAAAGATACATTCTATGTACTCTGGCCTTCACACATATGAACACACAAATATACACAAACACACACACACACACACCAAATACATATACATATGCAATAAAGCAAATAAATAAAAAGGTGAAGGCATTCAAGTTAATAAGTAAAGAAACTCATCATAGGTTTATATTGCTAGCATCTATGTTAAGCATTAACCATATGTTCATTAAGCATGAATCAAGCCTTAATCATCTGTGTGGAAACTTGTAGAAAAATAAAATAAAAAAACATTTTTGCTAGTGGTGTTGTTTCACCTCAAACTGCAAATGTTTATAGGAATGGTGGAAATACATTAAATTTGCAGCTTGAGCTCATGAACAAAATCTGTGTTCTGACTGACAACATGTTGGCCCTAAAAGCCCTAAGCCTATTTGAAGCCTTCAGGAAAGGATCACTGAGAACAAATGATGTCATTATAGACTGCAAGCAATTGATTATTACACAGATTCTGAAGGGTGTTTAAATTGAAAGATGCAAAAATTCCTGGCTAGGTGCTACAGTATGAATATGAAGTCCCCCACCCCTTCAAACGAAGTCTCATGTACTAAAAGTTTGGTCCTCAGATGATGGCACAATTTTGGAAGGATCTAGGAAATTTTGAAATTGGTAGCCAATTGGAAGAAGTGGGTCAATAGGACCACGTACCTTTACCTTAGCTCTTCTTTGTTCCTGTTCTCCCAGAGATGCCTACCATGTACTGTATTAACCTTCTGACACAATACACATCATCATTGGCCTGGCAGAAACAGAGCCAATGACTATGGGATGAAACTACTGAGACGGTGAGCTAAAATCAAAATTTCTCCTTTTTAAAAGTCATTTCCTTAGGTACTTGAGGTACTGGGATAACTGTGGCCTCATTCGCAGCAAAGGTGATGACAAAGAGAGAGGATCATATTCAACATAAGTCTAGTTCTGATAAAACTGGTTTCTGCTAGAATCATAAGACAAACAGAACCTACATTGGTAAAAGTGGTGAGGAGGAGCCAGGACTCAGAACAGGGAAAAACAGATCCATGCTATAAGGCATGTGACAAGACAAGGTTTCACACACCAAGTGAGATTGCACACACTTGGGAAAACAAAATATTAACATTTGAGAAACATAAAAGGAAACTACATTGCTATAATTTTATTATAATGATAAAGAAAATTATTATGATTTTTCTGTGCTATTAGTAGTAATTGTATTAGTTACTTTCCCTGCTGCTCTGGCTAAATGCCTGACAAGAAGCAATAAGGGATGAAGGGTCAAATTTGGCTCACAGTTTGAGGGTACAACACACCTTGTTAAGGAAGGTGTGGCAGTTGTCATGAAGCAGCTGGTAACATTTGCTCCACAATCAGGCAGAGATGAATTATGGTGTACTTTCTCCTTCTTACTTGGTTCAGGACTTCATCTGAAGGGGTTTGTACCACCTACATTCAAAGTGAGTCTTCCCTCCTTAACTAAAGTTATTTTGAAACACCCTTCCAGAAAGATGGAGGTTACATGCCATGTGATTTTAAATCCCATCAAGATGACAAAGTAACCATCACAGTACTTACTACAATTTTTTTTTTACGACACTAAATTCTTGAATTAAAGCTTTGTCATAGAGATTGAGAAGATAGATCATCAGGTAAGAGCACTCTTTGCTCTTGCAGAGGACCTGGGTTCAGTTGCCCCCATCCACATCCGGCCATTCAAAATTCATTCACAACCTGTTACTTCAGTTCCAGGGGAGACAATGCCCTATTATTTACCCACCAGCACCTGCATACACATGGTACACACACACACACACACACACACACACACACACACACACACACACACACACGAAAAATAGAAAATAAACAACTCTTAAGTTAAAAAAAAAACTTTATCATAGGTAAGTACAGAAAATGAATATAGAATTTGGAAATGCCTTTGGTTTTCAGGCACACACTACCCAACATAGAAAACATCTATCATATATAAGAGGCAATGAATCTATGGTAACGGATTGTCTGTTGCTATAATTTGGAAATGAATGTCTGCTAACATTACTTGAGAATTCAGACTAGGAAAGGAAATGGTTGACTTACAAATGTTTGTCACCGAAGGTTGATCATCTGAAAAACAAAATGAAACCACAAGCACTAAGTCATTTGAAGCATGACTAAATGTTTAACAAACTGTTCAGCACCGAGCTCTGGGGCTTGAGTTTGTCATGCTTGCCAATTTAATTGGTATAAGTAATCCCTTAATGATCAATGTGAACTTAATAACAGAGCCTCACTTACTCTCTCTCTCTAATACTATCTTTTTAAAAATGTAAATCTGTATATTTGATAATCATTTTCCTTGTTCCCAAATAGTTGGGATTTTTTCATTTTTTTTACTTTTATTATTAAGAAATTTTCTATTTTACATACCAACCACAGATCCTCCTCTCCTTCATCCTCCCCCCTCCCAGCCTTCCTTCCTACCTCCTCCAAGGCAAAGTCTCTCATAGGGAGTCAGCAGAGCCTGGTACATTCAGTTGAGGCAGGTCCAAGCCCCTCCCCCTTGCACCAAGGCTGCTCAAGGTGTCCCACCATAGGCACTGAGGCTCTAAAAAGCCCACTCATGTACCAGGGGTAGATCCCGATACCACTGCCTGGGGGCCCCTTAATCAGTTCAAGCTAAATAACTGTCTCACCTATGCAGCTGACCTAGTCCAGTCTCATGGGGGCTCCACAGCTATTGGTCCACTATTTATGAGTTTCCACTAGTTTGGCTGGCCATCACTGTACATTTTACCATCATGATCTCAATGTCCCTTGTGATAGAATCCCTCCTATCTCTCATTGACTGGACTCCTGGAGCTTAGCCTGGCACCTGGCGCCTGGCCATGGATCTCTGCATCTGCTTCCATCAGTCACTGGATGAAGGCTCTATGATGACAGCTAGGATATTCACTAATCTGATTACTGGAGTACACAAGTTCAGGCACCCTCTCAACTATTGCTAGTAGTCTAAGGTGGGGTTATCCTTGTGGATTCCTGGGAACTTCCCTAGTACCCTGTTTCTCCCTGTTCTCATGATGTCTTCATTTACCATGGTATCTCTTTCCTTGCTCTTCCACACTGTCCCTGTTCCAGCTCAAACCTACCATTCCCTTGTGTTCTCATCCCCCATCCCTTGCCCTCTATTACCCATCCTCACACCCAGTTTGTTCATATAGATCTCATTTATTTCTCCTTTGCTGGACAATCTATGCATCCTTCTTAGGGTCCTCCTCATTAGCTAGCTTCTCTGGAGCTGTGGGTTGTAGTCTGGTTATCCTTTGTTTTACATCTACTATCCGCTTATGAGTGAATAAATACCATGTTTGTCCATCTGAGTCTGGGTTACCTCACTCAGGATGATATTTTCTAGTTCCATCCATTTGCCTGCAAATTTCAGGATATCATTGTTTTTTATTGCTGAGTAGTACTCCATTGTGTACATGTGCCACATTTTCTTTATTCATTCTTTGGTTGAGGGGCATCTAGGTTGTTTCCAGGTTCTGGCTATTATGAATAATGCTGTTCTGAACATAGTTGAGGATGTGTCCTTGTGGTATGATTTGAGTATTCCTTGGGTATATACCCAAGAGTGGTATAGCTGAGTCTTAGGGTAGATTAAGTCCCAATTTTCTGAGAAATCACCATACTGATTTTATCTCTATATATTTATTCAAGATAATACTTGAAGTTCTACCTAGAGCAATAAGACAACAAAAGGAGATCAAGGGGACACAAATTGGAAATAAGTCAAACATTCACTATTTGCAGAGGATATGATAGTATACATAAGTGACCCCAAAAATTCTATCATGGAACTCCTACAGCTGATAAACTCCTTCAGTAATGTGGCTGGATACAAGATGAACTCAAAAAAAAATCAGTGGCTCTCCTATATACAAATGATAAATGGGCTGAGAAAGAAATCATAGAAACATCACCATTTACAATAGCTACAAATGACATAAAATAACTTGGGGTAACTCTAACTAAGCAAGTGAAAGACCTGAAGATAAGAACTTTAAGTCTCTGAAGAAGGAAATCAAAGAATGTATCAGAAAATGAAAAGATCTCCCATGCTCATGGATAGGTAGGATTAACATAGTAGAAATGGCAATCTTACCAAAAGCAATCTAAAGATTCAATGCAATTTCCATCAAAATCGCAACAAAATTCTTCACAAAACTTGGAAAGAACAATATTCAACTTCATATGGAAAAACAAAAAATCAGGATAGCTAAAAAGAATCCCGTACAATAAAGCAACCTCTGGAGGCATCACTATCCCTGACCTCAAGTTCTACCTATAAAGTTATAGTAATAAAAACAGCTTGGTACTAGCATAAAAACTGACATGTGGACCAATGGAATCGAATTGAAGACCCTGACATTATTGCACACACCTATGAGCACCTGATTTTTGACAAAGATGCCAAAACTGTACAATGGAAAAAAGAAAGCATCTTCAACAAATGGTGCTGGCATAACTGGATGTCAGCATGTAGAAGATTGCCAATAGATTGATAATCTGTCACCACACACTAAACTCAAGTCCAAGTGTATCAAAGACCTCAACATAAATCCTGTTACACTGAACTTGATAGAAGACAAAGTCAGAAGTAGTCTTGAATGCATTAACACATGAGACCACTTCCTAAATATAACACCAGTAACACAGACACTGAGAGAAACAATTAATAAATGGGACATCCTGAAACTGAGAAGCTTTTGTAGTGCAAAGAACATGATCAATAAGACAAAATGACAGCCTACAGAATGGGAAAAGATCTTCACCAACCCCACATCTGACTGAGGGCTGATCTCCAAATTATGTAAAGAATTCAAGAAACTAAACGTCAAAATACCAAACAATCCAATTAAAAAATGGGCTACAGAGATAAACAGAGAATTCTCAACAGAAGAATCTCAAATGACTGAAAGACATTTAAGGAGCTGCTCAACATCCTCAGTCACCAGCGAAATGCAAATCAAAATGACTCTGAGATCCCATCTTGCCACTAGACACTTCTTTCTAAACACGGCCTGGGATATACTTATTAGTCTCTGCTGGTTGGCAAAGTGAACAGTACCAGGCATGAATTTCCTTCTATTGAGCAGGCCTTAAGTCCAGTTATATAAGTAGTGGTTACCCCTAAGATATGTGCCACTGTTATACTCTTGGATATATCATACCAGGTTGGTCATTATTGTAGTTCATAGGCTTCACAGATGCATGGGACTATTGAGTGCTTTTCTTCCTTGGCTGTTTGCACAGCACCTTCTCATGCTATGAAAGCTCGTCCTCATGGAGGATGCTTTCAGGTCAATTCCAGCTAGAATTTTCTGAATCTTATTTCTGAAGTGCACAGTGCTTTCACCAAGGGGACTTACCTTCACATTCTTGGATGTAAGCAATGGCCTGCATTGTTTTGGTAGTTGCTTGGATTCCTCTAATCAACATCTCAAAAGGCATTTTCTGATTATTGTTACAGTGAGTTTATTTTTAGCTAGTTTATGGCTTTTGGGGGTAGAATTATAACCTCAAGTGACATAACTTCATTTAAACTATGTATATAAATTATTTACTTATATGTATATATTAAATATATATTTTAGCTAAATGCATTGCCTTATATCTTTTTCAAACACCCTTGATGGTATTTATTCCTCCTCCTTTCTTAGTATTGTTCTCATACACACACAATTAAAACCCAATGTTTTACTCTATCTCTCCATTCATATCACCTGTATCGTATCACCCCACACAAAAGTAACTCCAAATTTATCAAAGACCTCAAAGTGAAACACAAACTGCTACAGAAAACATACAGTACCCTATAAGATATAGTGGTAGGAAAGGACTTTCTGAAAAGGACTCCATTTGCCTGGAACTTAAAGCCAGCTGTTGACATGTGGGACCTCAGAAAACTAAAAGCTTCCATACAGTACAGGAAATAAGTGATCAAATGAAAAGAAACCCCAGAGTGTGAGAAAGAATCTTTGCCAGCTTTCATCTAACAAAAGTTTACTATCCGGAGTATATAAAAAGAGAACTCAAAAAACCAACAGTCAAAAATACAACCAACTAATTTTAAATTGCCTATGTATCTGCACAGGTAGTACTTAAAAGAAGAAATACAAATTAGTGACAATATCCCCCCCAAAGTGTTCTTTTAGTTGTTTAAAGGATGAGACTGGGGATATAGCTCCACTGGTAGGGTGCTTGTCTAGCATTCACAAGGCCTTGAGTTTGAGCTCCAACACTACATAAAAGTGAGCATCATGGTACATACCTGTAATCTCAGTAGTCAGGGCTTAGAGACTGAAGCATCAGAAGCTGAAAGCCATCTTTAACTACATAGTGATTTTGAGGGCATCCTGAGTTACATACAACCCTGCCTCAAAACAAAACAAAACAAAAGGACCCACCACAGCATATGAAATTATGATAGCTGCTTTTATTTCTTATCATCTAAAGTAAAAACTTCCTTGTTTCATTACATTCATCATAACTCTGTGTTTTAAGTTGTACATTGATCATTAAAATGATGTATCAAATGTAGAAGCTGAGTACCCCTCAGCATTCATTGTTGTTGATACAGCCATTGACTAAACTATACTCTGGATTAATTCTATTGCGTCAGCATCATTTTACTGTGCAGGCAGTGAAGTCACTCCTCAGCAGTGATCAGAAAGGCTTCTATTAGATAACTTAAGGTGACAAGCACCAGTGAACACCTTGAATTTGTATTTTTGCATTCCCATAATATTAATGGACATACTTCCAACTCTGACTTAGCCCTATATCCAGTAAGATAAATATTTATGGTTATTATCCTAACTATATCCAGTAAGATAAATATTTATGGTTTTCTGGAGTCTTCTTTAGACCTGTGCATGGAGATTGTAGCTGGAGTTTTTCTGGTCCTGCCTGGCTCACAGTCAGGACAAATCTCTCTCACCCGCCAGTCCCAACAGCCGCTCAGACCCAACCAAGTAAACACACCGAGACTTATATTGCTTACAAACTCTATGGCCATGGCAGGCTTCTTGTTATCTACTTCTATCTTAAATTAACCCATTTCTGTTAATCTATATTTTGCCACATGGCTCGTGGCTTACAGGTACCTTACATCTTCCTTGTCAAGGCGGCAGCTGGCAGTGTCTCTTTGCCTCAGCCTTCCACTTCCCAGAATTCTCCTCTCTCCTTGTCCAGCCTATACTTCCTGCCTGGCTGCTGGGCAGTGTTTTATTTATTAACCAATCAGAGCAACACATTTAACATACAGAACATCCCACAACAGGAGATATATGTGTACACTCCACATTCTGGTTGTCCAGAGTGTTTTGGAGCTTTTAAAAAACTCCTTTGACCCCTTATGCTCCAGGGATTTTTTTTTTTCGGTGTTTGTTGTGTTCGTTGTTTACTGCTGCTCCTCCTCCTCTTCTCTTCATCCTCCTCTCCTCCTCCTCTCCTTCTCTTTTTCCTCCTGTTCTTTCTTTTACAAAGTTTGGTTTACTTCTTGCTAACCTAAACTGGTCAACATTTGGCACAGATTGGTTGGAAGTAATCAATTATCACTGGATTTTACTGTACTGTCAGTAAGCTTTTCATGGGGATTAAAGTTTTTAAGCCCCCAGGGACAAGCTTGAAAACAGCCTTCCAAAAAGCTGCCAGGGATGTCAAGTAGCTTCTATTCCAAGGGATTTTGGAGCACTCCCAGCAAATATTGTTCTTTCCAGTTGCTCCTACCGTGTAGCATTACTGATTTTGACCACCAGAATGGTCATAAGGCTACTGACATTCAATACCATCCTTAGCCCTGGGGAAAACAGGGTAGGGCAGGACAAGTTAAAGCCTGCTTTCTTTATAACTACTAAACCAGTTTTGAATAGTTGTTTCCTGGATTGTTGGAAGACTCTTTAATTTCCAGTGTCTAAGAATATTGATTTTGGTGGTTTTTTATTTAAAAAGTGATCATACTGTTGCTAAATTATTTATTATTGATTTCTAATGAAGATCTAAGCTACAGAATCTGTTGTATTGTCTGTCTTATTGTTCTTTCGTCTTTCAGGAGTTGCAATGAGTCTGAGATTTTAACAAAATTTCAACCTATCAAGTTACCCTGTCACAGTTTCAGATATGCTGTTAGAATACATACACACTAGAATCACTTGGCAATAGATGTTTATTTTTTCGTTTGGATTTTAGGATCACAGGAACAAGTAATGAGGCAAAGATGGGCTCCTTTTATCTATCACCTGTCTGTCTACCATCTGTCTATCTATCTATATCTATCTGTCTATCTATCACTCCCCTATCTATTATATATTTAAGTATCTCTGTTGGTGCTGTGGTTTCCATACATTATAATGTTTGTGTGATCCCCAAGATTTTAAGAGCTAAAATTTAGTCTTTACTATGAGGTATTAAGAAGATTAAAAACTGAATTTGACTATGACTTTGAGAGGTTGGATATTTTAAGGGTAATGAAAATCAAATAAAGTCAGTATATATCTTCATGGTTGGTTGCTGGTGACCTTATAAACAGAAAACTAACAAATACATGTGCATTCTGTATTTCTTTCTACATGAGTCTCCATACCATCATGGAAATCTCATATGAGGAAGAACATAGCTAGAAGTGATCCCTTGATCTTGGACAAATTCGTAAAAATGAAACTCTTTCCTTTATAAGATCTTTATAAAGCCTTTATGTCACTTTGTCATACCAAGACAAAACAGATTAATGCAATGAGTGTGCATAACAGATGAGGAATTCCAACATTAAGAACTTAAAACTTTTCATAATGTACTAGAGGCAAATACAGCACCCTTTTCATTGTCAGAAAACAATATTTTTTATTAAACTACAGACAATCATTTTTTACCTTACAAAAGGAATTGTCTGTCTTCAAAAGTGATTTATTCTACAGATATGCTTAAAAAGATTGTCTGTAATAAAATGATTCCATTTCTTTGGTTATAAGATATGAAGAAATAAAAGAAATCCATAGAGAAACATTCAACATCACAGGCCAGAAACTTAGTACCTGTGTATCATATGTATTTATTAGACACCTGCAGAAGAAAGTCTACAATGATTTCTATTCTGACAAATTTTGTATCTACTAGTAAAAACAATGCACATTTTATTTCTTGAATATGCACAGAACACTGGAATAAAATCTAAGAATAAATATTTATGTTAAAATTCTCTACAGTAGTATGGTAAACTGAGATTACAAAAACTAGATTATCTTTGATCACAAATAGAAATTGCAAATTCATATGCTGACCCCTCAAAGACATTCAGCCTTCTCTTTTGCACCCTTCCTGCCTCTGCTTGTGGAAGAAAGGATGCTATATTTGATCATGGCAGGAACATTAGTTTAAATCACAGCTACACAGTTCTGGTCTTATCCATTTCTACTCTGAAGTTCATAGAAAAGTAGAGAATTCAAGAGAGGGTGTGTGCTAGATAGCAAGAGTCAAGTATCTCACTTATTCTCTGTCCTCTTCCTTCCATGCCCCAGGTCCTCAGCATGAGAAGCATACTATAAACTCATTGTAACTGCAGAGGAAGAAGTGGGCAGAGTAAGACTTTTGTCTGCCTTTTCCTGAGTGCTTCAGAACAGAATTCATTTCACAAAAGAAACCCATTCAGCACCTCATTCATGTCACTGTCATTCTTTCCCAGAACTTGGAACCAACTTTGTACACTAAATGTCAAACATCTCTTAGTCCTACTTTGTCTTTCAAAAGAGAGACAGGGCCTGAGTTCAGGATCTCATATGTATAAGCATCTACTGTCACTCAAATTCTATGTAACACAAGCACGTAACATATTCCTAAATATTAAATGCATGCAGAGGACATTGCTTCTCTCTCTTGCATTTGCTCATGTTACACATTCTGCCTCATGTTTTTTTAAACAAATAGAAAATGCTATAAATGTTATTTACATAGTTTAGCCCTAACAAAGAATAACAGCATTCTTCTTATATCTGTATAGTTTTATGAACAAGAATATTATGCTATTTTCACATACAGATTACTTCTCATATTTATGTTATACTGCATTTCCTCTGCATGTTTAAAATTTATATAATTTTAGTTATTTCTTACTCTGTTTTGTCAGTGAAAGAGATTCATTTTGAATATTCTGAAAAATATGCCTACCACTGTGAATCATTTATGTTTTCAGTGTCGCTAGCTGAAGTTTATATTGTTCTTATTCTCCACTAGTTTTTTTTTACTATAAATGTTTAAATTTCTTTATTTAACTCTCATTGGGATTTCTTATTTCTCTCTTGTGAATGACTTTGCCATATCAGCAATATTATTTGTACTTATTTAAGCTTTGTAACTGAAAATATTACTTATTCACAATTTTCATATTCTTCACAATTCAAATATCTCTACCCACCCCCCCCCACACACACACACGTTACTTTTAAATCAGCTGATTCTTGTTTAAAGGCTGTGACAATCACTTTTGGTGCTCAGCATGTCACAGTGACTAACCATTGTTCTTCCCAAGTGTTTTGTAATCTACAGGTTGGCCCTCTGCCCTTCATTTTTGGTTTAACTGTAAATACAAGCTAAACCTTGAACTGTGAGAAATCATTAATGATAAACCATTTCAAAAGAAGAAGAAAGAAGGAGATTTGGTCCAGTCTTCTTTTGTAGCTGATTTATTCTATTCTCCCAGGGTTGCAGAGGGGAGCCATACTGCTCTTATATTTATTGTACTTAGACAATTTTTCCATGTAATAAGGAAATTTTCCCCGCAGTTCTGATGATAACATAATTTTGATATTCTAACTTTACCACAGTGCTCAAATAATAGATCCTCAAAACTATTAAATGTAAAACTACAATATGGGCTTGACCAAATATGATATATAAATACCACATAAAGCTTGTGCTTTAATTTTCCTCGTTTTTCAGATGAAGGAATTGGGATTCGTTTTACACATTTTGTGGTGGTTAAACAAGAAATTAATATGAATTCTTCCACATTATACCTATATTATTTTGATATATTATGCCAATTTTTATGTATCTTAGTTTGCATCCAAACCAAAAGACACCTCAATAACTGTTTCTCTATCACCCACCAAGTTGTTTGTTTTGTCTTAATATGCATTTTTATTATGTTTCCAACTTCTGTCTCTTATTTTTTAAAATGGTCCAAGGTATTGGGTATAAAATACTGGAAATGAGACATTAGTTTTAAAGTCTTTACTTATAAAAGTGCTAATTTGTAAACTGCAATGAATTTTTCTGGAAGCATCAAACACATCTAATTATGCACAGTGTGCTTCCTTTTCAGTGTGAGCCTCTTCTGTAAACCAGGCATGACTTCAACAACACTGGCACTGTGGCTGGAGCCCCCACTGTGTCCATGCCCACCTTAGCCTAAGCAGTAAGCGCTGCAATTTCTTTTCAAAACATGTTACTGGTGAGAGGTAGAGTTTGAATATTAAAATCAAAAGACATGCTAAAATGGGCAATCTTCGATGTGCCTTACAGAAGAGACAAACTCCTCTGGGGCTTCCCTGCTACTTTCATTGTGTCTACACATTACCTTGTGTTTCAATTTTTTCTCAGAGTCTTTATACTTTATCATGTGTCTCAGGAGTAGGTAAAAGTGACAGGCCTTGTGGAATTTTTTTAAGATCTGAAGAAGAAGTGTTTTCCAAAGGAATGTGGTATTTACTTGGAAAGGAATACTCTCTAAAGGACACATCTCCCATGCACAACACCTTTTACGCTCCCCTCAGCAGCGCTCTGTGCATTAACTCAGACTCTTAAAGGAGTGAAACACGACTTTAGAAAGAAGCAAAGGGTATCTTTGGACAGAAAGAAAATAGGGAGACTTCATGAAAGCTGTGTACCATCACCATTAAGTATGAAGAGAAACCTCAAACCAAGTAGAGAGAATACAGATTTTAGCAATGGGGATTTTTCCTGGGTCAGCCCTGCGGCGTCAAACCACCTAGTAGAAAAAAAAAAAAAAAAAAAAAAAAAAAAAAAAAACTCTGAAAGAAAAGAACCCTTCCTTTAGATGGGAAAAAAGCTTCAAAACGTGCACTCTCTCTAGAATAAAGATTGTTTGAAAATGTGAAGATCCGATGAAGCCTCTGGATGCAGTGTAAATCTTTTAGCTTCTCTAAAATACTGAGTTGACTCTAAGGTGACTCTAATATAGAAGACGTGCTTCAGAGTATTCAATCACTTCACTAACGAGGCTAAGAAGGCAGGAAACTAAGGTCTTTGTACAATACTGAGACAATGCTTTCAGAAAACAGTGAAAAATCACCTATTTCAAGACCATCCCTTTTATTACATATCATAATATAGTATTTGAGCAAGTAAAATTATTCAGGATTATGGTTGCCACTCTCATCATGCCACTGAATTTTAGAAGTGATTGGTCTTCAAAATACCCACATAACCAAAGTTCTCAGAATATAAATGCTGAGCTGAAAGGCAATGGCTTTGGATATGCTCCCCTTGTGGAAGGTCTCCCTGTCAATCCATCTCCACTCTAGGTCAGTTTTACAAGGTCTGAAAGCAAGAAAGCCTGCTCACTGAACTATTGTGTAACAGCTGCCCCTTCTCTTTACACAATATCCCACACTGTGACACATTTTCCTTCAGGTGTGTTGCTGGTACACAGCCTCCCACATCTCTCCTACTTGTATTAGCTTATGAATGAATGTGTAAATCTATTCAGACTTCTTTAACAAAATAATACAAGCTTAAATGGATTGAACAGTAGAAATTCATTTTCTTGAAGTTCTGGAGGCTAGAAATCCAAGATCAAGGTGCTGTAACATTTGTTTCTGGTGTGGTTTCCTTAAAGCTTGGAGCCAGTGGCCACAACTGATCTTTCTTCTGTAGGCACTTAGATGGAGGAGAATTTTTAAACTTCTCAATCCCCTCCTCTCTCTCTCTCTCTCTCTCTCTCTCTCTCTCTCTCTCTCTCTCTCTCTCTCTCTCTCTCTCCCTGTTTTTCAGAGTCCACCATTTCAAGTACCCATGAAAAAGTATCATTTTGCTCAGTAGCTTCAGTAGAAGACATGCCATTCTCTGCTCTGTCAATCACTTTAACCATTAAGCAATCCAGACCATGGCATTGAAGTATGAGGCGTGGGGAGTGTTAGTGGTGTCCAGGCATATGGGAGGGGCACTGACACTGGATACTGATGTCTATCATTTGCTCAATGTCTATTAGCAAGAATTAATTAAAGGACATTAGATTACCTACTAGATTATTTTTAAAAATTTAAAAAGGGAGAAGAACAGAGAATTACATGAGTAGACACTTGCTTGTGGCACATTGTCCATCAACTCCTAATTCACAGAAATATTTTTCATGTGTGTACCAGGATAATTTATCTGTATGTCCCATGAAACCTATTTCCTTTTTTTTCTCTGAGAACTTGCATTCATTTTTCTTACTCATCTGCCTCTTTACACTCTCTATAAGTAGTTTCATTTCAGTGTATGAACATGTGAATGCCATCATATTTCTCTTTCCCATTGTAACATGTTCATGATTTATATCACAGAGCCTCTAACTACACTTTCAAGTCTCTGCATTCACAGCAGAGTTCCTTAGCATTTCACTTATTACCCTCATCCATGTGTTTTCACCTTGTGTGAAACTCAGGACACATGGCAATCTTATTGTCTTCTTACTTATCTCTATTAAAGTTACATTTACCACCAATTGCTTTATAACTACATTTCACGAATAGTGCTTGGTGAGCATAAACCTTCTACAGCATTTGATGCTATGGCTCAAAAATCACCTTAATCGTGACATCTTAATCTACATTCCCATTTTCTACCTCTGGACAATCACATCAATCTCTGCTTGGGCACTTTTCTTTCTGTACCTAGTAATAATGTAAGGTTTACTCTCTGCTTGGCATGGATGATCTTATCTAGTGCTGATTATAGCCTCCATTTCCATCAGCACTCACACTTCACCATGAACTATTCTACATCTCTTACATTCACCATTTATACATTGCACAGGTTAGATACTGAAGAAATAAAAAAGGACTCTGAAAGCAGCTACTCACCTCTTCTCTCCACCATACTGTCAGTAAAAATATACTGGTTTTTTGTTTGTTTGTTTGGTTGGTTGGTTTGTGTGTGTTTGTTTTTGTTGTTGGTTTTGTTTTTTGGTTTTGTGTTGTTTTGGTTTTTTTTTGAGACAAGGTTTCTCTGTGTAAGCTCTGGTTGTCCTGGAACTTGCTCTGTAGACCAGGCTGGCCCTGAACTCAGAGATCCACCTGCCTCTGCCTCCTGAGTGCCGGGATTAAAGGCGCAAGCCACCACTACCTTGTAGTTGGAAGATTTCCTGTATCCCACCTGGCCCACTGTGGGGACAAATATCTCTCACCCGCAGTCCTGCAGCCACTTGTAAAATAATCACTCAGAGCCTTATATTAATTATAACTGCTTGGCCATTAGCTCAGGCTTATTACTGACTAGCTCTTACACTTAAATGAACCCATAATTCTTGTCTATGTTTAGGCATCTTGCTTCCTCTGTGTCTAGCTGGTGACTCCTGAGTCAGCCTTCCTTCCTCTTCCCAGAATTCTCCTTGTCTGCTTGCCCCACCTATACTTCCTGCCTGGCTACTGGCCAATCAGCATTTTATTTATCAACCAATCAGAGCAACACATATTCACAACATACAGAATGACATCCCACAGCACTACCTAGCAAAAATATACTGTTTACAGAGCTGGAAAGATGGCTCAGCACTTAAAAGCACTTCTTGTTTTCCAAAGGACCTGATACCCTAACACTCATGTCAGACAACTCACAGTCTTTTGAAATGTCAACTCCAGGGAATGTGACACAATTTCCTCATCTCTGCGGAAATAAACACACACACACACACACACACACACACACACACACATCATTCCTCAGTGCACATCCATATTAAACACAGCCCTCTGTATATCTGCAGATCACAGAGTCAAGGTTCTAAATTCAGCTATAACTATAATCATCTGGCTATTCTATGCAACACACACATTCTTGAGGATCTTCAGGACCTGCTGAATCAGAATACATTAAATACAAAAATAATTATGTGGGTGATTTTGTACAACTAGCATAAAACTGTTTTATGACCATAACTATGGATATGACGGACATAAGTAAATAATCCTTCCAGTTCATGAAGTTATAGAATACTGCCCTCTATTAGTTCCATTATGTCACAGGATAAATTAGAGCAGGTAATTCAGGCATCCAAACTTGATAATGATTAGATTTTTGCATTTTAAATAGATAAAAATCAGGGCAAAACTTTCCAAAATAAGAAGCCTCACACATTTCCACCATATGGCCTTACTTAGGGAAAGAAATGTTAAATAGTTGTAATAGTATCTAACCTGGAAAATGAAACACAGGAGTTTGGGCCACTGTGCCATATGCTGAACTCTTTTGTGTGATTTTTAAGACTTCTGCAAGCACCTCTCTTTAAAACACTCTTGTATAACCTATTTTGTTAAAAAACAAACATTATTTTTTCCCATTTGAAATACAAGACACTGTACCTCTAATTCAACCTCTTTTTATACCTTATCCCCCCACATACACACTTAGCAAGATACACCCTATGCTACAACAGAATGGGAGAAAAAGATCCCTTGTGATTCTTTTCTCCCTTCTAGATTTTTCCTTAAGTTGGATGTGTCCTTACCTTTGCTCAGTTGGAAAATTCCTATTCCTATTCACATCCTAGCTCAACAAACTCCTCGCTGTTGAAGCCTGATCAATGGCCATTCATAGGACTGCCTCCTTCCTCTTCATTTCCAGTTCTGTTTTATGACTGTTCAGTGGCACATTTCTATTGGATTATAATGGGGTATGTGTTTACCCTTTACTGTCTTGGAGTTCCTGTGCAATTAATTCCCTGGCTGTGTCTGGTATATTAGCACATTGCATGCTATACAGTGAAGTGTGCTTTGATAACATTGCACATATGGAAAACCCCTTTCCAGTTGTGATATTCCATAACTGCTTGATTTTGTGTGACTTCAGATTATTCCTTCTTTCCTAAAAACCTTCTAGTAGTATAGAGGTGGTCCTTCAAACACAAACCAGTATCATCATAAACTAGAGTTCTCATCAGGAATGTGCCCACAGTTTCCCCAGATATTCGTCCTTTCTTTTTTAACCTTCTTTTATTAATCATCCCAGTAACTCCTCATTTCTTATTCACCAAGTTTAAACTTTCATCCTTGATTATTTTTAGTATCATTACTCTTAATTAACCTACTTATAACTGCCCATTGCACTATTGGCCTAGAATTTCAGTTACATCCTTATACCTACTGTGTTCGTCTGTGGAAACTAGATGATTCTTACTTAGTGTCTTATGTTGATTTTCTCACTGGGAGTCAAAAGAGACTATGATGCTGATGAGCAAATTTTATGTGAGCCCAATAATGACAGGATTTTGTTCCATTGGAAAATCATCTTTTGGAACAGAATAATTTTGCGATCAGAGAGCAGCATTCAAGCCAGCTGTTCATGGCAGACTCAAAAACAACGGTTTGCCGTTACCTGGCTTGTTACCTCTCTTATGGTGCTTATCCTGGACCTGGAAGCCTGGTGAGCTTTGGTCATTGCTTGTTGATTGATGAGCCCTCAGTGGCTTTGTTTCAGACTCACCGTCAAAAGTGTAGATTTTCAAACAGGATCCCGAAAACTTTCTTTTTCAAAGAAGGAAGCTAAAGCAAACCAGATGACAAGGATTTCAAATGGTACAATGTTCTGGTTGTCAGATTTAAATAGAGATTTCCTGTGCAAGGAGAGGCTAGCCGGTGCCAATTTCACATTTTGTTCCTCAGTATCTTGTCGAAGCATGCTGTGCCAGAGATGACAGGTCGACAGTGCTCCATGCTCCGTGGGCACAGGGAACATTTCGTTTTGCCTCGTGTTTCTGTGTTTCTCTGGGTAAAGGCCCTATTCACAGAGAAAAGTGCTGGGATTCATTATCAGAAAAGATTCTTCCATTTCCTGGGTACCCACACTGGGGTCTGGTTGAGTCAATGGTGCCTACAAAATACATGATATATTGAAATGAAAAATCTATCACCAATATGGCCAGAGGGATTAGGGGAGTTGGCCACTCTGACCACAGGAGATGCCTCTAATTCAGAATCTTAACCATGAGCACAATGATGGTGATAAAGGAGCTCACAGCACATAAGGGAGTCAGAAGGCATATTAATCCACCTTTGGCAACACTGCCAATTTAAAAGAATGATTAGCCTTCCTTTCCACTTGATCCCACCTGGCATGGGTTTTATGCCACTCCAAATGCTAGCAGGCTCCATGCTTATGGCTTCCATTAAGTAGTGTTTAGCATCCACAAAAACTTTCTTCATGAAGTAATTACTTTTGAGACCATAGACATTTCAGATGGGAAAAGAGAAAAGGAAAAGAGGCACAAGTAAGGGGAACTAGGAGAAAATAAGAAAATAGAAAAAGCCAAGGCAGCTTGATTCAAAAGGCACATTAAAAGCAATTCAAATACTCATTTGGAATACTCATTCTCTGTTTTAAATAAAGCACTCTTCTCTATGTGTCAAGAGTTGTGACTTCTTATTATTTAATAAGCTTTAAAAGCCTCTGAAAACAACCGTGTAAGGACAGCAGTCTCAGGATACACAGGCCCTAAGCCTGGGAAACCATCCCTTACTTAGGACTTTACGGCTCCTTCTCTGTGTATGCATAAAGAAGACACAGAATATACTACAAGTTGTATATCATAAAAATCTAGATCCTTAATAGTGTCTTGCTTTAGAAAAATGGGTGCATGTTATTTGTTCAGAGACTCCCTGGTGAATTCTGTATTTCTAAAGAAGAATGTAATTAGCAAACTACTAATTTGTTTGTCTCTGTGTTTTACCTCACTAGCAATATCCAGACAGGCTTTTCTTCACATTATTTGGCTTGGATTTCACACCTTCCTGGATAGATTACTTCCTGCTCTTCTTTTCAAATCCATCCCCATGTTATTGGGCACAGCATGATCTTTGGATAAAATACAACTAGTTCTGGAAAAATCAGAAGCAAAATGTTGGTCATTGCCAGCTCTAGTAGGAGTCTATGAGAGGCCGAGTAAGTGATGCCATCAAAACTAAGTAGAACATCTTCCTGATGCACCAGGACTCAGACAAAGCAGGCAACTGATAGAAGGCACAAAGGGGAAAAATCAGACAAAGGTAGCATCTAATTATTTTGTAATTATAAAATAACAAAGAGTTTGATCCTAGTCTATGAAAATACGCTTTGTTAAAATTTCTCAAGGTGATACAACATAGCAGAATCTCACTGAGCCCCAGTCTTTCTTAAATCATATGTCACTTCTAGTGCCCTTGACTGTAAAGTCTAAGAAAGGAGCTGCTGACCCAAATCAGTCATACTCACCTTAGAATCAGACCTTGTGTTGATGAACATTTATTCTCTGAAATGAAGTTAATTCAAATAAAGAATAGATTCTTTCTTCAAGAGCTATCATTAGGGGCTCATTATTAGGTTAAGACATTTAATGTCAACTATGATGACCCAAGTTCAATTCCCAGAAATCATAAAATGGAAGGAGAGAACTAATTTCCACAACTTTTACTCTGACTCACACTTGGGCATGTAGCTATACACCGTACACACACACACACACACACACACACACACACACACACACACACATACACACACACACCACAGAGACAGAGAGAGAGAGAGAGAGAGAGAGAGAGAGAGAGAGAGAGCAAAATAATTAAACACACATTAAAAAGTTAAAAATCATCTCTACAAAAGAACTAAGGACCCTCAGTATTCTGTGCAAAGTTTTTCTCTGCAAAAGATGTATTAACCAGAAGGAGAACTGACCAAGAATAATTGTTCCCAAGGCAATTTTTAACCTATGTGTATATAGAATAATACAAAACTTTACCAAACTTGTTTGTGTAGAAAAATTCTACACCACTCCCTTAAATCTAGAGGCACGTTAGCACAGGATGAAGTTATGAGACCCCTACCTACTTAAGAGTCAATTCTATAAATCACCACAATGTACTGAACCTAGGCGCCAATAAGTAGCCATTGAGTTTCTTCCGTAGACTGATTAGAGAGCTAAATGATGTCTCTTATGATGAAGTTTCTTGCAAATGATTCTCATGGCTCAAATGTGAAAGCTAATTTTCAAAAATTGAGACAGAATCCTTCCACTAAAAAATTGTCTTAAAACATTGCATTAAAAAAATTTCCTGTCATGATAAATGAGGACACCATGGGAATAAGAAGAAGCAGAATGCTAGGGAGGCCCCCAGGAATCCACAATGATGACTCCACTATAGACTACTGGCAATGGTTGAGAGGGTGTCTGAGCTGACCTACTCTGGTGATCAGATGACCGAACACCCTAACTGTCATCATAGAACCCTCATCCAGTGACTAATGGAACCAGATGCAGAGATCCATGAATGGGTCCCAGGTAGAGCTCCAGGAGTCCAATCGATGAGAAAGATGAGGGATTCTATGAGTAAGAAATATCTAGACCATGATTGGAAAAAGTGCAGAGACAACCAGCCAAACTTGTGGAAACACTTGAACTGTGGACCAATAGCCGAGGAGCCCCAATGGTACTGTAGTAGGCCCTCTGGATAAGTGAGACAGTTGTTTAGCTTGAACTGTTTGGGGAACCCCCAGGCAGTGGGACTGGGACCTGTCCCTAGTATATGAGCCAGCTTTTTGGAACCCAGGGCCTATGCTGAGACACTTTGCTCAGCCTTGGTTCAGGGAGGAGGGGCTTAGACCTGCCTCAACTGAATGTACCAGGCTCTGCTGACTCCCCATGGGAGACCTTGCCTTGAAGGAGGTGGGAATGAGGTGTGGGTTGGGGGAGGGGGACAGGGGAATCTGTGACTGCTATGTAGGATGAATGGAAATTTTCTTAATTAAAAAATAAATAAGAGAAAAAGAGGGAAAAAAAAAAAACTCCTGTCTTGGACCAATGAGATGGTTCAATGAGTAAAGTCACTTATTGCAAAGACTGATAACCCGAGTGTGATCTCTCAGACCTAGAAGGAAGGAAAGAACTGACTGCCGCCAATTTCCCGTTGATCTCCACACAGGAGCTATGCCTCCCCCTACGTGGATAACCTCCTCTGCATTTACTCTTTATTGTTAACACTCCATACCTAGAAAAAAAATCCTGATTATTGATGCACTGATGTGCAACCTAGAGTCACATGGGACCAGTGACTGTTGGACACATCCAGGTCATGGCCCTTGTTGAGGGAAGTCAGAATAGGAACTAACGTATAAACTATGGAGAATCACTGCTTACTTGCTTGTTTGCTCTTGCTCATGGTCAGCCAGCCATCTTAAATGAACTTGGGAAGCATACAGTTTGCATTTTATTGTATTCAAAAAGGAAAAAGGGGGAGGCTATCTTTCCCACAAATACCCTTAGCAATGTCAGCTATGAAGAGAAATATGAACAGTTACCTTAGAGCTCAGGAGTGACCAATCTGTACTCTCTCACCAACCTATGGTGTGGAAAACATTGATTGTGGGAATTTGCATGCAGTTTGACATGGAAAACAAGTAATATGGATTCATTAACACTGCATAACTAGAGTTCTAAACAGAAGGAATCAGAAAGGAGCTTTAAAACTCATACACTCTTCAGGAAGAATGAAAAACTGAAATGCTTCTGCCCTGGTTTTATGATCTGCAGGGTAACAAGTATAATTGTTCCTTGTCAAAATAAAAATCAACCTTTTTGCAGGAAATAAAATCTAATTAAGAGAACTAGAGCAAGCACATTATATTAAATACATTTGCTTCATTCCTGAGCTTTAACTGTACAAACTCTAACCACGGTTTCCAGAGTGACCATTGATGCTTCCTAAGAATGCTCCCACAGTGAACCATCCAATTAGTGGTGGATGCAATGACCTCTCAGAAAGTGGATGTATTAAGTGAGCATGATGGGGAGGTGGGGAGATGAATGGAATGAGAGCATCTTCTCACTTGGGGCTTTTAGAAAGCCTTACCTTCTCATGGCTCCTCTGTTTCCTCCTTGCCTTGTATTTCCTAACATGTATTTTATAATAACTAATAAGATAAATTGAAAAATTTTCCAGAAAAATGGATAAAAAATAATTCAATGTAGAAAAGTCTTCCTGTCCAATATAGAAACAAACTGGACTTATAAGGAAGTATACAATCTCTGCAATAAATGATTGAAGCATAGATGCTCTCAAACTGTGCCAAGTTCTCTTTGAGTGGTCTATAAATGACTTTTCTTCATATTTTAAAGAGGATAACAGAGAGAAATCTCTGTTTTATACTAAAATATGTAACACTAGTTTATTTTGTTTTGTTTTACTTTTAATATTTCTTGATCAAGTTTCCAGCTGATGATGTGGTATAGCAATCTGCTGCAAGATCCCTCTCCACGAGCATCTGTACCCTCAGTGGATGCTGCAGCTGTGGATGGTATCAAACGCTATGTAGATTTTGAATTTCCTATAAATATATGTCCATGGTAAGGTTTAATGCATCCATTAGGGTCAGTGAGAGAGCAACAATCAAAACAAAATGTGTCTTTAACAACATATTTTAGTGAAAGTTATAGAAACGTGATCTGGATGCATCTTACTGTGCCAATCTTACCATTCTTCTGTTGATGATTTGAGATGACACAATGCCAACCTGATGAGACTGTGGTGCGTGGTGTAGGCTTTATAACAGAGTTAGAATATAACAGAGGGAGAGTTACTTAATGTAGCATTGCAATACTGTAACAGCTAATCTCAAACCAATCAACTTACTGACTGATAAGAAAAAGCTAGGGAGTATGTACAGTGTAGACACGATGCCTGACCAGATGGTTGATGTCCCACATAGAATGAAACAAGAGATAGTGAGGTGTCCTCATGCTGATCACAATGGGTTGCTATTCAAAAACCATATAAATTATTTATTCGTGGAATTCTCCCCTAATGTTTTCAGACTACTTGATTGCAAGAAGCTATGGTAAGTGAAACTGCAGGTATCGATAACTTCTGTAGCAGATTAGAAAAGTGGGACGAGAATATTCCTTTAATGCTGAAAAGATGGCCCAGGAAAAGTTCTAGTATACTCATAAATGAATCAGCATCCAACAAAAGAAAATAGATTTTGTGAAGTATTAAGTAGCAAATCGTATGACTTTCAATGCATTCAGATATAATTCAGATGTCATCAGCAACTTCTAAAGGTGACAGTGGCTTTGTAACAACGAATATTTTAATTGTTCACAAATTTTATAAACCCTGTATAGTAGTGTTATGGAAAGTAAAATCTTTCCTAAACTCAATACCTGTGTTTTTATGTTGCATAAACACAGAAATTACTATGGAATATCTGGTAAACTTGATAGGAAATCCAGATGTCAGCAATTTGCTGTGTAAGATTTAAAGTGGCCCACACAGTTAACCTTCATCAGGAACTGTACTTGTGGGCCAAACCACAGGGGCTCTCCCATCCATCTCATTCACCAGGGATAATGTGAGTGAGAATTTGAGGTCAGTCAGATGTGGACCACTATGCACAGATTTTTGATGCCAAGAAATAGCCTCTGACAGTTCTTGTTATTGAAAAAAATAACCCTTTAGGACCCAATAGGAATCCTGTTCTAAGTTTTAGAGAAAGCATTATATGGTTAAACCTTTGATTAAATGTAATTCTTGGATGGCTATCATGATGATAGCATGGAATTTCAGGACCTTGGGTTGAGGCATAAAGATTTCAGCAAGTTCAAGGTCAGTCTAGTGTACCTGGTAAGTTCAAGGCCAGCTGACACTACATAGTGATACCCTTCCTAAGTCAAAAGAAAGAAAACTTGGTTCTTAATATCTCTTGTACTGAGTAAATAGATACAAAGGCTTTTGGAATTTCACAATGGAATAATAGATTTTACAGAGGAAATGGTTTATAGACACATTTTGCATAGAAGATAAAGGAAAGATATCAAGAAGGTCCGGAAAGATTGTAAGAGCCAGAACAGGGAGCTTGCTATAAGAGTGTGTCTCTTAAAAATGTCAGGGACTACACCCATGAAATCTCATTAGTGTTAAATGAGAAAGCTTCTGGGACTTCAAGTCTAGCCAAAGAACTATGAGAAACCAGGGATGTGAAGAATGGGAAAGATGGTCTTCCTCAGAAAGAGTCAACCAACTGATTATACAATAATCCAATACCACGTGGTGAACCCTGAAATCATATACATATTGAAAACATTATACAAATTTGGGGTATACCAAGCACATGTTGGGCTGTGAAAGCCAAAGATGGCGCTGAGAGGAAGTAAGCTGGGTGGGAATCTAACTTGTTTACCAAAAATTATGATTGGCTCTTGGGATCAGGAGAGATCCTCGTGATCCTCATGCTGAGCTATGCCCAGAGAAGCCGTGGATACATGACCTTTGTTGTGATTGGTAGAAGGAAAGCTGGCTTGTGGTTTGGTGCTTTATAAAGGGTGTGCTGATGCTTAATAAACGAGTTCCTGCTTGACACAGCTCCTCACTGCATCTGATTGTCTCCAGGTACCAGGAGGCTGGGTGACCGGCCGGTGGCACACTATCCCTCCTCAGTCAAGGTCTGTTGTGGGCGGTGGGCCTAATTCTTCAGTGGGTTCAGGGAACCCCACACAAACTGAACAGGTTGAATTTATGTAATTGAGAGAGAGAGAGAGAGAGAGAGAGAGAGAGAGAGAGAGAGAGAGAGAGAGAGAGAGAGAAATTGTGTGTAAGAACAATTGAAGAAAATAAGTAACAAACTTCAGAGAGAGCAAGGAGGTGCATGTGATGAACTGGAGGGAAGAAAAAGGAGGGAAATATAATTTCAAAAAATAAAACATATTATTAAATAAGTTTGTAGATGGTGAGCCTTTGAATGATTCTCAAAATACGATGACTCAGTAGGATGTAGAGAATGAAGATATAGGAGGTTAGACACCTGATGCCCAGTTCACCCTCTCTGGTATCAGAAGACAAGGGCAACATTATATTAACCAGTAGATTTTCCAAAATTACCAACATGATTATTGTTCTGGAGCCTTTGCTTGCTGCCTCTTGACTCAGTGTCAGCTCTCTCATGTGGTTTGTTTTTCATCTGTTGTCTTCAGAAGTGGTTTACTTATATAACTATTATAGTTTGTTAGCTTATGGGCCAGTACTGACAGCATCATGCCCCACTCTGGGCCAACACTGATGGCATCATGCTTCACACTTTTCCTCATGCTTCCCTTCTGCTTCACCCTGGCTTGTGTGACTGGTTTTGCCAATAGCATATCAACAAACATAACATGAATGATCTTGAACATGAAGTCTTATCGTGGGCTAGTCTAATCTAAGTGAAGCACTTCCTCAGGCAATAGTTGCAACAGTGGTCAGGCATGACAACATGCAGCCCCAGTTGAACATCCACAGCCTCGTAGGTAACTTCAAATGAAAGCAGAACATACCTATACACTCAGAAGTCTCCAAGCCAAAGTGCTAACACACAGAGTCTTTGGAAATAGATGGTTGCTGCTTTGAATGACTGAGTATTTGGTGTGATTGCAAAGACCTCAATAGATGACTTTCTTCAGCATTGCATTGCCTTCCTATTCCTGCCATATGTCCCCTCAGAGGAGGGTTCCTTTTCCTTACATTCTAGAACTGAGCTAGCAAGTGATACTGCTTTAATACTTTTCATATATGTACATACATGAGTGCCTTTTAAATAATCTTATTTACTTGTTCACGAAAGGATTTTCTTCAGTTACCTTTTCTTCAGTAATGTAAAATTACAATAAAATTGTGTTTTTGAAGGTCTCTAAATATTTTATACCATGCTTTCATATCTACAAGTACTTTATACAAAAGTTAGCTTTACAATATTGTTCTAAGAAATGAATCATTCTATGGATTTGGTCTAAATTTTCTTTGTTTTATTTAAGCAAGCAAATAAATGTTACGCTAGCAGCTATTAACCCTGAGTAGGAAGCCTTCTTGTGCAGTCTCACTCCTCAGTTTCAGTTACCAGGGAGCACTCACAAGTCCAAACTATTAAATAGACTTTAAAATAGACATGTTTCATAACACAGAGTAAAAAAAAAATCCCATTGTATTTAGGGTTAATAATTTGGAGGGGTGTTGCTCAAAAGCTTGACATTTGAAAACATACTGGTGTTTGGCAATATTAGTGATTATTTTGACAAGATGTTTATTTAAACTTTTAGCCTATGTAGAATCAAGATGAGAATTTTCTAAAAGCATTATTAATAAACGTTATGGTTTTGAGGTTTAACTGTTGTGAATAAAGGTACTTTTGCCTATCCAAACTTCTGCATTCTACTTATGTTTTTCTGGTGGCTTATCATGGGAGTTTTAATTTCAAAGTTTTTCTTTTCAATCATCTAAAATAGGAAAATTAATTTTTACCTTTTAATTCATGACCACATTAAAAAATGAAACAAATCTTTATCATTTGTATGTATATATGCATGCATGTATGTGTATATATATACATATATATGTAAGTATAGATACAGTATATATGAGTTAGGCATCACCTTATCACCTCTCTACACACTCTCAAGATCCCTGATGTCACTGTCAAAGTCATTAAATTTATTTTAGCTTTAGATAATTATATATTTCACATTTTACTGACTTAAGTTCTCCAAAGAGCAGAGACCAGAATCATCTGCATGGAATTAACATTGGTTTCTCCATCCCATACCAGTACTCTCAGAATGAGTGCTTCTTGGTATATGTTTGAATATAAACAGTTACAGAAGCAAACTATTCAGACTAAGAAAATAAATGACATTTGAAATAGACTGTGACTAGCAGAATAGAGGTAGCTTGAAAATCCTTGACTATAAAAGGAATCCATCCCCACCCCCATTCTGCTGATGGTGAACACATGCTTGTGAACCAAACGTCTTTTTAATTTGTAGTTGTGGGAAGTGTTTCAACAAACATTGTTCCAAAGAAAAGAGGGATTTTGTATTTAAAATGTTCACCTTAATTAACAGTTCCTATATGATGAAAACATGTGAACCAGAGTATTTAAAGACCTAAGTGGTCTAGTCCTCAGTTTTTTTGTATGAAACAAACAGATGAAGTTTATAATTTTCTTAGTTGAAGGAACTACTGATTTTTTTGGTAGAGTCATAATTCATTAGCCTTTCCTTCATTATCTAGCATTCTATCTCAGTGCAAAGTTAAGCTGTTCTTTATTTAAAACTAAACAACTTAAAAACCTTTAATGAGGGTTACTTCTCTAGAGTGAAGAAAGGTTAACTTGGATGAACACTGACCTATTGGGAAATGGTCCTTTAGTGACTTGCCTGAGATGGAGTCTCTTTCAAGCGAGACTTGAATTGGAATTTGGATTCTGATATGGACCATTAAACCACAGTTCTCCTTCCTTTCTCAAAGCCACAGGAAATGAGCATGCCACCTGAGCTTTGAGGTTCTGCAATGAGACCATATTTCAGTCTTCCGTGCCTTTCAATTCCCTTAGCGGTCTCTTCAATCTCAGCAGTGGGACAATGAGTCCAGTGTGGTAAAATGTGCAGCTAGCACACTCTTGAAGCCAACTTGCTCTGAGGATAAACAAGTTGTTTGTTTTACACAATTGTTAGTTCCAAGGGCTTTGTTAAAGAGGGGGCTCAACTCACAAGACAGCTTTGCCAGCATTAGTACAAACTGCAAGTCATAACCAAAATGTGTATACCAAACCAAGTTCAAGCCCAAATGCAGAAACTTACCACTTCTTTAAGGCTAGAGAAATAGTCCTATAAAGAACTAGGAAGAGGGAAACTTGTATAGCTTTACCCTCTTTACCCCACCATCTTGTTTATTTACCATTTCTTCAGAAAATTACAGAATGTTTATATTATTTTATATGCACTTTAAATAGATTATCTTTCTGCTTTATTAAATACCCAAAGTTATAGAGGTTAATTATTGTATTCTATTAAATACCAAGCATGCTTTATGGGGTCTGAACGATATGGAGCTATTTGCTCCCACACTAAAGGGCACTCTCGTTTGCTTCCTGCTGATGTCTCTGTGGCTGTTTCGTGCCATTTTTGCTTTGAGATTTGGAGGGTGAAAGCAAACATTTTCATTTCTAGAGAATATCAGAAATAGATATGACCATTACTCATCATCATTGGAAGCATGCTTTCCACTTACTCATAACTTATGTCTATTAGGAGAGTGGTAAGGTAGATGGGTGAGCTCTTCTGGCAGTCTGTGGGTTGATTTTCTTATTATTGGAATTATATTCAGAGCATCACCCCAAAGCATGGCCTTTGCCAGTGATGCAGCCTAATCTGTTGCCAGGACCTACCAACAGTCAGAGGTTTTCACCATGATAACAATAACTGGATTTTGAATGGTGGTACCTTTGTAGTGGTATTGTGTTCCTTGAAATATTGTGTACCCTAATAAACTTATCTGGGGTCAGAGACAGAACAGCTACAATATTAAATGTAGAGGATAGGCAGTGGTAGCACACGCCTTTAATCCCAGCACTTGGGAGGCAGAGCTAGGCAGAAATCCTTGTGTTCAAAGGATACAGCCAACATGGTGACTCACACCTTTAATCCCAGAAAGCAAGCCTTTAATCCCAGGGAGTGAGGGTAGAAGGCAGAAAGGTATATAAGGTGTGAGGACCAGGAACTAGAAGCATTTGGCCTGGTTAAGCATTTGGCTGGTTAAGCATTTGGCTGGTTAAGCATTTGGCTGGTTAAGCTTTTAGGTTTTGAGCAGCGCAGTTCAGCTAAGAGTCATTCTGGATGAGGACTCAGAGGCCTCCAGTCTGAGGAAACAAGATCAGCTGAGAAGTTGGCCAGGTGAGGTTAACTGTGGCTTGTTCTGTCTCTCTGACTTTCCAGTGCTCACCCCAATAGGTGGTTCAGGTTTGATTTTATTAATAAGAACTTTTAAGATTCCTGCTACATCTGGCACCCAGTGTTTGTGGTACAAATTCATAAGAAAGGTGCTTGCCTGTGGTCTTGTGGGCCCCAGCTCAGGTTGTGGTGGCACATGCCGGTAGGTTTTACTGAAGGAGGGAGAGGCAGGAGGATGCCGAGTTTGAGGCCAGCCTAGGAGGCTTGGGAGAATCTTTGGCCTGGACCGAAACACAAACAGTGGTGGGACCATGGAAGCAGTGGCTGCTACTCTGAGTTGCCAGCTCCTTTGCATCGTGTTGGTGACTGCAGTGATGCTGCTACCTGGGACGAAGGGTTTACCATTGCTTGTTCAGAGAAGAATTGCCAGGACCATCATGTTACAAGAAAGTGTCACCAAAGGTCAGTTTGGAAAAGTTTGGCAAGACAAATGGTGGGAAGAAATTGCTGTGAAGATTTTCTTTTCTAGGGAAGAAAGTTCATGGTTCCAAGAGACAGACATTTATCAGACTGTGATTACTCCAAATCACAGAGGAAGCAAAAAAAAAAAAAAAAAAAAAATGTCTGTAGGGAACCATGACCACACCTAACAGCGACTTTGGAATCTTCAAAAGGATGATGGGATCCCACAATGATGATTCCACGTGGACTATAGTAAAGCCATTAAGCTGATTAACACCATGGAAAGATTGACTTTGGACTACAAACTGTTCAGGACAATTTTGATGGGTATCATCAAAACATGGCATATCAAGTTGTGGTAAGACTAAGCAACCCTGTCTTATATTAAGGCTGGGCACAGCAATTTAATATAAGGAATAAGTTCCCAAGAGCCAGCCAAAGTATTAGGGACAGCCCCAGCTGTCCTTTGTTAGATGTCTCACAAGCAGACCAAGCTACATAACCATCACATATATGTAGTGGGCCTAGGTTAGTCCTATGCAGGCTCCCTGGTTGCTGGTTCAGATTCTGTGAGTTCCTATGAGACCAGGTTGTTTCTATGGGTTTTCTTGTGATATCGTTGACGCTTCTAGCTCATACAAATCCTTCTTCTTTCTCTTCAGCAGTATTCCCCAGGCTCAGCTTGATGTTTGACTGTGGGTTTCTGCCTCTGTTTCCATCAGTTACTGGATCAAGGCTCTCTGGTGATAATTGGGATAATCACCAATCTATGAGTGAAGCAAAATATTCTTAGGTATCATTACATTGAATTTTTTCTCCAGTCATGTTTGGTTCCATCCTAAGCCTCTGGGCCTTCTAGCCTCTGGGTCCCACCCAGCACTCCAGGCAGTGTTGGGGGTGGGCTCACTCTTGTAGTATGGGTCTGAGGCTGGACCAGTCATTGGTTGGCCACTCTTACAATCTCTACACCACCCTTACTCCCACTTCCACCCAAGCCCTGCGCATCCCATAGGTAGGAGAGACTGTAAATATCCCACCTTTTCACTGAAAGTCTTACAGATCATAGGAGATGGCCAGTTCAGACTACGTATCCACTCCTGCTAAGAGTCTTAGCTGGGGTCATTCTTATAGATTCTTTAGAGTTTCCCTTGTATCTGGTTTCTACCTGACCCCAAAATGCCTCCCCTTTCCAGTCATCTTTTTCAGTACTCTCCCCCTCCACCCACCTTCAACCAGGTCACTCATATTCCCATCCCCACCCACCTCTAGTCTACCCACTTTTATTTCCCCACCTCAGGGATATCCATGGGTCCCTCCTTGGACTATCCTTGTTACCTAGCCTCTCTGGGGCTGTAGACTGTAGCATGTTATATCCTTTACTTTGTGGTTAATATCCATTTATAAGTGAGTACATACCATGTTTGTCTTTCTGGGTCTGGATTACCTCAATCAGGATGATTATTTCTAGTTCCATCCATTTGACTTCAAATTTCCTGATGTCATTGCTTTAACAGCTGAGTAACACTCCATTGTGGAAATATTCCACATTTTCTCTCTCTCTCTCTCTTTTTTTTTTAATCACTCAAGCCACATTTATTCAGTATTGTGTTTTTACTTCAGGGGGACGAGGAGGAAAGGGCAAAAACAGTGTCTCCCAAGTGTATGGGACTCCAAAGTATATGTATGGGGACTGGATGGCATGGCCAGGCAAATCAGATGGAAGGCCCCTCAGACTCTTTTTTCTACTGATTCCTAAAAATAAAATGCTAAGTGACCAATCTGTAGTACCTGATAAATGCCAGTTGCTTTCCAGCTGGCTTTCTACATAGGCTACAGACATCTAGACAGCATCATCTTTCTCCTTTTCCAGAATAAAACTCACCTAGGAAACTAGGGAACTCCAAGTACAGTACAGTTTATATAGAATGCAGCTGGTAAGCTGTCTCCCCATCCTCCCCATCCACTAAGCCAGGAAGGCGCTGAGAGTAGAATTCGCTTCCTGGCTTCTCGAGGGCTAGCCCGCTTGCTCTGGCAGATTTCACATGGAGGGCTGGGGGCTGCAAGTCTCTAGTGCACAGTCCTCTCCTTTTGCCAATGATAATTGTAAGGAAAGAAGCACACATGCATGCTGATTTCTCAGGCTGTCTTCAGGATTTCAACAGCTTTGCTGTGCTCAATATCCTGGAAATCCACATCATTCACAGCTAGAACTTGGTCCCCTTCTTGAAGTCCTGCTTGATGTGCATCTGAGTCTGAAATCACCTTGGAGATGAAGATGCCTAGCTGGGAGGCCTTTCCTCCTCGGATGTTAAATCCCAACTGAGCACCAGGGGGCTTCTTCAGTGTGACAATTTGGGGCAGATACTGGATCAACTTATTGTTGTTCTCTGGGTGGTACACTCTCTCATGAGGAGGAATCCATGCTGGAGGATTCTCATAGGCAGGCAGGAAAACCACTGGGTAGTCATCATAAGGGATCCAGGTGTCCATTTCAGGCAAAGCCCGGCAAACAGGCCTCCCTCTGCAGTGCCTTGGCTCGTAGCCAATTTGGCCCAGGAACTGGAAGCGGATCTCCGCATTTTCTTTATCCATTCTTCAGTTGAGGGGCACGTAGGCTGTTTTCATGTTCTGGCTATTGCAAATAAAGTAGCTGTGAACATAGCTGAGATAGTGTCCTTGTGGTATGATAGAGGATCCTTTGGGTATATGCCCAACAGTGGTATAGCTGGGTGTTGAGGTAGATTGAGTCCTGATTTTCTTTTTTTTTTAAGATTTTATTTATTTATCATGCATACAGTGAGTGTTCAGCCTGCAGGCCAGAAGAGGGCACCATATCTCATTGTAGATGGTTGTAAGCCACCATGTGGTTGGTGGGAATTGAACTCAGGACCTCTGGAAGAACAGCCAGTGCTCTTAACCTCTGAGCCATCTCTCCAGCCCAAGTCCTGATTTTCTAAGAAACCACCAGATTGATTTCCAAAGTGACTGTTGCACTCTCACCATTGCACTCTCACCAGCAATGGAGGAGTGTTCCCCTTGCTCCATATCCTCTCCAGCATAAGCTGTCATTGTGTTTTTTTTATCTTAGCCATTCTGATAGGTATGAGATGGAATCTCAGGGTCACTTTGATTTACATTTCTGGAATGGCTAAGGATGGTAAGCACTTCTTTAAGTGTTTCTTTGCTATTTGAGATTCTTCTTGAGAATTCTCTGTTTAGATCTGTACTCCATTTTTAATAGAATTATTTGTTTGTTTGTTTGTTTGTTTTATGTCTAGTTTCTTGAGTTCTTTATATATTTTGGAAATTAGTCCTCTGTCAGATGTAGGATTGTTGAAGATCTTTTCCCATTCTGTAGACTACCCTTTTGTCTTATTGACAGTGTTCTTTGCCTTATAGAAGCTTTTCAGTTTCATGAGGTTCGATTTATTAATTGTGGATCTTAGTGTCCATGATACTGGTGTTCTATTCAGGAATTTTAATAAAAATGTTTAACTACTCAAAATATTTTGCAAAAGAACAAGTTTTTATTAATGTGAGTAGTTGACATCTACAGTAACAATGTGGGGACAAGAGAGACATGACTACCTACCCTCTGCCTACCCACCTTCTTTCATTCTCTCAAACAAAATTAATTACTACTCAGATTGTAATCCATTCCCCAATACTAAAACCAAACTTCCCATTACCGTAATTCCTTATGCCAATAGTTACTACTAAATAATTACTTTTTGATAATGGCAGAAGATATGAAGGAAGAAATAATAATTATAGTATACAACATATAATGGCATGTATGTTTAGTTTAAGGTAGAATAGAATTACAATTTGAGTTATTTTTTAAGTTATTTTTTAAGTTTTACTCTTAAAGTATTTTTATAAGGCCAACATCTAATTACATTTCATATTCAGAAAACATGTTTGAAAGGTATAAATGAATGCTCAATTATTTTTCTTATTTGAAAGCAAAAAGGGATTTGTACTTCTGTAAAATAATCTTTTAAAAATAGTTAACATTTAATGTTTTAAAATACGCAAATCATTAGCCTTAGTAATTAGTTACTCTAATCTGAATTCTTCCCATCATGCATTTTTGGCTGGTACCTATGCAACAGACTAGGTCTTTGGCTCCTTGAAAATGCTCCATTCTCTACCTCAACCATGCAGTTCATAGAGCCTATCATGAGGGGTGATCAAGAAGGGACTAGTGGTCAGATGGTGAAAGCAGAGGGTATTTATATGAAAGCAACATTTCACAGTCTGCTTTTGTGACCTATCTTGTATCTGATGACCTAAGAGGCTATAAATGAATGGATTCTTGTTGGCAGTATACCTCACTTGTAAGTTTTATGACAAAGTAAAGGAGCTTGAGAAAAAAAAAAATAATGCACAGCCTTTACATCTTAAAATTCTATCTTTGCAGAACATATTATTAAAAAATATCAGTAATAACAGTTCTCTGAATCTTAGTGACTAAGCTATGAAGGGTAGCAGTTATTCTCCTACAATGCCCAGATGTACCAGATGAATAGGAAAAATATACATCTAGGAGAGTAGATTAAAATATGAATGACATTTAAAAATCAATAACTCTTCAAGTGGAAAAGACATGATATTTATAAGGGACTGGTATGGATATTATACATGTTAGGAATATAAAGAACTTATAAATCACTTGTAGGAGGTAATTCTAGTTAGTAGGGACTGAGTGCACATAGTTAAGAAGGAAGATGGTGTGGTGGTTTGAATAAAAATGGCCGAATGTGCATATGTTTGGATACTTGGTCCACAGTTGGTGGAATTGCTTGAGGAAGTTTAGGAGGCATGGCCTTATTGGAGGAATTGTGTCATGGAGGCCAGCTTTGATAACAGGCTCCTGCCATCTTTAGCACAGAACTCTCTCTGCTTCCTGTTTGTGGATTGGGATATGAGTGTTGAGCTGCTACTCCAGCAACATACCTACCTGCCTGTCTGCTGGCATGTTCCTGCCCATGATGGTCATAGACTTTGTAAATGGAAGCCCCAAATAAACTCTTACTTGTATAAGTTGCCTGGGTCATGGTGTCTTATTACAGTAATAGAAAAGTAACTAGTACAGGTTTTTTTTTTTTTTTACATTTTTATTTATTTACTAAATTTTCTATAATTTTTCAGTTTTAAGGGAGCAGTGACTTTCAGGCATGTTTCCCAATAAAACAAAGGACTGAGGATAACCCTGTAGTCAAACTAACATTTTTAGCACCTAATATTTATTGAGTGCTTAGTCTATCATGTGCTTTGCTAAAGATTTTGTTCCCAAATTACAGATGGAGAATCTAAAATGCAGGGGGAAAAAAATCACATAATTTGTTTACAGCCAGATAATCAGCAGCCTAAATAGTCATTCTGGATCACTTCAGACAATAGTTCTTAACTATGACAGTTTGTCAAAAATGGGATTTGGTTTGTGGAGATCTGTGCAGGAAATATATTTTCTCTCTAGAGTCATAGAATATGAAGATTAAGATTGTTCTGCCTAGGAGTTAGTTAGACTTTAACCAGACAATGAAGATGGGACCAGACCCTGAAGGCAACTGTTGTTGATACCTTGCTGCTTCCAGGCAATCCCTTTCTGACCACAACTAAAGACATCCTCATTCCTAGGCAGGGGATGCAGAGACAGACAACCAACAGCATACATTGGCAGCTCGTACCAGCCAACACTGAACATACAGTGGCAATGCTGGTGAAATACAGATAAGTCATCTGAATTACTGACAACCTCTCTGAACACAATTTTAAAACATCTACCTTATGTGAGGACAGCATCATGTGTAATTTTGATATACTAGTAACTTTACTTATAAAGTCTAAATAACTTAGAAAACTACCTTGACTCCTATCATTTAAAACATCTACAGAAGAGGAAATCTGGGTGCAAACTTTCTCAAAATTTATATTTGGTACAAATATATACATTTGAGATGGATATTATCTCCAATCCAATATGTAGTCACAGAACTTGCTTAGTCAGGCCTTAACATGCCAGATAAAAGGAGGCTCCTGTTCTTTCTACAACATTATGGGCAAATATGGATGGTGAGAATCTGAAGAACTACTTCAATGGCATGTAACAGTCAGTGTTAAAAAATTTTTTGAGATTATAATTACAACATGCCCTTTCCCTTTCCTCAATCCAAACCCTTCCATATAAAACTCCTTGCTCTTTTTTAAGCTCATGGCCTTGTTTTTCACTGTTACACACACATGCACATGCACACTCCTGAAAACTTAAGTACAAGTATCTTTAAAGAATAAGAGCTTCTATTTACATAGCTTTTCTGCCAAAAGATACTTAAAACTAAGTCATGAAAGCCAGGGTAGCAAATCTTTTAAGTGTTTGACATTGAATCACAATTGACTGAGTTATGTTCTTTTCATCAAAATCATATTGATAGAGGATATACATAATTATTAGATGCATATCTAGATAATACATTAGATGAGTATAAGTTTATCATGATCTGCAGTTCTGTGATATAAGCCACCATCTTATTTTTTGCTCATTTCCCATAAAAACATAGTGTATTTTGTGTAAGTTCATTAATTTTTACATATTGCTGAAAGAATAGACATAAGAGGGACATACTCATTTATGAATTGCAATAAAATATAACATATTTTACATGTAATTATCACAAAACCTTTGAAGCTCAAAAATCATAAATTAAAGTAACTAGTATACTTTTGAAGATTCATGTATTACAATAAATCTTAAAATCTTCAAAGAAGTTTCAAGTCTCTATATTGTATTTTTAGTACTGATAGGAAAAATACCCTAATCACAAAGGTTTGATTTATAATATAATTATAATTATATCATGTTGACCTTGTTAACTTGTTTGTTAATTGAAAAACCTTATAGGGTTTTTCTCTCTAAGGCTTCTGTTTTTGTTTCTCATTATATATTTAACTCTTTATTAATAGAAACTTCTAGAATGGAAGATGAGATGATTATGTGGGACAGAGGAAGAATAGTAAGACAAGAACAGGGTAGGGAACACTGAATCATGATGACACAGGAAAGATTTCCAATCCAGATCCCTATGGGAGGGTGGCTATCATGGTCTGATATAAAGCTCACTCTTATCCTAAATCACAAGTCTAAGAGATTCATTTTCCCACTAAAGGGACATTTCTCTACTCTGAGTGTCATCAGTCCTGAAATTTTAAAATGGAGGATTTAATTCACCTTCTCAACCTGCTGGGGCCAGTAGGAAGCAAGAGACACACCACTAAATCAAGGTCTCCACATACTGATGGAGCAGCAGGCACAATAGAAGTTGTCCCTGCAGGCCATGCTGCTGGAGGAGCTGACACTGCCTCATCCAGGACATAGGGGTTGGGAGATAACTCAGTCACCACGTCCTGTTCGGTAAATTGCAACATGGGTCAGACCCAGGCACCATCTCCTTAATGGGCTCAGCAAGGCCTGTACACACCTAGACATTTATCTGGAGATGGATCTGACAATTTGAAAAATGACCTATTTATCTTTTTAAACCATATTGCTATGACCATTTACACAAATAATTTGCAAATACCATTTGCAAAATTTCAGTTAGATATTGTATGATTGATTGGAACATTTCTTCTTGAGTTTATAATAAAAATAACACAAAGGAGAAAGTCTGTTTGGCTAATGCTATTGTTTTGATAGAGGTCAGACTCCTAGGAGCATTTGAATATCGGGGCTCAGAAGTGTGATGCTGTTTTGTTAGGAGTTTATTTGTATCTCTATAATGTATATTTGAGTCCTAACCCCAACTGTGTCAGAATGTGACTGCATTTGGAAATAAGATTCTTTGTAAATGCACTATATTAATGTGACATGAAAAGCCTGGGATATGACTGGCATCAGTAAAAGAAACAGCACAAGAATAAGCACTTAGCTAAAGAGGCCCACAGAAATCCACAAAGATACCCCCACAAAAGAATGCTGGCAATGGCCGAAAGACAGCCGGGACTGACCTACTCTGGTGATGGGATGGCCAAACACCCTAATAGTTGTGCCAAAAACCCCATCCAAGGACTGAGGAATCTGGATGCAGAGATCCACGGCTAGGCCACTGGTGGAGCGCCAGGAGTCTAATTAGCGAGAAAGGGGAGGGTTTATATGATCGAGAATTGTTGAAACCAAGGTTGGATAAAGCACAGGGACAAATAGCCAAACGAATGGAAACACATGAACTATGAACCAAAGGCTGAAGGGCCCCCAACTGGATCAGGCCCTCTGAATAGGTGAGACAGGTGATTGGCTTGATCTGTTTGGGAGGTATCTAGGCAGTGGTACCAGGTCCTGTGCTCATTGCATGAGTTAGCAGTTTGAAACCTGGGGCTTATGCAGGGACCCTTGGTTCAATCTGGGAGGAGGGGACTGGACCTGCCTGGACTGAGTCTATCAGGTCGATCTCAGTCCTCATGGGAGACCCTGCTCTGGAGGAGGTGGGAATGGGGGGTGGGCTGGGGGGAAGGGGAGGAGGCAGGAAGGGGGAGAACAAGGGAATCTGTGGCTGTTATGTAGAACTGAATAGTATTGTAAAATAAAATAAAATAATAATAAAAAAAAGAATAAGTACTTAGAACTGAACATGATGGAGGGAGAGAAGGTGGTGATGACACTGTGAGCAAGAAACTTCAAGGATGACAAAGATATGCAGAAATTAGATAGGGAAGCATTATGTTCTCTCCTCCTCTCTCCTCCCCTCAAGACTGCACAGAGAACATGGCCCTCCTGATAATATGATCTTCAGTCCTTCTCCACAGAGTTTGAAAGAATGTCCTCTTGTTTTACAGTACCCAGTTTGTTGAACTTGGTTGACAGTGCTGAAACCTGCCTCTTCCCTGGTCTAGCAATATGGGACTAGTGGTACGATGTCTGCATTTTAGCAGTGAGCTTACTCTTGTCAAATAACCAAGAGACATAAAATTATATGTACACAATTGCAACTAGAGTCCATGACCTTTTGCCCATAAAAAAAAGTGAGCATAGAAAGAGTGAATTTTCATGGAACAAATCAGTACTGATGTGGTGTTTATAAAGATGCTTAATGCAAATTTCATATAAAAAACAATACTCTCAGCTTTCTAAAAAAACAGGTAGGCCACCTGCCTCCATTGCCCCACCCATGCCTGCAAAAAATAATCCTAACTGGTCCCTCCTCTCCTTGTCACCACATCCCAACCCACACCTGTAGTGGGTAGCTGTTCCAGCTTTGATCTGGAAGTACCAACCCCACTGAGGCTTCAGTAACTGTCATGCCTACAAGGTGGAGCCAAGAGAGGTTCCCTGAAGACCCAAGATCCGAATGGGCTGGCTCTCTTGGTTCCTGGACCTGGACACTGGAGGTAGACCGAGCAGAGTTCTCCAGAGAACACCGATGGAGTGTGCTACACCTTTCCCAGACCCTGTAACCTATCCCTTTACTTGTAAGTTACCCCACAAAATAAACCTCCCTTTTAACTATGTGGAGCTGCCTTAATATTTTAACCAATACACACCTCTGGCAGAAGCTTTCTCTTCTACCAGAGGCCATGCCAGCATCCTTAACCCCTAGTAAGATTGGCCCCCACCCCAACCACATGTGACCAGCATAACCCCAAATGCCCCTCCTCTCCTCATCCTCATATCCTGGCCCACACCTCTGGTGGAAGCCTTCCTCTTCATCAGAGGCCAGGATAGAATCCTGATTCCAAGAGCCTAAACCAGCATCCTGAACCCCAGAGACCAGGTCAACTTCCTGGAAACCAGACAGAAACCTCCTACCCCACCAGAAGTCAGGCCATCATCTCCAGAAGACCCCAAGCCAGATCAGAGGCCACACACATAGACAAAACTTCAGCCCCATTCTTGGGCAACTACCCTGTATGGGACCAACAGCCATCTATGCCATGAGAAGTCCAGTCCCCATTGCAGGCAGACACCCTCTACTCAACCACAAGCCATGGCATCCAGAAGACCAGTGAGGAAACAGAAACCAATGAACAAGATACCCATCCAACAAAGACAAAGCCAGAAATTGGCACCTCGACCTATAATCACTCCAAATTCAGATGCCTAAACATAAATGTAACAACACAATCAACAGCCAGAACAATATGACACCTTCAGAGCTCAGCCATCCTGCTATAGCAAGCCCTGAATATTCCACCAGAGTGGAAGCACAAGAAAAGGACCTTAAAACCAGCTTTGTGATGATGATAGAGGAAATAAATAAATTCTTTTTAAAAAATTGAGGAAAAGACAATAAAAATGGGAGCAAATCAATAAATCTCTTAAAGAATGTCAAGAACAGCAAGAAAACCAAAAACAGTTGACAGAAATGAATAAATTTTTCAAGACCTGAAAATGGAAATAGAACACAAATTGAGGGAATTTTGGAAATGGAAAATCTGGGTAAGCAAACAGGAACACTAACAGAACACAAGAGATGGAAGAGAGAATCTCAGGCATTGAAGATACAACAGAAGAAATATATACACAGGTCAAAAAAAAATGGAAAATCTAAAAAAATCCTGACATAAAACATCCAGGAAATCTGAGACACAATGAAAGATCAAACCTAAGAATAATAAGAATAGAAGAAGGAGAAGATTCCCTGCTCATAGATGCAGAAAATATTTTTAAGAAAATTATAGAAGAAAAATTTTCCTAACCTAAAGAAGGTACAAGAAGTTTAAAGAACACCCAATAGATTGGACCAGAAAAGAAACTTTCCTTTTTCCCATCACATAATAATCAAAGCACTAAACATCCAGAACAAAGAAAAATATTAAAAACTGCAAAGGAAAAAGGTCAAGTAACATATAAAGGCAGATCTATCGGAATTACACCCAACTTCTCAATGGAGACTCTAAAAGCCAGAAAGACCTGGACAGATCTTTCGGATTCTAAGAGACCACAGTTGCCAACCCAGACTACTATACTCAACAAAACCTACAATCACAATAGATGGAGAAAAGGTATTCTGTGATAAATTCAAATTTATAAAAATGTCTATCCACGCCGGGCGGTGGTGGCGCACGCCTTTAATCCCAGCACTTGGGAGGCAGAGGCAGGCGGATCTCTGTGAGTTCGAGGCCAGCCTGGGCTACCAAGTGAGCTCCAGGAAAGGCGCAAAACTACGCAGAGAAACCCTGTCTCAGAAAAACCAAAAAAAAAAAAAAAAAAAAGTCTATCCACAAAGCCAGCTCTACAGAAGGTACGAGAAGGAAAACTGCAACCTAATGAGGTAAAATACACCCACAAAAACACAGAAAATAAATAAGCTCACATCAGCATAACCCAAAGAAGTAAAATACACACACACACACACACACACACACAACAACAACAACTACTACTACTACTACTACTACTACTACTACTACTACTACTACTAAACAAACGAATAGGACTTAAAAAACATCATTGATATCTCTCAATATCAATGGACTCAATTTCCCAATAAAAAAACACAGACTAACAGAATGGATGCAAAAATAAGATCCACCCTTCTGCTACATACAAGAAACACACCTCAATTTCAAAGATAGACATTACCTCACAGTAAAAGTTTGAAAAAAGATTTTCTAAGCAAATGAACCTAAGAAGCATGCTGGTGTAGTCATTCTAATATCTAACAAAATAGAATTCCAACCAAAATTACTCAAAAGAGATGAAGAAAGACCATTCATGCTCATCAAAGGAAAGCTCCACAAAGAAGATCTTTCAATTCTCAACATCTATGTCCCAAATACAGGGGCAACCATGTTTGTAAAAGAAACACTGCTAAAGCTTAAATCACACATTGACCCTCACACATTGATAATCCCTCACTCTTACCAATGGACATATCATCCAGACAAAAACTAAACAGAGAAATACTTGACATAACAGATGGTAATACTCAAATTGACCTAACAGATATTTACAGAACATTTTAGCTAAACACAAAAGAATACACTTTCTTCTAAATATCTCATGGAACATTCCCCAAAGTTAACCATATACTGTGTCAGTAAGCCAGTCTCAACAGACACAAGAAAATTGAAATAATGCTCTACATTCTATCAGAATGCTGTGGTTGAATTTCAACAACAATTGGAACATCAGAAAGCCTGCACATTCATGGAAACTGAACAACTCTCTAATGAATTATCACTAGGACAAGGAAGAAATTAAAGACTTTCTAGAATTCAATGAAAATGAATATACAACATACTAATGGGACACAGTGAAAGTGTGCTAAGAGGAAATTTCATAGTACTAAGTGCCTTCATAAAGATTTAGTAGAGATCTCATTCTAGGGACCTAATAGCACATCTGCAAGCTCTAGAACAAAAAGAAGGAAACACACCCAAGTAGACTAGAAAGCAGGAAATAATCAAACTGGGTAAAGAAATAAATAAAATGGAAACAAGGAGAACAATACAAAGAGTTAAGGAAACAGATAGTTAGTTCTTTGAGAAAAATCAACAAGATAGACAAACTCTTATCCAAGCTAACTAAAAGGCAAAGAGAGAATATCCAAATTAACAAAGTCAGAAACAAAATGGAAAAAACAGCACTAAGGAAATCCAGAGAATCATTAGGTCATACTTCAAAAAACTTGTATTTCCCCAAATTGGAAAATAAAAAAAAAATGGACAAATTTTGGGATTCATGTCATTTTCGTGTTTCATAGAAAGGAGATGTAAAATTTAAGTATGAAAATGATCTACACAAGCCCTTAGATGACTATCAAAAACAGTGCAAGGATTGTGCTTGCTGGTTTGTAATTGCAGGAGGACAGGGGTTTTTGTCTGTACGTTTGTTTGATGTTTTGTTTGTTTGTTTGTGATGTACTCTTTACTCATGTGTCTTAGCAAAACCACTCACCTCATTTTCCAGGAAACAAAAACAATGACTAAGAAAAATCCAGGGTCCCATCATCTCCTCAATTGGCACACACTAATGCCTGAAACTCTCCTACTACAGAAAGGTTAGATGACCTCCTAATGTCAACAACTGAAGAAAATTCTAATTAAGCACCTGTGCTAGTTTTCCTTCCTGATCCAAAGCACTTCATATAGAAAAAAAATTAAACTAACCATCTCCGTTCTTTGATTTTAGTAGTCAAACATGTCCAGGACAATAAATTGAATGTTACTAGTTTCCTCCCTTATTTAATTCAAGAGTCAAAGTAAGCTAACAAACATTTTTTATGAACTGAAAACGTGAAGTGTATAAAAAACAAGTGAATGTAAGATCTACTCATTGTCACCATGCTAGTCTGGTCTTGGAGGAGAAGGCTGATATATGGTAAGCTTCTGAGCCAAATGGACTCACACGTTCACAAGCATGCTGAAATACAGGGTGTATATTAAATAGACTCCCTCTCACTCTCCCTCTCTCTACACTGCTTCTAGCCTTTACAACCTTCCTAGTAGTCTGCTTCACCTCTTTCCCAGTTGAACTTCTTTCTAGCATCCCTAATTGTCCTTATTTGGAGTTTGCTACAAGTTCATGGGACATAGCCTATAATTTTTTCCTGAGAAACAGCATAGGGAGATGTTTGTTTGGGATTTAATATATCAATATCTTTATTCTCCATTTTTGCTTGGTTAGTAGTTTGCACTCATTAGAATTCTAGGCTTGATATAATTTACCTTGAGAGTACTGAATGTATCAATGTGCCACTCTAGCTTCCAGTATTGATACTGAGAATTCTGCCACCATTCTAATTCACAATACTACACACATTCCTATTTACTTTGTGCCGTGTAGAATTAGAATGCATGTTTTTCTTTGTGATCATCTTAACATCATATAGCTATGCTTCATTATCTCTTTATTTGGTACCTAGGTAGGTCTTTCATGTAGATAAATGTATTTTCTTTGTCTTGAGAGGACTATGTTCATAATTGCTGTATCTATCTTTTCCCTTTCCATTCCTCATAAACAAAATTATTCAGATCCCTAGTATCATTAATTTCTCAATTATCTCTCCTCCTGTCATCTATATATTTCTTCTAGTCCTTGGTATTCTTTTTTCAAAAATAACCTCTTCTGTCTTTTGTTTTCATTTTCTTCTCTAATGTGTTTTGGAGGTTTTGTGGAAAAGATAAAGGTTTAAAACAGGGATACCTAGAATCTTATTGAATTAAAAAGAGGCTGGTACTGTGATAACAGTAATGTCCGTGGCTTTAGACTCCAGGAAAATAGATTAGCACATAACAGACTGAATAAATGACATAGGAGTGGACTAAATGATAAATAAAAGCCTCCGGTTAATTCTGGTTTGCATGTCTTTTTCTTTGTCCCCGTCATTGTTTGCTATCTGTCAGTCTCCATTTCCATGCAGCAGTTCCAAGATATCTTCTTTCTATCACTGACATCCTAAACTTAGTTTATTCTGTCGATAAAAATCAACCTGTATTTCTATGAACTGCACACTTGAATTCATTTGACTATTCCCAAACACATATATGAAAGTTTATGTAGATGTTTAGTCATTAAAAATACTTTATCTCATATATAAATAGAAAAGTTACTGGTGACTTCAGACTAAGTATAAAAATTCTAACTTCTATTTTTTTGAAGGGGTGGTTTGGTTTGGGGTTTTTGTTTTTTTGGGTTTTGTTGTTGTTGTTGTTGTTGTTGTTTTGAGACAGGGTTTCACTGTGTAGCTCCGGCTGTCCTGGAACATGTTTTGCAGACCAGACTGGCCTGGGACTTATAAGAACCTACCTGCCTCTGCTTCCCAAGTGCTAGGATTAAAGGCATGTGCCACCACCAACCAGCTAATTTCTACTCTTTAAGAAGTAAAAACTCCATCCCAACTTTCCATTTATATTTATATTCCCTAAATGCTCTCTGTAAACAAGCAAAAAGAAGCAGTAATTCTACACTTTGATAAACCAAGTTCTTTTTAGAATAAAATTTTTAAGCATGTATTTCTAGGAATATAAACATAGTTCCCAACAATATTGTGTTTATATATACATACATATATATGTATGTATATATGTGTGTATATGTATAAATGCATGTATATGTATATATATATATAGTAGTTTTAGAGGAGAGTCTTAGTACCACATTGTTGTTAATGTATTTGATATTTCTGTGCATGAAATCGTGTTGGCGTTTATGTCATCATTATTTGTTCTATAATTCATTTATTCAGATTGTGTTTGGGATTCAAATGTTTCTTCCTGGAGAAGAAAAAAGGAGACTAAGGAAGAACTTAGCAGACTCAGGAAACTTATGGCACTCAAGAGGTCTCTTTCCAAGGTGAGGTAAGCAGGGAACAGCTGTGGGGATGGGGATATATTCTAGTGGAGCTGCCAGCAAGCTAAGCAACAGACTTCAGTGAGCCATCATTACGACTTCTCACATATGTTATTCTATATGCAGCTGCCTTGAGACATCCATGTTCCTTGATAAACATTCTGATTCACCAAGCTAAACTTGGGTGGAATTATTTCTGTGGTCTGTCATAGGTACCCTCTGGGGCGAATAAAAGTTTCCTCACTTCTTTCCAGGAAAGGTCACACATCATTCAGAAAAGGCCACATGAAGATTTCTCTGTTTCTATGTCTTTAGTCGGGTTGGACAATTAAGAGATTATTTTTAAATATTTGACTAGCTAGTACATGCTCTTCCTTTCTCTTCTTAAGAAAAAGCAGCAGGTCTGTTCTTTACCCATCATCTGCTTTGAAAACATTTATCTGGCAAATGTAAAAGAAGAGTATGGGTTGGAGGTTGTGCTATACCTCCTGACAGCCTTCATGGGAAGGTAGTTCTCAAGTTGTCATTACATTTACCACAAGAAAATTGGAAATGATTTGTTTGGAAACATGTAGCTATTTCTAGAAACAAGATGTTTGGACAACTTTAGAAAAAGGTTTATTATCAGACTGAACTAAATATACTGTAATTACATAAAAATCAGTATAATTTTTGCCTCATGAACTCAGGTTATTAATACACATAGCACATGCATCCATAATATGATCATTCTCCAAAATTATACAAGAAGTTTTTCCAGCCAAGTTTGTGAAAAGTGATGTTTGAAAATTAAGGTCAAGAACTGATTGGACAATAACAATGTTTCTATCTGATTGCTTCCATGTTTCTCCTGGTCTCGGAAGTGCAAGCCAATCTTAAGACATCCATGCAGCCTCATGTCTCCCTTTGTTAGTACTCATAATGCTTGAGTACATCAGTTAAATATCTGCTTTCTATAACAAAAAAAAATCAGCCATTAGAACCGATAACTCTGTCTCTTTATTTTCTTCTGTATTTCAATGATTCAAATACATATTTGATAAATGAGTAAACATGTAAGTAAATGAGTGAGTGGATGAATGAGCAAAAACCAAGACCTAAGTTATCAGGATTATGATTAAGGTATATAATGGAAATTGGAAATATTGAAACCACCCTGTCTTTTACAAAATTTTTCCATTCAAAAGTTTATTTAATTTTATTATGTAAAATGTTGTACTCGTAGAGCTAATAAGGAATCATTTTAATTATCACAGGATTAGCCAGGGAGAAGATCCCCAAACTAAATGATAACAACTAAGTTATACTTCTCTATTGTAATTATTTAAGAAATAAGATCTGACTATATTCAGCTGGAAAAATATTATTTATCTGATAATTAGCATCATAATTCATCAAATGATGAGTGAAATGAGAGCCTCTTACATGAGTTACCATGTTCTTCCAAGTAAAGAATCACATTGAAATACTATACGTGTCTTTCTGGCATGCCCCAATTTTATATTTAGACAAAGATGATGGGAATTTCATGAACCGTGAGAATTTTATTGTGTAAACTCTTGCAATTTGATATTTTTAGTATTAAAGAAAATCCTAGGATTTTGCTTTTACATTTTAAGGATTTTGGGGGCATAAAAATATGTAAGATCTTACTATGGGCATGCAAACACAACTAGAATGTGACCATAACAGTACTTCAGATATAATCTGAATGAATAATATGCAACAAGAGATACCTATGCTTTGCAACCCTGCTCAGTGTTTGGGCACATTTCTTCACATAGAATTGTTAGTGTTTTTTCAAGACATGTGTTTTTTCAAAGTTTAGAATAAGAACATAAACTCTGCTCAGTGTGTCTGCATTTACACTAAGTGAACTTCTTATGCACAAGAAGATCTTGAATTAGGAGTAGTTAGAACTTTTGATGCACAGGAAGATCTTTAATTAGGAGTAGTTAGGAGCTGAAAGTGTCATTAGCAGCTTAGGCTGCACAGTTCAGAAGTTTCTTTCCCTACTTGCTTTCAATGGTGCTGTAAGCACTGAAAAAAGATGAAAACAAGACAAAGGGCCTTGCCTGCCTACCAACAGATATAGTAACTTACTTGGTTCTTTAACCTTGTGTTCAGTATCTTTCCCCTAGATGGAGGAAGTATCCATTTTCCACCAAAGTCTGATTACTCTGTTGGAGTCATCTCACATGGACTTCACCTTTGAAACTGTGTCTTTCTGTCCTACACAATCAATTTTGTCTTCTATACTTGATTATCCTTCCAAATACATAAATATACACCCAGCACGTGTATTTATCTATTTTAAAGGCATTTAGTGGTGTCTCATCCTGAGAACATGCGTGCACACCCGCACATACACACATAGACACACGCTCACGCACACGCGCACACGCACACACACTGCTTTTCTTATATTCTCAGTTCAGCCTATGCCAATGACTTTTGCTAACCACCATTGTAAGGTACCTGAAAATCTCTCTCCTTAGATGAGGTTTTCCATGAGAATACAAGCTAAGACTCTCTCAATTACTTTCAGTCATGTGTCAGAATACTTTCCATTAGTTTATTTATTGTAACAGTTTCTGAGCTTTCCAATAACTATTTCCCAATTGCCAAAAGATTTGGTGAAAAAAACATCACGACGTCAATACTTGATTTACTCTGTATAACCTCCTCCTCTAGTGTCCCTTCCATTTCTAATGTCTCAGATGTTCAGTGCTGGATCCAATTTTTTTTTTCTTTTTCTTCTTCTTTTTCCTTATTCTTTTCTCATACAATTCATCCTGACCATAGCCTCCCCTCCCTCCATTCCTCATAATTTCCACACACACACACACACACCTCTCCTCTCCCTCAGATCCACTCCTCTGTTTCTCTTCGGAAAAAAAGAAGGCCTCCCAGGGATATCTACCAAACAGGGCATAACAGGAGACAAAAAGACAATAAGACTAGGCACAAACCCTCATATCAAGGTTGAACAAGGCAACCCAGTAGTAGGAAAAGAGTCCGAAGAGTAGATAAAAGAGTCAGAAACACAACTAGAAACACCTCTACTCCCATGGTTAGGAGTCCCACAAGAACCCAGAGCTAAACAAACTACAGCATGTATGCAGAGGACCTAGTACAGACCTAGGCAGGCTCTGTGATTTCTGCTTCAGTCTCTGTGAGCCCCTATGAGCCCTGCTTAGTTATGGACCTCATTCTCCTGGTGTCCTTGGCCCCTCTGGCTCCTGCAATCCTTCCTCCCCCTCTTCTGGGTGGAGTGGGATATTCTCTGAGCTCCACTTAAGGTTTGGCTGTGGCTCTTTACATTAAGCATTTATTTAATCTTCTTCTTCCTCCAGTGGTTTACTGTCTCTTTGAAGAAAATCCTCTCAGCTCTTTTGTTCCTCACTGCATCCTGAGCTCATGGGAAGAGCAAAGAAAACAGCAATTGCTCTGTAAACGATTCCAGAATGAATGCACCTACAAAACCTAGATCTTGGGAAAGTCAACAATATTTGTACACTACAATTAAAAGTCTGTCCCAAGTACTGGATCAAACATGGCAAAGTGTTTTGTGCCACATTGGAATTTTTTATTTTTCATTACTGCTTTCATCCAGGTACCTAAGACCCACGTTTCCTCTTAAATGAGAGTCAACTTGATATTTTCTCTCTGAACAGAACCTCCAGCTTAACAACTATGCCAAGAGTTGTTCAGCTTTTTAACATCTTTACCTTACCTGACTTTCAATATGTGATTTTACCTATAAAGTCTCAAAAGGATTATTGTCTTCTTTATATAGCCATTGACCAATTGTTTTCAAAGTTACCATCAAAAAAGCAGAGCATTCCGTCATTCCTCTTGTTTACATCTCACTTGTTCCACCTCATTTGAGGACCTTACCTTGGACCTCCACCGTAAACTCCGCTCCACGCAATCCCTTTTCCATACATCTAGCCTGATCTTGCTAACATGCAAATTATTAGGCCATTTTTACTTACAACAGGAAAATAGTTATTTCAGGTTCTAAACTTTGCCTTCTTCCTCAAAATATCATAGTTACAATAAAAGTATCAACTTAATTGACCATTTATTTCATTTCATGTTATGTTCTAAACATTTAATATGGGCAATTCTGTTTGTTTCTTATGGTAAAACATGACAGAAGAATCATCATCATACTTCATTTTAAGATAAATAAAAAGAAACCAAAAGAGAATTATTAATTCATGCTAATTACAAAGACTGGAACTAGTTTTATTGTTTCAAAAAAAAGGCTGCAATGTAGTTTATGTATCATGGCTGTGAAAAGAAGGTGAATGTTGGAAATAGAATGCAAATATTCCAGAATTCTAAACGAAAAATTTGAGGGGTTGCTCAACCCAAGTTAGTCATAATCCATGGACTTGTGCCTCTTACATTTCAGTCCTAGGAGAACCTTGTTACTAAGGCAATGGGAAGAAGCTCACAAACCCTTTTCTTAAAGATTCTTGTTATTTACTGTAACTGTTAAAGGCCCTGGGCTGTAAATGACGAGATTTAAAAGGAAAGTTTACGGGAAGACACCACTTTCTCCATTCTTTCCATGTGCCCTCTCCTCTGCCAACAGTTTAAAGTCAATTATAAGAACATCAAACCTGTGTAATTTTCTTGTGCACTCTGGGGAGGAACATTAATTTGTATGAAACAAAGCCTGTGATTAAAGCATGAAGTTCATTACCTCATGACTATGTGAAAGGTTTGAGATGAAGTCTTATGTCACAGTGAATTGAAGCAGTCATCCCATGAGCCAACAAGCAGATAGATACACTTGGACGGCTGAAGTGTGTCCATGGATGCTTACTGCATATGGACTTAGAAATAGCTTCCCTTTTGAATGAAGATCAAAAGAGGAAGCAATAGTCACTAGAACAATGCCTCTAAAACTATTTACTGCTTCTCCTCAAAGCATAAAATTATCAGAAAATACATTTTATACCATTTACTCGGAAACAAAAATGAGCACCACTGAATTTATCCGTTCTAGAAAATTAGCATTCAGATGTTTTTGCTATTGTTTATTATAGACAGTGTAATTCTAAATAAGTTATAATGAAAAGGGTCATACCAGTCTGGAAGCAGAAACCACATCAATTACAAATAATTCTTAAGGTGCATTCATTACCAGTAGATATGAGTCATGAAAATCTTGGCCCTCCTAACTGATTAAAAAAACAAATTGTGTTATCTGTATGTTCTCTATCATGGTAGAAAAGTCATGGCAGCTACTGATAACTGGTGTTTCCATGAACATTCTTTCTATAAATATTTGGGCTGTCTCAGCCAAAGTGTGCAACTGAAAAAAAAAATACATATCAGTCCAGGCAAATGAGCAATGGTGCTGAGTAACTGGAGATGGTAAAAACAGAGGCATTGACGCTCTTTTATTAGTAGTTAGTTTTTGGTGCTGATAGCAATGAAGCCACAGGTGTTCAGTCTCCTACTAGGCTGCTACCAAATCACTAGTGAATCTGCTGTTCTGCTTTTCATTTCCTATAATAGCATTACTTAAAAGGTGAACCAATTTAGCTTTCATTAACCATAAAATAATTTACTACACACCATTTGAATAACTTTTCAAAAATATATCTTTTAAGTCAAATGTGTTACTTGCAGACTTAGTGTCTGATAAATGACAATTTAGCCATCTATTACTCATTTCAAAATGTCAAAGACAAGGTCGAGCTATGCCAAGCTGAACCCTCCCTTACTTCCAGTAATTCTCTCATTAAAAGCCCAAATGTAATCTGCTAACTTCAGTGGCAGAACATGAACAGAACAATCTGTTTAAAACAGTATTCCTGCGGTGAAAACTCACCAAAAAGGGCAAGGGATGGGGGACTCAATTGTACAGAAAAAATAAGGAGTAAAAATCATGCCATTTCAAATTAAAAAGCAACCCTAATCACAGATAGTATAGGCAATTATTTATACACAGCATCTGTGAGATATAATCTGTAATAAAAGCCTTAAGAAAAAATGTAAGTACTGCAGCTATCTTTGCAAGAGAGAGAGAGAGAGAGAGAGAGAGAGAGAGAGAGAGAGAGAGAGAGAGAGAGAGAGAGAGAGAGAGAGGTTTTTTTAAAACCCAAATCTTGGAACAAATATTTACCAGTACAGATGTCATTTTCGGTTTCACTGTTGTTTTTTTTTGTTGTTGTTGTTGTTGTTTTTTATTATTGTGCTACCGACAATGGGGGTGAGGGAGACAACAGAGAAAATCCACAAAGTTGAATGTGAGGTATTGTAGTAAGATCCTTTCCTTTTGAGTGACGGGGCATCTGATGCTTTCCCTTGTCACCATAACCCCTGTCCAGGATAATCCTGCCCTGCACACTGCTGCTTTCCTCAAAGACTGCACTTCCAAAACTTAACCCACGTCAATAAATGAGGTCACATGCAGAGCTATCACCACAGTCACCAGTTTGCTTCATAGACTTTCACATCTCCTTGCACAGGAATGTGTGAGGACAGGAATGATGACTATAGTCTTGCTCCTTAGTCTTTCTCTATGGTCTAATATAATGTAACGAGTTCCTGCAAGATGCTAAGTTAGTATTTGCTGAATGAAACAAAATAATTTATAAGAACTACTGTGCAAATGCAGCAGCATTTATTTATTTCACATATTTACAGGATTTTTCAAAGACAATAAAAACAATAATTAGAAAAAATAAAAATTTATACTAAATTTCTGGATCCAAACCTCCTCTGTAACCACAGCAACAAGTCCTTATGTGTCATTTCTATGGCAACTTCTGTGAATACAGTGAGACTTTTGATACTAGTAATGAGATAGACACAATTATTTTCCCCTTATAAATGAAAAAAGGAGGCTACAAGTTCAAGATTTCTGTTCACAGCTCGTAAATGTGAACCCAATTGTGAAAAATCACATATTATGTTAAATTAAGTTGCTGAAAGTAAAAAAAGTAAAGTTTCAACGCTGGTAACAAACACAGCACGCTATGAGAGCCATTGCCTAGGATTTGGGGGAACTCACACCCCATCCTTCTCACTGCTCTAACACATTCCATTATGTTCTTTGTCCTTTGTCGGATTCTAGGGAAATCATTCAGGTGAAGGTCTTAGTTTGTCAATTCTAGAAAGCAAATGCAAGAAACTTGAGAGGAGAATTTGTCCTCTGCTTATATAAACTGTTAAGAAAAGAAAGCAAACAACCGTAGAGAACAGTGGGTGGCCACTTTCAAACCATGCTCCAGTACAAGAGAAGCAACAGAGACCCAGTAGCAATTGTCAAGGATGTATTAGCACATTATCGCTTGATCCATTTAGAAAGAGAATTGTAGCCATTTAATCATAGTGTGTCACCTATGCTAAGATGCATCTTTATTATAAAGATTTTAAAATGCAAAATGTGGCATCTTAGAAACAATAAATTAGAGCAGATTATCTATAAACAATTTATCTATACAAATAAGAATAGATGATAATTTATGACAAGGACTGTGATTCTGTGGTTTATACTTTAACGTGAAAATTCTTACAACGATTTGTCTTACCACAGGCTTAGAATAGGTAGATACAAGATTAGCAGATACGAGGACATAAATATGCCAGTATAACTATTGCCATAGATATACATAACCTCATTTGTTATTCTTGTACAAAACGATTCCAGTTGGTGGAATACAGTATTAGTATCACATATTGTCTCTGCAATACCAATACTGGATGTAAGTTATACATATTCTATAAAAGAACATTTTAGTTGTACTAGGGAAGAAGTTTTCCATCAATTAATTGTATAGCTTGATAATTTTATGCACGTGTGTAATGCATTCAGATTACCTTCACCTTCTATAGCCCCCACCATCCCAGCCAACTTCACTTCCTCCCAACAGCTATCTTTCCCATGTTCGTATCTTCATGGTTTGTTTCATAACTGAGGGAATTCAACTCGGGCCATCCGTGTGATCAGGGGCGTGAAACTGCCCAGTGGAGACTCGTGTGCTCACCTGTGGGTAGACATCTGAAGATAATGACTCAGCCTCTCCTAGAGTTTCCCATGAGCCCCAGGTTCAGTAGCAATTGGTAGGTCTCTATTAGCTCCTCTCCCATCCATGACTGGCTTTTCACAGGTCCCTTCGTGTAGAGGTCCAACACAGGCAACCATAGCCGCCATATGTTCATGACGGCAGTGCTTGTGTGTGGCCTAGAAAAGTGCATTTCACCACCCTTCTCTTTTGGTTCGTGGTTTGTTTTTTGTGTTTTTTTAAACCCCATCTCCTGTGATATTCCCATAGCCTTAGACAGGGTAATATACATATTCTGTCTAGGGCTAAACACTCAGCTATCTTTTATCATAGTATTTTCAGCAACCAAGAGTCTCTGCATTTACAACCATTCACTGTGAAAAGATTTTCTGATTAAAGCTGAATGTCATTCATCTCCAGCTAGAAGTATAAACATGTAGGAGGTCATTTGAATCTGTGCCAATTACCTGAGCAACAGAAGTAAGTTTCCCTCTAGGGCCTGTGACCTCACCAGCCTTGGGATCATGACCCACTTTACATTATCAAGCTCACAATACCTCCTGCAGAGTAAACCTTCAATCCAGGCAGATAGTTTTGCACACAACATAGTGAGTGGAGTAGCCAGGTCTGGCTTGGTGGGTCGGTGTTATATTTCATTAGACTGAAGGCTGCATAGACCTGCATGGTACCTTCTGTTATTATGAAAGCTGTTCCGCTGGATGGGAGATTCCAGTTACATTCCACCTTGGTTTTTGTATATCTTGTAACCAAACTGTGTGGTGGCTTCAGTAATAGAGTCTTATTTAGTTCTGTTATTGTTTATGGGACCTTAGATACCTTTCAGACCAACAACCCATAAGAAGATATCACACCCATGGAGCTGGAGTTTTTGTTTATTAACCCCAGGATTCTAGGACCAGCACAAACTAGCAAATAAAATATTGGTCTTACAACACTTCTTTTTAATGAAATTTTAATTGGCTTACAAAATAGTCATGTTATACCTGTGACATGAGGGAATTCCACTCCTCAAGTTTAAGGAATTCTGCACTGACTTTCATACTCGCCATACCAGTTACATTCCCACCAAGAATGAGAAAGAGTTACCCTTTTGCTGCCTCTTCCCCAGCATTTGCTGTCATTTGTTTGTCTTATTGTCCTTTAATTTAATATTTGACTTTATGTTGTGTAGGGATATTTTGCTTGCATAGATGTTTGTGCAGCACATGCATGCCTGATTCTTGCGATTGCCAGAACAAAGCGTCAGATCCCTAAAACTGGAGTTATAGATGCTTGTGAGCTGCCCTGTGGGTGCTGGGAATTGAACCCAGGTCCTCTGGAAGAGCAGCCAGTGCTCTTCATCTCTGAGCCCCTCATTTGATTTCTTGATAATAACTATCCTCATGGGGTGAGATAGAAATTTTGATTTTCACTTAGGAAAAGAAATTTAATGTCCCTTTCCCTTCCAAATAAAGACTGTAAGCTTTGCAGCTCAAATGGAAAAGCATCCGGGCAGTTGGGAGTCAAGGAACACCACAAAGTCACTGTAAGTGTAGCAGCTTACAGCCCTGCTCCAGGGAAAGGTTTGTCCAACTCTTCCCCAGCAGGGAGGGTTTCGGGGGGGGGAGTTGTTACAGATCTGGAGGGTAACCACTCCGCTCTGGTAGGGGAAGGTTTCCCTGGCAAAAGGGTTACAGTTCTGCTCTGCTCTGCTCTGCTCCACAACATCTTCAGGGAAAGTTGTTACTTCTCTGCTCCACTCTCCTCTGGCAAAAGAAGGTCTTCCCCCAAACTGCACTCAAGAGATTTATTGGGAGGGAGGAATCCAGGAAACTGACCTCCTCTGCCATGGTGAAGATTTTCAGGGTGGGAATTGGTTGGATTTCAATCCCTGAGCTTGTCCAAGCTCAGGGATTGGCTAAATGTTGTGCTCAGGGATTGGTTGGTTTCATGCTCAGGGACTGGTTGGTTTTCATGCTGAGGGACTGGTTGGGTTTTATGTTGACTTGGTAAGGGGCAGAGTGTGTTTCTTTGGCTCTAGCTTCAGGGCCAAAGTGTGTTTCTTTCACTGGCCTATTTTAACATTTTTACTTTGGTTTCAGGGTCAGGGTATGTTTCTTTGGCTGGCCCTTTACCCTATAAAGAGTACTGTTCTAATTGGGAATAACAGAGAATATAGTACATGAGGATAGAAAAACAGCATTGTCATTAAACGTATGATTATTAATTTCCTTGTTAGAATTTTAGCTTTTGCTTTCTTTTCTTTACAAAGCTCAGTCTCACCTACATGAATTATACTTCTTGTTATGTATTGGGGCTTTAGAAACAACTGGGATTCTTCCTGCACAGTCCTTTGGTGAAGCTTTAATTGGTGTTGCCATAACACAGTGAATTATCAAGTAGTATGTTACTGTAACTCCACCATTTTCTAATTTTAGAGGCCTTATCGAGATAGCTAATGGTTAACAATGAAGCTGAGACTTTAAAAAACTTGAAAAGCATCCATTGCACAATAAACAATGAATGATACAATACAAGACTCAATTTCTCAGCCAGGATCAAAGGAAGGATGTCAAGTCTGCCCACCATGAAGCATTGATGATTTTATGTTTGTAAGCACATAAATGTAGCTTGAATCAGCAACTGACTTGTGAAGCATGTCCAGTTACTTGTATTAATATATCATTAATTATTAAAACCTTTACTATATAGCTCCATTGTGTTGCAGAGCATAATGAAACCATCCCAAGATTCAATTCTGTCAATAAACAGTCAAACAATGGTAAAGATTTTTGCTAAATTAAGCAAAGAAATATGAAGCCGTAATGGATCTGTGTAACAAAAGGCTGGCCTCCTGGTGTCCTGCACTGTCCTGTGCTGTGGCATTAAGTGGGGCATCCTCTGGTTCCATTTGGGGAGCAGATGGTGGAGGTCAGTGGTGATGGTAATTTCTGCAAGAAAAGGGGGGGAGGAGGAACAATAGGAACAATGAAGAGACACTTACAGTGGAGAATACCAGTATTTCATTTTAACAATTTAAATTAGTTGATGTCGTCATAGAAGGCAACCTAAGATAGTACAGAAGCACAGTCAACTCAAAGTGTAGAGTTCCTTAAGCACTCTAGACAACAGCTTATCCATCTCTGGTAGAAATAAATTATTTCAGAAAAATTTCCAAATTCTAAAATTCTCATCAGTTGTTTTGAGATTTTTATCCATAGACTTTAAAACATCAAGAAAAGTGAAACACAGAGAGAGAGAGAGAGAATGAGAGAGAGAGAGAGAGAGAGAGAGAGAGAGAGAGAGAGAGAGAGAGAGAGAGAGAGAGAGGAGGGAAAGGCAGAGAGACACACAGAGAAATCTTCAATTTCTTTTCAACTGAATTGGTTTTTTTTTTTTTTTTGGTTTTTTGGTTTTTTGAGACAGGGTTCCTCTGTATAGCTTTGCACCTTTCCTGGAACTCGCTTGGTAGCCCAGGCTTGAATTGGTTTTTAAAATCCTGTCAAAGAAAACATTCTTAAAACATTCTGCTGCATATGACTATTATTAAGTCTTATCCTACTTTCTGAGCTACACACATGCATATATGTATCCATGAGTGCACACACACACACACACACACACACACACACGCACGCACGCACACACGCACGTGCATGCACACACATATTCTTAAATATTTATGTACAAGTACAACCTGCTCAGTCTGCATGACATGTGTTCAGCTGCGTATACACTGAAGATCATGTATGTGTCTGACTTAGCTACATTATGTATCAGTGGTATCAGTGATCCACATCCCTTTTTGATGAAGAGTAAGCAGTAAATACTTTTTCTTCTTCTAAGTTTTGTTTTAAAAATCTAGCCCCTAAAAATAATTCTTAGCTTAAGAAAAAATAACATAAGACGAGATCTGTCAGAGATGATTTTGCGTACAGACTGCAGCTTCGCCATCTGTACTCAACACTGTTGGGCGAAGGCAAGGCACTTCCTAAACCCATCTCTTCCCTTTTTGCAGCACACAAGTCCTGGTGACCTTCACACTAACTTGATGGACAAGACACCAGCAGATCCTCCCCCATACAAGCAATGCCTGAAACCCAGTCTATGTTATGTAGTTCTCAACAAGAATAAGGACGTTAGAGAGAGAGATTGCAATGAATGAAAATGAAATATAAAACAATTTTTTCCTTTTGTTTCTATTTTCTCTGGATGTCTTTAAGCATCCCCCCTCTCTATGCTCCTTCATGTTGTTCTGTTTTGTTTTCTGTTAAGTAGTTACCACAGAAGTTAATTGTGTACTCATTTGGGTCTTCTCAAGCTTATTTCTAGTCAGCTTTCTAACTTAGATTATCCCATTCCACTTCTTCTATGTTTTGCCTCTGGGCTTTTTTTTTTTTTTAACCTTTCTTTATTCTATATATCTTTCTTTCCTTCTTACTCCATGGCTGGCTGGGTGGCTGGGTGGCTGGCCCCTGGTGTTCTTCTCTCCTTCTCCTTTTCTCACTCCTCACTCTCTTCCTCCAAAGCCTAGAATTCTCCTCCTACTTATTCTCTCTGCTTGCCAGCCCTGCCTGTTTCTCTCTCCTGGCTAGCCATTGGCCATTCAGTTCTTTATTAGACCAATCAGGTGTTTTTGACAGGTGAAGTAACACAGCTTTACAGAGCTAAACAACTGCAACATAAAAGAATGCAACACATCTTTGTATCACTGAACTAATATTCCACAGCATAAATGAATGTAACATATCTTAAACTAATATTCCACAACAGTGGAAGTCTACACTTTTTGCAAGCTTCAACCCACAAGGGATGAGATATCCTGCCTGAAACTATTACGTCTTTGAATATTAATATAACACAAGGACATATAATTAAGTGTACTCTGTGGGAAAACTAAACAATCTTGTCACTTAGGTTAAGGAATACATTACTAACGGCACTAGAGCCCTCTCCACCCCTCTTCATGCACCCTCCTCCCCACTCTATACATCTCGACTTTATCATTGCCCACCACTCTAATTTCAGTATCTGAAAATAAATAACATATATGCTGATATATTATTATACTGTTTAGGTTTATATGTTATTGGACTGTTTATTGTATTTTTATATAATTATATAAACTATGTAATTTTCTGTCAATAGGTATTTGGATATTAACACTATACCTAGTTTTTTATATTTATAAATAATGTAGATGTATTTATTATTTCTAGTGAATTCATGTTAACAACTTCTGAAAGGATTATGATTAATAAATGAATTTTTACATTTTCAATTTAACAATCTGTCACAACTCCCTTTACACTGTTGTTTATTAGAAACAAACTCTCCCCCAAGGTTTGGAAGACTTGAATTTGTTCTAACAATACTGTGTTGTTAAATTTCTTAAATTTTGCCAAATGACTAAGTATGAAATTATAGTTATAGTTTTAATATGTTTCTCTGGTTTCTAACAAAATTAAAAATAATTTTTATTTCTATTCAGTACCATGTTTTGTTCATTTCATAATTCATAGATTTATTGGCATCATGCTAATTTTCTATGGTTTCTTTTACATCCTCTTTTGGGATATTTTCTCCAAAACTGTAAATTGGATTTTTTTAAGGTAAATGATTTTATAACATCTTTAAAATAAAAAAACACATTCATCAACAATAAAGCAATTTAGAATTATAACATACATTGGTATAAAATGAAACATGTTTGTGAGAGTTTTTAATTCCTGGCATATCATTCTTGAGACTCGGGAACACTAAATCAGCATTCCCATATAGTCTTAGTTTTCAAAATAAGGGTTTTTTGCACATTATTTTAACAATCTCCACACTCTAAAATTCACATAGCTTAGATTGCTGCTTAAATAATAAAATCCATTAAGTAGTTAATGAAAGAGACATTTAAAATTCAGGCTTCCCAGCAAGGCAATGACTCCTCATGGAGTCACATGTGGACACTGTCCATTTAAGGACATTATTTCACAATGAAAATATTAAGCAGACCCCCTTCCCTGGGCTCCATATCTTGACACATACCTCCTGCTGCTTTGCCAGAGGCCAAGTGGATTCTAGGAACCCTAGAGGTCTTGTAGGCCATAAAAAAAAAAAAAAAAAAAAAAAAAAAAAAAAAAAAACACTGGAGATACCCTACTGGACCTGAAGACTCAATAGTCACCAGAACCCTGGCTACATAGGCCAGAAGACCAAATAGGAAACAGAAACCAAAGAACCAAACACCCATCCAACGAAGACAAACACAGGAACCAACACCTAGACCTAGAAGCATCACAAATTCAGATGGCTGAACACCAGTTTAAGAACACAATCAAGCTGGGCGGTGGTGGCACACGCCTTTAATCCCAGCACTCAGGAGGCAGAGGCAGGTGGATCTCTGTGAGTTTTAGGCCAGCCTGGTCTCCAAAGCAAGTTACAGGAAAGGCGAAAAACTACACATAGAAACCCTGTCTTGAAAAACAACAACAAAAAAGAACATAATCAATACCAAAAAGAGCAATATGGCACCACCAGAGCGCAGGTGTCCTATGACAGCAAAACCTGAACAATCCAAATTAGCTGAAGCACAAGAAAATTACTTTAAAATCAACTTTATGAAGATAAAAGAGGTTCTTAAAGAGGAAATGAAAAATTTCCAAAGAAATTTGACAAACAATCAACAGACACTGAGGAAATCCAAAGAATCATTAGGTCACACTTCAAAAACCTGTACTCCACAAAAGTGGAAAATCTGAAAGAAATGGACAATTTTCTTGATATATACCACTTGTCAAAGTTAAATTAAGATCAGATGGACAACTTAAATAAATCTATAGCCTCTAAGTAAATAGAAGCAGTCACTAAAAGTCTTCCAACCAGAAAACAAACAAACAAGCAAAATAAATAAATAAATAAATAAATAAATAAATAAATAAATAAATAAAACAAAAAACCCTAGGGGCAGGAGGTTTTAGTACAGAATTCTACCAGACTTTCAAAGAAAAGCCAGTACTCCTCAAATTTTTTCACTTAATAAAAACAGATGCAATATTACCAAATTCTTTTAATGAAGCCACAGTTACCCTGATAACAAAAACCACACAAAGACTCAACAAAGAGAATTGCAAAATAATTAATTTCTCTCATGAACATGAAAGCAACATACTGGCAAACAGACCAAGAATACATCACACAGATTATCCACCATGACCAAGTAGGCTTCATCACAGGGATGGTTCAACATATGAAAATCTGTCAGTGTAATATACCATATAAACAAACTGAAAGAAAAATACCACATTATTATCTCATTAGATGTTGAAAAGGCCTTTGACAAAATTCAACACTCCTTTACGATATAAGTGAAAGACATGTATGGTGAGAGCCTCAAAGCTTTGAGGAAAGAAATTGAAGAAGACATCAGAAGACAGAAAGATCTCCCATGCTCCTGGATTGGTAGGATTAACAGTAAAAATGGCCATCTGTAGTGGGTAGCCATTCCAACTTGGTTCTGGAAGTTCCAACCCCCATTGAGACTCTGGCAACTGTCACGCCTACGAGGCGGGGCGAGGGGAGGCGCCTGGGGACCCGAGAGCTGGATGGGCCAGCGCTCGCTCTGGGCGCTCTCGTGCCGGGACGCTGACCAGTGCAGATTGACTGTGTAGAGCTCCGGAGAACACCGTTGGACTGCATTACACCTTCCCCAGACCCTGCGACCTACCCATTACTTAATTTGTGAGTTTTGCCATTAAATAAATATCCTTTTAACTACGTGGAGTGGCCAAAATAATTTCTCCAATAGCCATCTTATCAAAAACAATCTACAGATTCAAAGCAATCCTTATCAAAATTCCAACGCAATTCTTTACAGAATTTGCAATAACAACACCCAACTTCACACGGAAATCCAAACAAAAACAAAAAACAAAAAACAAACAAACAAACAAACAAACAAAAAACACCTAGGATCGCTAAAACAATCCTGTACAATAAAAGAACTTCTGGAGGTATCACCATCCTTGATTTCAAGCTGTACTACAGAGCTCAAGTAATAAGAACAAATGATTTTGGCATAAAAACAGACCGGTTGATTGATAGAAATGAATGGACCCTGATATAAACCTACATAACTATGGACACCTAATTTTTGATAAAGAAGCCAGAAATATACAATGGGAAAAAAAAAAGAAAGCATCTTCAATGAATGGTGCTGATCTAACTGGACGTCAGCATGTAGAAGAATGCAAATAGATCCATATCTATCACCCTGAGCAAAACTCAAGTTCAAGTTGATCAAAGACCTCAACATAAAACCTGATAGAAGACAAACTGGGGAATAGCCTTGAAAGCACTGGTAGGGAACAACTTCTGAACGAACAAAATTCATGCAGGAAATAAGATCAACAATCAATAAATGGAACCTCATGAAACAAAAGCTTCTATAAAGCAAAGGACACCATCAAAAGGACAAAATGGCAGTGTACAGAATGGGAAAAGATTTTTACTAATTCCACATCTGACAGAAGGTTGCTTTGCAAAATATATAAAGAACTCAAGAAACTAGATGTCAAAAAACTAAATAATTCAGTTAAAAATGTTGAGAATTCTCAACAAAGGAATCTCAAATTGCCGAGAAACAGTTAAAGAAATGTTCAGCATCCTTAGCAATCAGGGAAATGCATATCAAAATGATTCTGAGATTCTATTTTACCCCTGTCAGAATGACTAAGATCAGAAATACAAGTGACAACACATGCTGGAGAGGATGTGGAGCAAGGGAGGCACTCCTCCACTGCTGGTGGGAATGCAAACTTGTATAGCCACTTTAGAAATCAATATTGTGTTCCCTCAGAAAATTGGGACTCGGCCTACCTCAAGACCCAGCTATACCACTCTTGGCCATACCATACAGACTTGCTCAACTATGTTAGTAGCAGCTTTGGTCATAATAGCCAGAAACTGGAAGCAAACTAGATGTCCATCCACCAAAGAATGGATAAAGAAAATGTGGTATATTAACATAATGGAGTATTACTCATCTGTCAAAACCAACAACATCATAAAATTTGCAGGCAAATAGATGAAACTAGAAAAGATCATTCTGAATAAGGTAACCTGGACCCAGAAAGACAAACATGGTATATACTCACTTATAGGTGGATATTAGCTGTAAAGGGTAACCTTGCTACAACCCAGACCCAAAGAAGCTAAGGAACAAGTAACAAGGAAGGCTCAAGGGGGATACATGAATCTCACTGTGAGGGGAAATAGAATAGACATCACAAGTGGACAGGGTGGAGGGTAGTCTGGATGGGAAGGTGGGCATGAGAACAGGAGGGATCGGGTGAGGGAAAGATGGAGGGAGAGAGTACTGGGAAAGACAACTGGAGTATGTGGCATCTCTGGAATGAACTAGAAACCTAGTGCAATGGAAACTCCCAGAAGTCTATGAGAGTGACTTCTCCATATCTTCAATTGCTAAGGCTCCTAGCAATTGGAGATATGGAGCCTGAATCAGCCATCTCCCGTAACCAGGCAAGACTTGCAGTGGAGGAATTTGGATCGCAACCCAGCCTATAAAATATGCTAGGACAAAGGTGGCACAGAAATTACGGAAGTAGCAAACCGATGACTGGTCCAGCCTAAGGCCCATTCTATGAGAGAGAGGTCACCCCTGACACTACCTGCAGGGCCAGGACCCAGAGGCGGGACAGCCCAGAAACCTACGATGGAACCAAATATAACTGGCAAAAAGGGGGGAAAAGTCAATGAAATGATTCCTGATGACATTCTGCTCTACTCATAGGTCATTGCCTAGCCCAATCGTCATCACCTGCAGCAGCTGGTGGGAGCAGATGCAGAGACCCACAGCCAAACATTAGGAGGACCTCAGGAATCCTGTGAAAAGGAGGAGGGAGGACTATGGGAGCCGGGGGAGGCAGGGAGGGGGGCATGTGCCAGTGGCCATGTCAGAGGAGCAGTGATGGCAGCTGACTTCATGGTGTCAGCCCACCAGGAGATGAATCATTGATTGATAAATCTTGGATATGCAAGGCTGGGAGACCACAGACTCCAGAATGTCTTTTGTTTCTGATGTGCCTTCACATATTTGCAGCCTTCATCTTTCTCTGGTATCTGGTATGGTGTGAATGGGTGTAGGGAGATCCCCACTGCCTGAAATCTCAGGGAAACTTCCCTTTCTACTGGGCAATTTTACCTGTGGATTATTACGAAGATGGCTTCTTCCTAAGCTGTACTGTCTAGTTGATGACAATAATAAAGTTAATTTAAATGTATAAAAAAATGATGATTAAAAAATAAAACAAGTAAATGACACAGCTAGAAGACATGAATTTCTTTTGAGGAGCTATTTAAACTGTGGCTTAAGATAATGATTAAGAAAGACAATTGAATCCTAGTATCCCGGCTAGTTTAAGTTCTTTTAACCTTAATGTTACAAGATGTGTTCACAGGTATAGGAGTGCATCATAGCTGAAAGAAAGCTTTGAAAATAGGATAGACTAAGTTTTTTTTTTCAAATAGCTTTGAGGCCAAAAATCCAAAAAGGCAATCTGAAGTTTTTGAAAGGTACATAGTTGAGTGAAGAACTCTTTAAGGTCAGGGAACAAAAACAAAGTAGCCCTATTATCATTAACTGACATGCCTTTATTACTAGAATTGGTTGGTGACCAAAAATGATGATTAATTCCTTATACCTATTTCTGCCCTCAATCTCTTGATATAAAACATATCAATAAAATAACAATTGATAAGTCGGTATGCACCCTAAAGATTTAAAGTAGAGCTCACTGATTGTTTTTCATATATAAAAATTTAGATTCGTGGGTTTTTTTTTTTTTTGTTTTGTTTTTTTGTTTTTTTTTTTTTTTTTTTTTTTTTGGTTTTCCGAGACAGGGTTTCTCTGTGTAGCTTTGCGCCTTTCCTGGAACTCACTTGGTAGCCCAGGCTGGCCTTGAACTCACAGAGATCTGCCTGGCTCTGCCTCCGGAGTGCTGGGATTAAAGGCGTGCGCCACCACTGCCCAGCTCGATTCATGGTTTCTTTAAGATTCCTTATAAGATTAACTTTCAAGATAAGTAAAAAAGGGACTGGCCCTTTCTTTGTAACCATAAAACACAGCCTGCCAGTAAAAGACCTGACTGAGAAGAATAGCTTGCTTATTTACACTGTTAATCTATAACTATATATGTGGGTTCTTGGGATACTTTGTTTTTCACCTGTAACACATAAAATGTTTAATCATGTAAAGGATATAGTAAACATGCTGTTTTACTTGTATTCATCATAATCATTCACTTGAAAAATAGAATGTAACCGTATTGTAGTTTTTATATTGCCTGAAAGACTTTGCTAAGGTATATAAGGTGTAAGGGAAAGAATAACCATAAAGTTAGAAGCAGTTAGAAGGAAAACATCAAGAATAAAGACAGAGTTAGAAGGAAAACAACAGAAGGGACATTTCTGGATAGAAATAAGAATAGAGAATAGAGAATGCAAAAGAGAAATAAAGAAAAGGTTTGAAGGAAACCAGCATGTGGTGTGTGAGTGTCTTTTTCCTAACCCCCTCATATAAAAAAGTCATAGTAGGCCAACTCCATGGATTCCCTTTGAGCTCTGTGATTCTGGAAGCTGGCTCCCAGATAGTGAAAGCCAAGGACACCACAAGAAAATCCAAGGAATCAACTAACCTAGACTCACAGGGGCTCACAGAGACTGAACCACCAACCAAAGAACCTGCATGAGACTGACTTAGGCCCTCTGCACATATGTTACAGTTGTATAGCTTGGTCTTCTTGTGGGACTCCTAATAGGGAAATCAGGAGTTGTCTCTGACTCTGTTACCTGCTTTTAGGACCCTTTCCTCCTACTGGGTTGCCTCGTCCAGCCTTGACAGGAGAAGAGATGCCTACTCCCACTGAAACTTGATATGTCCTGGCTAACTGATATACATGGGAGGACCACACTTTTCTGAAGAGAAAGGAGGAATGAATGGGGTGGGTGAGATTGGGGAGACTTATAAGGGAGAAGGAAGGGAGAGGAAACTGAGATACAGCAGGGGAAAATATTAAATAATTAATTTTAAAAAGTTATACCCAGAATTTTAAAGATGAAAAACAATGAGAGTGCTTCAGATTTCATTGTTGGGGTGCTTCTCTTCTCTGTCTACGTGTAATCCTCAATACTTACCATCTAATTGCCCAGAAATACCATTGTTTCAATCTTTTTTGAAGGGGTTGTTAAAATGCATAATTATTTGTCAAAAAATATCGATTTCCAATAGTTTGTAGGTACTCCCTTTAATGTGGAAAAGTGAAATTTCGGTTTATTTTATTCTCTTATAGGTGATACTTCTTTAAACTCTAGATTAGTCTACTTTGACTTGCAGAAGATTCCATTTCTATTTGGTTATTCCTCTTGGTATTTGCTTACTTTTAAAAAATGTACTCATGCATATATGTATGTTTAAAAATGCATGTATATACAGATAGATACAAATTTAGAAATTCTCCTTGCATTTGACACTTTCTGAATTTGTATCTATAAGCAATGATTTCAATACCTGAGCTTGAAATTGCTGTTTGTTGTGTTTCTGCTTGGATTTTACTATGGTTACACATTCATTTTTTATTAAGTAGGCTAGAGATGAATATGAAGAGCTAAGCTAAAATGGTCCCTTCCAGAGGTTTTCTAGGTTTCTGCTACTGTTAGGATATTCCAACAGACTGTGCTTACTAACGTTTAACTTTGAGGTTTTCAGTTTCTTTGGGGTCCCAGGCTTTACAAATCAGAATCCTGGACTGATATGAGGTAATACATTCTGAGAAGCCACTCTCCACTTCCCCACCTGTTGCTGTCACCAAAATAGGTAAGTTTCCATGCCTATCAATTTTTTTCCTTGATTGGTTGGTAGATGGTTGGTTGGCTAGTTGGTGTTCTGTTGTTTTTTTGCTAATGCTGTGACCTCAACCCAGGGCCTTATGGAAACCAGTAGGCAAAAGTACATTAGAACTTTTTGGCATCTCCAGCCCTTGTTTTATGGAAGCAAGGCTTTCTCCATAGCCTAGGCTGGTGTCTTAGGTAGGGTTTCACTGCTGTGAAGAGACACCATGACCACAGTAGCTCTAATAAAGGAAAGCATTTAACTAGGACTGCCTTACAGTTCAGAGGTTTTGTCTGCTATCATCATGGTGGGAAGCACAGTGGCACGCAGGCAGACATGGTGCTAGAAAAGGACCCAGGAGTTCTATATCTGGATCAGCAGGCAGCAGGAAGAGAGAGACACTGGTCCTGGCTTGAGCATCTGAAACCTCAAAGTCCACCTCCAGCAACACACTTTCTCCAACAAAGGCACACCTGCTCCAACAAGGCCACACCTCCTAAGAGTGCCACTCACTCCCTGGTGACCAAGTATTCAAATGTATGAGTCTATGGGTACCATTTTTATTCAAAGCACCACAGCTGGCTTCACACTTATAATCCTCTTGTTTCCCCCTTCTAAGTTCAAGGATTATAGAGTTCTTACCACATTAGGCTAGTCCTGATTTCTGATAGTATTTCAGTTTGAACTGGAGGCCTTCTGAGAGGCAAGATTAAGAGGAGATTTCTTTTAGATGTAGTTTCTCCTACTTCCACACACCAAAGACTTAATGTACCAATTCCTATTCAGCTTCAGCATGTTTCTTCTCACCAAGCTAAAAGAAGAGCCCTAGATTTATTTCATCTTACAATTAAGTTCTTCTGAATCACTGAGGGATCCTATGTCTCCACATATGCATAGTGAATCTGAAAGAAATAAAATTGTGCTTTTAATGCAGTTATACTTCCAACACTATGTTCCATATGAAAATTGTGTGTGTGTCTGTGTGTGTGAAATGAAAGGCAGAAACACAAAATTAAATAACTTTTTAAATTTCTCACTGCTTCAAATATAAAGGAAAATATAAAGAATAATATAAAACTAACAACCAAGTCTAAACTACACAGATACTGTATAAATTCTTCCATATGTGCCTCAGTTTTATTTTGAACTAATACATATTAACTGTTGTTGTTTGTTTCTTACTCTTTTAGGGGACCCACCACCCAGCTCCCAAATAAATCACATATGGAGGCTTATTCTTACTTATGAATGCCCGGCCTTAGCATAGCTTCTTTCTTGCCAGCTTTTCTTAACTTAAATTATCCCTTCTACCTTTTGCCTCTAGGGTTTTTTTCCTGTTCTCTTACTGCTGTACCTTACTCTCACTCCATGGCTTGCTGTGGGTGCAGCTGGGGGGCTGGCCCCTGGAGTCCTCCTCCTTCTCTGGCTGCTCAATCTTAGCTCTGTCCTCCCACTTTTCTCCTTCTTTACACACTCTCTGCCTGCCAGCCCCACCTATCCCTTCCCCTGCCTTGCTATTGACCAGTTCTTTATTAAACCATCTGGAGTTTTACACAGGCACAGTAACACAGCTTCAAAGAGTTAAACAAATGCAACACAAACAAAAGTAACACACCTTAAAATAATATTCTACTACAGTTAACAAACTTAATTAGTTTGAATCACAGCTAATTGAAGAGTGGACAATTATTCATGCATTCTTTCAATTAACATAAGCTGACTCAAAATTAAATATTATATTCCATGCTTAGCACTAGAGATTCAAAGATAAATTACATGATTTAAAACACTTATGTTGATGTCAATACTGGAACTATGCCTTTTAAAATAATATTTTACTATGACTATGTTATTGATGATTCAATCTAGTTCCATAAACATTTATTGAGCACCAAGTAAAAATCTTGCAGTGAAAATAAAGCAGAATAAAATGGTATAATTATGAGAAACCTGCTTTATTACCTACCAACATTGTATATCTAAAAAGAATTGACTCATTTGGGAGTATTACCCCTGACTTTCACCTCAATTTTGATTATTTATTAATCCTTGAGAAAAAGATCAATATATTGTGAATCCATTTATATACACTCAATATTGTTAGATAAAGTATAATTATGGAATTACTATAACATAAAGAAGTACCAGATAGAACTATGATACTTAGAGATGAGCTATGTCTCTCTCATTTCCTGTACTATACTGAGCAAGTAGATATAATAGTATTCCTTTCCATATGAATGAAATATTTTTAAATTTGTTGAAGAGTCTCAGTAAATCCAATGAAAATAATTATTATTCCCCTTGGCTGGAAGTGGAAAGTACACTAAAAGTGGTAGCCTTCATATCAGAGTTCTTGGAATTTCTCCAATTGTATTAGCAATTGATCATCTTAATTGTATGGTCCATTAGTTGAAATTTTCATCAAAAACTATCATGTAAGATTCCTTCCAGTTCTGATCCATTCATTGTAAGGTCAAAGATTTCCTGCTCATTGTGAAATAAAACTAAATATATCAAGTCAAAGTGTTTTTTGGTTCACTAAATAAGCAACCTCAAGTCAGTCACTGAATGGCATTCAAAAAATATTTCCACAGACAATGCCTCCAATACTTGCAGAAATTTTATAATGCAAAAATAGTTCTGTTAAAGGTCTGGACTCCTTCAAGAAGTTGAAAAACCCTGCATCAATCATTGAGATTCTATTTTCTGTGATGTATGTGCTGGCCCACAGTGTTGACACATGTCTAACTGATAATAATCATGAGTATCATTCTAAATAAAAAGATGAGTTAAAGCCAACTTCATGGTTAACAGAAATCTTTTAGGACAGAAGCATCATTAACAGAAGGTACTTTATGGTATTTGCTTAAACACAATTCTTATGCAAATGTGTTTAGATAACCAAATATTTAATACATCAATTTCATATTCGTTTTTTACTCAAACATTAACATTTTTGAACACTTATTATGTTATCCATGCTGCTACACCAATTTAAGTAACAGACACCCTACATCCTCAAGACATTGGTGACCTCACCTATGCTAATACTTTTTCAACAAATTTAATGAAAGTTTATCAAGTTTTATTGTCTATCTGAGACTTTATTTCTTCATTTTCTTCCAAATGGTACTACAAAATAATTACTCAGAATTCCTGCTGAAATCCAAAGACCATGTATGTCTATATCTCAAATTTTATTGACTTTGTCAAAAGATTGAATTAACTTAGAATATGGGTATGTCAGCCCAACACTTATAAATCACACATATTTTCACAAATTACCTGGATGATAAGTATTGAGTACACATTGGCAGATTTAAAAATTATAGCTACTAACTCTCTCTGAAATAAAATGGTAACATTGAGTATCTGTTTCCCATCTTCCTATATTTCATTTTCAGATGTACCCCCAGCCTTACAAACTACCAAGAAAATTCTAAATGTATAACCAAGTTCTTATGCTAGCTAATCTCCTCTTCTTTGTTTAAGGATGGCTCCTAAGTTTCTCTAAATGATGTTTTACTCAACCTAAGAGTCTTAGTTTTCCTCTTTTCCCATTTCTGTGATCAAGGTCCCTGACAAAAGCAATGTATGGGAGAAAATGTCTAATTTGCTCACAAATTTTAGGTTACTCTCCATCACAAAAACTTGAAGCATCTAGCCATATAACATCCACAATAAAAAGAAGAGAACAATTAATGCATGCATGCTAATGCTCAGCTTGTCCTCTCCTATATAATGTAAAAGATCCTGTGCTTAGTGATGTTGCTCAGGGTCCTTCCTACAACTAAGATGGGTCTTCCCAAATAATTTAACTTAATAATGAGAATCTCTGACAGATGCCAAACTTAAACTCTACAATCCCTTATAAGTGTGCCTAGAAGGCTGCCTCCTATGTGTCAGCTTGACAATTAATCCATCTGTTGTCAACATGATAACCATATGCATCACATTGTAGCCATAGGCTTCCACCCCTTGTTTCATAAACTCATTACTATTTCGTAATATAACATACATTCAAACGCAACTTTAAAAGTCCCCAGAGTAATTAATAGTTCCAACACAATTACATGAGCTGTGCTGCCTAACTCTAGGAGAGCACTTTCCTAGGCAGTTGCTTTCAAGGGGCAGGAAACCCATTCAGACTAGGTTTTCTTTTGTTCAAAAGAGCTTAAATCGGCACATAATAGAGCCATAGGTGTGTGGTATTTGACCTTGGGTGGTCCTCCTATTGTCTCAGCACAGCACAGGAGACTTTTCTTCGCCGGGCTCAAAGCAAAAAAAGTTTCATCTTAGCATGGTTGGTCTATTAGCCCAGCCTGGAGAGGAGAAACTGAGCTGAACATGGCCAAGGCTGAAGCCAAATCCTGAGCAGCAGCGAGTAGAATGGAAAAGAGCCCCTGGGAGACTGTGTAAATGGACAGCTCGTTTATTCAGAGGGGGCAAGTGGCACTTACACTCTAGGAAGAATGGCTGGTTGGGTCCATGTGGTCCTTGGTTGGGGCAAGAACATCGCGCTTCATTTGCATACTCGGGTGCAACAGGGGCCAGGGGAAGGTGTGTGAAGATACTTCATTTTGCATCCTCAGGGGCAACAGGGGCCAAGGGAAGAAACATTATAAGGTCATATAGAAAAGAAAGGAAGTGCAGCCCGGGATATTTGGGCCATCAGATAAGCAGCAACCAGTCCCTGTAGCCTTGGAGACCTGTGAGCTTATCAGTCACTCTGGGCATGGAGCACTTCCACACTGGAGCCTAACTGCTGGGGTCTACTGCAAGACAAGGAAAACAGCCAAACTCCTGCTGCTCTTAGGATGAGAAAATCCGGGGTTTTAGGCATGCTTGACCCCTCTAGCCTCAGGCCAGCCTTACATCTCTTTAGTCTTATTGATCCCTTGAACATTTACAGATACTTTCTTAGCACAAGCCTGAGTGCTTTCTTGTCTGAAATCCCCTCCCAATCAAACCAGTCCATTTTCTCTCGATTCAGCTTCACTCAAGGTCTCTGGACACAGGTAGAATAAAGCTACATTCCTTGCCAAAATAATGCCACTAATATCACTTACCTCAGTTCCTGATAAAATTCTTGTTCCCCTTTGAAACCTCATGAGCTCGGGCTCCAATGTCAGTGTTTCTCTCAGTATTCCATTCTCTCTTGTCTTCCATGCCCTTCCCCCAACCTACAATGGCCTACAAAGCTGTAGGCCATTTATGTGTTTATAGCATTTAATGACTTTTCTAGCCCCAAGTTCCAAAATCCTCATTCCTCCTGCAAGCAGTTCTGAATGCCTAAAACTATATGGAGGGGTTCATCACAGCAATGAAATCACTTCTTGGCACTGATTTCTGTCTTAGTTTCTTGTCCTGTTTCTATAATAAAATGTCACTACTAAACCTACTTAAAAAAGAAGGGTCTGATTTGAATCATAATCCCATAGTACAGACAATCACTGGGGAGAAGCAAGGCAGCAGGAACTTGAAGCAGTTGGTCACATTTCAGCCACAGTCGGGAGCAGAGAGATAAGTGAGTGAATGCATGCCTACTAGTGCTCAGCTTGCTCTCTCCAAAAACTGCTCAGGGAATGTGCTATCCACAATGAAAAGGGGTCCTCCCACACCGGCTCTTACTACCTGTCTTTTGGTTTCACGTCTGCATTTATTCTGAACCTCTCATCTGAACATCACCTCCTTTCCACAAATGACAGTGGACATTCGAGTAGTCCTACTTCTCAATTCTACATTAACGCCTTTAGCTTGAATGCATGGTCATCTCTTAATGTCCCCATGCCTTGAACAAAGTAACAAAATAAATGAAATACAAAAACTTTGATATTTCACATACATCTTTCTTATTGCACATCTTCCACTGTTCTGTGTTATCCCATTTTACATCTTTGATTAAATATGAAGACTATTAGTTGTTCATTTGTATCAATATAATTCTTTTAAAATTATATCTTACTGGATTCTTTCTGCCTTACTGGACTGCATATATGTATATACATATATATATATATATATATATATATATATATATATGCTTTTTTCTTATATTCGTTCTCATTAGAATCAGTTGCATTTGTAGAGTTTGATATTCATTTCAAAAGACTCATGGCCCCTTAGCTCATCCTCCCTTTTAGTGGGTCAAGCACTGGAATCAAATCTCTTGTGGTGGAAGCTTTAGAGATGAGACTACTTAAGTCAAATCATTTTATACAACTCTGGCTGGCTGGAAAGAGAAATGAAGCAGTTTCCTGGAATGAACTGTTTAAAGAGGAGAAGCTCTATGGCATTCAATCTACTTCCTAATCCTATTAGTCCCAGGAAAAAGAGATAAAAGGACCATTAGGGTAGTGTGGATATGTCCTGACCTGGTTATCACAAGCCAGCCTCTGACAGTGGTGGCCTCTTTGTGATCTGCAGAAAAGATGCTGGTGATGCACAGTTACAACAAGGATGAGGTGCGCCAGCAGCCACAAAGACAAAGGGAACAGAATGCTGCTTCGATATTTCTTAAGCAGGACCAAAGGTTTACTCATTGAAACATATTGGAAGGAGTTTAGAGAAATCTCTGTTATCCTAAAAAGGAGATAAGTGGGAACATGGTATTGTTGGAAGTTTTAAAGATCAAAATGAAAACTGAAAAAATATAGAATTATTATCATATAAACATAATAAGGTAGTTCTATGGTCATGTCTTTGGGTTTCTGAATCTAGGAACTACTTGTATTCAAAGTGTGTGTGTGTGTGTGTGTGTGTGTGTGTGTGTGTGTGTGTGTGTGCCTGTGTGTGTGTAAAAAGGAAAACAAAGGAATAGGCCTTTTATAACTGCAAGCATTAAACTTGGTTTCTAATTTCTTGTTTTGCTAACAAGTTGGATCCAAGGCATACAGCTGCTTGTCCCCTTTAGTTTGCCTCTGCCACTTTGTATTACTCTTCCTCCAACAACCTCCATTTCTGTCTTGGCTCTTTCATCTTTCATTTTCTTCAGATGTGGATTAATTTACCTCATCATATATTACATCCCATGGTCATCATTCATGCCCTCCTTGAACTGACAAAAGGGAGCTAAATAAGGGAACATTCCATTTGTTATTCGGATGTATCATCAGAAAATGACAACAAAATTCTTAGATGACACATTTCTGTTATATATCTCATACTTTTCCAATCCTTTTCTACATATTCCAAACCGAGTGTGAGTATTTCTCAGGCTTTTAACTAAAATAAAGTATATAATGTTAGAAAAAGAGAAAGTTGTCACATGACCATTCCTGATATGACAGGGCAATGACAAACAAGAGAAAGGATTCCATCCAAGTTCAACTCGAAATTCTAAGTAATTTATTAGAGTTACTTACAAGACTCTTTTGTTGCTGAATCAACAAATGCCCCACCTCCAGCACATATGATGCATGGATAGTTAAAATGTTGAACCAGTCCCCAATTAACCTTCTGTCTTCTGTATAACTTTAGCATCACCCAAGATTATGTGCAGTGAGAACAGAAATTGTGCTTGGACTCTCAGGGAAAGGTCTGGTGGGCCTTGCTTCACACTCATTTCATGAAGAAATATTAACACAGTTCCACACCATAGACCTCATTGTCTTTGTACTGTCTTGGCTCTTTTATCTTTTGTTTTCTTGAAGAAGACAAGGTCTCCGTGTGAACAAACAGCTCTGTTTCATGATGGAGAGGTGTATGGCAATTGAGAAGGAAAGAGCTAGATTTCAATAGAAGTCATAAGCAATCAGTAAGAAATCTCCCACACCCATCCATGGATAACACACATCAACAAATAAGTATGTGATCAAGTGTGGAGGATGTAAATTCATATATTTTCAGGAAACTAGGAGTTAAAGATATAGGATAAAAGAAACTGAGTAAGATACAGCTAAGCTGAGCTATAAACAGATTTGCTCTTTATAGAATTCTATTTGCAGCTATAAGGATTCCTAGAACCTTTTCTTCTTTTTTAATTAAGAATTTTTATTCATTTTTCATACCAATTACAGATTCCCCCTCTTCCCTCCTCCCACCCCTTCATCCTTCCCCTCACAACCCACCCCCATTCCCTCCTACAAGAAGGTAAGGCCTCCCATGGGAAGTAAGCAAAGCCTGGTACATTCAGTAGAGGCAGATCCAAAGCCCTCTCCCCACCTCCATGCTGTGGTATGTGTCCCACGACAGGTAGTGGGCTCCAAAAAGCCAGTTCATACACCAGGGATGGATCCTGATCCTACTGCCAAGGGGCCCCTTGAACAGATCAAGCTACACAACTCTCAGTTCCAGAGATTCATCCATGCTAATGAATGGACACAATGCTGAGTTTGGTTTCATCAAGTTCATATTGATTCATGTGGGGTTTGATGATCTACAGTGATGGTACTCAACAGCATCTCTCTTGGTTTCCAATGCATGGCTCATATTTCTATATTGTATACAAACCCTCTAGATCTATCTTCATTTCTGATTAATTTGGATCTATTTTCTTCTAATTTTATTTTCTTTTGGTGTCTATCACCTGCTCATCACTATGAATCCTATGCTGGATTAAAAATTGGTTTCTACAAATACAGAGATCCTGAGCCAAGCACTTGGGCCAAGCTTTGGGCCTTTGAAGAGAGCAAGGAAGGATTGTATGGGCTAGAAGAGTCAAGGTAATCACAAAGTTACCCACAGAAACAACTAACCTGGGCTCATAGGAGCTCACAGACTCTGGGCCAACAGCTAGGGAGCCCGCATGGGACTGACCCTCTACATATGTGTGACAGTTGTATAGCTTGGTCTATTTGTGGGACTCTTAGCAGTGGGATCAGGGCCTGTCCCTGGTGCTTGAGCTGGATTTTGGGAGCCTATTTGATAACTGGGTCACTTTGCCTAGCCTTAAAACCAACAGAGAAGCTTAGTCCTACCTCAACTTGATACGCCATGCTTTGTTGACACCCATGGAAGGCCTGTCCCTTTCTGAACAGAAACAGAGGAGGAGTAGACAAGCAGGTACAGAAGGAAGGTGGGAGAGGAAACAGGAGGAGAAGAGGGAGAGGAAACACAGGTTGGGATGTAAATAAATTTAATAAATAGATATAAATAAATAATTGGTTTCTAAAGGGGAGAGATTTGAGCTCATGGTTTAAAAAGTTTGTGTTCCACTGCTCTGGGTGTATGGAGAGAGAGGACATCATGGTAAGGAGCACATTCAAAGCAAAGTTGTTCACTTCCTCCTGCCCAAAGAGCATAGGAACAAGAGGGGAGACAAAATTTCAAAATCACCTCAGAGATCCTGACTCCAGTGACCTCACTTGCTCCAACTGTCCCTACCCTCTTTGATTTCTATGCCTTCCCAGGGATCCCACCAACTTAAGAAAACCCTTGAATATGTGCACTTTTCAAACAGTTAAGGTTCACATCATAAAACTCATACTCAATATCTATGACTACTCTAAAATATTTTTAAAGATTTAGCCAACTCACTTTTCACAAAGTAACTGCTAAGTTTTTAAACCAATGGTGTCCTCATGTCATGAATAATCTCTTGATAAATATAAAAGATTCAGTTCATCCTTGGGAGATGATTCTGTACTGTAGAGTTTTGAGTTATGACTGAAAGACAAAGGCTACTTCTAGTAGAATATTTGTAGCAAGTAATCTTGCTGGGTAGGCTTTGCAGTATAGTGTTAGATATAAATACTATGAGTGAGAAAGCTACTCTTGCTTGTACCTTCAGAGGAAACCCTTTCAACTTTCACCAATGAGTATGACAGTGACTATATTCTTGTCACATGGTTTTCATAACGCCTTATGTTAATTAATCATTGCACAAATTCATTCCCATTTTTAAAATTATCCTTGCCTACAAAATATCAATAATTTTACTATGGTGAATAACATTCTGAATGTGCTTTTGAACTCAGTTTACTATATTACATTATTAATAATTTCACGTGTACGTCCATCAAAATCTCTTTTAGTTTTTTCTCTTTTCTTCTGCTCCTCTTCTGTCCTCCCCTTTTCTCCTCTCTTCTTTTTCTCCCCGTTTACCTTTGCTTTTCCAGGTACTCTAGTTTGGCCACAATGATGGAGAAATAGTAGGTTTGTCAAATGAATTTGAAAATTTCTCTGCCTCTTCAATAATTTTTGGAAAAAATTGACAACAATCCCATGAATCTCTGGTATAAACCTCCAGTGCATCAGTCAGTTCCTAAACAGATATCTTGAGATATCTTGAGTTAGTGGTCCACTCTCCATATCAATTAATAATTAATATGTTCAGACTTTCTATTCATGATTTGGTATTGGTACATAGTATGTTTCTAATAATGTATTAATTTCTTCATATTATCTGATTAATTTTACTTATTTGTTAACTGTAATCTTCTATGATCTTTCTATCTCTGGGATATAAGTCACAGTATCTCCCTTTTATCTCTGATTTTGTCTTCTCTCCTTCTTGTAGGCTATGTAAGGGCTTGTCAACTTTGTATTTTCAAAACAGCCACTCTTAGCATCCTTGGCTGTTCCTAGAATCTTCCTAGTCTACATTTTACTTGTGCTGTGAATTTTTATAATTTTCTTTCTTAATACAAATTTAGGCTAGCCCTGTTATTTTTTTCTGTTTCTGTGTGGTACAAAGCCAGGTGTAAAGATCAGTGCTTTTGTTTTCTGTTCACATAGGTGTGCATCACTGCAAACCATCCTATTCTCTCAGCTACAACTACGCTTGTGGATATTATGTCCTTAGTTAGCCTTAATTTATTTGTAAGCTTCACTTGTTATTTCCTCTTTAGCTCATTTGTGGTAGGTTTTGTGCTATTTATTTTAATATATTTGTGAGTTTTCCTACTTTCTTTTATTAATTTCTATATGCATATCATTGTGGTGGTATGAGATACTTGAATTTCAGTCTTCTTGAATTGTTTTAGTTTTATATGTGTAATGATTTTCCTAGAACAAATGATCTACTTTAGAAGATTCTATGTATACAAACTAGATGTATATTCTGACTCTCTTTCTTAGCTTATGTTTCCTCTATATGTATATATCTGTTAGTCCACTTGGTCTATAGTGATATTCAATCTGGTAATTTCTGTAGGTTCTCTGTCTGGATAAACAATCCATTTTAGAAAATGGAGTATTGATATTCCCTACAATTCTTCTATTGCTATTCTTTCCTTGAGTCTATTGTCATTTGCATTGTACATCTAGGTGCTCTGATGTTAGGAACATATACATATTGGTTTGGTAGTATGCTCTTAATAAGTTGCCCCTTTATCATTACATAAGAACCTTTTGTCTCTTATCACAGTTTTCACCTAAAGTCTATTTTAACTGATACAACACCCTTACATCTATTCACTTTTGATCAGCATTTGTCTTTACCATTCTTTCACCCTAGCCCATGTATGTCTTTTAACAAAAGGAGCCTCTTTTAGACAGGACATAGTGGGATCTATTTGGTGACTATGTCTTTTGTGTCAATATTGATCTTATTTACAAAAAAGTAATTATTGATAAATAGGAACTGTCCTTATCATTGCCTTTGTTGTTTTGACCTCTTTTGCTGTCTTCCTTTGCAAGTGATAATTTATAAAATATGATTTTTTTTTATTTTTGTATACAGCCTACTCTTGTGCTTTACTGTGGCCCTTATGTAAATATCTATATTAAGCTGACAATAACTGAACTTTAGCTATATATAAAACTCTACCTTTAAGTATTTCTCACTCTACATTTTTGGCTACTGATGTCACAGTTGACATATTTTATATTATGTTTTCATGAATATATTAAGACATAGTTATTTTTACTATTCTTCTCTTAACATTAATATTTGGGGCGAAAGACTTGACCATAACAGTATATTTAAAATTAAAGAAATTTTAATCTAAGCAAGAGGAATATCCTTAATAAAATCTCTAGAATATCCCAGTATTATTAACAGCACTTTCTATACACACTTTTCCTCATGTCAGTTTCTATGCCTCATTCACTTTTACCTCAAGTCTTCATGAGCAACAGTGAGCAAGGTGTCTTCCTACAAAATAAACCTTCAAAGATAAATAAATGTTAGATACAGGCAATGGAAAAATACAAACCAAAAATGTATAATTCTAAGATTTTCCCTATGAATAGAGAATGGAAAAATAATTTGGAGAACCAATTTATTTTCCTTAAAATAAATACCAGTGTGTTTCGTGTCTTTAATCCTGATGGTTTACATTATTTTAGAGTGAGCCACTCAAACAAAACAAAACAAAAACCCTAATGGACACAATATTATTCATAGAGAAATTTGAAAGAAAGAAAATCTGAGGATTAATGTCCTTAATCTTCATTTCTGACAGGCACTGTTCACGTTTGGATTGTCTGGTCAACATTTGGGTCTGATTCGTAGTTTCCAAATCATGGTGTGCAGTGTTCTAAGTCAGTTCCCTGGGAGAGATTTAGAGGTAACTTTTCCACAGGTTTTCTCAATTAGATTCATCCAGCTCTTTGCCCACATCACCCACATCTGCTCATAAGAAATGAGTAATGGAACGCACATGTGCCGACTCGCGAGCCACTTCAGCCTTTGCAGGTGCAAATGCACCTTTTAAGGTGCAAAGCAGAGCCACAAACGTTGCAGGTTTGTCCAGCTGAAGCTCTGGGCTTTAATCACATCTAAATAACTCCTTTACGCCGCAATCACAGGATATTTCTCCCGTGTCAGAAATGCTGCAGACTGATCTGGTACATATTAGCAAATGAGACGTTATTTACAGAAAATAAAATGTAACCGATTTTCTCCCTATCAGCTATTTGTGAAAGCATTCTTCTCATACATTAATCCAAAATTTTTGTTAGTGGTTTTCAAGGCAAATTTTACTAAGTAGAATAGAAAACAAGATACTTTTATTTGTGTAAATAATCAATCTAGAGGAGCTACACTAATACTTGTACTATAATCAGGACATATTCTTGCCGCTGTATTTTATTTCTAGGGGAAAAATTAAGTGAACACTTGATTACAAGGAGTAATAGAGCCTCTTACGGTGCAATAATCCTAAGAAGCAGAAAATCCCCAGTTGCTTATTTCCTGTCTGGGTGTGCATTTATAAGACCCCTTTTCAGCAGACGTGCATTCTTAATTTCATTTTTTAAATTAAGATTCTCTGAATTATACACCTTAGCAGTGATTAAGTCATCGTATCATTTTTCACTAACTAGGATAACTGTGTACAAGTGTCCTTTGTTTTCTAAGTTGCTACCGGTCCTGGGGTTCCGGGAAACTGGGTTGTGAGCTGTGTTTCCGTGGAGACACATCTCTACAACCAGACTTCTTCCATGGAGTTGATTAAACATGATAGTCTCTTTGTCTTCTGGTGCCCAACTATGTTTTAATTTTGTTTATTTTTCTTGCATAGGAAAAAAACATTTGTCTGTACCCTGACAAAAGAATATACAGCCGCCTGGTTGGTGACCTAGGGAAACTAGGTTGTACCAAATAACACGATTCCCACATTAAGAGAATGACGCATGCTTGCTTTCATTTCACACATCAAATAGGAGAGTTTAACAATCATGGTCATGCATTATTTCCAAAGTGGTAGAAATGAATATACCTTTGACCTAGGGGTCACAATAAAAAGTAGAATTGTCCAGAGAGTTTTATTTTGGAAATTATTTTGTGATAATGGGGAGGTCCAAAGTCAAGGAACAAGAAAAAGAAGGATATTTCTCTTTATGTTTAAGGTTTGAATATGTTTATCTCTGCTCCTCAAGCCCAAGGCAGAATGAAAGACATGATAAGCTGCCTTTACACTTCACTCCTGTTACAACACCTCACGCCCAGCCTTCCTTGTTCTGATTACCCAAATCCTGCCCATTTTTCAAAGTGCAGTTCAAATCCTGCTTTCTTGTAAAACATTCTTTGACCATTTCATCTGGAAGCAATCTTTCTTTCTTTAAACTTCTACAAGCCTTATTTTCCATACCACTCATTTAAGAAATATTATTTACTGTCCAGTAAATGTAATGTTTTAAGAAATGTTGAAGCCATAGTAGAGACATTTTATAACTTTGTACACAAAAGAAATTTTTATTTTTAAAGTGAAATAAGCCTATGACTTTTTATTGTCCTTTATGGATCCCAAATCTAGTTTGTTAGATTACACACTACATCATTATAGCAAAATGAAACTCTGAGGTAATGCTTACTGTAGGCCAGAAATTGTTTTGAGGGCATTAAATTAAGTAAATGCCTAAATACTTTATAAATGTTATGTTTTTAATAATAGAGATTTCATGTATGTATGTAAATTTGTGCACCTTTCTAAGCATCCATGTATTTATGTATGTAGATATATGTATGCACTGCATATACACACATATATAGAGGAACTTACTTGATGAATTGAATGAAACAATGTTTATTCAAACATTTAATGTGAAGATATCCCTTAATTGCTAAGATTATATATATATATATATATTACTGTATTTATGCTATATTTTTACTCTTGTAACAGGTAAAGGGGCTGTTTTATAAAAGGGAACTCAATAATATTTCAGTATATTCCATCTTTGAGTAAGAAAGGAAAATTTAGGGCACACAACTAATTAGAACACACAACTAAACTTTATGTCTCTAAATTTGGGACATTCTTCTTTTTAACCCATTAGGTACATACCAGTTTAATTTGTTTTTGATGAAAATAATTATGTGTGCCAGAAAACAAAACCCAAGACCATATTTGAGAGTTACATCTAGATGTAAGTCCACACCAGTCACCAGTTGACTCTAAGCAGCAAGCTCTGCTAAGATTCGACTTCTTCATCCGGAGATGAGGACTTCAAGCTTGATTGATGGCAGTATTTCATTTGTGATTTTCAAAATTGCTGTTGTGATCTTGGTTATATAGAAGCTAACCCACTTAAATGAACTTGAAGAACCACATCTGTCATCAGCTTCCAAAATAGTGTTACTTGATTTTTAATAAAATGCTGTCAGTTTATTCCACTCACTGGTAATTGTTAAAGATAAAAATAATTAGAATAAATTATACGACCAATAATTACAAATATTTCAGCCTTGTGTAGATACAGATTTTTCTTGAATTACTGTCATTGTAAACATAATAGAATTTAACCATGAAAACAAAAATCTGAATTCAATACATCCAATTTTCTGTAACTTTATGACATTCAGCATATGGAATTAACCTAAGTACTCAACAATATGACCATAGTTGTAGAACACTACTCTAAGGGAAATAAGTCAAATATGGGTAAATATTTCATGTTCTCATTTACATGTAGATTCTAAGCTAATTGAGCTCATAGAGGCAGAAAATAAAATGGTGATTACTGGAATCCAGAGGAAGAAAGGGGGGAGTAAGGAGATACAAGTACAAATTGCAAAACCTCAGTTGGGCCGGGCAGTGGTGGCACACAGAGAGGATCTTCAGTTTTTTCATTATGATAAAATATTAAATGTATAAAGTTATGAACAGGTTTGTTGGCTTTATTTGGTCATGTCACACTACATTAAAAATCATAACAGCACTTTTCATGCCTTAAGTATATATAGCAATAATTTGTCAATATGTAATTCTAAATTGTAAGCAAATAAGTACAATTTAAGTAAATAAGCAGAATAAATCCATGAATCTGTATTCTTAGATAAATTCACAGTAGTCTAAACACTGAGTAGTCTGCCTTCTCTTCATGCGCCTTTCAAATATCTGGTAGGTATATTTCTTACTATGTGACTCACTAAGGTCCAATCCTGTTTATGTCATTGCTACCCCATGGTGCTGGATTGTCACTCCAATGTTTCCATTCACGGAAGAGGGCTTAGACTGACATCTACCTTTACAAATGCATATCATCAAATGGAGGGGCAAGAACATAGCTCCACTCCTGTATCACTGACGGAAAAAAAAAAAAGACTCATTTAAACTTCTTTTTTTTTTTTCATGTTGACGTGACCCAAGTAAAGAACATTACTTTTACTTTCATTTTAAACTTATCTCTGCTGTCTTATGTTTCCAGCCATCTGCAAGTTATTATTTCTGAATGACCAAAAAATTCACAGCTTGAGTCTAAACAAGATGACTATACCAGAACCAATGTAATGGTGTAACCTATCTATCTGTCTGTCTGTCTGTCTGTCTGTCTGTCTGTCTGCCTATCTACATACCTACCTAACTATCCATCTATCCAACCATCTATCATATGGGAATGCTGCCACAGCTAAGGATTGAACTTAATATACCTTTTAATATTATGTACTTCTTTATGTGTTTATGAATGTTTTGCCTGCAAGTGTGTATGTGAACCACATTTATACAATGTCTGAAAAGGCCAGAAGAGGGCCTTGGGTCCCCTGTAACTGGAGTTATTGGTTTCTGAGCTATAACATGGGTGCTGGGAACAAAACCCAGGTCCTGCATGAGATCATAGCATGAGATCATAGGATGCTCTTAATCACTGACTTGAATTGAAAGTGCAGGACTTGAAAGTGGAAAAAAATCATGATACCCAAATTGACCTCCAGCTTCAGAGACAATCGAGGAAACTGAGTACTTAAACCGACAAGCCCAGGATTTCATAGGGGCTAAGAATAGAGTCAACCTACAAGTTTCACTGATGGGTGTTTTCTTTGCTGTGGGGACTACAGGAGCACGGAAAGCAGGAGTGATACACGGTACGATGAAGTAGCAAACAGTATCTTCCAAATTCATACACAGACTGAATTGGTATCATCAAGGATATTGATGGACATCATCTTGCTTAAATAGTAGTAGTTGGGGGGGGGTGGATGGGAGGTAGAAGAAGACAACACTGACTTTAACACATCATAGGGAAGTTGTCAAGAAACCAATACACCTAGAAAGAAAAGACTGGATGGTGCATTATAAACCTTTTATGATGTTATGTATCAACCCAAAGGATTGAGAAACTGTAAAAACAATACACACAAAAATCTTTATATTTCACAGACTGGAAAACCCAAATGCAGTTTAGGAAGGCCATTTAGCCAAACATATTCTACTCATGGATTTATACTTGCGGGGGATCATTTTGAGATTTTTATTCTAGTCCCAAAGCATCTTTTGACATTTTATTTATGAACATTTAAGGCTTTTAAACAGTCAGTAGCTTATTACTAATGGTTTCTAGATACTTTTCTAACTATTTCTAAATATTTGTGAAAAATTTATTTTATATTTATGTAAGTCCCTGTAAATTTGCCATAGACATGTAGGCATTTAGTGCTTGGAGATTCCTATATAACAGTGAATCATTGATCTCAAACACTATATTCCATTTACCAATGAGAAATGCAGGACTGAGGCTGAGATGACTGCCACTGGCCTTAAGCAAGATTTATTATGTTGTCAAATTAGAGTCTAAACCTTATGCTCGATAAAACACCAGAACATTTTTGGGACTTGACATCAAAGGACATTTTTCTAGTATTTCTATGACATTTCCTTTTTATAAAGTTTTCTTATTAACCATCTGCTAAACCCGTGTCTTTCGAAGTTACTCAGAAGCAATTTAATTGTTCCAGTTAGATATTTTTCTTGCTGTAAAAAAGGGAGATGAATTAATAGTTGGGTATTGGGAAGGTGGCACAGTAAATGAATAAGAAGAGACAGAAAGTGTTTTCTATACAGAAAGCTTAGAGAACTGTTACCATGCTTACCAAAGGGACCTTCAAACACAGCATCCACTCTCTCTTGCTTTCTATAAAAGGCATACATATTCAACTGCCTTTGCTGGATGCTTTATTGTTTTAAATATAATTCAGGGAGTAAATGAGAACTCGAATAAGAATTATTTCCTACCCTTTAGTGCCATCGTGAGGCCAAAACAACAAAGTACTAAGAAAGTCAAATCTGCAGGTTAACCTAAGGTTATGGTATTTTCTTTTCTTTCAGAATATTATTACTCAGATAATGGGAATTTATTTCAGAAACATAATTTCCTGATCTGTTAACTTAAATTCTCCAACCAACAATTTATAATGCATATGTCAACATATAGAACGTACCTTGAAATTTTATGCAACTGGGAAATGAGAGGTTTGTGAATTTGTGATCAATACAAAACTTACATTTTGAAGTTACCAGGTCATACACCTGAAGCTTTTCAGAAATAAAATGTTTAGAGTGTTTTAAACCAACAATGTTTTACCTTTCTATATCTATCCATTGATATTTTCACTGTATTGTATCAAATTATAACAAACAACACAGTATGACATAGTGCCTCTGCGGCTTGTAAGAGTAGTAATACCACCCTGGAAAATGTGCCACTGGGGAAGGAAATAGAGTACCAGAGGAAGGCTGTCAATCAAAATGACTCATTGTCAGGTAAGAACTTTAGACTTAGGTGAGCTCAAAGCATTAGAGTCAACCAAGTGGCTACATATTTGATTGGAAATCATCACCACAAACCATATCCAAAAAGTTTACATGTTTTATTTAAAAAATCTCAACCAAATGCCCATGGCTCCGTTAGCCCTGCCTTTCTCAGTGTACAAGCAGGTTCTTCCCACTCCTGGTTTTCCTTTACAAGTGTATCAATTAAGTTGAAAATGTTCATTATTTGTCTATTTTTTTCAGTTCACTTAATTTTAAATGAGTTGATAGAATTTGCTCATGTGCAGAAAAAATGTAACTCTAAAATGATCTTTTTATTGTTTCCTAAATCTGACTTCTCCTCACGGGCTTTCAAATTCTGTGTACTCACTTCTCACTTTGCCCTCACAGCACTCAGAAACTAAATATTCTGGCAGTTTTCATCTGTAAAATAGGAGCTTTTCTACAAGGCATGAAAAGTTCCACTATGCATACTTCTTGCTTGCCTTGACTTTTCTTGAAAGGCCACAGAGGGCAGACAGAATAAAACTCTTGAACAAAATTTTATCTGCCTTTGTTCTTACTCTTTTCTAGTCTTATTAGTGTCTTAACATTTCCACATATTCTTGTGTTCCAGAGTTATCCAAAATAAACACCATAAATTGCAGTTATAACCAAGGCAGTACAAACTGCGTTCTTTTCTCCTCTTATCTCACAGACAGACTTGAAGTAGAGAACTCAAGAGAGCAGGTAATAACCTGCTCACAGTTAGTGACACGTGATCTCCTTCTGTGACTTGGCTTCCAGCACTCTCAATAGAATCACAGTACTCATCAGGGTGCAGCTGTGAACACATATTGCTATATTTGGTCCCTGTAATACTGGCCAAGGAGATGGATCATCTCCTTCAACACCTATCCCAGGGAAGTAAGATCGGAAGTTATATATTCATTGAGAAGATGAGTATCGAAGCCCCTTTCACCAGTGGGAGTGGGAGTTACAAAAAAAATGAGATTGTTTCTGCCCTTAAAAAAAAATGCTCTCAGGTTTGAAACAAGCACTTCTAATGGAAGCTTATAAGCCTCATAAAGAGAGCCCATTGGTCACCTATAACTTCTTTCTAGCAAGGCAATACTATTCTGATATCATATAATACTGTTTATTCAAATATTTAAATATCATTTCATTATAATTCTACTCATCTCACATGACAAGATTTCTTTCTGTTGTAGCATGGTGTCTTGCTTCATTGCATTAGTTATGGTTGTACAGAAAAATGTAAGCAGTGGGATGGATATATATGTGTATATATATGGGTGGGTGGGTGTGTGCAGCCAATATCTGTGTATGAATGTTATGATTATGCTTTTGGCTGTACTTTGTCTACACCTAAATTATAAAATAGCTATAAATCTATTATCTATAAATTTATAATTCAGCTAGTGGGATTATGGAGGCAAGAGTACCTCCTGATCTACAAGACAAAGATTGGGGAAAAGCAGTGGAGGAGGTTAGCTTGATTTTGAAGACTTGAAGCCCAGAGGCAGAGGTGGTGTAAGTCACAGGCTGAATCTGAAGTCTAAGAACCAGTAACAGTAATGACAATGGAAAAAGACAGAAAACCCTGGATGATTGATAGCCTAGTTCAGAAATAGACAGCCAATTTGCCTTTCTTCCAAGTTTTAGTTCTACTTTAGCCCTGGGTAGCTTGGATGAGAATAATCTGTATAAGGTCTAAAATCTCCAATGTTAATTTCTTTTAAAACATCCCCAGAAGCTCCATACTGTATTCCAACACTATAATTATAGCATTTTGAAGGCTGAACCAAGGAGACTATATGTTTCGGGCAAGTCTGCACTATATAGAGAGAGTCTGTCTCCAAACAAACAATGTTTCACAAATAAATACAGAAACAGTGTTACATTAGATAATGCCACATCTCTTATCACAGATGAGTTGATACATAAAATTAGCCATGGCTTTTATGACATAGTTTTGGGTATAGAATGAATCTTAGGAGACAACTAAGTGTGTAGTCATCTGATAGAGTTGCAATCTAAAAAGAAGAGTTTAATTTATAACAGAAAGTAATGCATATGGCATTATACAGATTATGGAAATAAATAATGTAGAAACCTGAAAATTGCCCGGAGGAAACCACCACTAAGCCTGGACTTTGGAGAACTGGGTGTGTCACTGTAGAAGAAGGCCAGGAACCAGAGTCACATGGTACAGGGTGGAACCATGACACTCTTGGAGCTAGGACTGCACAGGCTGAGGTCACCAGTAGAATATCTGCAACCTCTCCCCGCCTTCCCATTGTCTTCAGTCTCAGGCCAATAACTCATCTCATGCAGACTTACCTGAGACCCTCAGTGAGGAAACTTGAGCAAAGTACAGCTCCCTGGCAGTCAGATCGGATCAGGTGTAGAGGCAGACATGGGGCTTAGTGCACAGAACTCTGGGCTTTGGAAAGAAATGATCCTGAATATCTGGTGTACAGACAAAATCAAAATAGGAAAAGCTGTAAATGCCTAATAAAATGCCTTCTCTAGGTCACAGATTGACCTGTTGTGTTTGAAATTATTGTTTAAAATTGGTGATGATTTAATTCCAAATCAAAAAACCTTCACTCATCATGGTCCTGCATGAGCTTGTCCACATACATGTTCCCCACCCCAAATAGAGGTGTGTTTTTTTTTTTTATTTACTGACAAGCTGCAGTCAAGAAATCATAGTTTAAATAATCCTAAATTTGCTTTATAAAAGCTGAAGTATTCTTTCTTTTGGTTCAAAAATGGAGTTTCTGGGGAAATAACCTTCATTTAAATTAGTTTTTCATTTTATTCTCTGCTGCTAGTAAGGAAAGCTCATCTCCCAGTGGAGACAGAAGCATCATTACTAATGGAGCATGATGAAGAGCTCTCACTGTTAGTCAGGTATTGTCCAAAACTAACTGCAGCACTAAGGTCGCTTTATATAAATACATCTATAAATTATGTCATAGGACCTTTTCCTCAATCATTATAATTTTTGAATTTTAATTATGAACTTAAAAATTTTCATATTAATAAAATATATTCATGCTTGAAGGACTATTTATATAATCTATTAACTAAATCATAAAATACTATATTATTTCCCTTATCAAAGTAATCTTTGACTTTTACTCTTATTATGACAGATTCAAGTAACGTATTATGAAACTCACATAAAGACATAAATATGTATATTTTCTAAATATGGCCAATTTACTGTAACATGTTGTTTTGTAACTTTTTTTTGCTTAACATCTGTAAATTCTGAACATTCTAAAGATTCTGTGGGTTTGATGATAAACTCTCTGAAAATATATAAATTAAGAACAAACACCAAGCTGACCCTATAGGCTATCAATTCACTAAATGAAAACCATAAGCCATACTTATTCTTTGCATATCTAACTTATGTCTAACTATACCTGAGTATAACAAAGGAAGCATGCTAAGTGCTTTTGGGGTGTCAGTCACTGCAGTCAGCATTTTAGTGGTAATAGGCAATTTATGTTTACATTCTCTGACCTGAGCACATAAAAGTTAGAATCCTTTTGTGGTTTTTTTTTTTGTTTTGTTTTTTTTTTTTTGAGTCAGTATCACTCATTTGTTCCCAGGGGTACTTTTAGAAGTTCTTTTGTAGTTTTACAATTGTTCAGCCTTCATGTTCTTTATTGTAGAAACTCAATGATAATGAAAGCTTAAGTAATCCATTGGAGCATCATGCCCTGAGACAAGTTTAATCTCATTAAAATTGCATACAAAGCTCTTTACGATCTTCCCGGCTCACACTCATCTCTCACTGTTCCTTCTTTCCCAGTTTTACTGCTTCATTATCAAATTACACACAGATCTCAGAACATGCGATGTTAATTACTTAGAACATGTTGTTCCTTCTAGCTGGAATGGCCTCATCTGAATTAGTTCTTCTGCATCAGTTCTTCTCACTCTTTGACACCTGTGGGAATTATTGATTCCTTTAGGAAGTCCTCTGTGTATAGTTGTCATCCCTCCATAGATCATCGTGCAGTAGGATTACTCATTAATGCATAACACTGTCCAGTGAGTGTCTTGAGGCACATACTGCAGCTGCACCACATGATAAGTGCTGACAATGTGGAATGGGTCTTTCTAGCTCCCAAAACAGTGCATTTGAGCTGAAAAAGAGATGATACACATAAATGCCACTTTGATGGTTGGCTACGGGTACAATATTCAAATTTGTAAAATAAGAAAAGTATTTGTTGGTGGCTTAGAAAGGAAACAAGGTTATAAATCTTCAGATTCTAGCATTAACACCTTAGGCAAGCAAAAGCTGGTGAGTTTTATCATGTTATTGTGACCCTGTTTTTTTGATGAAACTTTAAACAGGTACTGTTTTAACAGATAAGTAACTATACATGGAGTCACTAACCAACCTGTCTCTGAAATCCAAAAGTAGGGAGGTGAGAATCTGCAACACATGCATTCCTCTGAGTCAAGAAATCTTCATTGTTCAATAGTCCTTCGTCTGTCTTTACTAACACTTCCTAAAGGTAACAGTCAATTCTTTCAGTGGCCACTTTCCACTACTGAAAGCATTTCTTCTTTTCTTTTACCTACACTTTAACTGTATAAAATCTCACAGCTGTTTTGTCTCACTGTGAAAGCGTATAGGTCTATAATCCTCGATTTCCCTATCTTCGATACTCATTGAAGGTATTCTTGTTGCCAGAATAGTATCTTATTTTGTACCCTTTGGCTGCCATGATGACAAGTACTATAATACCTGGAACACAGATGGCAAAGAGAGAAGCATTGATTAAGCCAAGGCAATAAAAGCAACCTGAGTAACACAGTAACATGCCCATGACAGTGAGCAACTTAAGGATACAAAAATAAAATCTAGTCACTGCTCAATAGGCAAATTTATGTCTGGAATCCAACCAAAGTTTACCAGGGAAACAAACATGTAGAAGAATGCAAAGAGATCCATACTTATTACCCTGCACAGAACTCAACTACAAGTGAGTCAAAGACTTCAACATAAAACCAGATGCACTGAACCCATAGAAGAGAAAGTGGATAATAGCCTTGAACTCACTGGCACAGGAAGACAACTTCTGAGCAGAACACCATTAGCACAGGAACTAAGATCAACAATTAATAAATGGGACCTCATGAAACTGAAAAGCTTCAGTAAGGCAAAGGACATGTCAATAGGACAATATGTCAGCCTATAGATTGGAAAAAGATTTTCACCAACTCCACAGCCAATAGCAGGCTAATACCCAAAATATATAAAGAACTCAAGAAACTAAATGTCTACAAACCAAATAATCTAATTAAAAATGGGGTACGGGTCTAAACAGAGAATTCTGAGCAGAAGAATCTCAAATGGTTGAGAAACACTTAAAGAAATGTTCAACATCCTTAGCCATCAGTAAAATGCAAATGAAAATGTCTATAAGGCTCCATCTTATAACTGTCAGAATAGCTAAGATCAAAAACACAAATGATAGCTTATGCTGGAGAGGATGTGGAGCAATGGGAGCAATCTTCCATTGCTAGTGGAAGTGCAAACTCATATAGCCATTATGGAAATGAATATGGTGGTCCCTCAGAAAATTGGAAATTTTTCTACCTCAAAACCCAGCTATATCACTCTTGGGCATATACCCAAAAGACACTCCATCCTACCACAGAGACACTTGCTCTATCATATTCACTGCAGCTTTATTCATAACAGCCAGAAACTGGAAACAACCTAGATGGCCCTCAATCTAAGAATGGATAAAGAAAATGTGGTATGTTTACACAGGAGAGTATAGTGAGCTGTCAAAAATAATGATGGAATAGTCCCCAACTGACCAGCTCACCTGCCATCCAGGCCCAGATCCAGTGCTTTGAGTTGGTCTACCACAACATCTATGATTGACTGGAGTGTGTGGAAGAAGTGGTCCTGCATAACCGATGTCATTACTGAATAGGGCCAGTCCTAATCCCACCAGGGGTCCCCAGTAAGCAGCTGTTGTGGCTGCAGCCCACAATGCTAGCTCTGCTGGGACACAGTCTGCATGGCAGTGGTGGTGCCTGCAGGTTACTAGCACAAAGGTTGAGCTCTGCAAGTCTCAGATGGCAACATTGAGGACAAGGGAGGTATGCATCACCCTGGAGCTCACATAGAACCTGCTCCCTGATGCCCTATCTAACCAAAAGATCACCTTTATTCTGGGCAACAGAAGAATATCCAAAACAAGCACAGGGATGATCTAATATTTATAATGTATCAGAATCCAGAAACCCTGAACCAGACTAAGTACTCATTGCAATGAAATGGCATGTAAAGCTGTATATATACATATATATACACACATTTGCTGTATGACATACAATGCTGCTATAATGAATGAGTCTGCAGAGTGATATGCAGCAGCCTGGAGCTTGTACAGACTCAGCCATCCAAGCACGATGCCCAGCCACACAATCACCCTGGCTCTGAGCAATGGCAGGATGTCCTAAATGAAGAACAGGTCATTTTCTGGATTGGAGTCCCTTGAAAGACCTCTATGGTCCCTTCCACCCCTAGAGGCCATGTTGGTATCCATCATCACTGCCTTAGGCTGTGTTGAAGATTAAGGTTCATGTGGGTGTTTATGGTCTGAGCTGCCACTGGAGGCCAGGTGGATGTCCAAGGCCCCTGCTACCCAAGTAGACATCAGTAGCCTCTGCTACCACAAGAGGCCATATTAGTGTCCATGGTCCTGGTTGCCAAAGGAAGCCATGTTGATGTCAGTGGGCTGGAATATTGCCCAAGGCCATGTTGATATCTGTGGTCTATGCTGCCACCAAGGGCCATGCCTGGGTCTGTGGTCCTACTGCAGCCAGGTGCTGTGTTGATGTTAACGACCTGTGCTACCACCAAAGGCCACTCAGATGTCTGTCATCTGCACTGCCTCCTGAGGCTGTGTTGATATCCTTGGGCAGTGCTGTCCTCCGAAAACATGTGGAAGTCCATGAAAAGTAAATGGCAAGGAAGTAAATGGCAAAGAAGCAAGGAAAATACTTTTGCAATGGTATGGATGACCACACACTCACAAATGAGAAAGAGGAATATAGAAGACTTTTGTGACAAGCTCTACCTCACACCCCCATCCCCTAAAAAGTAACAGCCTAGACAGAAAGTCATGGAAGAGAACTCTTAAAAATTGTTATAAGAATGCTGAAGTATAGCTATACACAGCCAATGGATCCTGGAGGGATGGGGTGGGGGGGGGGAGGACTCAATTTTCATTAAGGGTCTGGCCACTGGGAGTTTGGCCATGCTCCAATGAGTATATGCAACACACAAATTGGACAAGTTTTCTCCTTCTCCTTCTTATTCTCCTTCAGTGGCAAAGTCACAAGGTGGGGGAAGACTAGGGAGGACTGGGAAATGAGTGTAATCAGGATATATGATGTGAAATTCCCAAATAATCAATGAAAACATTAAATAGGAAAAAATGACATTATGAAATTTTAGGCAAGTGGATGAAACTAAAAAGGATCATTCTTAATGAGGTAACTTGGACCCAGAAAGACAAACACAGTATGTACTCGCTTATAAGTGGACATTAGCTGTTAAGTAAAAGATAATCATGCTACAATCCACAGACCCAGAAAGGCTAAGTAAAAAGGAGGTCTCAAGGGTGGATACATGGATCTCACTCAGAAGGGAAAATAGCATAGATTTTGTGGGTAGACTGGGAGAAGGTAGAGATGGGAACATGAGGGATCAGGTGAGGATGGGAGGTACAGAAGGAGAGAGTACTGAAAGAGATGACTGGAACTGGGGAGCTTTTGAGGGGTGATGTAGAAACCTAGTGCAATGGAAACTTCCTGGGATCGGTGAGAGTAACCCTAGTGAATTCTCTCAGTAATGGTGATACGGAGCCCAAACTAGTCATCTTCTATAACTAGGCAAGGCTCCCCCCATAGTGGGGCTTAGACATCAACCCAGCCACAAAACCTTCAATCTACAATCTGTTCCAGCCTACAAGATAGTGGCACAGAACTTGGGGGAATGGCCAAGCAATGACTGGTCCAACTTGTGGCCTACACCTGGTATTGCCTGGATGGACAGGAACCAGAGGAAGGACAGCCAGGAAACCCAGAATAGAACCAAACATGACTGGGGGGAAAAATCAATGAAATGATTCCTAATGATATTCAGTGTCTAGCCCAAGTGTCATCAGAGGGGCTTCATCCAGCAACTGATGGGAGCAGATGCAGAGTCCCACAGCGAAAACCTAGGTGGAGCCAGGAGAACCCTGCAGAAGAGGGTGAGGAAGGATTGTAGGACCAGAGAGACAGAGAACTCCACAAAAACACAGCTCACAAAATCAACTCAGTAGGGCTCATAGGGGCTCATGGAGACTGAAGCAACAAACACAGACCCTGTATGGGTCCGAGCCAGTTTCTCTACATATACTTTATGGTTGTGTAGCTTGGTGTTCTTGTAGGACTCCTAAAGTGGGAGAGGGGAGTGTCTCTGAGTCTTTAGCCTGAGCTTGGGACTTTTTTCTTCTTATTGGCCTGCCTTTGGGAAAACGGAGATAAAGCCTACTTCATTGTGCTGGATGATCTTTTTGGTATGTTCATGGACTCAGTTTGCAAGTGTCTTATTGAGTATTCTGCATCTACATTCCTAAGGGAAATTGGTCTATAATTCTTTCTTTGTTGGAATTTTATGTGGTTTGCATATCAGGATAACTTTGGCATCATAAAATGTTTCGTCTGTTTCCATTTGTGGAATAATTTGAGGAGGTTTTGCATTAACTATTCTTTGAAAGAGTAACACTAAATAACACTAAAACCATCTGGCTCTTTTGTTTTGTTTGGTTTTGGTTTTGTTTTTTGCAGGGGGGGGACTTTTAATGACTGTTTCTATTTTATTACTGGTTGTAGGCCTGTTTATATTGGTTATATGATTTTGATTTAACTTTGGAAAGTGGTATGCATGAAGAAATTATCCATTTCTTTTAGGTTTTCCAATTTGTTGGAGTTGGTTTTTAAAGGATGTCCTTAGGATTCTCTGGTTTTCCTCAGTATCTGTTCTTTTTTCTCCTTTTTCATTTCTACTTTTGTTAATTTGGATATTCTTTCTCCACATTTAAATTAAGTTGAATAAGGGTTTGCCAGTCTTATTACTTTTCTCAAAAAAAAACCCAGCTGTTTGTTTCATTTATTTTTTGCATTGTCTTTGTTGTTTATTTCTTTGTTTGTTTCTATTTTATTTATTTCAGCCCTGACATTGATTCTTCATTGCCATCTACTCCTTTCAGATGTCATTTCCTCTTTTTACTCTAGAGCTTTCAGGTGTGCTGACAAGAAGCTAATATGAAATCTCTCCAGTTTTTTTTTTAATGTAGAAAAAAAAAGTGCTATGAACTTACCTGCTAGAATAAGCTTCACAGCATCCCAAAAATTTGGGTGTGTTTTGTGTTCATTTTCACTAAATTCTAGAAAGTCTTTAATTTCATTTTCAATTCTTTTCTCAATTTCTGTCTTGACTCATTTTTCTTTTTCATATATATATATATATATATATATATATATATATATATATATATATAATTAACTTAATTTCACATATCAGTCATGGATTCCCCCATCTTCCCTCCTCCCCCCCCCAGCCTTCCCCCACGCCAATCCACCCCCCATTCCCACCCATTCCCACCTCCTCCAAGTCAAGGTCTCCCCTAGGGAGTCAACCCAGCCTGGTAGACTCAGCCAAGGCAGGCCCAGTCCTCTCCTCCCTACACCAAGGCTAAGCAAAGTGCAAAGTGTCCCAGCATAGGCTTGCTATTTCCTCTGACCTTCAGGCAAGCTTTATTTATTAAAGGACAAATAAAATATCACCACATTTCAGCACAAATAAAATACCACCACAGTAGTGAAATTACAGTTATGAAGTAACAAAAAAAAATAATTTTATGGTTAAGGAGCTAGGACAGCATGAGAATTGTATTAAAGGGTCACAACATTAGCAAGGGTAAGAACCACTGCTCTAGAGAATGGCCTTGCCACAATCTCCTTGCTTGGTGACTGGAGATGTGGTAAAGAATCATCTTAGGAGAGGTCTTAGAATCATCTTAGAACAGGTCTTAGAATCATGGCAAACCTTTTTTACTAGAGTAACAGAAGCTCCAGCACATTTATATCCCAAAGCTCTGAGGCTTCCTCATATCCACTGGCCAAGCAATCAAACAAGCAGTCCTCAAGTCAATGTGATCTCAGGAAATCTAGATGCAGGTTGCTAAGCACAGTCTATGTGGTGGGAGTACAGACCATGTGTCACAGGATGGTCACTTACAGCTAGAAATTATGGACCAATTTCTTGGAAGAAGAGTAAACCAAATGTGTGAACATGAGTTGGAGTGAAGTGTGAGGGAGCAGACCCTGTTCAGAGGAGGCAAGGTTATTCAGTGACTGTGCCTTGTCCCCTCCCCAGCTCATGCTTATTTGGTTTGACATTGTTTGCACTCTCTCAGACCCTTGAAGGCACTTGGTGGAAATGCAGTGCATTTTGCCAGCCCAAGTGCATACTGACAGCATGCCACTGGTGCAAGAGGGTATCAAAGTAAGCAATCTTTGTGTTCCCCTGGCCAGATCTGATTGAAGATTACTCACACACTTCTAAATTACTGGATGTGGATACCAAAATCACTAGGGGAATGTAGTCCAGTCCAACAGCAGTTGTAGTCTTTTGCCTGGCTGTTTTGCTTGTCTTGTCTTACTTTGTGCTTAATTTTACTGTATAATTTTATCCCATGCATTTTCCTTGCTTCTTTTATTTGCCCAACTACCCCTTTCCCTTTATCACTGAAAGATGCATAATTTTACTTTTAATAATTCTTGAGTATCTAAGTTATCTTAAATGTTTTCCATCCTTATTAGGAGAGTAGTTGATATTTCTAATAGTTTTTATTACATTTAAATGCTTAATTTGTTTTTTACTTATTGTTGTTACTATATTCACTCTGTTACTCCTCTTCCAACCATAATAACCACAAGATGCTAAAAAGACACCTCACAAAATTCTTACAGTTATGCAGATCACATCATAGAAGCAAGAGATACAAAAAATGCAAAGCAATGTGATTCCTTCAAAGGTAAAAAGCCCCTGAGTAACTAAATCAAAAGACTTGAATGTCACATAAAGAGCCATTGGTCCAGTTTTAAGGATGATCTATTACCTCAAAGGTGATTCACCTTACAGATAACTGAAGACAGGAAGTTTATTCAAGATTTCAATGAGAAGCTCAACAATGACAGAAATTCTAGGAAGATGTGTGTGTGTGTGTGTGTGTGTGTGTGTAAGAGAGATCATAAAATTAAAAAAAAAAACAGTGGTAAGCATAAACAATATACTAATCCACCAAAAGAAAGAATATCATTTGGCAAAGCTACAGCATACAAAATCAACATAAAAAATCACTGAATATCTTATAAATCTATAATAAAAATACTCAAATGAACTGAAGGAAGGAATCCTTTTCTCACAATTGCTTCAATAAAATGAAAAAATATCTAGGCAGAAACTGAGAGATGTTAAAGAGTCTCACGATATCAGATATAAAACAGTAAAAATTGTAGAAGAAAACATAACATTGAGAGATCTCTCATGTTCACAGACTTGTAGAACTAAATTTGCTAAAATGGCCATTTTGGCAGAAATGATCTGTGGCTTGAATTGGGTCCTCATAAAATTTCCAATGACATTCTTTATAGAAACAACAACAAGAAAACCTGAAATTTTAAAAGTTATAGAGAAAAAAAAACTTTGATTATTCAAAATGACACTAAGCAGAAGAATGATGATGGATGTATCACAGCATCTGACTTCCAACTATACTGTAGAGCCATAGGAGCAAACAGAGCATGATATTGGCACCAAACAGAAGAGAAACCACACATTACAGCCCTCTGATTTTTTTCTTTGAAAAAATGTCAAAATCTTATTCTGTAAAAGAGACTGCTTCCTTACAAGTGGTGCTAAGAAAGTATATTCTTATCTCTCATCCTCTAAAAAATCAGTTTAAAATTGACCAAAGACCTTAATATAGCATCAAAAACATTGAAACTGAAAGAGTATAATATAGGAGAACAGTATAGAACAGAGGCATAGACAATGACTCTCTGATTAGTATTCTGATCTCTCAGGAAACAATATCAAGAATTGATACATAAGAATTCCATCTTTTTTATTTTGCTCTTTCATATGGTATATGAGTGTGTTATCTGCATATGTGTCTGTGTGCCTCATGCATGTGGGACCCTCAGAGGCCAGAAGAGGGAGTAAAATCCTACTGGACTGGGGATACAGATGAATATGAGAAGTTTTGTGGATGTTGGGTATTGAACCTGGTCTTCTGGAAGAACAGCAAGTGCTTTTGACCATTGAGCCATGGCTCCAGCCTGGATTGCTTCAATATTAATAGCCCTGAACAATAAAAGAAATGATTAGTACAATGAAGGCAGTCTATAAAATGGGAGAAAAAGAATCACCAATTATTCATCCAGCAGGCGTAATAATAACCAGACTTTGTAAAGAATTCAAAAGATAAAAGACTAACATTAAGAACAAAGAATACAGTGCCAAATGAATTGAGCATACACTTTCCAAATGAAGAACAAATAGCCAACAAAAAAGGTTCAACATCTTCAGCTTCAATGAAATACAAATCAAAGTAAGAATGAATCCATGTCACCCAGTTAGAATAACTATCATCAAAAGTAAAAATGCCTTTTGGCGAGAGTGTGGGGCATCTTTATACTGCTATCTAGAAGTAAACTGGTGTAGTTACCATGGAAATCGTCATGGAGGTTCCTCAAAAATATAAAAATGAAACTACTGTATGACAAAGTATGCCACTGGGTGTACAGTCAAAAGAAACAGTGAGCTTGTTTTAAAGATGTTTGTACACTCGTGTTAACCTCTGGACTGTGCAAAATAGCCAAGCTATAGAATCGGTATGGGTGCCCTCAACAAGTTAATAAAGAAAAAATGGAATCAATGCACAAGGGAGATTTATTTGGCCATCAAGACAGATGAAATTATTTAGTTTAAAGGAAAATTAATTGAACTGAAGTTCATCAAGTCAGGTAAGCAGGGTAGTCTTACAAGGACAGGTACCACATGCATTCTCTCATGTCAAAGTTAGAAGGAAGAGGATGAAAACAAGGTAAGGATTTCCAAAGTGACTGTACAAGTTTGCATTCCCACCAACAGTGTAGGAGTGTTCCCCTTGCTCCACATCCTCTCCAGCATAAGCTGTCTTCAGGGTTTTTCTCTTGGCCATTCTAATGGGTGTAAAGTGGTATCTCAGAGTCATTTTGATTTGCATTTCCCTGATGATTAGGGATGTTGAGCAATTCCTTAAATGTCTTTCAGCCATTTGAGATTCCTCTGTTGAGAATTCTCTGTGTAGCTCTATAGCCCATTTCTTAATTGGACTGTTGTGCATTTTAATGTCTAATTTCTTGAGTTCTTTATATATTCTGGATATCAGCCCTCTGTCAGATGTGGGGTTGGTGAAGATCTTTTCCCATTCTGTAGGCTGTCATTTTGTCTTGTTGACCATGTCCTTTGCTCTATAAAAGCTTCTCAGTTTCAAGAGGTACCATTTACTAATTGTTTCTCTCAGTGTCTGTGCTACTGGTGTTATATTTAGGAAGTGATCTCCAGTGCCAATGTGTTCAAGACTGCTTCCTACTTTCTCTTCTATCAGGTTCAGAGTAACTGGATTTATGTTGAGGTCTTTGATCCATGTGGACTTAAGTTTTGTGCACAGTGAAAGATATGGATCTATTTGCAGCCTTCTACATGTTGACCTCCAGTTATGCCAGCACCATTTGCTGAAGATGCTTTCTTTTTTCCATTGTACAGTTTTGGCTTCTTTGTCAAAAATTATATCTTCATAGGTGTGCAGACTAATGTCAGGGTCTTCAGTTAGATTCCATTGGTCCACATGTCAGTTTTTATGCCAGTACCAAGTTGTTTTTATTACTGTAGCTCTATAGTAGAGCTTGAAGTCAGGGAATGTGATACCTCCAAAGGTCGATTTATTAAACAGGATTCTTTTGGCTATCCTGGGTTTTTTTCCATATGAAGTTGAGTATTGTTCTTTCCAGGTCTATGAAGAATTGTGTTGGGATTTTGATGGGAATTGCATTGAATCTGTAGATTGCTTTTAGTAAGATTGCCATTTTTACTATGTTAATCCTGCCTATCCATGAGCATGGGAGATCTTTACATTTTCTGACATCTTCTTCAATTTGGTGCTTTCTTAGAAAATTGGGAATCAATCTCCCCCAAGACCCAGCTGTACCACTCTTGGGCATATACCCAAGGAATGCTCAATCATACCACAAGGGCACATGCTCAGCTATATTCGTAGCAGCGTTGTTTGTAATAGCCAGAATCTGGAAACAACCTAGATGCCCTTCAACTGAAGAATGGATAAATAAAATATGGTACATATACACAATGGAGTACTACTCAGCAGAGAAAAACAATGACATCACGAGGTTTGCAGGTGAATGGATGGATCTAGAAAAAATCATCCTGAGTGAGGTAACCCAGACTCAGAAAGACAAACATGGTATGTACTCACTCATAGGTAGATACTAGATGTAAAGCAAAGGATGACTAGACTGCTATTCACAACTCCAGGGAGGCTACCTAGTAAAGAGGACCCTAAGAAAGACACAGTGATTGCCCAATATCAGAGAAATGGGTGAGATCTACATGAGCAATCTGGATGTGAGTGAGGGGTAATGAAAGGCAAGGGTCGGGGGAAAGAGAGCTTAGGGGAGCGGGAGATCCCAGCTGGATCAGGAACAGAGTGGGAGAACAAGTAAAGAGATATCATGATAAATGGAGACCACATGGGAATAGGAAGAAGTAAAGTGCTAGAGAGGTCCCCAGAAATCCACAAAGATACCTCTACAATAGACTACTGGCAATGGTCGAGTGAGTGCCCGAACTGACCTACTCTGGTGATCGGATGGCCGAACACACTAACTGTCATTATAGAACTCTCATCCAGTATCTGATGGAAGCAGATGCAGAGATCCATGGCCAGGCCTCAGGTGGAGCTCCAGGAGTCCAATTGGTGAGAGAGAGGAGGGATTATATGAGCAAGAGATATTGAGACCATGATTGGAAAAAGCACAGGGACAAATAGCCAAACCAGTGGAAACACATGAACTATGAACCAATAACTGAGGAGCCCCAATGGAACTGGATCGGGCCCTCTGGATAAGTGAGACAGTCATTTAGCTTGAACTGTTTTGGAGGCCTCCAGGCAGTGGGACCGGGACCTGTCCTTAGTGCATGAGCTGGCTGTTTGGAAACTACGGCCTATGCTGGGACACTTTGCTCAGTCTGGGTGAAGGGAGGAGGGGACTGGACCTGCCTCAACTGAATCTACCAGGCTGAGCTGAATCCCCAGGGGAGTCCTTGCCTTGGAAGAGGTGGGAATAGGGGGTGGATTGGGGGGAGGGCAGGGGGTAGGTGGGAGGAGAGAGAACAGGGGAATCTGTGGCTAATATATAAAATTAAATTAATTATAAAATTTAAAAAAAAGAAAGAAAACACTATAAGGAATATTAGGAGGCTGCTGGGGCAACTGATTGGCTGTAGGAATACTGCCTGCTCTTCCAGAGGACCCATGTCCTGTGAGAATCCTGTGCCCTCTTCTGCTCTCCAAGAGCCCTAACCACACTTGGTGCACACATATTTGTAGACAAAACATGCATACACACTCAAACATTTTTATAGGAAATACTAGAGATGTTGAAGAGGAAAAAAGAAGAAGAAAAAGTGGTAGAAGGTGAGTATGATTAGAGCACATTGTATGCAGGTGTCTAAATGTCATGTTCATTAATTTGTACAATTAACATTTGCTAGTATAGCCTAAATTAAATATATATCCTATATATTGTATGTATATCCTATGGATTATATGTGTATTCCTTATATATTGTATGTATCGTATAGATGTATAGCTTGTCTACATGTGTATACCATATAAAACCACTAGAGGTCAGCAAGATACTTAGACTAAACAGTTTTTTTCCCTGTTCTGTCAAACTGCAAAAGTGAAAGAAGCATCTATACACTGTTTATATTTTCAGCCTTCTATTCACATATTGAAAAATCCCTGCCTCTTGCAGAGCCCCAGCTCTACCTAGTCTTTTCCCGCTGTGGTGCAAACGTATGCTTTGCCTTACCTTGGTTATGACAATACACGCACACTCATTCATGCTGCACTGCTAGAAGCTTGTTTGTTCTCTAATAGTACAGGAAGGAAGTGGGTATAGATGGGAAGGGAGGTGGGGAGTAACTTGGAAGAGTAGAGGGAAAGGAAACTGTAATCAGGATGTATGTAAGAAAAAAATCTATTTTCAATAAAAAGGAAAAAATACTTTTCATACAAAGACTGAATTGTATAGAGGTCACTAACTATGGAAGAGAAAATTTGCTTATATTTAAAAGGACATTGGTGCCAATATAACTGTTTAAAAGGAGAAATCTAAGAATGCCAAAAGAGAATTTCAATATTTAACATTGACAGAACACACATTGTGTCCTACAATTTTACAAGACTTTTCATGAATTAGAATCTTTAATATGAAACAAGTGAGATGTGAGATGCAAAGGCAAACTCAGTTTTGATGGGAAACTCGGCCACTGTAATGTGGGTAATAAAGGGCAAAGCTGACTTAAATGCCAAGTCCCATTCTCTAAAGATCAATGGAGAGCCTGGAGGACTAACACAGAGAGAAGATAAAGACACATCACACCAAGACAGTCCTAGTAGGCAGTAGAAAGGGGAATGAGAAATTCAAAGACATCTGTGATTTATCAAGAGGGCATTGTCACTCATCAAAAACAGAATCTGCCCAGAAAGGCTCAATCAAAGCTGAGAATTTCAGCTTAAACAGATAATAAATAGATATATGTGTCATTGACCAAAATAAACCTAAGTAGGAATAACAGTTCAGGAAATTGGGAAATAATGGGATTGTTTTTATTCTAGTTATTGTGTTTTATTTGAAAAATTAAATTGCAATTAAAATCAGAGGAAAGAAGTGGGGAAATAAATTCTACTTTAATTTAAATGTTTCTACAATTGCACAGTGATTTTAGGATTTATTTGCCTAGTGGCCACTGTTTGCTAGACACTGACTTGCATTCTGGACAGACAGATGGACAACTAAAATCCATCTTAAGGAATAAGCAAACACCTTAGTTGACAGAGGGGGATAACACTCTTTAAAACCTATTAAAAAATAAAGCACAATAGAGAGTCGGGTGTGCACTATTGGGATGGATAAGTTATTGACTGCTACCATCAGTTCACAGCTATGGTGACTCAGGTCAGCCACCGTCTTATGGCAGTGCCTGCGCAATTCAATGAGCTGCCCTGGGGGTCATTTCACATTTTCTAGACATCACATTAAACACAACAATCAATATGTAAAACAGATTGGTGTAGTATTTTTTTTTCTCTCAATGTGTTTAATGTATTACCATTTCTACATGAACTCAACAGGGAAAAGATAGATTTAAAATTTTGCCACGTCAAGACTTCAAAATTCAATGAGCATTTTAAAATTATTTTGCAAGTGTTTTCTGGCATTGAGATCACAAATGCTGTCCATCATTTCCATTTCCCTGACCTTTTTGTCCAGCTCTTCAATAAATTTCAAAGAAAATTCTAGCATATCAATTTTCACTTAATATAGACCAAAAACTTCAATTTTTTTAAATGTCGTCTCAGCAACAACTGATCTTAAAAGCACCATAATCTGTGTTATGAGTCTGTGGCTCCAGGCCAATGAATTCTCCCTAGGCTTACAGACTATCCTCAGTAGCCTCAAAATAGTTCCTGCTCTCCACACTCAGGTGCTCCAATGTATGGGTGCCACATATGTATTTGATTTCCCACAATGAGCCATAGCTTGACGACTTGGTTCATATTTTGTGTTGCTGTTAGGAGATGGGAGATCAGTAAGGATGTAGGGCCCAGGACAAGGAAGTGAGTTTACTGGGGAATGACCACAAAGGGAAACAGGACCCACAGTCACTTCTCTCGGTTGCTCTCCAGCTGCTCTGAGGCGAGCAGCTGCCTCTGCAACACATCCAAGCTTGGTGCACAGCTTCCTCACAGACCTTGACCCACTGAGGCCAGCAGAATGTCAACTCAAACCTCCAACACTTGGAGCCAAATAAGCATTTCCTCTTTTGGAGCTGATTATGCTTAAGTGCTTTGTTATAGTAACGGAAAACTAATATGGTTACTTTTTCTTTAAAACAGTCTCTAAGCTGTAACATTCTGAGATTTAATGCAGGCTGGTGGAGGTGGGTTTTGGATAAAACAGCATCATTTCTTCCTGAAAATAACCAAGTCTTCAAGTTCTGGAATGGGAAGTAGTTGATTCTCCCAAACGGTACAATCTTGTCTCATATATTTGCAGTCATTTCCTCCTCCTTGAATTTGTAATGGAAGACATTTTTGAAGCTGCGCGTTCAATTACCTCCCTAAATTTCTAGGCTCATGGTAAAGCCTTGGAACAATTTTCAGCACCATGAGCACTCCTGCTAAATGAAAGGAACAGTGATACAAGTGCTGGCACAGTGCCCTCTGCTCAAGCCCTTGAAACTGGAAATGAACTAAACTGGTCAAGCTGCGGTGTCGGGGAAGGGCTACAACCTTGCTTCCATTTGGTCCAACCTACTTCACAATTACATCCTTCTTTTTCTAACCTTGCTGAAAAAAACAATGACTTTAATGGTTATTTGCTTGTATTTATTTATTTATCTTACATTCCAACTGCAGTATCCTCTCCCTTCTCTCCTGCCAGAGGAAAGACTGCCATTTTGTCCTATTAACAGTGTCCTTTGCCTTACAGAAGCTTTTCAGTTTCATGAGGTCCCATTTATTAATTGTCGATCATAGTGTCTGTGCTATTGGTGTTCAATTCAGGAAGCAGCCTCCTGTGCCAATACTTTTAAGGGTATTCCCCCACTTTCTCTTCTATCAGGTTCACCGTATCTGGATTTATGTTGAGGTTTTTATCCAGATGGACTTGAGTTTTGTGCAGGGCGATAAATATGGATCTATGTGCATTCTTCTCCATGCAGACATCCAGTTAGATGAGCACCATTAGTTGAAGATGGTTTATTTTTCCATTGTATAATTTTGGCTTTTATGTCAAAGATCAGGTGTCCATAGGTGTGTGGATTTACATCTGGGTCTTTGACTTGATTCCATGAATCCATCTGTCTGTTTTTATGTCAATGTCATGCAGTCTTTTATTAGCATAGCTCTGTATTAGAGCTTGAAATCAGGGATGGCGATACTTCTGGAAGTTCTGTAATTGTACAAGATTGTTTAAGCTATCCTAGGATTTTTTTGTTTTTCCATATGAAGTTGAGTATTATTCTTTCAAGGTCTGTGAAGAATTGTGTTGGGATTTTAATGGGGATTGCACTGAATCTTGCTTTTGGTGGGGCGGCCATTTTTACTGTTACTCCTACTGATTCATAAGCATGGGAGATCTTTTCATCTTCTGATATCTTCTTCAATTTCTGTCTTCAAAGACTTGAAGTTCTTGTCATACAGGTCTTTCACTTGCTTCATTAGAGTTACCCTAAGATATTTTATATTATTTATGGCTATAATGAATGGTGTGGTTTCCCTGATTTTTTTTCTCAGCCATTTATCATTTGTATATAGTAGAGCTACTGATTTTTTCAGTTAATCTTATATTCAGCCACTTCACTAATTGTTTACCAGCTATAGGAGTTCCCTGGTAGAACTTTGGGAGTTGCTTAATGTATGCTATCATATCATCTATAAATAATGATACTTTGACTTCTTCCTCTCCAATTTGTATCACCTTGATCTCCTTTAGTTGTCTTATGGTTCTAGCTAGAACTTCAAGTACTATATTGAATAGATATGCAGAGTGGACAGCCTTGTCTTGTTCCTGATTTTAGTGGAATTGCTTTGAGTTTCTCTCTATTAAATTTGATGTTGGCTATTGGCTTGCTTTATATTGTTTTCATTATGTTCAGGTATGTTCCTTATATCCTTGATCTCTCCAAGACTTTTACCATAAAGGATGTTGGATTTTGTCAAAGGCCTTTTTAACATCTAATGAAATGATAATATTTTTTTTATTTCAGTTTGTTTATATGGTGCATCACACTGACAGATTTTCATATGTTGAACCATCCCTGCATCTCTGAAATGAAGCAAATTTGATCATGGTGGATGATCTTTTTGATGTGTTCTTGGATTTGGTTTGCCAGTATTTTATTGAGTATTTGTTCATCAATGTTCATGAGGGAAATCATTCTGCAGTTGTTGTGAAATATCTTTTATACTGTTGAAGATATGTCACTGTGATTGGTTTAATAAAAAGCTAAATAGCCAGTAGCTAGAAAGGAGGTATAGCAGGGATTTCTGGACAAAGAGAGCTCTGGGAGGAAGAAATGCAGAGTCACCAGCCAGATGGAGAGGAAGGAGAATGGACAATACAGATTAAAGGTCACCAAGCCATGTGAAAGAATGTTGATTAAAAGATGTGAGTTAATTTAAGTTATAAGAACTAGTTAGGAACAAGCCTAAGCTAAGGCTGAGCTTTTGTAGTTAATAATAAGTGTCTGTGTCATTTTTTTGTAAGCTGATGGCCCAAAGGAAAAAAACTTTGTCTACATGTAGTTTTTTTTTTCTTTGTTGAGTCTTTATGTGGTTTGTGTATCAAGATAACTTGGCCTCATAAAAAGAAATTGGAAATTTTCCTTTTGCTTCTATTTTATGGAATACTTTGAGATGTATTAGTATTAGTTCTTCTCTGAAGGTCTGGTAGAACTCTGCCTAAAACCATCTGGCCCTGGACTTTTTTTGGTTCGGAGATTTTGATGACTGGTTCCATTTCTTTAGAGGTTATAGGTCTATTTAAGTTGTTCATCTGATCTTGATTTAATTTTGGAAAGTGCTATCTATCAAGAAATTTGTCCATTTCTTTTTTTGTTTTCCAAGTTTGTGAGTAGAGGTTTTTGAAGTATGACCTAATAATTCTCTGGATTTCCTCAGTGTCTGTTGTTATGTTCCCCTTTTTATTTCTGATTTTGTTAATTGGAATATTTTCTCTCTACTTTTCAGTCAGTTTGGCGAAGGGTTTGTCTATCTTGTTGATTTTCTCAAAGAACCAACTCTTTGTTTCATTGATTTTGTTTTGTTTTGCTCTCTTGTTTCTATTTATTGAATGCAGCCTTCAGTTTGATAACTACTTGCTGTTTATTGGTGAGGACTGCACCAGAGCAATGGAACTCTACCTGAGTTGGGGGCAAGGCCCACCAATGGTGCTGGTGCTGAGATGGGAGGGAGAGAGCCATGGGATGTGCCCTGGGGATCAGGGTCTGGAGAGTTGGGCAGCTAGTCTGAGAGGCAAGTCCCTCGACTGTTCTTCTGACCAGAGAGGACTCTCCCTGGTCTGATGGAGTCTGCTGGAGTTATGGGGAGGGCTGGCCACTGGGAGGATGATGGGGTGGGAGCAGCTGGCCAGCAGAGTGGTTCTGGGGGAACAGAATTCAGAGGAAGGGAGCAGTCCGGCTGGCAGGTGGATCACTCACCTGCTTGTTAACTGGTCTCACAATTATAGTAATCATACTTCCCACATATATTGCAGCCAATAGTTACCATTGTAATAAATTTATCTTCACACCATCACTATTTGAAGTAGATCACTGAATCTATTCTGAGAAATAAGATAGAGAAATAATAGAATAAATGGGTAGATCACTGAATCTATTCTAAAAAGAACAAGGAGAAGATATAAAAATAGCAAAAGGTAGATTACTGAATCTATTATTAAAAGAAAAATACTTTTAAAAAGAAATTAGTTGTTTTAAATAAGATAAGTAATGAAATTTTTTGTCTGAGTTTATCAAATGTTACTGGACTGGACATTGTTATATATTAATGAAGTTTTTTATCTGACTCTGTCAAATGTTAATGGACTAGACATTGTTAATGTAATTTTTACTGTATATATTATATATACTTATTGGATAGTTTTTCTTGTATTAGTTATTAGCTTTTTTAATTTTAGACAAAAAGAGAGGAAATGTGGTGGTATTGTGTTCCCCAAACTATTGTACACCCTGATAAACTTATCTGGGGTCAGAGAACAGAGAAGCCACTAGATACTTAAGTTAGGCAGTGGTAGCACATACCTTTGATCCTAGCATTCCAGAGGCAGAAATCCATCTGTTCAAGGATACAGCCAAGCATGGTGACTCACACCTTTAATCCCAGAAAGAGGGCCTTTAATCCCAGGGAGTGATGGCTGAAAGCAGAAAGGTATATAAGGCGTGAGGACCAGAAACTAGCAGCATTTGGCTGGTTAAGCTTTCAGGCTTCTAGCAGCAGTTCAGCTGAGAGCCATTCTGATATGAGGACACAGAGGCATCCAGTCTGAGGAAACAAGATCAGCTGAGAAGTTGGCCAGGTGAGGTTAGTTGTGGCTTCTGTCTCTCTGATCTTCCAATGTTCACCCCAATAACTGGCCTCAGGTTTGTTTTTATTAATAAGACTCTTTAAGATACGTGCTACACCCACCCACACTGACTCAGAATGTCTAAGGGTGAGACCAGACATGGATGCTTTTCAGAGCACTGGAGTGTGTCTTAGCATACCTCAAGCTACATAATCACCGATTTATAGGAAGACGTCGCCGTAGGACAGTGAAGGGAAGGGGAACTGCAATAGAAAGGGACTGCACATAAATACAAAGCTGCATCATTCTGCAGGTTTCAGGTTCTATAGAAATCTGCCTCTGTTTTCTCGTCAAAGTTAACGTATAGTCCCTGGCCTTCCTACACACTTTGATTGGGTAGCCACTGGGTAAACAGAACCGTTGGCCTACACTGTGTTAACTACATTACATGTAGAAGAGTCGAGTGTGGGTTTTTTTTGTCACTTTTCACAATGTGTTCATTTTCCTCATTCAAACATTTTATTTTACATTTGAAGGATTTAAAACATTACCAAATCAAACAATAGGGTATTTTTCAGTTACTAGTTGAGCATAAATCTCTCTGTGCTTAAAACACAGGACCAGACTCAGTCTCCTGCTGATTCCCATATGCACAGGCCTCAGAGGATTGTGAGAGGATTCCAGCTGTCAGCTCCCACTTGCGTATTTTATCCAGAATCATAAGAAAAGCCATTTTGCTTCTTAAGTCTCAACTTCTCCTGCTAAAAGCTCTTTTTAATGTGTGCATGCAAAATGCTTGCAAAGGCTGTGGAAAGAGGACCTGCAAATCCATTCTAATCTTTATATGTTTTCATTAGGGAGCATGAAATACTGAGGAACTGAGATGGCAATAGTGTCTCTATTGTCTGTGTCATGGATCATGAATTTTCCATTTCCTCCTTTTCCTTTGAACCAGCCAAGCAGAAATCCCCTGAGCTTCCATATGCTTAGAAATGACTCTCTACTGGGAGTTCCCAGGGAATCTCCCCCCACGCCCTGCTCTTCTCTTCCACTTTCTTCCTGGATACACACTTGAAGAAATGCTACATCCTACCCTCTAAAATAGGTTTTTTGAACTTCATGTTAACTCATAACATGTGTCTCGCTACAAATTCTAAACCCTATTCAATAAAATAGTTGATGCCTAGGTTTCTTTCAGCCCTGGATTGTTAATATATCCACAGCATGATTTCAAAGGACAGAAGTAAAAGAAGCATGCTCACTTTATTAAAAAAAAAAAAAAGCTAGACTCATAAAAGATGTAGAAAGAAAAAGAAAAATTGAAGAAATCTCAATTCCCGAGAGAAAGTTCAGAGCAGAGATAACAGGGACAGCCAGCACTTTGACTTGAGTACAATTGTGTCATTGTCTGCCCTGTCCCTCTTGTGTATAGTTAACCCTCCATCCCCAGGGTGGCACTGCACATAAGGAGCTGTGAGGTTTTAAAGGTAGGCTTCATGAGCTATCTTTGGGCTGTGTAGTTGAGAACCACTGTGGAGACTGGCCTGTTCTTTTTTTATTTACTGGCTCATGACGTAGTCACTCTCCTATCAACTTCCACTGTCCTGGGTCACTCTCCCCACATCCCAAAGCATACAGACACCTGATCTTGAATGAGAACCTCCAAATGCATAAACTGGACAAATATTTTTCTCTTTATAAGCTAATTACCTTGGGTATTTAGTTATAGTGTACAAAATTGACTAATATGGTCACCAATTAAGGGACAATCATCTCAAGACTACGTTAGCTAGCACTAGTATCCAGTAGTTGTTTGTGAGCCTGAGGAATGTCATTGACCATTCTGAATCTGCTTATTTCTGAATCTGTCCTTTATAAATGAAAAGCAAAATACCAATTGGGTCCATCTGGTATCTGGACAGAATCAACTGAACTACTAGTCAAACTAAAGTCAACTTGAACTGTTAACTCAAGTAGGATCACTGTCCAAGTTACGGTTCTAGGATATAATGAATGTGGGAGTTTACCTATATTACAAGTGGACAAAATTTACAAAAAAAAAAATTACTAATAGTTATATAAATAAAATGTTTTTCTGGTGAACATATGGTTTTATTTACAATTATTCTTTCATTCCTGAATAATTATATTCAATATTCATTTTGAAGTTGGTATGAAGCCATGACAAAGAGGCCTAAGTACTTGGCAGCACAAAGCCACACAATTTATCAATATTTGGTAAAGCAGAAACAGCACTTATAAAGACCAGATGGTCTTTGTAACATAAAATTTTAAGTAATGGATATAATTTGTGTATGAATTATAGACTGAGAAATTGGAGTATAATCAATTCTTTCAGAATAAAGCAGGAAAGAGATGTTTTTTCTAAATCCCCCTTTTGGTCCTGAAGTATAAGACTTAAATAATTTTTATTTGTCTTTATGTAAGCATACAAAAAAGTATCATAACAATTACTATAAAACACAGATGATAGAGCATTAATAGATACTAAAACATTTGAGCTCCCACTTTTATAGATTATGAAGTTGAGGTTAAGAAAGTTTGCATGATTGAATTGTACACAGGTCTATTGATTACAAGTCCATGAACTTCCACCTTAAAAAGAATATTAACTCACATTATCATAGTCTCTGTGAGCTCATATATTGATCAGTCCTGTTGTGTCTGAAAGACACCATTTCCTCAGTGTTATGAATCACCTGTGACTCTTAAAATTTTTCTGCCTCCACTTATGCATAGTTCCCTGAGCCCCAAGGAGAGGGCTTGATGAAGACATCCCGTTTAGGACTGAGGGTTCCAACATTTCTCACTCTCCTCTGCACATTGTCCAGCTGTGGGTCTCTGTATTTGTTCCCATCTACTTCAGGAAAAAGATTCTCTGATAATGGCTGAGCAAGAAACTGATCAATGAGTATAGCAGAATGTCCTTAGAAGACATTTTATTGCTGTGTTCCTTTAGGAGAACAGTAGTATTCGGTTTCCCCATAGGTCCCTGACCTATCTAGTCTTAGAATATCAGCCACTTTAGTAGTGTCAGTTATAGCTGCAATCTCATGGAGTGGGCCTTAAATCCAATCAAAAAGTGTTTTGTTCCTCCCATAACATTTGTGCCACAGTTGTATCAGTGGGCACATTTTGTAGGTAGGTCTCCGCTGTTACTCGCAGTTTGCAGCTGGGTGGTATTGATGATTGTTTTTCTCTTCTGGTAGCATGCAGATAACCTTCCAGCCTGGTAAACACTACTCAGCAGGGGTGAAGCTTCTAGTTGAGCACCAGCTTGATTTCCTCATGTTCAAAGACATAAGCACATGCTGACAAGGATTCTGGCAAAGGGAAACACTTTTTCATTGTGCATAAAAATATGAACTGGTACAGTCACTGTGGAAATCAGTGTGGAAGCTCCTCAAAAGGCTGAAAATTGATATAGCTCAAAATTCAACTATACTGCTTTTACACAAATACCCAAAGATTCCATACCTTACTACAGAGATACTTGCTCTTGCTCAACCATGTTCATCGGTGCTCTATTCACAATAGACAAATCTAGAAAATCCTGGATATCTGTCAACTTATGAATGGATAATGAAATATGTATGTTTATACAATGAAATATTTTTCTGCTATTTAAAAAAATGAAATTATAAGACTTTCAGGTAAATGGATCAGGAGACAATCATCTGAGTGAGGTAACCCTAAAAGATAAATATTACATATTTTTTCTTATATATAGATGTTAGTTTCTAGGCTTTTGATATGTGTGTTTCAATCTTAATAACCACAGAGGCTAGGTACCTAGTAATGGAATCTTCCAAAAAAAGGCGAGGGGGAGAGAGAAATAGAATATAGTGTTATAAAGAGAAAAGGGAAACTGGAAAAAAAAATGCATAGAAAGGGGATGGGAGTGCTGGGTAAAGGAAGAAATATGGGGAGGGACAACTAACACAAAAGGCCTTTGGAAAATCCATATGGAAACCTACTGCTGTAGAAGATCCCTAAAATATATTCATAGATGAAAGTAATTTCATGGAGTCACCATAAAATGAAGGAGATAATGCCAGGGCTAGGAATCTTATGCCACCTCTTATGCCAAGAATGGCTTAGATCTTGCTGAGTTATTGACCAAAGGAGTTCAAAGGACACCTGCGAACATCAGCTATTGCCAAGGCAAGGAAGGGTTCATACAACCTGGTGGCTAAGCCTTATTCCTGAACACATTTAAATTTTATAGTGTCTGTAATGTTTTAAATTTTATACCATACTTGTGTATTGATCTGTATGCTGGAACTCGGGGGTAGGGGGTGGGGGGGGTAATTGTTCAGTTTTCTCTGTAAATTAGCATCAAAATAGAAATGCTGACAAGCAGTAATATGCAAACAGTCAGGCTGATTACAATGTGTATATTGTAACAATGAATGTTCTGTCTTACAATACACACATTGTTAGAGAAAGAGACAAGACAGTGAGTTTTCAAAACCAATTGTTAACAAGATAAACAGAGACATATTTTCACACGATTGCTGAAAATATAATGGAGTGAATCAGAAGAATACCAAATGCAACAGCTGTGTTTCCAAGCTGTGGAGTTATAAACAGTTATTAATAAAATTAACAAAGCCACTGTGTACCTAATAGATATTTATTTCTCATTTCCAAATAAGAAACAAAGGACACAGCCTGTTTAAAACTGAAACTCAAGTACTGTTTTTATGATAAGCTTCTCTGTGTCAATCAAAATTTAATTCTTGAAAATGTAAAGGGAGTGGAAATGTGTATAAATAATAGCAGAATCTCAGAAGGCTTTAAATAATGTTATTGAGAGACATGAGATGAGATCAAGTACAGAAGACAAAAAAGCAGAAAGACAGAGATCTTAACACTGACTTGTGGGATTGGTAGGCTGAAGGCAAGGGCTGTTTCCAAGGCCCCTGTGTATGTAGGCTACAGTAAAGCTGACTCAGAGTAATGGACACTTCTTCTTGTTGTATCTGTTCAAAGGGTGATCTCTAAGAACCACAAAAAGCATTTTCCAATCATCTCTTGGGTAGAAAACACTTAATCCTCCTTGTAGTCCTTAATCAAGGGTTTACAAGATAAACTAAATTAAAATGACTAATACAGGTGCATGTGTGGGAAGGCCTGATCTACTAGTAAATTTAAAGTACATGGAAAAGCAACATGATCATCATTGGTTTTAGCTTAACCTAATACTTCTAACACTGGGCCAGATCCAAACAGTTCCTTTCCTTGGCAGTTTCTCCTTCCACTCATATCAAACAGTCCCTCTATGTGGCTGGTGTTGCTAGCTGAGTAGCTCCAATTGCTAGTCGCTCTTTAAGGAATATATAGCCCTGGAACCTGAAGGTCTCGGGTACAGGTCACCTCTGGCCAGGCCCTGCATGTTAAATACAAGCCACCTACATTCCAAAGGAGATTGACAGTCATTTCTTCTTCCTCCATTCTCTAAGGGAGATATTAGAAGGAATCTAATTCAGTTAATATAATCTCTTGAAGAACTCTAACAAAACAGCATTCCTTTTTTATGACGGTACACACCACTCTCTAGTTGGATTTTAGCCCGTGAAACCATTTCTCTCTGTCCCATTATTACTTCAGTTTCTCTCTTCCAGGACTCAGCTCAACTATTACCTCCTACATCATCTTTTACCCTAGCATCATTAACCCTGGGATACACTTTAATTCAATGACTTTTAGAGATCTTGTTTTCCCTGCTATTACTCTATATTCACATATTTATTAGAGATAAGGATGACATTCAAATTTTCTGTATTCCCTTATGACATAGACGGGTACTGCAGAATTAATTCATTTAATCAAGATAAGTAAAGTATGGTGGTGAAGGAGGCAAGAAGATGGCAAGGTAGAGATCAGCTTGATCTAAATAGCAAGACTTTGTCTCAGAAAGGGGGTGGGTATGGTAAATACATGTTTATAGAGGGTGTTATAAATTTGTTGCTATTGCTTTTCCCGAAGTAGCTAGAAGTCCTTCATGTATGCTGATTATTATTACTCAATATTTCTACACATTTCTTTCATCATTATCACTCTGCCCTGCAACTCCAAATCTCATCTTATGCAGCAATGTTTTCTGTAGGGAAAAGGGGCTGGCTAAAGAAACACACCCCGGGCCGGGCGGTGGTGGCGCACGCCTTTAATCCCAGCACTTGGGAGGCAGAGGCAGGCGGATCTCTGTGAGTTCGAGGCCAGCCTGGGCTACCAAGTGAGTTCCAGGAAAGGCGCAAAGCTACACAAGAGAAATCCTGTCTCGGAAAAAAAAAAAAAAAGAAAGAAAAAAGAAACACACCCCGACCTTGAAGTCCAGAACTTGGGAAAGAAACACACCCTGTGTCTGGGACCTGAGCCAGAGAAAGAAATACTTTATCCCCAAACCCAGAACCAAGGAAACATGCCCTGACTCTGAAACTAGTACTAAAGAAACACTCTTGGCCCCCTATTGAAAGAAATATGCCCTGGCCTTAGAATTAGAGTCAAAAAGCTAAGAAAGGCCGGTGAAAGAAATTGACTCAGATCACCGGTGAAAGAAACACAGTTTGACTCAGATTAGAGCCATCTCTGCCCCTGACCCACTGACCAGTGAACCAACCAATCACAGAGCAGGAAAGTAGCACCAAGACCCTGGAGCCCAAAACCAGGGAAAGAAACACACCCAGGGTTTGGGACCTAAGCCAGAGAAAGGAACACTTTATCCTCAAACCCAGAACCAAGGAGACATGCCCTGACTCTGAAGCTGGTACTAAAGAAACACTCTTGGCCCCTAGAGTCAGAGCCAGTGAAAGAAATATGCCCTGACCTTAGAATTAGAGTCAAAAAGCCAAGAAAGGCCAATGAAAGAAACACAGTTTGGCTATGAAATCAGGCCCATCTCTGCCCCTAACCCACAAAACTAACCAATCCCTGGTTGATTCCACCCTCCAAGAACCCTATATAAATGACCTGGCCTGGTCAGTTGTGGGCTGTTCTCTCCACCCTGGTAGACCCCTCCTTCCCAAATAAATCTCTTTTTCAAAAAATCTTCATTCACCAGTGCAAAGAAGATTGCTAAGATGTCCCATAGTGGACTGAGCAGAAAGAAAAAAAAAAAAAAAAAAAAAACAACCCTTGCTGAGACATTTCCTTAGGGGGCTGAGCAAGAACCTTGCTGAGCTGTTCCTTTGGGCTGAGCAAGAGGGAGATGGAAAAAGTAACACTTTTCGTTGGAGCCAGAGGAGATTGCTGCATTTCTGCAAGGGTTTCTTCCTTTGCAGAGTGAAGCAAAAGAAGCAACATCTTAGGCCAGAGAAGAAGCAGAGCTCTGCCAGGAAGTCCCCTTAAGTGGGGGCCAAGCAAGCAAAGCTCTGCTGTAGCAGCTCTCGGGGAGAGGAGCAGGATTGCTATATCCTGCAGGGAGACTATCCCCTACCACACCAGGTGCAGCCTGACTCCCAAACAGTCAAGATACCCCTCCCTGCTGAGCTGTCCTAGTAACTCCCGGCCTGACTCTCCCAGTCCGGATACCTTCTTTTCCAGGGCTTGAGCTGTCTCAGCTCAGCTCCAGCCATCACAGCTGTCCTAGCAACTACAGGCCTGACTCTCCCAAACAGTCGGGATACCTTCCCTTCCAGGGCTGAGCTGTCTCAGCTCAGCTCCAGCCATCAGAGGTGTCTTAGCAGCTCCAGGTATCGCCTGACTCCTCAAATAGTTAGGATATCTTTCCCCCAGAATAGAGAAACTCACATTTTGGTACCAAAACCTGCGACCAAACCCACAGAGTTGCAAAACTTACTTACATTTTCTGTGTCCTCTAAGATTTCTTTGGTTTGTTTTCAAACAGCTTAAATTATGCATTCCTGTTGGTTGCCCCCAAGAACTAAATGACACCACACACTTTGGTTGCAGGATGTGGAAAAATTAAGCTGTAACTAATCTGGGATCTTCTTTTCTGTTGGCTACTTCCATGGTGATGGAAGGTGCTATGCAGGCTGCTGGGGAAGACATTGTCTTACCCAGCTATGAACCCCGTGAACTGTATCAACCTGTGAGATGTGATACAACCACTTGTGCATTAAAGGCACTGATGGGAGGGAAGAAACCAACCACTTTCTGATTGGATTTGAGACTTGCTCCATATTTCCAAAACTCATGGCATTAGAGGCCCTAGGCCCTGGTAGAAGGAAACTACTAAATACTTTCATTTAACTAAATTGACCTAATGTCAAGCTATCTACTAAATGTTTGTGTTTAAACTCATAGACAACATTCTAGGACAATATCATTGTTCTGTAATAACTGTATATACCTATATTGAGTTTCACGTGTTGTTTATATAACAAGGATTTTAGACTTGTTTTAATCTAGTTTGTCATTCTTACATGAAGACTTGTGCACTAAAACTCTATGTTCATATTAATCTTTTCCACTATTTTAGTTCCTCCTAATTTGAGTGGACAATCATCTCTCTACCAGGTTTTCCAAATTGAAAAAAACAACTAACCGGTAAAATAACCCATCACAAATCTTCCCAGATACTCTGCAGCCTCTCTGCTCCCAGAGACAGCCCCTGAATGTAAGTGTGTCAAGAAGCATGTAGGCCTGAATCCAATAAAAATGACTTTTATTGCAACATATCAACACTTCTACTTCCTATATAGTGAATGCGAAGAGTAGCGAGTCAAACAAATTTATGGAAATGAAAATTTTAACCACTTTAAAGATCATTAAAGATCATTAAATTCAACCTTTCCATGTCACAAACAACCGAAGAGGTGCCAAAATATTAAGTGACTTAAGAATCCCAATGCACAGCAATGATATAATTAAAATTAGACTTCAGGCTAGGAACCAGTTCTCAAGTCAGTGCACTTTCCATCTTTGGAACCCACCACAAAAAGTTTCCTTTATTATTATATTTACTTGGATCTATAGGTCCACATTTATAATAAATTTACATGAAATTCATTTTTGGATTACTTTGCAGAATTTTATTAACTTCCTTCTAAATAATTTCTCTCAAAGTTATTTTAGAATCATTTCAGTTATTCAAATGTACCTCCAACCATTCTTATCCACAATTTGATATTATTGAGGGTCTTCTCTACACAAGTGGCACTCAATGTTCAAAACTAAATATCCAGATAAAATACATGTACTGTGTGCTCTGTATAAACCCCCTCCCCAGGATGACAGAGCCAAGGAAAAAGACATCTCCAGATAGGTCTCTGGTTTCAGAGGGAGTAGAGACTTTGTGTTTCACAATTACATGAGCCTTCTGATTGGAGGCTAAGTAAAGAACTGATATAAAGTGCTCATATTGTTTCACTAAACTGAAGCCAAAAGAAAAGAGTGGACATTGCATAAAGACGTTTTAACAAATGATTATGAGTAGAATACTTACAGATTGTCTAACGTGTATCACAGGAAAGTAAGAGTAGTTCAGCTAAAGTTTACCAATTAGTGAAACATACCACATTATTAGAAAGAAGAAAAATGTGGTTGTTATCTCAGCATATGAAAAAATAAAAGGTATTGGGAAAGCTTGAAAGTCTCGCATGTTTAAAAATATAAAGATAAATCAACACTACACAGAAAAAACTATCATGTTCAACACGATAAATGACATTTACATAAATTACAAAGTTATTTAATGGTAAAAGGCTGAAAGCAGCCATCCTAAGATCAAACAGTCAACAAAGATGCCCACATTCATTGTTACTTTTCAACATTGCTCTGGACATTCCAATTGAACAACCAATACCACATACCATGAAAATCAATCCCAAATTGATCAGCAACCTAAATATAAGAGCTGAAACTCTTGAAGCATCTATAGGGGAATTTTCTGTGAACATTGCTAGAGCAGCAGATTCTTAGACTGCCAAAAACAAAAGCAAGAAAAGAAAAAGCTAAGAGTCAACCTGGAGTTTCAAATTAAAAATTTTTGTTCACCAGAGGATGATACTAAGAATGTGGAGGAATAATCTTGGAGGGAAGGAGAAAATATTTGTGTCTAATTATAGTACTAACGTGTGAAATTCTCAAGAAATTAAAATTATAAATAAAATAATTAAATTTTATTAAAATTATTATAATAATTTAGTCTTTAAAAAGAGAGAGGAATATGTAGCTTTCAGGATCCTGATCAAATAACTGTGGAAAGGACCTCCTGCTGATGTAAATGTATCACCATGTATTATCTTTATGAAATCACAGGTATAAAACTCACAACACTGAACATGACCTTTGAATGAGTGTGTGCTAAGCAGCTCAAAGAGCTTCAAGGAACCCATGCGGTCCCTGTTTCTTCTTCCTAGTTTCACTTACTGTTACTTCTGGACTAGTTGATCTAAAGGAATTTTAAATTTATGTGATATGAGGCAGTCATTGTAATTGACTTCATTTAATGCCGCAAAAAAGGATTTGTTCACAGATTGTTTTGCCCTCTCCTTTATTTCTAAGTGACTATCAAGCTTTCCTTTTAAACAGAAGATATACCCTAATTATTTAAATGTAGGGCATGGTTGCTTCCTACCTTCAGAATGAAAACCTCTTGAGTCTCCCTATGAGAATCTCTGAATCATAGGCCCTTCGGAAGAGGAGTCAATCCTGCTTCTCTATTCTCTCACTGTTCCTCCTCTCATCAACATTGAGCTTCTTCATCCCTTTTGAGTTCAAAGGATAGTTTGTGTCGTTCTAGGGACTCTGACTTTGTACATCAGAAAGTAAACAGTTAAAAAATAATTTTAATGATAAAAATAGAGCAACCATAATACAGTAGAAAATGCCAACACCACACTACATCAGAAAGCTCCTAGGACTTACGTTTCAATGGTTAGGTTTCAATGGAAGGCAACCAGTAAACGCTTTTTCACCCTGCTATCATCCTTACTGAAACTCTTTATTCATATTGGTGAGTAGGAAGCTTAGTCAGTTTTTAAAGCTTAAAATTAAAACTCATTGGAAATATTATATTTGGCCTACTTATGTTAAACAAGAAAACAATACATCTATAATATAAAATGGACTTTAGTTAAACAGAATATCCAAAAGCTATCTCTAAAGTAAGCAACCAGTAAAGTGAATTCTTCAGCCTATTCATGCTGTAGGCTCTGATAAAGCGAAAAGCACCCTGGCTGCTTTTCCACAGAAGCAAATGCCTAATGCTCTCTGATGTCTTAACCTTGTGGAAAGTACATTTCAGAGTGGTTTCTGAGCAATGGGAATCACAGCAATGACTGTTTGCTTTGGTGTTCTGGACAACCCCCAGTCTGGCCTCCAACTCCTGACCTCCTGTCTCTGCCTCCCTAGTCTTGTGGTTACAAGCGTGGCCCGCAGTGCACAGCAGCACTATAGCACTAAGAGTCTGACGATTCCTGATTATTTAGTAAGGATCAGCAGGTGCAGCTCTATATGGTGGGCACACCTCTGGATCAACAGTTGGTGGACCCATCAATCTGATGTGCAAAATCACGTGTCTATGCCTACTATGCCAACAGGTTGAGACTATATTTCGATAGCAACACATTTGTTTAGTGTGAGCAAAGCTTTGTGTTAGATCTCAGCACGAGAAATAGATAAAATGAGCAGTAAAGGAAGGAATCTAGTCAGGGTCCATGCTTTGTCACCCTGAGGTAAACATAGATTAAATGTATTAATACATTAAAGAAAATATCTGGCAACTGATATAGGATAATTTCTACTATGTCTTAAAAGTAACATGCAAAAAAGTATGTATATTTACCTTCACTATTGCATAATAAAGAGGAGAATATAACAAAATGTATGTGTCTGCTCATTTATACAAAGGGCATACAGAAAGGATAAACCAAAGAGTTATGTGAATGATTAGCTATAGGACGAGACAGAAGTGAGTAAAAAACAATGTTTACATAACCTACTAAACAAATAAAACAGAGCAAGATTCCAACATATACAAAAGTATATGTCAAACTTTAGCCAAGGAACTCAACTTTACTTCAAATGAATCTTAAGATTACTCTGATGGAGCTGGGAAGAAGCTGATGAGTAATCTTGAACAATCTCAGCAACCAAGTGATCAATAAATTAAATAGAACCCCCAAAATTAAATAACTACCCACACCTTCACACTGATAGAATTGAATAATACTGATGAAGACAGAGAGGCAGCTCTTCCTTAAAAATAAATGATAATTAATACCTGTGAGAGGTGTGACTGGAATAATAATGGAACATCTGTGATGAATCACAGCAGCTCCTTAAGATAGACATTATTGACAGAGCTAAAATTGGTGTGAGGAAAATGAAGACTGAAATGGATTACTTGAGTGATTTGAAATTACAAACTCATAAAATTCTCACTGTATGAGGAGATGATGCAGTTATTTTGAACTATCAAAGTCAACATCACTAAATAGAAGGACAGATTTCTTATATTCCCTGACACAGTGCACTAAGAAGTGTAAGAGACCACAATGCTGTTTAACTAATGTAGGACCTCAGCTTACAGCGAGAATTCAAAAGCACAAACCTGGGCCAGCCTGGGCTACCAAGTGAGTTCCAGGAAAGGCACAAAGCTACACAAGAGAAACCCTGTCTTGAAAAACCAAAAAAAAAAAAAAAAAAAAAAAAAAAAAAAAAAAAAAAAAAAAAAAAAAGCACAAACCTGAAGGGCATGCTACACACCCACAAGTTCAGTGTCATAAACGATAATAAGGGATCCCACATAGGGAAACATAAAGAAACACAGCAATTCACTACAGTAAGTGATCCTGGACATGTGCCAGGAGACAATTCACAGTGTATGAACATGATCATAAATTAGTCACTAATATACCAATGTGAATCTTTTGGTGCATGCATTAAGCACATTAAAGATTCTTCAGCTTCACACATTCCTCACATGTTTCTCACATGAGGCACTGAGATGTAGTCAGCTTGAAGGCATTAATAATAGGCTTCAAGTCCCCAATAGTGCATTGGTGTCCCATTAAAGAAGTAAACCAAAGCATTTCCCCTTGGTGTCATTGAACCAAGAGCAAGTCCAGATTGGAGTTCTCCGTGATCCTCTGTCTTCTGCCCTCTCTCTGTTGTATGAATCCATGCCTGCCTGAAAGCTGTACTGTCAATCTATCCCAGTATGTAAGTGCGTATGAGAGAGTCTGTCCTTGTGTGTCAGTGTGTCTGTCTCTAACAAAGGGCTTTCTTCTGTATTTGTTGAAAGCACACGAAGTCTTAGATGCAGGGAGGATTGAGGGAAAGTTTACTGAAATCTTTAACAGAATTTTACAGGGTATTAAGTCCCTGACTCCACCTGGCCCAGATGACAAACAATATTACAAACATCATTGTTCACCAAGCAACATCCAAATGTTGCGTACATTTATGGTGAAGACTCATTTTTCAAGATTGCTTTCAACTTCTATTTTTACTGTTTTTAGAAAAGCATATGCATGCATGCATTACTTCCTGAAGAGAATACATAACTTAGGGTTACATTTATATGTTAGTTAGCTTCTGTTGTAAAGGTTGGTTTCATAGCAAATCCAAGACAAGCAAAGTTGGTTGTTATCTTGTTCTCTAAAAGTCAGATTAAACAAACAGACTGAGGACACAGTAGGGCAGCACTCCAACATTTTAAGTGACGTCAAGTTGCATTCTTAAATGGCTGTGAGGTCCAGCCAAGGTTCCAGTCCCTTAGACTGTAAGAAACAGTTTCGTACTGTTGCACTGCCACATTCTGACTTTGATAATTTACCACAGTTACATAAAATGTTACCACACAGGGAAAGCAGGGAAAGACTGTGTGAGTTTTGTGTGGTCGTTGTCTAAAGAGTTGGCTAACACTGATAATGAGAATGAAAACAGGCTGGACATTTCAGAGCTGTTTTCATTTCCTTGTGAAGGAAAGAACTTCACTTAAGAATATTAGGAATTCAGTTCGGAGGATAAAATTTAGGAATGATCACTTCTCACACTCAACATCATGTGGATAGGGAAATAATGAAGTCTTGCCATTTATAGACAACATATAATTTTGAAAGTGAGATACAAACTTATGTGAAGCTAGGAAGCAATAGCACCATAGACAATCCTCACTGTAAAGACCCTAAGAGTTTACCTTTTCAAGTCCATAGACAGCTTCTACTTAAACGCCCAGACACAGGGAATCACAACTTCAAGAGGAGGTCTATCTTATTATTGAAATTTTCTAATAGTTTAAATGTTTTATCATTTTATCATATTAAATCTGACTCATTGATCTCTATACTCACATCTGAAGCAGCTTCATCCGTTGTCATGAACTATATCCTCCAATATTTTCAGCTGACCCTGGTTTGCTCTGGTCTTACCTTGTCTCCTCTGATCTGTTCCTAGTTCCTTTATTTATTTTTTTGGCATTTTAAATTACAGACACATAAATTTGATTTATCTTTTCATCATAGGCCATTTGTGAAATGTCTATTGTAAAAGCTAGAAAGCACAGTTTGCTGGGGTTTTTTTTTGTTTGTTTGTTTGTTTGGTTGGTTTTTTTTTTTTTTTTTTTTTTTTTTGGTTTTTGGTTTATTGGTTTTTGGTTTCTCGAGACAGGGTTTCTTTGTGTAGCTTTGTGCCTTTCCCGGATCTCATTCTGTAGACCAGGCTGGCCTCGAACTAACAAAGATCCGCCTGCCTCTGCCTCCGAGTGCTGGGATTAAAGGCATGCGCCACCACCGCCCGGCTGTTGTTTTGTATGTAGAAAATCTGAACTGTGTTTCCATCACCTGATACTCATCCAGCATGATTCACCACGCAGCTGCAGCTTCTTTCTATGATTCCTTAATGTTACCCTGTTAACGATAATTCTGTTCTATGACAGAATTCTCCATGAGTACTAGTCGTGATATTGAATAGTGTTATGAACTAAGGGATTAGAATTTTAAAAGATCATTTTAAGGAACTATTTAGATATATTCTTTATTAGCTGGATATTTCTATGTTTCTTCACCTATGATTACTTAGGCACATTCACCAACCTACAAACCACTTCATGGGTTACTTTTAAAGAGATTATTATACTTAATCAACATTGAACTCTTGCTAGGAAATTGCAGTAATCATGACCACAACAGTGAAATTTCCAGACAAGTAACAACCTTTCTAAGACTTTGTTTCTGTGAAGGTAAAATGAGAACAATTCCAACACTGAATTCATAAAATTGATGATGGAAAAATGTAGATAACTGTAGTAAAAGATTTTGGCTCACATAACACTAAGTATTCACTATCCACATGGTAATTACAGTATCAGTGATGACTGACAATTACCCCAAAAACAATATGCAAGTATGTCAGGGGCTTGGGCCTCTGAACTTTTAGCTTTCTGGGCCAAACTACCTTTGCTGCCTCACCCCAGCTCCCACACCTCATCTCTATAAACATATTTAAAGATGGTCCGGCTGCTCTCTTCTAGGAGAGAACTTAAAACACACACCATGCATTCATGTCATCAGCAGACTTGCAACTCTACTGCAATGATTGTCTCCACCTCAGACTGCATGTCTTCTGTAAAAGAAAATGAGTGCCACCCTACAATCTAAAATAGTGCTTAATACAGGGAGATGCTCAGGAGCCTTTTTTCAATATGTTAGGGGATACAGAAGGAAAGATTACTGTGGTGTTCTTTAACATATTATGTCTAGAAATCAAATCATGAAAACTTAAATAAACACAATGAAGGGCTTTTTTCCCTACACTGATATAGAATATTTATTAATGCCAGGCCAGATACTGACATGTGCACCATCTTGACAATGGACTTTCCTTAATCTACATGCACCCCTAGCAAGTGAAGACAAACCCGTGGAAAACTTCCTTTTATTTTAGTGTTTCAATAATGATGAGACAAGCTCTCTTCTGAAATGCTGCCTTCCCATATGTGAAGTAAATGTCAGTGCTAAAGCATTTGCTTGATATGTATCAAGTTCCAAGTTCCAAACACACAATGAGAAGAGACTATGTTAGATTAGAACAGGGCAGGACAGGACAGGATGGGCCTGGAAGTGATGTGCTGGGACCAAAAAAAAAAAAAAAAAACACGTGGCAGATCAAGATAATATAATGAAAACTAAATAAGATGAATGGACTTGAGCGTCATCTTCCACATTCAGCCAAAGTGTAGTCCTTAACATAATCTCGAACTAAGGAGGAGGGGAGAGCGCTAGCGTGCTAAGTCCCTATATGTGATGGCTGCAGCATCCCTTACCTCTGATTATCACTGGCCACCTTTGCACTTCCAGATTCTTTTCATCAAAGGGGTGGGGAGCAAAAGAAAATCATGTTGACAGTTCCACAACTAGCCACAAGAGGGAGGAATTGTATCGTGCATACAATGGAGAGTCCCCTAAGAAACCAGATTCATGTGAGAACAAAAATTGAGTTGGCTATCAACATTGAATCTGTATTAGAGAGTAATGTTTGTTTAACTTTATTTTATATCTTTACTCCTAGAGCCAGAGAAAATTCACATACAATTTGTCATCAAGTGTAAAGAGTCATGAATGTAATGAGAGAAGAGCCGTGGGTTAGAAAGCTGTGCAAGCTCTCCAAGGCTTATTTCTGTGCTGACAGCGACGATTTTAAAAGCTGGGTTTAGTTGTGTATATTTATGGATACACTGAAGTAGTGTGGTATTTTGATGTATGTGTATAATTATCATCAAGTTGGGGTACTGGCATATCAGCCACTATAAGTTTCATAAAACCTGTCTCAGAAAGATGTTATTAAAAATTCATCCTTCACCTAATACAATAACATTGGCATAAGATTCAAGAAATCATCGTGGGGATTTCCTGGGTAGCAGGGTGCTCTGGTTTCCTCTTGGTTGCTGTGAGAGATAACACTAAGACAAAATTAGCAATTTACAGAGGAAAGGATCCTCTTCATGGGTTGCATTCCATCACCAAGGGAAATAAGGGCAAAAATTTTGCAAAAACCTGGAGCAAAACCCACTCACTTGAAAGCACATGCTTAACTTTCTTATGCTTTCAGAACCACCTGCCTGGGGAACAGCACCACCCACTGAGAGCAGGGACCCTCCTGCAGTAAGTAGCAATCATACAATCTGCCACAGATAGACCCACAGGCCAATCTGACTCCCTGTTTAGATAGCTGAAGGCTGTGTCACATGGACAGTTAAAGCTGGCCAGAACACGGGGTGAACTCTGTACTTGATTTGTCATTGGGTGCCAAAATTTCAGCTTCTGTGATCCTACATAGAATTAAAATCAAAGAAAAGACTAGTGGAAGACTTTGGAATTCCCTATTTACTAAAATGAGCGTTTGTTGGAAGGTACTTGTTATACTGACCACAAATACAATGGCCACCACTCTTAGCTGGACTGGCCAGGCAAAAACCAAAGACCCCTAAGCCAACTCAGCACCTGTGCCAAACAGAGAAGTGGGGCTAGAGAAACCCTGGTACCTTTGCCAATCGGTCATGTTTAAATTCATAATCATCAATCCTGAACAAACTCAGAGATCAGTGGGGACCTGAATGCAAACCAATTCCTTCTCCCGGTCCTACAGAAACACTACAGACCTTCACTTTTCTCACAGATTCCAACATTTCTCCCTCTAAAGTTTCAGTTGCTTCTTTTTATGCCTGGGAACATAGGCAAGACCAGCACAGTTTCCAAGTTTTACAAATATCAAGTCCACTGATGTGTCTGGGTCTAGCGGGTGCTACATGCTCTGTGGTCCTTCCTTCTGTAGGGAAAAAAGTGTTTGTCCTCTGATCCAAAGCCAAACCCTGTTGTCTTCACTGGACGGACGGACGGGGGGACACACACACACACACACACACACACACACACACACACACACAGACACACACACGGCTTTTTCCTTGAGTGGGTCCTCTTCCTTGCCATGTCTGCTTTCCTCCACCCTAGATGATCTCATTAGCATACAAAAACGACTGTCTCCAAACAAACAGATAAAAAGCTCTTTTCTGTTTCCACATCTGATTTTAATCATGACTCCACTGCTCTGGTCCTTCTTACAGTGAAGTTAGGGGAGAGGTGCTAAGATTCTGGAGAAAATTTTGTGAGGTATCTGATGTCTTTGAAGCAGCCAAAGTCACTGAAGAATTACATGGATGGGTCACTCCAGGCTAGACAAATGCTGTTCTCAGCTTTAATCCGAGAAGCTGCTCTTCGCAATAAATGGCAGTAGAAGCAGAGACCTACAGCTGCTCTGGATACTGAGAATAAGAGATGGTGGCGTGCTCAGCCCTAACAAGTCATTTATAACTCTCCATCTAAGGCTCAGGGAACATCATGGAGGGGAGAATAGGAAGACTGCAAGAGCATGAAGATCCGGAGAGCTAGGAAATGCTCTCTGCTGTTCCTGACACAGCCACTGCGGTTGTTATGCCACAGTGTCTGAGATTACCTCCACTGGGCCTGACGTAAAGAACCGTGAACGGAGCCGGGCAGTGGTGGCGCATGCCTTTAATCCCAGCACTTGGGAGGCAGAGGCAGGCGGATCTCTGTGAGTTCGAGGCCAGCCTGGGCTACAGAGTGAGTTCCAGGAAAGGCACAAAGCTACAGCTAAGTTTTTCTCTAACCCTGTCTCGAAAAACCAAAATAATAATAATAATAATAATAATAATAATAATAATAATAATAACCAAACAACAACAACAACAAAAACAAAGAACCGTGAGAGGGACTCACAGGGCGTCAGCCCTCTCAACCAAACTGCTGGTTACTGGTAGATTTTTTTTGGGGGGGGGAGCAGCAACCATCGTCTTCTGCTCCACACCAGTAGGTGAGCCTACAGTGGCCAATGGGCAGTTCCAAACCCGTGTTCACACAGACGGCCCTGGTTGAACCCAATGGGTCACAAAGCAAAACAAAAATATGAATATGAGAAAAGGACTTATAAGGAAGAAAGGCATTGAGAGGGGTAGGCCAGGAGCTTGTGAGAGTAACCAGAATGCATTGTATACAGATATAAATTAAAACACATTAAAAATAAAATTCTTTAGACATATTTCTTAATATTTTGTTCATTATGAAAGAAAAGTTTTCATTAAAATGTGCTTTTCCTTAAAACGACTTGTCTAAAAAAAGCAAAGAGTGCTTTAACTCATGGCTGCATGATTTTTAAAATTTATTTGAGGACTGTTTTCTACTATGCCAATTTCTAAGCATATGTGAGAAGGAACAGTAAAGAAACTGCTGATACGGTTATCATGACCACTCCATGATATGGTTGTGGTTTTTATTGTAGACATGAAAAGGAGAACAGCCAGAGGCATCTGGAGGAGTCCAGAGTAGAGAGAAAGAACAACAGATTGGAGATGGTCCAAGGGCTAAGGAAGCTGAAGGGAGGGAGAGAATGGGAGAGACAGCAAGATGCTAACAGAGGATAGAGCAAGAGAGTCAGAAGAGCGGCCATAAGCAGGGCGAGTAGCTGTGGACAGGGAAGCCTGTGAATTTGAGAGAGTTTAGAGTAGAGGTGATAAGGAATAGGAATCTTGTGTAATATGAACTTCTGATGCTGAGGAAGTCTGGAGGCCAGCATGGGTTTTAATAATGCTGCTCCACACCACAGGTAGCCATATGGGTCTTCTGCCAGAGGCAAGGAAATAATTCCTTTTGGCAGATGGGAACCATTTCACAAGGTCCCAAGGAATACTGATGTTTATTGAACTGCTACAAATAATTTTCCTTTAGTCCAGGCTGAGCTCATTCCTGGACATCTGGGCAGCTAAGCATTTCACTTAAGGAAATATTCATCTCATAATCAAGCACAGATTCCAGTTTCAGCCTCATGCTATATTACATAGGTACTACATGGCAACTTCTTACCAGGAAAAAGAAAACAATAAGAAGACAGAAGGTGAGAGCTAAGGAAACATCATTCCTTCTGCTCATTACCCTCATTATCCTTCCAATGGTGGATTTCTGTTGTATCTGTTCAAATCCGTTGATGCTCTAGTACCTAGTATCAATCAATCTTCACATAAGTTATAGTATTCTTATAACTTGTATCAGGGTCCTCACATAGGGAATTTCTGTCTCCCTTGGTGTATATCATTGAATATAACTATACTATAAATGCATAGTATTAAAATATCATAGATTACATTATTTCTTGGGTATAACTATAATAGTGTATGTCCTTTAGTCTTACTGTACTTAAACTATCCTGCATACTTCTTATATAATATTCTTTTTAACCTTGTTTTTAAAAAGGCAGAATTCTTATCATAAAATTAGAAGATGTCTGTAGAGTGAATGACAACCCAAGCCTAGCCATATTCACAAAGAGGAAGAGTGGATAAATCTAAGCACTCTTGTGAGCTCAGCCCCCTTCTGTAAGTCTTAGTCACAGACAACAATGTTGGGACTACCTTGCACAGGGCACACAACCTCTTTCTCTTAGATGGAGTCCTAGCTATCCAAAGACCCCTATGGAGTGTAGAGGGCAGGAGATCTGGCTGTCAATGGGGTGACAGATGCTGGAAGCAAGTCCCTCTCAATTATAAATCTGAGACGCTAATCTCTGCTAAATTGTTAATGGCGGCTAATGAAACACTCAGTTACCCTTTTGATAAAACATTTGCATGTAAATGAATCCTTCTGGACGGACTCCGTTAACCCAAAGGAGATGTTCTGAGTTCCGGCAGGGCTCTAGCTCTGCTTTTGCATTGTCCCTGGCCGATATCAATAGGCTGTTTGATCTCTAATTGGAGGATATCAGAGAGGAAGTAAAAGAAAGCCCTTGACCACTAAATCAAGAGCTGGAGTTTAGTTTCTAGTCAATGACATTCACAGAAAACTCTGTGAGTAAAAACAGTGAAGGAACTCTTTCACTTCACTCCTCAAAGGAAACTACCTGGCGTGCTGGAGTGAACAGACGTGTGCCTTCTGCTGAACTTCTACATGGCTGACTAACGGACCAGAACTTCAGTGATGTGAGTGCTGCAAGTCCAGAACCAAATTATCCTGGGCATCTTTAGCCTTCTTAACAGCCATGGATTGCCCCTCCCCCATCTCACCCAATGTCTTTGTGACAATTAGGCAAATCCTTGGAAATGTATAAGCGCACATCTACTTTCTACCAACCAAAAGAGGAAAAACACTATCAGATCGCCTCTGAGACCCACAGCAGAGGTTTCCCTACTCAGCCTAAACCAGTAGGTCCCAATTACTTTGCTGTTGCTGTGATAAATGCCAGGACCAAATTCAGCTTGGTGAGCAAAGGACGATGTCTGTTTGCCCTGCCAGTTGACAGCCCATTTCTGAGAACAGAGAAGGCAGGAGCTCAAGGTAGGAGGAACCTGGGACACCATGGAGGACCCTGATGACTGACTTGCTCAGCTTGCTTTCTTTTCTTTGGTTTCTTTCTTTCTTTCTTTCTTTCTTTCTTTCTTTCTTTCTTTCTTTCTTTCTTTCTTTCTTTCTTTCTTTCTTTCCTTCTTTCTTTCTTTCTTTCCTTCTTTCTTTCTTTCTTTCCTTCTTTCTTTCTTTCCTTCCTTCCTTCCTTCTTTCCTCCCTTCCTTCTTTCTTTCTTTCTTTCTTCCTTTCTTTTTTTTCCCCTCTTTTGGGTTTTTGGAGGGAGGGTTTCTGTAGTGGGTAGCTGTTCCAGCTTTGACCTTGAAACACTGCTCCTAGAGTGACAACAGGTACCTGCTTATGACCGGCCCCTGGGGCTGACCTGCCCTTGGGGCGTGGCTGAGAGGGACACCTTAAAACTAGAGGTACATACATGCTTGCCCCTTCTGGATACCTCAGGGTCCTGGAAGCTGGGTGGGACACCAAGCCAGAGTTCTCCACTGGATGGCACCTCATCTCTCCAGGATCCTGTAACCGGCCCCCATTGGCTGTAAGTTATCCCAGAAATAAACCTCTCTTGATTACCACATAAATTACATGGAATTGCCTAGCTAATTACAGTAATAGGTTTCTCTGTGTGTAGCCCTGGACGTCCTGCAACTCGCTCTGTAGACCAGGCTGGCCTCAAACTCAGAGATTCGCCTGCCTCCACCTCCCCAGTGCTTAGCTGAAAAACGTGTGTGTGTGTGTGTGTGTGTGTGTGTGTGTGTGTGTGTGTGTGACCACCGCCCCGCTCAGCTTGCTTTCCTCTACAGTCTGGGGCCCACCTGTTCAGAGACGGCACCACCTGCAATGAGAGACCCTCCGACACCAATGTGCAATCCAGAAAACGCCCACCGACCGTTCTGACAGAAGCCACCACCATACCCATCTCCTCAGTGTTTCTCCTAATGGATGTGAAAAGTGCCTTGCTTTATGACTTTCTCTGTTTTGTCACAGGAAGAACGTCATCAGATCACTACCTTGTTTAAATGGAGTTTGGGGTACCCCTAATTCTGAGTTCCCAGTCACTCATATTTGGCCCCAAAGTAAATTCCTCTTGCCCCTTTGAGGCGGGGGCTATTTGTTGTTTGTTTGCATAGGCTCTAGTAAGTGTCTACTTCTAAGAGCACAGACTTTAACGTTGTGTGTTGAAATAAAATATTATTTATCCCCCCCCCTTTTTTATCCATTTTCCTGTGCCTCTCACCATGCTGTTGTCCACTTAGTGCCTGCTTTTGTCTTCTCCATGGCAGCGTCCACACACTGATTCTATTCCATGAATTAAATAAATAAATAAATAAATAAATAAATAAATAAATAAATACACAAACAAACAAATGAATAAATAGCAATACTTGGGACTATGGAGACAGTTTGTACTTGCCTTTCAAAGGTAAGGACCAGAGTACAAACCCCCAGCAGCAAGTAAAAAGGGGCCTGGTAGTAGTCTGACCCTGGCTCTTCTAAGTAAGATGGGAAGCAGAGTAAGTAAGATGGGAGGAGCCCTGAAGCTCCTTTTCAGGCTAACTAGCCTGGCATCCAACAAAGAATAACAAAACCCCAGCCTCAGAAAAAAAGTGGAGGGTAAAAACCAATACCAGAAATTGCTCTCTAGACTGCCACATGTACCCAACAGAGGGCACCTACACTCACATGAAGGAACCCCCCCCCCCCCACACACACACACACCGTCTGGATAGAGGGGGTTCCTGGATAGTCAGGACTACATAGAAAGACTCTGTCTAAACACAAATCCCGTATATAGTCATAGCTCTATTTAGTTATACACTTGAATATTTGATTATTAGAGAGATGGATTAATAATTCTAAGGCTGCTATGACTGTATAAGGCACTGGAGTTCAACAATTGAGTAAACAATAGTAGATAGTAGAGTCATATCTCTCACTATTGGAATTATCATTCACAGATAAGCAAGGGAGATAGGCTAGAAGGATTCTTTGTGATAACAGAGCAATCTGAGGCCCTTATAGGTCTCAACTGGTTTACAGATATTTAGGTACACACATGGTACATACAGAAATATTTATTGGTGTATATGTGTATACACATAGTTAATACATATATACAGAACTTTGCTCACTTGTATCAAAAGCCTAATAAACATCCCATTACTCAGAAACAAACTTGGAGTCCATATCTTAGTTTCTCTTGTCATTCTTTAGTAGATGGAAATAGCTCTCTTTGAGGAAATGACTGATTGCAGTTATAGGTGGTCCTGAGCCTGGAACACTCTGAAAACCCAGGCAATTGTTATACACATATAGTGTGATTAATAGTAAAGAATTATTAAACAGCTACCAACCGACAGATTTTTCAATGACTAAAACTGGAATATTTTGAACAACAAAATAAAACATTGGATTGTTACCAAATGTATAAAACCCATCTCTATATTAACCAATTGAACTAAATTATACATGGGGGAGTGTAGACAAAGCTAATATGTGGAAGGATTTCACTTATTTCACATTACTATGCACACAGTGCATCCTCACACGGGTTGAACACAGCCCCCCCATGGGTTTTGACTTCACATGGTGACTAGTTTCCAACAGTGCCGTAGTGACAGACTTTACAGCCTTACAGCAGAAAACCCTGACTGTCTGTCAGCTGGTCAAAGTCAACCTCCACAGTCATATCATTGTGTTGTGTGTAATCTTAGACGCTGTGCTGAAAAGGGCACTTCACCTCGGTGGTCATCGTTTCCATAACCCGTAACTCCAGTCTCATCACAAGAAAGATATCAGCCACCCTGCAGTACTGTAGAATTCTACAAAATGCTCGACTGCTAACCTTCAGCTGTCAAGGTCATCGAAAACTAATGGGAAACTGCCTGGACTCACCTTGAGGGATACAACAATCAAATATAAGGTGGTATCTTGGAGAGGAGTATAGAAAAGCGTTGAAGACACTAGGAAATCTAGAGAAATCTGTATTAACCTTTAGTTAATGCATGGGTGTTGGCTATTGATTGTAAGAGAAGCCGCTGTGTTCTATTGTGATGCTCATGGTAGAGAATAGAGGGAGTGGGATATATGGGAATCTGCTAATTCCTCAGTTCACCTAAACATTAACACTGTGCAAAAATGACATCTATTAAACACTGGAGAGTACTAATATGGCAATCTAGCAATAAAAACTGCATTGAAGGGTCATCTATCATTTTTGCTAGTGACAACATTCCAGTATGCTCAGTGTTATTAAAGTCTCTACCACATTTACATTTAAAGTACATATTCAAGGCAAATTTAAGCTAGATATAAGTAAAATTAAGATGTTATTTCTCAACCTTATTCTGCAATTATGAACTATATGCCTATACCTCTATGATGCAAGTTAAGAATTCAGCATTCTGCGATAGGAAAGAGGTATTAATCTTAGGAAAATAAGTCACAGAGATGGTCTAAGTTGTCCCAAATTTCAAGTGTGCACACTCCACACGCCAAATTCTGACTTATTAATTTTGTTTTATTTTGTTTGTTATCTCTGTTGGCTACCCTGCCTCCTCTGTTCTGGAACTGATAGAGGAGGAGGAAGTTTTCATTTAGTATCTTCTGTGACCTTGTGCAATTTCAGTGTAAGACACTGGCCAGACTCCCAGGGTAATACTCACATGATGTAACAATCATGGTGAAGGCCAACATAAGTCGAATGAGGAACCTCCACCCTGCAGAATGCTGGTGATAAGGAAAACCCCTGCTTGGAATTGACTTGGTGGGGAAAGAAACCCTGGCCAAGCAGCAAAGACTGAAAATCCTCAGCTGCCACCAAGCCCCTAAACCGCTGATTTGGTCCGTAACTTAAAAGGAAAAAAAGCAGGAGCATGGAGGGAGAAACATAACAACCTTAATAGTTGCTGCTAATTTAAAGAGACAAGAACAGGAGGATTGTGTGCACTCCGACGTTTATTTTTTTTTCCCTAAGGGAAATTCTGAGAAATCCTTTGGGAATTACAACCATCTGTAGATGTGAATTCTGACTCTTGATTTTCAAATATTATAGCTTTCACCCAGTTTCCCCAAAATGCAGGGACTGGTGGGTAAGAAGAGCAGAGGGAGGGAGTAGGATGTTGGGTGGCACCTCTGTCCACTAGCGAACAGCCCTAAAATCCTCGGATGACCCTTCTCTGTGTCCTTGGGTGATTTCTGTGTTCTGCCCCTCTTCACTGAGTTGGGAGAACCCCATTCTATCACAATAGCAGGAAGATAAGAGTTCCAAAGCGTTCAGCTTTCATACCTGCTATAACTGCTGTAACTGGTGTGTGTGTGTGTGTGTGTGTGTGTGTGTGTGTGTGTGTGTGTGTGAGAAAAGCAAGTGAATCGTGCTGTGCTGTATTTAAAAAGACCGATTGCCCACTTAGAATTTTTTTTCCGGAGTATTTGACTGTTTATCTCAATAGACAATCAGCCCTCAAATTCAGCGAAATGAACAGTACTGATAAGGAAGATGGAGAGGCTGGGAAACCCACACAGTCAGATGGAGCTGTCCAAACAGCCACAGTGACAGGGGAGGACGGGAAGCAAAGACAGAGAAAGTCTGTCTGTCTCTTCTCTTTTCTTGCACAATCCGGCAATGCCTGGTGTGCAAAATCGCTCACAGAAGATCAGCCTTCACGCGGGGGAGAAGTGTGTGTCGGGTGCAGCTGGCAGATGCGGTGGTCTGCCACCCAAAGAGGAGCGTCTCCCCCCGCGGCTCGCACCAAGTGCGCTGCTCCGGCGGGGGATGACTTCATGCGGCCCGCCTGGAGTAGCCAGCGGCGGCTGCAGCTGCAGGTGGGGCGGGGGCCGCGCGAGCCCATAGATCCCTGCACACGCGGCCAGACGGCGGGACTGCAGCCCGGGGCAGCCAGGACGCGCCTCTCCATCCTGAAGGTGAGCCACTAGCCCGCGCTAGCCGCCCTGAGCCGGGCTTTCCGCCTGGGTGATGATTGGCTTTGTAAGATCCGGAAAAGAAGAGATAACCCTGCTGCATTCTGCAGTGGGAAAAGGAGTAAGGGAGTGAAAGGTTGATCAGCCGTGCTTTGGAGATGGGAGGGGAGATGTTCCCGAGCAAACAAAGGGGCTTTCAGCTTTCAGCTCTTAAAGGTGATCAACCATTTCCGTAGCATGTTGGTTTAGACACCAAGGAGGATTCGAAATGTGAAACAGTCTGAGTGCCTGTTTTACCTTTGTGTCTTCCACCTTCATTCGATCATTCATTCCCTGGCTTGGGAGCACCATGTCCTTGGAAGCAGTTGGGGAAGCCGTCAGTAATCTTGCATCTATGTGTCTTCTTTGGTTCTCTGCCATCCCTGGTATCAGAGTGTTTCTTCACTCACCTCAATGTCATAACACCTGCTCGCTTCAATGCTGTGCCTTTGGGAGTCTGGGTGGAGGGAAAACTTCGCTCTCCTCCGAGTTCTGCTTGCTGTGGGCTGCACTTGGCACTTTCTCCCTTCATTTTCATCTTCCCTGTCAATTTCAGTTCATTGATTTACAGAGATGCTGTATCTACTCACAGGTCAACTCACCATCTCTCATGCTCCTCCAATTCCGTGGCTGACTTCATCAAGGACCCAAAAAGGGCATTGCCTCTCACAGGGTTCCTTATTGGGTATTCCCTTAACATACTATCACCGGTGTACTTTCCCCAGACGCATAGAATAAAATGCCCTGTTTTCCGCCCAGGACCAACATGGTTTTCTCTAACTGCCGTTCTTGCAGTCACTCTGGTTGGATAGTCACAACGGCTTGGGTGGGAAAACAGACTATATTGGGCTTTGCAGCCAGTTTTCTCTGTACAGCCATGGGTAGAGGAACACTGAAAATAGCAGTCTATCTAGTTCTCTTAAAAAAAAAAAATCTAGCTCTCTGGGTTGTAAGAAAATTAGCTATCAGAGTTTGGGGCAACCATTCCAAAAAAAATAAGTAGCGTGCTTGTGCTAGGATTCCTCAATAACCTCCAAATGGGGCTTTCCCATTGGCAGACAGAAAGCCTGGCGGTCTGCCCAATCCCAGGCTTGGATTATTTGATCATCCCAGGTTTGTCTCCTCAATATAGGGTCCTCACATTCTGAGCCTCGGCTGCCAGCCCCCCCCCCTCGCCCCCGCTCCCCCCAGCCCAAGTCCTTATTCCTGTTGTCACCTAGTTGCATACATCTGAATATGATGTGACACGTTAAGATGACTGTGGTGGGTGCTGTGGATGTGTGCCTCACCATCAGAGCCGTTACAGTGAGCCAGACTGTGGGGAGTCCATGAGCCAAAATTCCATTTAATTTTAAAGATCTGTCATCCCGACACTTGAAACTGGAAAAGCAGTTTGACTCAACAGCCATGCCGTTTCCTTCAGGAGGAAAGGTGATAAGGCAATGAAGAGGAGGACAAAATCTAACCTAAAATGTCACGGTTGCTTGTCTCTCTTTCCCAGAGTGCGAATTCTCTGAAGTCAGGCTAATTCTAGTGTGCACTGGTATTACTTTTCTAATTACAAATTCCTTGTGAGAAATGCACTCTAGGAAGATTTGGATTTGTTCCTTTGTCTCCGCTCTCAGTATCCGAGCAGAGGGAGGGGATGCCCACCACAAAATGGTCCACTCCACAAACTGTCGCGGGGATTTTCAGGAACTGAGGGCCATTTCTGTTTGTTTATTGTAGTGTTTTGAACATGGTTTATATTTCAGGTATTTAACACTTGAGATTCTAGAGTTTTGACTCAATAACATCTTCTAGTAAAGGAAACAAAGAATAAGATTTGGGGGTGGAGGGAAGTCCTTACTACCATAACCTTTAGTGATTCAAAAATACTTAATGCATCAATCATTTTCTTCTGAAAAATAACTAATTTTATAATAAATATAAATAATCCCTTTTTTAAAACTTAGCTCAATGCTTTCTAAGTCTAAGTCCCATTATATAATGATCACTCGATCCTACAGGACTAAAAACAATTTCTATAATGCTAAGAGCCATATGTTTTGGTTAAGAGAGAGCTATCTGAGAACATCCCAATAGTGGTTAAAAATTCTAAGATGCTGTTATTTGGTTTCTGAGGAAAGAAATCAGTTCAGGATCAAGGGGGCTGGTGCTTGGTGAGCTGGTAGGATGCCTGCCAATGTTGTCACTCTAAACAAATTACTAAGTGAAGGACTGGAGTCAGAGGCACCTTGTAGGGAAGAAGACAACTTAAAGATGTCATTTTCATTCTGGTACAAATGAGGAGGACAGGACACATATGGAACTCCAGATATGGACCTTGTTATGTTTAAACAATTTTGAGAAATATTTATAAACTTAGAGCTCTAAGTAGAAGCTCACCCACTCTCACACACACTCACACACACAGTTCCACAAGCACATACACTCATACTCATGCATAAATGGTGCTTCGACTAGAATTAATTTATCACTGTATTTCCTTTACTTTGCAAGTTTCTTGGGTGAAAAAGAGAATGAATTAGCTGGTTGGTGTTCAGAAATGAAGAAGGAATGGAGAATAGAATGCTTCACAGAATTAGGTGCTAAATGAGCTGTGAGCATTCCTGTATGTTTGACAAGATAGAATTGAAGTCAATCAGTTGCTTTCGCACCCCATGGACACTGTCTATGTCTAGCAGGCAGTAATAGCAGATCCTGAGCAGGGGCAAATTGCGAGGTCAGAGTTGACTTCTCATGACAAAAGAGTATATCGTGGTTTGTATTGCTGCCATTTGCTGCACTTAAAATAGCCTTGAGTTGAAATAATGAAAAAATGGAAAAGAAAGACAAAGGAATAAATGTCATTTTGTTTATCCAGTTCCTCTACTGAGAATGAGTAGGGGAAATGGTGTTATATTGGAGTTCTGAGCTAAAGTAGGGAACCCTATCTCAAACAAACACAAAAAGCTACTTAATGGACAGAGGTCTGCAATACTCTACTTTTTTCAGTATTTATGATAAATAATACTTACCATACAGAGTGAGAGCTCTTCATTCAGCTCACTAACCCTCTCAAAGTAACCAATGCCCAGCCATACATGAATTCATTCCTATACATGCCTCCTGATAGCAGGCATGTTTAGCTATCCTGCCAGGTCTTGTTCACAGATGCCCCTGGCTCTTCCACGACGCCTTCTCTGATGAGATAAGCTTTCTTCTCCTTTGTCTAAATCCCTACTGTTTTTTTTTTTTTTTTTTTTTTTTTTATGTCTTACACTAACCTTTCACGTGAAGATGCACTGTCTCTTTATTAAATGCAGACATACAAAACAAAGTCCGGGACTAAAATCAGCATATTACCGGCAACAAATTTTACAGTGCTCAGCTATGTGTATCCAGGGAAAATGTTCATGGATCTTTCATGACTAAGGGACTCATACTTAGATTACTGTGTTGACAAATGTGTAGAGGAACACTGCCAGAAGTTGACTGCTGTAGTCTACTTTGAGACACACTCATTTATCACTAGAAAAAAATATATCTCCTTCATTTGTAACTTATTCTTAATATTGCTTACTGCAGAAATTTATTTGTCTTTGTCAAGTGAAGGAAACAATGATAAATTATGTTCATCCGCCAAACAAGTTCCAGTGTAAGGAGACACATATAGCCTTGAATAAATTCTCAGCTGGAATGTATGAGGCTGGAACCAGCTGGCACAGCTGCTGTTAATTCAAACAGGTGTCATAAGAACAAAAAAATCAAGAAGGAGAGATTGAAAGCTCAAGAGGACACCCTCAGCTGTCACTTTCTCTACATTCCCCCTAAATCTTTTGGTTTCTAGCCAAAATATGACATTGTATAAGCACAACAACTTAGTGTAATTTTTTTAAAAAACCTTCGACTATCCCCACTCTTGAAATTTTATAGTGTATTTTGTAATTTTTAAAAATGTGACACTATACACACTTATGGGAAACTGGAACATATATTATATATAAGTTTTATGTATATTAAAATTAGTATAGTAATTTAACTATGTAAGATTTGAAATTACATAACACATCAATTTACCACTTTAACTCATTTAATCGTATACATTTGAAATGTTCTACAAACACTATGCTATCCATTTTCAGAACTTTTTCATCATCCTAAACAGACTCTGTGTGTGTCAAATAGTAATCCATCAGTCTTTGTTGTACCCTTCAGGCCCTAGTACTCTCTGTATCTGTGCCTATAAAATTGTCTATTTTGTCATAAAAATAGAAATATTACACTAATTGTCTTATTATGTCTGGCTTTTTACACTTAACACAATGCATTCAGAGTTCATCCATACCACTGTGTCAGGATTTCATTCTAATTTAAAGCTATTTTATTCTATGCATATACTGAATTTTGTAATTTTTAGTTACAGAACATTTTCAGTACATTATGTTTCTAACATGCATAATGCTATTTAGAAAATTAATAATATTTACCAGTTTTCTATGTGTATGCCATAATTTATTCAGTCAAAAACAGTTTGTAAGTATGTATTAAGTTCATAGTTGTCTTGTGATTTCAAGCCATGGTTATATTGTTATGGACATAGCAGTTATATGTATATAACATAAAGTTATATATCTTGTTTATATATAACATAAAAGTTACTGCATTTTACATTTGGTGGAAGTATGCGTAAACATTTAGGTTTGAATATGTAAACTAATTATGAAAATTGTGATCTTCTTCAGCAGATAGTATTTATGTTTATGACTGAACCAGTTCCAACAATCTTGCAAATGAACCCAAGTAATAAAAGGGAATCCATCTAGCATAATCTGAGTAAGGAGAGAGTCTCACATTTTTTCATTTGTAGTTTGCGAAGAAAAACACTCTGCATAAATATTGGAAGATTTCAAGTCTCACATATTCTGTCATTTCAGGATAGTGCCAGTGCATCACAGATGTCAAGTCTTCTAACAACGATGAATTAATGTAAAATGATCTGTAGCAATTTTTCTTTGTCTCAAGTTCCAGAAATGGATCGTTGTATCTAGCCTAATCTAAAGCATGATCTGTTTTTTAAGTTCAAATTTATGGACTAGCTTTATGGTAAATCTACTTTGTCTTCCTGGTATATCCTTTTAGTTTTTCTTTTTGTTTGTTTTTCTCATATCTTACATCCAGATTGCACTTTCCCCTCTCTCCTTCCCCCAGTCTCTCCTCGCTACCTCCACTCTCCCCCAAATCCACCTCCCCTCAGAAAAGAGCAGGTCTCCCAGGGACATCAACCTAACAAGCATAACAGGCTACATACAATAAGACCAGGGCCATGCCATCACTTCAAGACTGGATGAGGCAGCACAAAAGGAAAAAAAGATCCCTCAAGCAGGCAGATGAGGCAGAGGCAGCCCCCACCCCCACTGTTATGAATCTCACAGGAACACCAAACTATCCAGCCATAACACACATGCAGAGGACCTAAGTTAGACCCCTACAGGCCCCTTGGCCTCTGCAAACCCTCATGAGTCCCAGTCAATTGATTCTGTGGGTCATGTTCTCTTGGTGTCCCTGACCCCTCTGGTTCCTCAGATCCTTCCTCCCCGTCCTCCTCGGGACTCCCAAGCTCTGCCTAATGTTTAGCTGTGGGACTCTGCATCTTCTCCCATTAGTTGCTGTATGAAGTCTCTCTGGTCTCTTTGATGAAGATTCTGCTAGGCTCCGGTCCCAGAACACTCTGAAGATAGGAAAAACTGTAGGTCAAAGTGTTTGTGGCTTGGTGGGCGTCCCAATCCCTCCACTTGAGGCCTTTCCAGTTACAGAAGATGGTTGGTTCAGGCTCTGTGTCCCCATTACTTTTTTTGCTAGTGTTATTCTCGTAGCTTCTGTGGAGTTTCCCTTGCACCAGGTTTCCATTGCACCTCGCCTCAAATTCACCCCAAATCCAGTCGTTTCTCCCAGTGTTTTCTCCCCCTACCTCAACCTGATCCTTCCTATTCCCAACCCCAACTATCCACCCATGTGATCTCTTCTATTTCCTCTTCCCAGAGAGATCCTTGTATCACCACTTAAGCCCTCCTTGTTATGTAGCCTCTCTGGGTCTGTGGACTGTCCCATGATTATCCTTTACTTTAGAGCTAATATTCACTTATAAGTGAGTACATATCATGTTTATCTTTCTGGGTGTGAGTTACCTCACTCAGGATGAATTTTTTCTACTTCCATCCATTTGCTTGCAGATTTCAAGATGTTATTTTTGTTTGTTTGTTTTTTGAGACAGGGCTTCTCTGTGTAGGCCTGGCTGTCCTGGAACTCACTTTTTAGAACAGTCTGGCCTCCAACTCAGAGATCCAACTGTCTGCCTCATGAATGCTGGGATTAAAGGGGTGTGCCACCACAAACCAGCTGTTTGTTTGTTTGTTTTTGTTTTTTTCATTTTTGTTTTTAACAGCTGAGTAATACTCCATTGTATAAATATACCACGTTTTCTTATCCATTCTTAGGTTGAGGGATATCTAGGTTGTTTCCAGTTTCTGGCTATTATGAATAAAGCTGTTGTGAACATAGTTGAGCAAATCCTTGTGGTAGGATGGAGCATTCTTTGGGTATATGCCCAGGAGTGGTATAGCTGGGTCTTGAGGTAGATCTCTTCCCCATTTTCTCAGGAATCTCCACATTTATTTCCAAAGTGACTGTACAGTTTGCACTCCCACCAGCGGTGGAGGAGTGTTCCCCTGGCTCCACATCCTTTCCAGCATGAGCTGTCACTTGTGTTTTTGATCTTAGCCATTCTGACAGGTGTAAGATGGAATCTCAGAGTTGTTTTGATTTGCATTTTCCTGATGACTACTGATGCTGAACATTTCTTTAAGTGTTTCTCAGCCATTTAAGATTCCTCTATTGAGAATTCGGTTTATATCTGTACCAATTTTTTTGTTTGGATTATTTAGTCTGTTGATGTCTATTTTCTTGAGTTCTTAATATGTTAGATATCAGCCCTCTGTCAGATATGAAGTTGGTGAAGATCTTTTCTCATTCTGTATACTGCCATTTTGTCTTATTGACAGTGTCCTTTGACTTACAGAAGCTTTTCAGTTTCATGTCCCATTTATTAATTGTTCATCTTAGTGCCTGCATTATTGGTGTTCTGTTCAGGAAGTTATCTCCTATGCCAATTTGATAAGAGCTATTCCTCACTTTCTTTTCTTGAAACACAATTAAAAAAATCCACCAGCTAGTACTTAAGCTGAATTATCCAGTGTTTGGAATATCGAAAGCATCAATGGAACTAGGGGATGTAACTACTCACTGCATAAGTGTGCCTTGGTTGTCTTGTGCATTGGAGGAGCAACACTATAATATAAAGATGAAAGAATGAATGTTGTGACGTATATTTAAGGGACATTTGAAACTAATTGGTTGCAAGAATTTATATTCAAAGAACAAAATCATCCCACAAAGTAGGCCCTAGACAGATAACAGTGATATTTTATGGATGTTTTTCCTTTGTTGCTAGAGGTGGAGAGACTTATTGATGGACAGTTTTCTTCTTACTTGCTGTTGTCCTTGTTTCTCAGAAGAGCAATCTTAAAATACCCATTCTGACCTTTGCCTATATGAATATGAACACTTCTTAAACAATACATGGCAGCTTCTATGAGGAAAAAAGGTACAAGCTTTAAGCTTTTCGTTGAGATTATACCTGCAGTGCACGCAATCTACTGAATCCTTCCGTTGTGTAACTTTGAATTTAACTGAATAAATAGAAAAGTCAATAATATCTTTATTGCCTTTTCTTATGCTTTCATCCCTGTTCCTTCATGCTCAGCTTCTCTTGATAACTGTAATATAGGAAGGGGACAGCCAGATCTCAATATTTTCATGCAATTACAAACTTAATCCTGATAGAATATGCCCAAGTGCCTGAAGAGCTGGTAGATGTCAAAAAGAATCACTGGTAATAATCTTTCCTAGTCCTCAAACTTGAGCTTATCTTTAAAGACTAGCAGATTTTCACTACTGACTGGTAGTATGTCAGTAATATCAGATTTTTGGGAAAAAAATCACACGTTTTTGTTTCTAATTATAAAGTATGCTTGCTGGTTTTTGAGAAGGATTTATTCTGAAAAGACTATGTTAGCATTCTCCTCAAGTGAAGTTTTGACAGGGCTGTGTATCCAAGTGTCATCTCATTTGATGGTTCTCAATAGTTAAAAACTGGGGCTGGGGCTCAGCCATTAAGAGGAGCACTGACTGCTCTTCCAGGCTTCCAGGGGATCTGGGTAAATTCCCAGCACCCACACATGCCTCACAACTGTCTATAACTTCAGTCCCAGGGGATCTGACACTTTCTTCTAACCTTTGCCTCCTCTCTCTCTCCCTCCCTCTCTCTCTCCCTCTCTCTCCCTCTCCCTCTCTCTCTCTCTCCTCTCTCTCTCTCCCTCTCCCTCTCTCTCTCTCCCTCTCTCTCTCTCTCCCTCTCTCTCTCTCTCCCTCTCTTCCTCCCTCCCTCTCTCCCTCCCTCCTTCCCTCCGTCCCTCCCTCCCCCCTCTCTCTCTTGCTCTGGCTCTCCCTCTCTCCCTCTCCCTCTCCTCCCTCTCCCTCTCCCTTTCCCTCTCCCTCTCCCTCTCCCTCAAACCAAAACCTACTCATTTGAATTCAATTCCACTTAAATGGCAATTTGAGCCAGTAGACCTGTAATGCCATCATGTGACATTGTGAAGTCACAATTCACCCCCAAATGCAAAAAGATCTGATGGAAGACAAGCTCATTGAACAGGGGGATGGGGCTTGATGTCTTGATTATCTTAGAGAGAAAAGCCAGTAACCTGTTACACAAAGTATTTGCAGTGTTTAAATTCTCCTTCCTAGTAAGCAGCATGGGAAATGAGATGAGAAGGCAGTGAAATGTCATGAAAGGAAGAAGTCGAGTTGATTTCAGGTTGCTTGAGTATATGGTTAGTGTGGGTTTCTTTGCTTTATGGTTTTTTTCTTCAAATAAATTGACAGTAATTTTATACAGCATCCTAATGCAGCTCTTCAGTCGTTTCTGAGATGAGTTAAAACATGTACACTGACCACTGGGCTCTCCAGTTCCTTTTCTGTTTTTTATTTTTATTTTTATTTTTATTTTGAGTAGTTTGGGCAAGCACTTAGGTTATCCATGTGTCAAATGAAATTGCATTTGTAATTCATCTGCTAGCAAGGTGAGCTATTTGAGCATGCCTGAGCCTCCTGGGGTGCTATTTCAAAGCAATGGGCTCTGATCCTGCAGTCCTGTGGGAATTAGACTCAGCTTCTATTTTTGACTTTCAGGCAACTGATGGGATAATCTGATTCAAGTGACTGGCATCTTCTTTCTTCTCTGAATTATGTCGGATGTCCACTCCCACTTGTCACTGACTATCAGATGACAGTGAGGATGTTATGTGGGGGTGTTGATTTCAGAAGCCAAGTGCCCTGAAGAAGTGGAGCTGCCCCTTCCCTGGAGAAACACAGTTGCTGTGTTCTTTTTCCAGTGACAGTGTTGAATCCCTAAGGAAAGGATAGCTTGAGCCCATAAACACTATTAATGTCTACATCTGCCTCAAACAAGACCTTAAGTGACTGCTGGGGAAATGATAAAGATTTTTAAAACAATTTTTTATTTAATTTTTTGAGAATTTATGACAATGCATTTTTTTTTTGTTTGTTTTTTTTTTTTTGTTTTTCGAGACAGGGTTTCTCTGTGTAGCTTTGCGCCTTTCCTGGGACTCACTTGGTAGCCCAGGCTGGCCTCGAACTCACAGAGATCCGCCTGTCTCTGCCTCCCGAGTGCTGGGATTAAAGGCGTGCGCCGCCGCCGCCGCCGCCGCCGCCGCCGCCGCCGCCGCCGCCGCCGCCGCCGCCACCACCACCACCACCACCACCACCCGGCGACAATGCATTTTGAACATACCTTTTTAATGTGTAAAAATTGGTGAAATTTTATATAGCTATCAAAATAGTTAAGTTATCAAAAAGGAAAATTGATCTGTAACTATATGGTACATGAAACAGAGCTGGGTTTGGTCTGTTACATGTATTTATATTTGAAGCTCACAAAATTTAATATTCACAGAATGGTTCATTGCTAGGTACAGCTAATTAGATTTAATTAACAAGAACTTTAAACTAGTATTTTAAAAATGCAATGCCTGAAACACAAATTCTCTGATATGATGACTATTAATTCTTGAAAAGCAGATTTCAGTTTTTTGTTGTTGTTGAATGGCTTTATCTTATTTACGTGGATCATTTATTTGTGCTTAATGAAACTGGTATAAAAACCACCAAAGGCCTTATGTATTCTATAGTATGCAAATCATAGTTCAAAATTAGTATGTCATAGCTCGAGAGAAGGCTCAACTCTTAAGAGTGCATATTGCCCATTCAGAGGACACAAGTTTGTTTCCCAGCATCCACATCCAGAAACTTAACAACTTCCTGTAACTCCAGCTTCTGGGTGTCCAATGCTCCCTTCTGGCCTTTACAGGCACCCGTACTCACATGCACATACCTACATACAAACCCATACACATATACTTTATTAAAAATAATTTTTAAGTGAGATGTCTGTGGTGATTGTCAGCTCTGGCTGCACTTACATTGATTCACTGGGATTGGTGATCTCTTTATGTTTATCTGGGGATAGAATACCATCATTACCTTGGGTGAAAAACATACGTCATTAGTGAATATCTCCTCAATTTGAAGCCAATACACGGGCATAGGAAATTCATCAGACATTCATCAAAGGCTGGACATGGGGCCTAGTCTCTTTCTAAAATGTTGCCTTGAGAACAAGGAAAACACCTCTGTGAAAGATGCACATTTCTTCATTTGTACATTTATCACAGATGAAGAGAAGTGTTCTATGTACATTATAAGCTAATTTTCTTTAGTTAGTTTTATGTGAATAAATATTTATAGATTATGTGTGTGTGTATATTCATGACCTTTCTATTTCAAATACTTGATCACTACAAAGTTGAATTTCATTAAAATTTGAATAATATATGTTTTCTGAATCAATTTTTACAAAGAAAACATAGTTGCATTTTAATATCTGCACATGTACTGTATAAAACCTGGATTATAGATATTTATTTAAATGTTTAATAAATGTGTATTACTGACTTATTTCTACTACTCAATTAGGGGAAAACAAAGGCCTGAACACTGTGGTCTTTTAGCATGAACAGCATACTAACTTAGATTGTTTTTTCAGCAACTAAGTGTTTCTGCCCTTCTCATCGAATTTTCTCCTTTGAGTGATACATCGTCCAATGCAAAGGAATTTTCCTCGTCTGTCTGTTTTTCAGGCCGTGTGTCACAGTGCCTCTCTAGTCCTAATTGAACAGAGTGTTTTAGAACTCAGACATCGCCATGGCTACTGAACATCATCGGGATCCCTTACTTTTTATGTGGAGAGAAAGGGAGGGGCCAACTGTGCCCTGCGATGCTCACACTTTTCTGTTCTTGGCAGATTGCCCTCTTGTCCTAGAATCTAAGAAGGAATTCTAGTTCCTGATCTCAATTGCTGAGCTCAAACTAGAACATGGACCAAAGGAGCTGTGATTTTTTTTTTTTTAAGTCAGAAAATCAAATCTGATCTGACATTTATTCATCTGTCTTCACCATCATAACTCCAGGAGAATATTAGCCAGTTTTTTAAAAATAGCTAATTGCTGATTTCAATTATATTTATGTCAAGCTTTATCATAAATTGAGTTGCATAACACTTTCATGTAAAGAATTCATTTAACAAATACCCCGAGTTACACGTTACACTGCCTTTCTTCTGCATTACCTCGGAGTAAAATTATAGTTTAAAAAGTGCCTAGAGGCTAGACCTATTCATTAGGATTGAAAGGAAAAAAAGACTCTTTTTTAAAACTCTTCTCCATAATAGATTTCTCTTAGGATTAGTGATATATAAACTGATGATAGATGTGTGTACACTTGGACAATTTATTAAATGAATAGTCGTGTATCACATATTTTGTTCAATAGCTGACTGTATATTCACTCATAGTGCTGTAGGACTCTGTCAGCCACTGATGCAGATACCTTCATTACAATACACTTGATGGTATTCCCATAATGATAGAATTACTTGATGATGCATTTCTCAAAACGTACTATGGTGAAATGACATGGTTATAGTATATTTAATCATGAACTAAATTGTACAAACAGAAATTCCTTTCAAAGAAAAAATATTTATGATATCATTCAATATTTACATTTTATTAATTTGTGAAACATTGTATGTGTGTGTATGTGTGTGTATTGCCCCCAATTTAAGACTGTTCAACTTAGATTTTTCAACTTTACAGGACTTTAATAACAATTGTAATTTACATTAATAGTAAAAATACCTAGAACCATTCTATTTCTAACATTAAATACAGTGCTTATTAATCACACTGTAATTCAGCAGTTTGATATAAAGTAGATGTATTTTTAGCACAACTGTAGGCCAGTATACATATTCTGAGTATATATAGAGGTGGGATTAGGATAGATTGATTCCTGGATTAGCTATACAGAAAGTATCTTCAACTTTGGATGTCGTCTATTCACAGCAGGTTGGTTACATCATGACTCTGTATCTGTGATTTGTATTTCTTGTACATGTAAACTCTTCATTAATAGCAATGGTAGTTTAGGAATTTTAGTTCAACTACAAAGTATTAACAGGTTAAAAGTACTACAATTTTAGGGTCAATAAAATTCGAAAGTTACTGATGTCACTGTTATGATTTCTCAAAATTGCTATTTGAAATTTCATATTATATTTAAAAAAAATCCCTCATTTAGAGTTTCTGCCCCACTTAAACAGGCAGTGATGGCACACACCTTCAATCCCAGCACTTGGGAGTCACATGCTCTTAGTCCCAGTACTTGGGAGGTGGAGTTCAAGGCCAGGCTGGTCTATGGAAAGAGTTCCAGGGCAGCCAGAGTTATACAGAGACACCCTGTGTCAAAAAAAAAAATTAATAATAAATACTAGAGTTTCTGCCCCAATAATTACATAGTATTATAAAGATAATAACGAAATGATGTAGGGTTTGGAAATATAGCTTATACAATTGTTTTATAAATTACAGGTACCTATTGATGACACCTATTGATGATAAAATATATTTGATATTAAGTGTTTTCAAATTATTGTACTATATAACTGTGACCTTAATAAAATTAACAAATAACTTGCAGTGCTTGTTCTGTCTTACCTTATGACTCTCACTAATTATTAGTAGAATAGATGTTAAGTAACAATTCTATAAAGTCCATTTAGAATTTTTAAATCTCTAGTTCTGTTGCTTTTAAAATCTAATATATACATTCATTAAAAGAAAAGAATCTGGAGTTTTACATAAGCTTTCCAATGCATCAGTCATTTTAACATTATATATGAAATACATTTAAAAATCTGTATATGGTCTTTAATTAAATACAAATATTGGGGTAGTCCTTGAGACATTTGGTAACATTAAGTGTGCAAGAATGTGATATCCTTTAAGATGTATGAATTTCTAATGTAGATCTTTGACTTATTTGCACTAAATTATTTTATTCATTAAAATAATAGCTTATAGATACTTCTTTAATTGCAAGATGCTTGGAGAAGGAAATAACATAGAAATGAACAGCCAAACTTTTGTTTTGATAAAGTGCCAAGCAACAACATTACAATGCTAAGCATCCAAAGATCTTTATTCACAAAATGTTTTGAATACCATATATTATATGGTATTATATATATATATATATATATATATATATATATATATAGAGAGAGAGAGAGAGAGAGAGAGAGAGAGAGAGAGAAAATTGAAAAATCAGTTGTTAGTGCTTAAGCCAAGAGAGAGTCAGTGTGTGCTCATCTCCTTTATCAAGTACATTTAACATCTATACACTGCTTTCAGAACTCAGGAGGGATTTACTTGTGCAGACTAGCTGACCATTGTTAAAAGCGAGGCAAAGATGCTAAAAGGTGAATGTTTCATAGATTTCTTGCACAACTAGGCTGAAAAGGCAAATATAGTAGGGGAAGATGAATTATTCCTCATCCCTGACTAAATACAATCAATTATGTTTTAGAGGCATTATATTATCCTCAAAGCATCCCAGTGTCCGTTCTTCTGGTAGACCATACCAACTCCGAAGCTGGAAGAACAAGAGACTCATGTTTCAGACAGAGAACTGGAAGTTCATGGTGGTAATGTGCCAATTTAAGGAGCATCCATAAGAAACAGCAGCGCCAAATCAAACTCACTTCAAGGCAAGGCCAAAGCCGTGCTTGCCTTTCTGCTATAGTATGTAAGATACGATCACACAAATGAGAACTGGGCTCCAGTCTGCTCCTGAGTACCGATCCCTCAGCAGTCCCCACTGCTAACTACACCAGGAAGACCTCTGTGCAGGCTATTTGCATCAAGCCAGATGAACCCGGTTCGCATCCTCTCAAGTGTGGTTCACTCTTCTACTTCACCCCTAACCATAGCCTAGTTCGAGTACCTTTTGATTATCAACTACTGAATATACCATACACACTACTTGAAGACTGTCATGTGAGTAAACAAATACACACACTACTGATGGGGAACCTGACTTGAATAATTCCAATCTAGTTTGTGCTTGTGTAGTTCCACCATTACTGAGATCTTATTACTTGATTTAAGGATACACACATTCACTAGGTCCAATTCAAGACTCATTTCGCATACTATAACACTATTTCTGTAAATTGAATCTAATTGCAACACATAACTTTATAATCTCCCATTTTAAAAGTTATACAAAGTGCACAGAAAATTCTCTCCTATAACTATATTGTACGAATTTAATTCATTTTGATTAAGCATCTTTCAAATATGCAATAGTTAAATAACTTGTTTATGCGATTTGTATTATTTAATGCTTCTGAAACATTATCGTTATTGCCCAGTTTTTGTTTGTTTGTTTTGTTTTTTGTTTTTTGTTTTTTTTGTTTTCCCAATAGGTTAACACCTGCTGGGTATTCTTTCAGCTCCTACAAAAAAGCAAGAAAAGAAATATACTTATATTTTTAGCTTTAGTCAAGAGTTCTTCATTTAAGAATTAGTCCTTTGCTGTTATTGAAACACCAAATGTGCTTTTAGTACTAGAAATTTTTTTCTGTATGAATTTTTGGAAGTGTTTTTGTATGACGTAGTGTCATTAAGTAGTGAAGTGAAACTTGATTGTCCATTATTTCTTTGTTTCTTTAATGTCTGATGGTGAGAGCCCTCTTTTAAAGATTTACATTTTCAGTGTGCACATTGGCTGCTAAAATGTCAGAGACTGGTGATTTCGTTTTTTCAGTTGTAAAAAGCAAGATGCTAGAAGAATGGGGCTGAAGAAATGGCTCAGCCATTAAGAGGATGTGCTGCTTTTACAAAGGATCTGAGTTCTGTTCCCAGCACACCTCCTTTGGGCTACTTTCAAATGCCTATTCACACACACACACACACACACACACACACACACACACACACACACATCTTTAAAAAAGAAACTAAGGGAATAATTACAATTATATTTTTCTCCATTTAGCCAATCAGCTGCTCACATCAAGCGCCGTGTTTCCACATCTAAATGTGTCATACAGCCAGTGAAGTGAGAAATATCAATGCGCTAACTCTGTGCTGAAGCTGTTTTAAAGCCAAATGAATTTTTGCTCACAGCAATCCTAGAAGTGCATGTTATTATTCCGCTTTCACAGAAGGGCTGCCGAGGCATAGAATAATTGAGCACATTATGCATGACTGTGCAGGAAATAGAGGATTAAAACCAGGTGATCTGTTGTGAGAGTCCACTTTCTCAAGCCCTATCATGAACACAAAAAAAGTTCCCACCTCTTTCCTATGTTCTACAAACATTTATCAAACTGGAGTGGAGAAGAAGAGATACCAAAACCCTGCTCATTTGGTTATGCTCTATACTAGGGTGAAGTTCAATTTAAAAGCTTACAGAGACTTTACTAGAATAAATACTTCTGCGTATATTAGGATTATATCTCTATTAATATTATCAGATGGAGATAACACATGAATTTTGAATTATCACAAGTAAAACCCTGTGGCAGCCTCATATTGTAATATGAATAATTACAGTAATTTTTGCAGTAATAATTCTACCTTTCATAAAATTATTATCAGATATATTTCCACCTTTAGCTCTCAACTTAGTTCTGGTTGTACACATTTTTGTGTAAAAAGGCGTAGAATTTAGTAAGCTTCTTCTTTTTTGTTTCTGAGGTGGGTCTTTCTATCATAGCCTGTCTTAAAGTTTAGGTTGCCGTGATGAAACACCGTAAAGGCGACATAGACAGGACAGGGTTTGTTTAGCTTACATAACCTGAATCACTGTCCACTGGGAGAAACCAAGACAGCAACTCAAGCCGGGTGAGAGCATGGAGGCAGGAGTTGATCAGAGGCCATGGAGGGGTGCTTCTTACTGGCTTACTCCTTAGGGCTTGCCCAGCCTGCTTTCTTATTGAACCCAGGACCAGCAGCTAAGGAGTGGTTCCACCCACAGCAGGCTGTGCCCTCCCACATCCATCACTGATTAAGAAAATGTCATACTTGATAGTGGTGGACCATGCCTTTAATCCCAGCACTGGGGAAACAGAAGCAGAGGCAGGTGGATCTCTGAGTTCTAGGCCAGTCGGGTCTACAGATCAAGTTCCAGGACAGCCAGGGCTACACAAAGAAACCCTGTCTCAAAAAAAAAAAAAGCAAGGAAGGAAAGAAGAAAGGGAGGGAGGGAGGGAGGGAGGGAGGGAGCAGCAGGGTGCTGGGGGTAGAAAATGTCCTACAGGTTGGCCTATAGTCCAATCTTATTCAGCCAATTTCTCAGTTGAGGTTACCTGCTCTCCGATGACATTAGCTTGAGTCATATTGACATAAAATTGGCCAACACATAGCCCAAGGCTGGTCTTGAACTTGATCTGTATCACAACTAGGTCTTGAACTTTCTGTAAAGTCTAAGTTGATGTCAACTTCTTTGTCTTCCTACCTCAACCTTTCAAGTATTAGGATTGTAGACTTACATCACCATGGTCAGTTCCCCAGTAAGGTTTTAAATTAGGTTTACATCATCCGAGATACTGAAGAAAATATATAGCTTTTATCAGGAGGGAGGCAACTTGGTCCAATAGTAAAAACTAATTCTGTCTACCTTGTCTCATAGCTACACCTCCATTAAAGAAGGATGCAATAGACCAAATTACAGCATTCACTAATACATAGGGTTACTGTGTATGTAAAGGTCCCCAGCAGTGATTTCCCTGTTCTTTCTTATCCACTGCCTTAGCTTCTAAAGCAAGTGCAGCAAATGTCTTGGATATCAGACATTTGTTCTGTTTCTTCTTCGTACAGCAGAGTGGGCCTCATACAGTAGACCAACAGATGTTTATCTTTCCACTGCTGATTCTGTGGGAATGAGTCAAGCTCCATTTGAAGCACAGAAAAACTTGCATGCTCTCCACTCAACATCTAACTTTAAACACATACTCAGAAAATGATAGCCTGTCTATAATAAGCCTCTTACCGTCCCTCTAACTTCAGAGCTGTCAGATCCTGTCTGTCTTTGTTAGCAAGTAATTGCAGTTATGTTAATGTTTACTCTGGGTTAGTCACATGTGATTTGCAGTTTGTACCCCTTTTTGTTTTCCTGTATTGCAGCCTAAAACAGTTATGGGTTTTATTCAAGATAACTTAAGACTTTTGTTATGTTAGGTGTCAGGCACTCAGTGTACTAGGAACTCACAATAAAGTGTTAGTAGGAGAGTGTACATACTACACTTCAGTTTTCAAGGAAGACTATTAGGGAAGTATTCTTAAATCGAGAATCAAACAGGAAAAAGGTACGGAAATGTGTACAAATGAGATCTCAGTTGAATGTGTATGTTTGGATTTTAAATTTTGCATTATTTTATATATATGAGTGGTTTTTCTACGTGTGTGTGTACCACGTGCATGCTTGGTGCCTGTAGAGTTATTTAATGTTTAGCTCATATGTCTATGTTTTGGGGGACCAATCACATAGAAGGCTCATCTTTGGGGATGATTGATTTTCCCCCTCATAGTAGCTATTAGTTGCCTATAGCTTTTCACCTATACTTAGAGTCCTATGAGATTTCTCCTATTCAAGTTGGCTTGTCAACTGGTGTTGCCATCATTTGGGTCTTGCTTAGGCTACCGTACTGTTGAGATTTTGAGAGTGCAGCTTTCCTGTCCAATACAGAAGTTACAAATTGACAGCCAAGTCCTGAGCCGTTGACTTTTGCAATATCTCTACCTCCTCTTCTTGATGGGTAGAAGTTGGCATGTAGTGCCAACCAAAACTCAAAACCAGAGCACTTCTTTATCATGACATTCCTTTACCATCAATGAGGAAATAGGTTTCTGCTGTGTAAATCAATATGAATTGTGTCTTAATTAAAAGAGTTGATGTTGTGTTTCACTATGTCTTTGTTTCTACTAAAATTACTGTTATTTTATTGTCTATTAAATTAACCTAGAACAAACACCAAGTCCTGGTAGTTCAGGCATTTTTACTGTTCCAAATTTGCCATGGCTCCATCACCTATCTCTCTTCTAATTGTCCAATGCTAATCACAGCACAAGCCTCCTGAAGAGCTGGTAAGTGTTCTGATTTCTATGATACTTTTCAGGCCATCTACTCTGCCAGGCATTTGATTTCCCCAAGCAGAATGCACATGACACCCATTTTATTATAATATACTTTTACAGCTAATAAACAACCTAACATTATTAAATGACCCTAATCAAACCTGTGGTGTTAAAAAGAAGGGGCACAGATGCTTCTCTCATAGAGTGAACTCAGTGTCCTCATGGTACTTAAGATTTCTTGAATGAACTTAGCTCTGAATTTTCAAGATCCTTGCATGCATGTGATTTCTGAGTTTTGAATTCTCTCCTCCTACTCTTCATATTGTCTCCACCCCTTCCCCAAATAAAGCCTCACATTGGAGAAGTCAATAATTTACATCTTACATGGTTTTACTGTGGTTGATATAACAGTACCCTGAGCTGTAACTCCCTGGTCATTGTCGAGCATCCAACATGTATAAACTACTCAAATAGATGAATGTTGCTGACATTTTAATACAAAGTAAACTGACCTTGAAAAGTTCCATGGGGATAGTTATTAAAATTTATTAGTATATTTATATTTTAACATATCAATTGTAGTCGGTAGAAATCAAACCCTCCAATGTGCTCAGGGGTTGGGCAGGCAAAGTAAACATGTATTGTGGTAGTCAGGGAAGACATCAGTTAGTACACACTATGACCTTCACTCACACACATTTTGGTTTTGCTCATTAACTCCATCTAAGCCAAACAACACATAATTACTCTTATTAACCCTTGTGACAAAACTACTAAGAAGTATAAGAAAAGAGATTTTCATGAACATGACTTGTACATTCATCTACAATAAGAAAAAATAAATTAGGTAGTTAATAATAGGGAACTGATTAAGTTAAATTGTATCTACTGCACATCATATATTCCTTAATGTTAAACTCTGAATCATAGTGTGTGAAAAATGCCTTCCCAATTGGATACAACAAAGAAACAGGAGGACAATGGTATTTCACAACTGCCACTGTGTAGAAGTGTGCATCATGGGGAAAGAGAAAGAAAGACAGGAGTGAGGAAGGGAAGGACAGAAGCAGAAGAGAGAGGGGGTAGGGGAGTAAGGAATGCCTTCATGTTTCTGTGAAATGAAAACTGTCAGATTGTTCCTCTCATATGATTTTGTTTTCTAATTCAACACTGAGAAATCCTATTGTTTCCCCATCTCTGTAGAAAATTTTGGTAAACACTTTGATGCCCGTAGAAGACAACACCTAACAAGCAAAACCGGGTAACTTTGGATAATTGCTGTAGAATATTAATTGTGGGCTGTGATAGAAATACCATTGTCATAGCAACCACCAGCGATGTTATAGAGAAGAAATGACTTGTTTTTTTTTTCTTTTTTAATGGAGCTGACTAACAAGATCCCCTTTGAAATAGCTCTGGCACAGTGTAAGCTGATACACAAAGTTGAATAAATGCTAACACACAAGTTGATAAACCTTTTTATTGAGTCAGCTCCATTATTTTTGTTTGTTCAGCTGAATTGTCATCCTACATGACAATTGTTTTCATGTCCAAACTTCCCACAAGGGCTTCTGTGTTCAGTTCCACTCTGTTAGCACGAAGGACAAGAACACAGACTATTTGGAGAGCCTAGACTTGCTATGGTTTGTAAAAATAGTACCATTAACTAGCCCCAGGATGCTTCTCGTGATACAGTGAGGGTTTCTTCAATGGTGGAAACCTACTTCGTCATCTGCCTTAGTAACCAATCAACTAAAACTGCTAATTTTAAGATTATGCTAACGCCACAATTGGTTTCCTTGGAAACCACTTGCAAAAGCTGCATTGTCTTAGAAAATGTGCTCCTTTGCCAGTACATTCAAAGGGTGACACTTTGTCATCGTGTAAAAATTAGCATCATAGACATTGTGCCCTATAATCAAAGAGGCAGAGGTTGTCACTAGTTACATTTAAGCGGAAAATTCTACCTAAGATTGTTTTTAACTTGAGGTCAACTTTTATAGATGTGGATTTTTTATAAATAGCTATATATCTAAAATAGTGAATTTCCTTGTGTGTGTGTGTGTGTGTGTGTGTGTGTGTGTGTGTGTGTGTGATTATAAACTTTGAATGTAGTAAGGAAAACAAAGAAATGAAACAGCAACATCCTAGTACCCTAAAATAAGGAGCTGTATACTACTATCTGGATTGTGGAGATAATACTTCTCTTGTTTCCTTGACTCACAGGGTTATGTGTTTCATTGTTTTATGATAAGACACATCTGACATGAATTGGGGATTTTTTTTTTCTTGAAGAGAAAAAGCCAATAGCAACTGTGCACAATAGAAGTCAAAATCTGGCTGTGTTATAATGAAAAAAAAAATTGCAGAAAAACTTTTATTTAAGATTCAAGATTATTCTTTAGCTTAACTTCATAGGAAGGTTTCACAATGCTGTCTTTCTTTGAGATGGTTTAATTTTAAGAACTGACTTAGTAACTGCTATCATTTTACAACTTAAAGTTTTGGATGAATGCATCAATTATAAAACATCCCCTCTGTCTAGACTACCATGAAGCCTGGTGCTTGAATCGATCCTGATGTCTTCACAGAGATTTCAGCCATGAGGGACCATATTAAGTAACATATACAAGATGAACATGATGTATTACTCCCAAATTTGTTCATAATTATGAATGATTGAAGTCACAGAAATACGGGAGAAAGGGCCAAACAACTAGAGCAAGCATGCTCTGTGGCTTCTTCACAGTCATCTTGGGGACAGGCACAGTGAGGGAGAATAAAGGAATACGATTTTCAAAATAATTCTGGTTAAAAAAGAATATGATGGACTTTAAGGGTTCATTTAGTGCTAATAAAAGAGTAGTTCATCACTGGAGACAGAGAGCAGTTGGCAGAGGGCTTGGTGAAAAATAAATCCTACTTTGATCCCCAGCTGTACATAAAAAGGACATGGCGACACATGTCTGTGATGCAAGCCAGCCTGGGATATATGATATCCTCTTTCTAAAGAAAGAAAAACTAAATGAAGGAGTTGTTTGGGCCACTGTAAAGTATTTACTCTCAATCCTCACTAGCAAAGGCTGATTTTAACTAGCAGTTACAAAGGTTGGCAAGACAGTACTTACCATGAAAGTGGACAATTTGGTAGAAACCAGTTTTTTCTTAGCTAAACCTGGATGTAATCTACCTAAGGCAAAAAGTAGAAGACAGCTGATTTAATGGAGACCGTTTCCACAGGGGAGACTGTTTGGACTAAGAATGCAGCTGACTGAAAAGTCTGACAGGTGACCTGGTAGAGAAGTGCTGGAAGACCCAGTGGGGGAGAGAAAGGCTCTGTATAACCAGGCCATCTTTGTTCATTGACACCATCATTGACACCATTGACACCAAGAGTTGGGATTCTTCTGTCCCATAAAGATTGGAAAATTGGACACCATGTCCATCTTTTATAAGTTAGTTGATATAGATGCTCCTGTATGATATCTCTTTGAAGTTCTCAGGATCAACTCAGGTAATATACATTTAAGGCCCTCAAAAGAAATCCGGCAATTTAAAGTTTTTTAATGTAAGTGCTAAACAAAGGAGAAATCAGTGCCAACTCTCTGGGAAGGAAGACATTTGACTAGTTAAGCTTCAGATCACTTTTGGTCAATCAAATTTAGTCCACTTCCTATTTTGATTTGGATATTTCACTTATTACTTTACTATGGTGGCACAAGATTAAACTACTGTGCCAGATGCTTTTATGTCAACTTGACACAAGCGAAAGTCATCTGAGTGAAGGGAGCCTCAATTAAGAAAATATCTCCATAAGATCCTTCTGTAGGCAAACTTGTAGGGCATTTTCTTAATTGGGTATTGATGAGGGATAGACCAGTCCATTGTGGCTGGTGACATCCCTCCGCTGGAGGTCTCTCATTCTATAAGAAAGCAGGCTGAGCAAATCATAGGGATCAAGCTAGTAAGCAGAACTCCTCCATGGCCTCAGCATCAGCTCCTGCTTCCAAGTTCCTGCCCTGTGTGAGTTCCTCTCATGGCTTCCTTTAATGAAGCAATGTTGAAGTGTAAGCCAAATAAGGCATTTCCTCCCCAATTTGCTTTTTGGTCATGGTTTTTTGCCTTCACTGCAGCAGTAGAAGCCCTAACTAAGACAACTACCATGAGATTTGCCAGGTTGAATCACATATTTTTAAATATTTACTTATCTACTTACTAATTGACATGAGCCTTACTATAGAGCTCCAGCTTTCCTGCAATTGAGCACCACCTGTCTCAGACTTCCCACTGCCAGCATAGCTGATGTGAACCACCACACTCAGATGGTTCATTATTCTTGATGTGAACCATGGATTTTATTAGGGGAGTGATCCAGTTCAAATTTGTAACCTCAGGATTGACAGTAATGACCCTTACCATTTAGTAAATTAGCTATTTGCTGAAATAAATAGAACTGTAGGAAAACAGAGAATGTGGTACGCACTGACTATTAATATAGGAATAGCAGTAAGGAAATTAGAAAATAACTTAAAACTATTTGGAACAATGGATCCTTTAAGAAATATGATCAGAGGCTGTACATTCTTGGAAGATGAATTTTCCCAGCAAATCCTAGAAAACTGAAGGTAGACCACACTCAAAAATAGAAGGTTCATATTTAATTTATGCTGTGTGATACAAGCCATGTTAGAATAATCTGTGAGGAAAATACAGAAAATTCTATTTTTTAAATGAGAATGCCCATACACTTTTAGTATATTATATATTACATATATTTAGACATTTACCCACCACTATAACCAAATAATTCCACATTGGGACAGTCTTGAAGTTACATTTAAACATTTAAAAAGTTCAAGAAAGAATAAGTTTAGGATCCTGGATAGAGTACAGAGATCCTTTGCAAATCTGATATCTCTAAATCAATATCCATTAACTCTTGGTGATATCAATCTTTTCTAAAAGTACTCTCTGTTCCATTGATTTGGATATTGACTGCTGGTTTTATGAATTTATTAAACAGAGTAGTTCTGTTCACCAATGCTATTTAAGCATCTGACAGGGGGTGGAGGAAATACATTATTACTGGCTTCTTGACTCTTACTGTGTGTGATTATATGATGCAGAGCTGAATTTTAGCAACTGAAAGCTGGAAACATGAATGAAAACATTAATATGCTACAGCCATTCACACAAAGCCATTCGATTTCAACAAAACTGATTCTTGCACAGTCTAAAGAGGAGGCTTAGATAAGCACATCTATTTTTCTTTTCTAAAGAAGTTCTATGAAGTCAGCAAAAGGTCATCCTTAACCATGCAGACAAGACAACAGCTGGATCTTGGACACCAGCAATGCCACAGCCAAATAAATCCAAAGAGTGCTTATAAATGTTTAGATTGGCATCAGAACCCAGGGCGGGAAAGAAAGGGGAATGCCTTTTAGACATTGAGAAAGAATATCATTAGGAGACCCCAGGACATTGAACTATTTCATGAACATCCCTGACACCCAACATCCAACAAACCTTACGTGCATAAAGATGCTGGAGTCAAAGATCATGAGTTAGAGAAGCGAACCTATAGACCACCCTCTCACATTGCAGTCTACATTTTATGTATTCAATTATTTATTTATTTAGCCTCTAGAACTTGAGATTAAAGTCTGGACCTTGGACATGCTATACATGTGTTCTGTCGCTTAGAAATATCTCCAGTCTTTTTTAAAACCTTCATTTAACTTTGAGATAAGGACTAACCAAGTTGCCCAGACTTGCCCTGAGCCTACTCTGCAACCCAGACAGGTCTTAAATTTGTGAACTTTCTGCTTCAGCCTCTCAAGGAACTGAAATTATAGGCCTTGTATTACCAGGCCAGCTATGGCTTAGTAAGTCTGTCTCTATCTGTCTCTGTCTCTCTCTGTCTGTGTATGTGTGTGTCTCTGTCTGTCTGTCTGTTTCTCTCTGTGTCTCTCTCTGTTTCTCTGTCTCTGTCTCTCTGTGTCTCTCTCTGTCTGTCTCTGTCTCTGTCTCTGTCTCTCTCTCTCTGAAAAAACCCTTCTATATAGGCCAGGTAGACTTAGAACTTCTAGAGATCCACCTGCCTCTGCCTCATGTGTGCTGGGATTAAGGACATGGTGCCACCACACCCAGTCTTTAAATTCTATTTTTAATACATGTACAAAAAAATGTAAAAATATTTTAATTGTGTAAGAGTGATAGTTATTTATTAGTTAGTGTTGGTCCAAGTTGACTATGTGACCCCAGATATAGCCCTAAAATCCTGACAACTAGATTTGAAGAATATATTCTTCCTTCCCCAAATGCCACTTCTACTAAAGATTCTAAAGTAAGTAAATGTTTTTACAATAATACAGGTATTGAAATTCAGAGATATGGATCATTGATGAACACTTTGTGCTTCTGGTTGAAATTTTGAAAGTAATGAACAAAAATAGAGAATTTTCTGCTATTTGTGCTTAGCCATGATTCAAGAAAATGGCCTATTAGTTTACCAGGATGAAAAGCATCCTGTCTGGCAAGGGGTATAGTGCTATCCAAGAGAGAAATGACTATATTCAAAAGACTGACTTTTGCAGTGCCTGCTTCCATATTTCCAAGAGGCTTTTATGAATGGCAGCAAAGTCAGATTGGAGTTAGACCTAATGTAAATCTTTCATTATATAATGAGCAATGTTATGTTTAGGATAAGCTGTCAATAAACTGTATGTAATGATAGCAGTAGCAAATACTACATCTTGTTTATTTATTGAGAGATCTCCTATGGCCCTGGCTCCACTTGAACTTCTGATCCCTCTGGCTCAACCTCCCTAACTGCTGGGATTCAAAGCATACACCACCACATGCAGCCTGAATATTTTTTAACTAATAGTTTCTGTTACCTGTTTCCACTGTAGACACTGCCCTGATTTCTCTCTCTCTCTCTCCTCCACATCATCAAAACTTGCTTTTGAATAATTCAGGCTGAGATAAAAATGACTAATATCTGAAAGTACAGACATTATGAAAAAGAAAATTCTAGCTAAAGAAGTCATTCTCAGGTAAGGGAATGTCTACCAAACATTCACTAACTAAGTAGGATAGGAGACATGTTTAGGTACCAAAATTCTCTGCTTACGCAGTTATAACTCTAGTCCTATATAGTTGGAAGTCATATAGAAGTCATATAGTTGGAAAGGGAAATTAACTGCATAAAAGCCTCAAGATTATCAGGAAACAAAACAAAATCATCTTTAGGTCATAATTAGAAACTAGGTTTACCAAAGAGAGCAATGTAGCTGTCCATTTTCAAAACCTTGGCAGTGAAATGAAATTGGAGAAAGTAGCCTCCATGATAGTATGCAGGAAGGAAGACTAGTATGAGGTTACAAAAGTAATATGAATATCAGAACAGCATATGTAAATCCATACTTGTACAGAAATCATTTCTGTCTACCTAAGATGGCACATAAGCTTATTACTATTATTAATACATTGAGAAGAACCAGTGATTTTCATAAGATTCAATTGCCAAATGGGTCATATTTGAGTCAATAGGAATGACTCCATTAAACCATTGTCCAGGTTTACCATGTCATTTTATGGCCCTGGTGTGGAAGGAATCTGTGCCACAAACAACATATAGGTAATAATACCTGTCAAGAACATTGGCAATGCTTGAGCAAAAAATTAAATACTTTAGAGACCAATTTGTTTCAAATATAAATTTAAGATAAAAAATGAGATATCAATTTTAACTTTATTTTATAAATTAAAACAAATAGATTGATACTCATTAATCCAGTTACCAAAGGAATATGGAAATGGAATCTGAATGCAGATGGCTTTTTTTTCAGTACAACCACACAGTGAATTGTTTTCTGTTAGTTACATGGACCCTAATTTAGTAGTTTTTGATCATTTTACATGGAAAATAAAAGTGATTTTTCAACATTTACTCTCTTATAAGAGTATAGTAATAAAAGCAGTGTTTCTTTTTTCACCTCATTGGGTATTATGTAATTTGTTTGAAGGAAAAAAATGGCATTTCCTGGTACACAACAGCTTCTTGACTCTTCTGATGGTCATGAATATGAACCTTTTCTACAGAAGTATCTCTTGACCACAAACGGGATGATGCTGAAAATTCTGCAAGGAGAGAAAAACAATGAGACATAGCTTTCAACCCTTTATAACTATTCAAATTCCAAATGTACTTCACACAAATTTTATTATTCCTTCCTAATGACTTTAAGGTGAAATGTATTATTCTGTAAGTCTAATTATGGCATTAATATAATAGACTTCACATATTTCTATATCTTATGTTGATAACATTTAAATGTGAGCACTGAATTTTTATTGTTTCATGAACTAGAAGGCAGTCACTCTAACAAAAAGACCCTGGTGGGAACAAAGGATTTGGCACCAGCTGCTCTTTATCAGCTGTGATAATCATTACTCTGGCTGGCCCATTAATGACAATACATTACAAAATTTTCCCAACTAATGATTGACTCCGATTCACTGGTTCTGTTGCTGCCAATTTGACTACTCCTCTCAGATGTGGATACCATAACCTACATATCTTTTTCCCTTCCAATTTATCTCATGTGCAGCACATCCTAATCACTCACTTTACAATCAGATACTACTCGCTATAATAAGGAGAGAGCAGAGAAGAGGGAGGGACTATAATGGTGATTAGTGTTGCAGCTAATTAGAAGCCATGCTGTGGGGATAATAAGCCAGAGGAAGGACTGAAATGATGATATTTTAGTTTTAGAATGCTGTACATTAATCAACCAAATAGGACCCCACACCTAACTTTCTAGGTACTTCCTTTAACATGTGATACACAGCCAGCTTGTGAAGATTAGTAAGTAGCTAATAACAAAGAGGATTCAAAGAGTTACACATCTGCACAAGTCAGGTTGTCCTTATAAAAACATCCATTTATTGACTGTTCTTTTCTTCATTCACTGTGCTAGAACTTATATGATTGTCTAAGTTAAACAAAAACATTGTTCTAACTATAAGTCTGTGTGACATTAAATGAGAACTTAAGATAGAAGAAAATAAAGGGAATAAGGGAGAGGAAAGGGTTTAAAGACCCTTTTAGTTGTAAGGTGGGGTATGGTAATTATTGTTACACTGTCACGTCAGAAGAATATTAACATTCCCATCTTGTAGAGAATTCAGTTTTCAAATGCTAGTCCATCTGCCAGACCGTCATAGCTTGACCTCAGGAATTTCAGTTTTAGTGAGGGTAGAACTGGTAGAGTCCCCACTGTTGAAGTAAATAGGGATTTTTACTGGTTGTATTTGTATTTACTAATTTGTATTTGTGATTGTGTTTTGACCGTATCATGCAAGTATATAGTGCATTGCAATTCCACTCACCCAACTCTCTCAGTTCTCTCCCATTCTCACTGCCCGCTCCTCCTTCAGATACCTTTCCCACCTTTACGTCTTTTCAAACACATATTCTGGCCACATTAATTAGTCACTTATCCTTTCCAGGATAATGGTCCACATTTCAGGAGGAATTATCATTTTTTTACCCATAGAATTTTTATTGAGGTATTTATGCCAAGTATAGGTTTTGGCTGGTTTTATGTCAGCAGAGAAAGATGCAGCCTTACAGGCAAAGTGGGGTGCGCAGTTTGTGGTAAAGTGAGGATTACAGAGCTCTGTCGGGTACTCAGAGCAAGATCAATTTTGAAGTATTTTACATTAAATCGGGAAATAAATGCATTTTTCCACCCAAATATTATGTTAATTGTTTAAAATTCCCACAGCTGTCTTCAATCAGCATCAAGGAGACCGGGGGATAGGGCGGTCTAAGTAATAGATGAGGGAGACGCACACAAACCAAGGTCAGTGTCAGTATCGGAGTGGAACCCTAACTCCTTTCCCTGTGCAGCCTCCCGGTGTGAATAGTCAAGAGTTCATTGATTGCCTTTTCTGCATATTATTTACGTGACTGATCCTCACACACCATGATATCACTTTCTGTTTCACCATCGCTTGCTGTGTGTGCAAACCTTTCACCAAAATCACTGGCGCATGAATTATTTTCCATTTGCTGAATCTGGAATATTAGCTATCTTTGCATTTCAGGATTATTAGCCTGTAAACTTGTAATAGAGTTCAGGTGCCTGATAAATAAACAATCTTCCTATTATTACTTTTATAAAAAATAAATGTAAGTCTACAATATTCTTTAAGAAAAACTGACTTATTATCATGAATGTATGCGACACTTCCTTTCAAAGCAATCATTAAATATAAATTTCCCAACTGTAAACTGTCATGTTAACACAGCTAGCGACAATGACATTGTCTCCAATCACTGTTTTCATTTTCCTTGAAATGTACTTAGGATATATTTTCATCAGCTTGAATCTCTGACAAAGCCACCTCAGCTGTTCTTTTGAGGATTGATGGAGCTCACAATAAAAGATCTGAAATGTGTGAATCGTAATAGCTGAAGTGATGGAATATTTACTAACATGGAACTCAGTCCATCTAAGACAAGACACTGGAAAAGCAGGTCAACAGTGAAAGATTGAGAATATTTTTTTTGTTTGTTTGTTTTTTTTTTTTGTTTTTCGAGACAGGGTTTCTCTGTTTAGCTTTGCGCCTTTTCCTGGAACTCACTTGGTAGCCCAGGCTGGCCTCGAACTCACAGAGATCCGCCTGGCTCTGCCTCCCGAGTGCTGGGATTAAAGGCGTGCGCCACCACTGCCCGGAGAAATGAGATTCCTTTTTTTTTTTTTTTTTGGTTTTGAGAATAATTTTAAAGAACAATGAACTTGATATGTAGAACAACCTCTAAGAAAAACATGAAGTGAAAAACAAGCTTCATCCTTATCAAGAGAGAATTTGCAAATGATGTAATGTTTATAAATTGTGTTCTAATAATCTGGAACTACATATAGGGTATTATGTGTTTTTTAATCACATCGCTATGTCTTAGTACTGTCCCTATTGTAGGCAGCAAACTGACTTGGTGAAAGTTTGAACGTTACCTAATTAGAATCAGCAGCAAGACTTAAGCCAACTTAATTCCAGCGGAAGCATGTTTCTGCCTTATGAGTGTGTCTTTAGCTCACTGAGAACTGATGGGTTATCTGAGCCAGAAAAATGAAGCCCACTGGAAAGCTCTCTAAATGTGTTCATTGTTGGACTTGCTTCTGCTGGAGAATCTTCTGAAAAATTGCTTTCCTCTTAGAGAGCGGGCTTTAAATACTTTCTCTGATGATGTTTCTAAATCGTGCACATCAAAACTATTTTGCTTTAAGACCAAAATAAATAAAATTATAGTTTAGTGTCTCGTAGTGCCAGTGTGCCAGTGTCTGTTCTACATAGGTCAAAGCAAGTTAGGACGTGCCACAGTCTCTCCATTATAATAAGAACATTTTTTAGTAATTGAAGTAGAAAGCTTAATAATCACATGGCAAAAAAAAAAAAAAGAGGAAAGGAGACACTGAGTCCCACGTCAGAACCTCATGCTGATTCCTTAGCCTATCCCACAGCCCTAGGCCACAGATCTTAAACCATGGGAAAACCGATGGAGGGGATACATAACCAAATGTGGGCACGGGGGTGGGGGGGTGGGGGGGAAGGGGGCGGTTAAAATGAACAACACATAAAATGTAATTCCAAATCAAAGGCCCAGTGAATCCCAAATATTTCTGGTGGCACTTTTCCATGTGTCACCACAGGGCACCACTGCAGGCTGGACTCTGAACACATATGTGCACAATATGTGCACCATGCATGATGTCACACTGCACAATATTAACAAACACTGGGCACCTTAGATTGAAGACCACTGTATGCTATGGGTTGTAGAGTCTTTACTGCACATAGGAACTTCTCTGATCTGTTACAAACATAACGATTCAATTGCAAAAAAAAAAAAAAAAAAAAAAATAGGCTATGCATAATTTTCTACATTTTTCTACATGAAAGTGCCACATTAGCAGTGTGTCTTGAATTATATTGTGTTAAAATGCTGAATTTTGTGAATTGTTTGAATTAATGTTTAGATGCTCAAAAAACAAATCTTCAAGTGAACTTCATCTTGGGATTAAGTTAGAATTTCCAACAATTTTTCATAAAGTCCTAAACATGCCTCTGCTGTCTTGTATCACATATTTATAGGAACTAGAATTCTCAGGACTAATGTTATATAAAACAAAAATATCATAAACTCTGGAAAACATTGCATATGCTCTAAGTCTCTCCGTACATAGTATTTTGCTAAGATTTAATTCTCAATATAAGAATAAGCAAGTAACAAATTGGGTTCTCAGTCAGGATTTCCTTCGCTGTGATAAAAACACCATGACCAAAATCATCTTGGAGAGGAAACGGGTTTATATTATTTGACAACTAGTAATTCATGATGTAGTCAAGTTAGGACAGGGACTGGAGGCAGGAACTGATGAGGCGATGGAGGAATGCCGACTGCTAGATTGCTCCTACTGGTTTGCTGAGCCTGCTTTCTTTTAGCACCCAGGACCACCATCCCAGGGGTAACATTACATTCAATGAACCATACCCTCCTATATCAACAGAACTGACATGGATCCTTCCATTGGTGTGGGTCCTTCTAGATGAGGAGAACATCATATAAGCTCAGCCCTTATCATGCAGTCAGCATGTGCTGGACAACCTTGTCCCTTGAACCCATTTACATATAATTTTCAACTCCACAAATTGGCTTTTTGAGATTCATAAAAACCTAACCATTAAAAGACCTGTCACTGTTAGCTGACCCTGTGAATCAGAACACTTCCTGATCTGCTGGCTGACCCAAGAAACATCACTTAAACCCTTTAAAGTGTCAGATTTCTTTATCTGTAAAATGGAATAACAAGTATTCCTTCCTCATAGATTACTGAATAGTTAACATAAAGTAAGATAATGCATGATTACCTTTAGCACAATTCCTGGTTCTTCTGAGAACAGTTGCTCTTATTGTTGTTTTCTTTGTGGCCCGTTCTCAGCTCTGGCAAACCCATGGTGCTTTTTCAGAAAATCTTTACTGCACTGAGTTAACTGTACACCATGTATCATAGTAGGGCAGACCCCTTGCCCATTACTTCTCCCACCAAAGGGAGAAGCCACACACCAGGTCCTCTTCTTTTGCTCAGAACATCTTGTCCATCCCTTAGTTACAAAAATATATCACTGAGTTCCCCAATTTTTAAATAATACTCAACTGGAGTGGGTTTGTTTACCCTATGATAATGTGTCCCAGGAAGTTGGAGTCACCTGTTCAATTAAGACTAGTAATAATAATTAATGGTTGCTGTTATTTTGAGCCTTACAGAGATTTTTGTTTTCATTCAAACTATATACACAGGGCCTCAGCCCCCCTCCCCTGACCCCCGTCAGCTGTTCTCCAGTGTTACTGTCCTCAGTGAGTGGCATTTATTCAGCAGTTAGCTTTGTGCCTCTTTTCACTCGGGATGTCTGCTTCTGAGGAAAAGCACTGTCCTTCCCCATTAATGACTGCACACTCCAAGACAACAAAGCCACACAGGTCCTAGGTGCCCAGGAAACACGTGTTGGACAAGTGAGTAAATATGAAAAGGTATACACAAAGACACTGGTGCATGCTACAACCATGTCTCTTTTCAAGGAACAGAATCATCATAAAACACATTGACTCAGTAAGACTCAACCATGTGGTTGCCTGTGTGACTTGACGTACAAAGGATTGCTTTGCTTTTGAAGTATTCTGATGCTTTGGAAATAATTCACTCATTTAACTCGCTTAAAACATACTTTATTTTTTTTTTATCAATTCAAAACTTCCAGTATTAACTCCATCAAGAGGTAGCAACAATTACTGGTCATGTGACCTTTGATAAATTTCATATATATAGCCTTTTAGAGCCTCAATTTCCTCATCTGTGATGTGTAGAAAACAATAAGACAGAATTATGAGGAGAATAACCATTATGTTGAACATAAAGCTCTCCCATTAGTGTCTGGCACTTGACAAATACTACAAAATTACTGACTCTATCATTACTGTAATAGAGTTAAATATTAAGAATAATCTTTCAGAGTCACATATTCGTTGAAGGTGAATGAAGCGAGGAGAATATTTAGAGGTCAGATTAAGGGAGATCAAGCAAAACGTGCTGAGGTAGTGATCATGAAGGTCTGAAAGCATAACAGCACAGTAACATTTCAGAATTTTGCTTGCTTTCCTTTTCTTAAGAAACAACAAGCCCAGCGTGTGAGCATAGAACTTTTTATTGTCTGCGGTCACACAAGTTCCCTAGTGACCTTCACAAATGAAATTTCAGAGCGCTGTACAAATGCCTGGGGTGGGGAAGCCAGATGGAATCACGTTATAGAGTAAATGGAATGTGAGGATGGGGAGGCAAGGCATGCAGATCATTTCAAGAAGCGCAGCTGTGAAATGGAAAAGGCTGCTGGAGGCGGAGGAAGAGAAGGCTTCATGCTGCTCGCACCATTTTTAATACATAGAGAGGCGTTATTCATTTAGAAAAAATGAGTTTTGATTAGACTAATTTCTAAAGTATATAGGTAAGATGCAGAAAGAACTGTGCAGTCATTGGTAAGGTGAAAGAAACTGAAAGTACATTGCGTACAATGTAGATAGCTTTTTAACTCTGACAGTGAAAGGGAATTCAAAGACCAGTGCAGATGCTGATAAGATTTGACAGTGGGTCATTTACTGGCATCTGTTTTCTTTTTCTTCCTTTTCTTTCTTTGACGAGAGCTGAGGTAACTCATTATCTAAGAGCGGAAAGTATCAAGGACAAGAGGAAATGTGAGGACAGAATGAAAGGTTTTTTGTGTTTTTTTTTTCTAACAATCTTTAAAGGCAATGAGAGAAAGCTAAGCAGTGAGTCAGAACGGCAGTCCCAGGCTTGAAAGCCTATCTGAGGCTGGAAATTGTTCATTTATTGAACTATCAATTTGCCCTGTTAGCTGGGCAGACCTCACAAAGAGATGAAGTAAAAAATGAGAAAAGACAATTTTAAAAAAGGAAATACAGTTAGTATTTTGAATAAGTGTTTATTTGATGTTTAACCTCTGTAATTATAAAAAATAAAGAATATGAAGTTGTAGCTTATGAACTTATGAAAATCAAAAAATCATAGTACCTTATGTTGGCCAAGTTCTTTTTTGTTCCTTTTTTTATTATTAAGAATTTTTTTCTATTCACTTTACATACCAACCACAGATTCCCCCCCCCTTTCCCTCTTCCCACCCTGCAACCTTCCCCCCCCACCCCACCCCCACCCCCACAACCCAACCCACCCCCACATTTCCCAAGTTAAGGTTTCCCATCAATCCATTTGGGCACCACACAGCATTAATCCTCCCAACTCTTTAGGTTCCTATCAGTTGTCACATTTTCTTAGACTTTACTTATTTAAAGAATGAATGCTGATTGGATATTTCAGGACAGAAGTTATATTCTAGCCTACTCCCAGAACTTGTCTGATACTTTCCTTATGATAAGACAGGATTCTATTTGAAGGATTGACATGTCCTCCATAAGTCTTGGGCATTGAATACTTGGTCCCTATTTGGTGTCTGTTTGGATAGGATTAAAAAGCATGGCCTTGCTGGAGGAAGTATATCACTGGGCAGACTTTGGAGTTTGCAAAGACTCTAGCCATTTCCAGTTAGCTGTCAAAGTACAAGTGAAAATCATTTGTCATACCCCAAACCAGAAAGTCATGAAAACCTAAACAATGTAATCATTGCCAAGTAAACTTGGGTTGGAATTATAGTCAGTATGCTACATAAATTACTGATAAATCTTTGAAATATATAGTTCTTAAAATACATGAAAAAAGAAAATGTAAACAAAAATTGAAGCTATTAAGAATAAAGCCCAGTGAAAATAGTAAACATAAATTACACATTATCATTTAGTCATACTTGAGAAAAATAAAATAAAATAAAATTGACCACAACTGAAAACCAAAGAGAAAAATAGACCAGGGGTCTCATAATCTCAGAGACAATTGGGACAGTATGAAAAGTGCTATTACTTGTATCATGAGATTCTTAGATTGAAAAGGGAGCAAGGGAGACATAAAAAAAAAACTTGAAGAAATAGTGAACAAAGTGTGCAAATTACCAGAAGAAATAAACCTAGAGACTCAAGAACCCAAGTAGCCCAAGTACAGTAATAGCTATTTAAGCAGATATAATTATTAAAATTCTAGGTAGAAAAGATAAAGGAAAAAATTTAGAAAGAGGACAGAAATTTCACATTTTATTGATTCAAATGACAATAGATCTCAAATTTGAAACTCTGTAGGCCAGAAGTGTTTGTATAATGGATTTGAAGTGTTGAAGATAATGGCGGCAGCTTACTAGATAGAACACTTAGCTTAAATCACATAAAACCAGATGTGGTAGCTCATGCCTGTAATCCCAGCACATGAGAGGTAGGAATGCATACAGTCATCCCTGGCTACCTAAAATGTTTGAACCAGCCTGGGCTACATGAGGTCCTGCCCAAAAAGCAAACGGAGAAAGAAAGGAAAGAGGGAAGGAAGGGATGCTTAGAGGTAGGGGGGAAAACCAAGAAAGAAAGGGGAGTGGGAAGGGAGAGGGAATGAATGAAGGGAACTGTCAATTACAATTTTATTTCTAGTTTGACCTTGTTTGACTTTTAGAAATGAGCTATTGGGTATTTTTCTTATATACAAGATTGCAATCACATTTGAAAACAATTCTACTACAAAATTAATTTTTAAAGTAACAGCAACTTTTCTAAATTGCACACAGTTCTTTAGCGCACAGTTATTATAAAATACAAACCAATTTTTATCTAGTGTAACTTCATGATTTCAGTTAAAAATCCATGGGTGGCCATAATCTTGAGAGCTAATCTCAACATCCTTGCCACATAGGCATAAATCATTCAGTATCCTGTGCTATCTTTGCATCATCCTCTCTTTTCACTCCTTTCTGAACACTCGTTATACATCTTATGTACAACATTCCTTTCTGTCCTGTACAGAGTATTTTTATTTCTCTTGCCAACATATATTTCACTTCCCTTTCTTTTCAGAAACTCAGTCTCCCTTCCTAATTCACACACTATCCAAGACTGCCTTGTAGAATAAGGTGTTGTAATTATGGATTTACATTGGGTCTTCAGTCGATG